>NC_072792.1:58731032-59368175 GCF_028583425.1 Eublepharis macularius
TTGTTTGTTGGAGCCAGGCAACCGGTATTGGCTTGAAGCCATATTTTAAGCCCCAGGCTAACTCCAGACAATGGGGAGGGGGTTTGAAAACCTGATCTGGGTGCACATAAAGCCCCGAGCCACTGCAGAAAACCCTGCTGTCTGCTGTTCTTTTTTTTAAAAACTTTTTATTTTCTGATTTTCTGGAATACATAACAATTTAAACAAAAATTTTACACATAACATTAAAAAAACAAACAGTGAACCTTGGAACAGTCAATAAGAGATCAGCTATCACTGAAAAGTACATTATTGTTAGAGAAGGTACAATACTAGAGAAGACTCATAAGATTGCCAAAAAGCTGAAAGTGTTCATATCTGCGATGGTTGTTGGGGGGTTTCCGGGCTGTCTTGCCGTGGTCTTGGCATTGTAGTTCCTGACGTTTCGCCAGCAGCTGTGGCTGGCATCTTCAGAGGTGTAGCACCAAAAGACAGAGATCTCTCAGTGTCCAGTGTTCATATCTGCATTCGGCAGTTGATTGGTAGCATGAAGATGGTTCAAAAAAGGCATCCATTGTGTAAAGAACGTTGAATGATGCTGTGGATTATCAGTAGAGTGAAGATAATCCGCTATTTTCTCCATGGTGAAGATATCCCACACTTTCTGCTACCACTGCTGCAATTTTGGAAGTCTGTCTTGTTTCCAGTATAACGCAAGCAGCATTTTCGCTGCAGCTAATAACAAGAGTATTCAGTTTCTCCTGATCGTTGGTACTGTTGGGTCTTCCCAGAGACCCAGCAGGATTGTCTCAGGATTTTTAGGTACATCATAGCCTGTGATTTCTGTAACAGACCTCAAGATTAAGTCCCAGAATGACTGGATTTTAGGGCACGTCCACCAGAGATGAATATAATCCCCAATTTGGCCGCATTGCTTCCAACAAAGCGGGGCTATAGTAGGATTAAGGTGATGGAGGGAACTAGGTGTCACGTACCATCTCGACATTATTTTAAAAGATGACATTTTAATATTGATTGCTTTAGTATTTAGGTGTCTGCCTGACAAAATCAGGGCCCATTGGTTGTCCGTTAGTGTGTTCTTGCAATCCCTATTCCATTTCATTTGGTATTTTAAGGGTGGATGTTCATTTTTTTAGGTTTAAAATGGAATAAATTCTTGCTATAAGTCCCTTACGTTGAGATGATATTTGTTTTATCAGGAACTCAAAGTCTGTTAACTCACGTTTCAAAGCATTTGCAATTGGTTGGCTGCTTATAAGGTGTGACAGTTGTAAGTATTGGTACCATGGCAAGGTATCCGCTGCATCTTTTTCAATTTGCCCTTTACTTAGGATGGCCCCTTGTTTGGTTATATCCATAATTCTACTTTTCTCAAGTATCTTCCATTTCTGGAATGAGATTAAATCCTTTCCAAGTGGAAACCAAGATTGGTCCAGGAAGGATGATAACGGAAAAGGAGTGGGGGCTAGATACAGCCTTACCCTGTCCCAAGTTATTAGAGTAGATTTCAGAAAAGGATTGGTAAATGTTTGAACTGGTCTGCTTTTATGATTTGTCCAGATTATATCTTTTATGTCATGTGGGGAAATGTGTGTTGTTTCAGCATAGCTCCAGTCTAAATTTTCTGTAGGATTTAACAAAAGCACTATATTAGCTAATTGAGCAGCCATGTAATAATGTTTTAAATCAGGTATAGCCAATCCACCTCTATTGGAGGCACGTTTCACGGTTGAGAAGTTGATTCTAGGGCGTTTGTTAGCCCAGATAAATTTATTTATGAGACTTTGCCATGACTGGATATCTTGATCCGTGAGATGAATAGGCAGCATATGAAAGTTAAATAAGAAAAGAAGTAAAATCATGGATTTGACTAGCAGTATTTTTTCAGCCCAGGACAAATTTAACTTGTCCCAATCCTTAAACTTATTTTTAACCCTTACCTCCAGGGGTTTAAAATTAGAATCTTTTAGATTGGCAAAATTTAAGGGAATCATGATACCTAAATAGTCCCAATTATTACAAATCCAGTGGTATTCAAAAGTAGAAGCTATATGTGAAAGTATGAGACAAGGCGATGAATAGGACCACGTGAAGCAATGCAGTGATAAATAAGGTTTTAATGTTCTCTTCTTCAAAACTCAAATATAAGGCACGACAGTAAAACAAGATCAACCAGAGAGTTGTAAGAATTTCCAAACTCCTGGCAGGAGGTGGCAATGGGTTTGCCAGCATGAAAATTAAATCCCGTTTCGCACAATGTGCTTCCTCACAAGCCACGTGTAAATCAATTGTGATCTACTATCACTACTTTTCTCTTTGAAACTTTTAATCCCGAATAGTTCATTTCCTGGGATGGCGTTGTTTATGGAGTTGTTTAAATCTCTGCAGTTAAAAGTAATAATTTTAATTCTGTCCATCATAGTGTATTAGCATTTAAAAGAATTTCACTGTTAAACACAAATTGTAAAGTCAACTCCAAGAAACAAAGCATTTGTAATGTTAGAGATGCACCTTCCTTAGCTTTTCATAACTGAACAGAAGTGTCTGAAAATAAACGGTCATTCCAAGGATTAACCTCAACAATACAATCCAGTACCCAATTCCCCCAACAAACAACATCACAAACTTAACTGTCATAACCCTCTGCTCACTTAAAACAAGGAGCAATCACTCCAGAGGCACAAAGTTAGACACTCTGTACAATGGGTAGAGAGGAGAAGAGACTCTCCCTCTCTATGTCTGGAGGTCCCTAAGAAAAACTGGGAACAGTAATGAGAACTAGGTGATTCCCCCCTCCCCCCCCGACCATAGGACTAATAGTAAAGGATAGAGCTGCAGATAAAGGTAAAGGAGATAAGTCACATAGTGATAGTAGGAAAGGGTGAGAACAGAAGAAAAGAAGATAGCAGCATTAGCACAGCCAGTAGCTGTCTTAGACACTGTACAGAGAAGATCAATGCTGGCTGAAGATGCATGTTGGTGTGTATCATAGAATTCATTCGCCTTCTGACACAAGCAATTGTTATAATTTATTACTTTTTATTGTACAGTATTTAATCTAGAATTTTCTGTAAATGACAAACTACAATCTTTATCTTCTGTATTTGAATTCAATAAAAACTATCTAAAAAAAATGCTGGCTGAAGATGTTGAAAAGTGATATCCGTCCATCAGCAGTGAGATCAATGAGGCCATTGAGATCAATGAGGCCATAGCTCATTGCTTTCAAAGGAGACAAGAAAATATCGCTGTCTGTCTCAGGTGGTTGGTTTCGCAGGGATCGTGGTCCAGCTTGACCGAGATGAGGGGTTCTGAATGATATCGTCATTTGTAGGTTTAACGACCACGTCCAGTGGAGGCAGGTTCAGCTCCTTGAGTAGGGTTGTGCCAGATAGAAGATCCGGCGCATGGAGGGCTTTTCCCTGATGAATTACTTGGAGTTTGGAAGAGGCCACCCATTTATATCTAATGTTAGCATTATTTAGGTGAGTGATTATGGGTTTAAGCTCTCTTCTCTGCAAAAGGGTTTCACTAGACAGATCTTGAAAAACATGGATTCTCTTTCCTTGGAAGAGGAAAAAGCCCTTTTTCCTTGCCTCTTGGAGAATTTTCTCTCTACTGCGTGTGTCCATGAATTTGACAATAATATCTCTGGAAATGTTCTTTCTTAAGTTGCGGAGGGAGCCCATTCTATAAGCAGACACTATATTTGGCGCCACACCATCCTCCAATTGCAACTCCTATGCTAACCATCCAGCCAAGAAAGCTGTTAAATCAGTGGAGCCTTCCTCAGATTCAGCAAATCCACAAAATAATTTTAAATTATTATATTTCCATTTATTCTCCAAGTCCATGATTTTATTTCTCATCCAGCTCTCACTGGCCTGCAGGGTGCGTGTTTCTTTCTGTAGAGACAAACTGAGCTCTAAAGCAGAATCTGCAGTATGAGTCACTTGTTGGAGTGTTTCAGTGATTACTTTTAACTGATCACTCATGGGCTTCAAAGGTCTCTCCATTCTGCTAGCAATTTTATCCTCTAATTGGTCAATTTTATGATTAATATTGGGTTCCTGTTCCTGGGTTGCTTCATCAGATGTCTCCACAGTAGTAGCGGCGGCCATCTTAGGGCCAAGCTACATATGACGAATGACACTTGAACGGCAAGTGGATTGAGTGGAGGGCAAGTGAACAGGGAGAAATACACTTGCCATTCAAGTGTAATTCGTCATGTGTAGCTTGGCCCTTAGTTGTGAGACATGATTCTGCTGCGGCTCCCTTTCTGGGCTCTCCTGCTGAGAAGTAAGTTTTAACTGACTGTGGAGTCAGCTCCACGGCTTTATTTTTGCTGCCTCCTGTCTTACCCATCTTTATGGCATAAAAAGATCAGGCTAGAAAGCTTTTAAAATGATCGGGGGGGGGGGGATGGAGCCAGGAGCTTGATCCTCACGCGTCTGGCATACTTGATGGCTAGTTTAGATGGACTGCAAGTTTGCAACCTCCATGTTTAGTTCAAGATTTTTCTGTGAACAAGGGCACATGTGATATTTCTAGAGACTACTAGCATTTATTTAACGCCCATACCGGCCTGTTCCGTGGTGTTCCAGGAGATTTTGGCAGGGAAAGGGTTAATAAAAGCACAATATTGTCCTGTTTTCCTTTCAAAAATATTGTTCCCTGGTGTTTTTAATGCTTCCCACTGTTTTTTCTGGTACTGGCATTTCTTTAGTGCCCATTCCGGCCCATTCCATGGTGTTCCAGGACCACTTTGGCAGATAACGGGTTAATAAAAGCATGCCACTTCAGTACTTGCACTTCTAAAATCTTGTTCTGCACTGTCTGCAATGTTTCCTACTGTTTTTTGTGGTACTGGCTTTTCTTTAGTGTCTGTTCCGGCTTGTTTTGTGCTCTTCCTGGAGCATTTTGGCAAGGAAAGGGTTAATAAAAGCATACCACTTCAGTGTTTTCATTTCTAAAAACTGATTCTCTGGTGTCTGCAATGCTTCCCACTTCTTTTTGTGGTAATAGCATTTCTTTAGTGTCTGTTCTGTGGTGTTTCAGAAGCCTTTTGGCAGGGAAAGGGATAATAAAAGTGTATCAGTTCAGTGTTTTCACTTCTAAAATCTTTTTTTCTGCAGTGTCTGTATTGCTTCCCACTGTTTTTTGTGGTACTGGTGTTTCTTTAGTGCCTGTTTCAGCCTGTTTTGTTCTGTTCCAGGAGCATTTTGGCAGGGAAAGGGTTAATAAAGGCATGCTACTTCAGTGTTTTCTAAAATATTGTTCTGGAGTGTCTTTAACACAATCCACTGCTTTTTGTGGTAACAGCATTTCTTTAGTGCCCTTTCCGGCCCGTTCCATGGTGTTCTGGAAGACTTTTGGCAGGGAAAGTGTTAATAAAAGTGTGCCACTTCAGTGTTTTCATGTCTAAAATCTTGTTCTGCACTGTCTTTAATACTTCCCACTGGTTTTTTTTTTTTGTGTGTGGTACTGGCATTTCTTTAGTGTCCGTTCCAGCTTGTTCTGTGCTGTTCGAGGAGCATTTTGGCAGAGAAAGGGTTAATAAAAGCATGCCGCTTCAGTGTTTTCCTTTGTAAAACCTTGTTCTCTGGTGTCCATAATGCTTCTCACTGTGTTTTGTGGTACAGGCATTTCTTTAACATCCCTTCTGGCCTGTTTTGTGTTCTTCCAGTAGCATTTCAGCAGGGAAAGAGTTAATAAAAGCATGCTACTTCAGTGTTTTCATTTATACAATCTTGTTCTCCAGTGTCTGTTATGCTTCTCTCTGTTTTTTGTGGTATTGGCATTTCTTTAGTGCCCGTTCCAGTCCATTTTGTAGTGTTCTGGAAGACTTTTGGCAGGGACGCTGTTAATAAAAGTGTGCCACTTCAGTGTTTTCACTTCTGAAATCTTGTACTGCATTGTTTGTAATGCTTCCCACTGTTTTCTGTGGTATTGGCATTTCTTGAGCTCCCGTTCCGGACTTTGTGCTGTTCTAGGGGCATTTTGGTAGGGAAAGGGTTAATAAAAGCAAGCGACTAGTGTTTTCTCTTCCAAAATTTTGTTCTTCAGCTTCTTTAACACATTCCATTGCTTTTTGTGGTAATAGCTTTTCTTTAGAGCCTGTTCCGGCCCATTCTGTGGTGTTCCAAGACCCTTTTGGCAGGGAAAGGGTTAATAAAGGCATGCCAGTTCAGTGTTTTCATGTCTAAAATTTTGTTCTGCATTGTCTGTAATGTTTTCCACTGTTTTTTGTGGTACTGGTGTAACCTGTTTTGTTCCAGGGGAATATCAAATAAATACATTTATCTAATTTGAGAACTGGGAGAGTTCATGTCTATGACAGTGTGATCCCACCTTGTGACACTTGCATTTATAAAAGATTAACACTGAACAAACTTGAGGGGAAAAACATCTTATATGTAACAATACAATAATAAAACATATAACAACAATCACGTAACAAAACAGGCCTGTTTTACTCAAGCAGACCCAGGTCTCAGTCTTTCTGACTTCTGTATGGTGGTCAGTCCCTTGAATTGCAGCAACTTATAGCTGTGCTCTACGTTGAGATGCCTTCTGTTCTTCACAGGAGTCCTATAACATTAATACAGAGTTCATAGAAAGGAGTGTTTCTGAGGAGAGAGTGCTTCTACCTGCAGCTTCAGGCCCTCCAGACTCTCAGGGAAAATTATACATATAATATACAAAGCTGAAGTTGGTTCACTACAAGACCTAAGGTCTCCTATGGACCTAAGGTCTCCTATGTGGCCTGCCTGGAAAAAACGTGTATTAGTCATTGCTGTGAATGAGGAAGTGGGGAACTATAAGCCCTCTGAAACACAAAACAATCTTTGGATCACTCCAAATCACACAGATCTGAACTCCAGAGACTGTCCCCTACAAGAGGACATGTGCTGGTGCTGATCCAGTCTCTGGTTCTGGACCTAAGGCCTCGAATGTGGCCAGTCTCCAAGCACCCTGTATTAGACATGGCTTTGAATACGGAAGTGGTGAAAATATAAGCCCTCTGAAACCCAAAACAATCTTTGGATCACTCCAAATCACACACCCCTGAACTCCAGAGACTGTCCCCTACAAGAGGACATGTGCTGGTGCTGATCCAGTCTCTGGTTCTGGACCTAAGGCTTCGAATGTGGCCTGCTTCCAAGCACCCTGTATTAGACACGGCTTTGAATAAGGAAGTGGTGAAAATATAAACCCTCTGAAACCCAAAACAATCTTTGGTTCACCCCAAATCACACACCCCTGAACTCCAGAGACTATCCCGTACAAGAGGACATGTGCTGGTGCTGATCCAGTCTCTGGTTCTGGACCTAAGGCCTCGAATGCGGCCTGCCTGCAAGCACCCAGTATTAGTCATGGTTTGAATAAGGAAGCGGTGAAGATATAAGCCCTCTGCAACCCCAAATAATCTTTGGATCACCCCAAATCACACACTCCTGAACTCCAGAGACTGTCCCCTACAAGAGGACATGTGCTGGTGCTGATCCAGTCTCTGGTTCTGGACCTAAGGCCTCGAATGTGGCCAGTCTCCAAGCACCCTGTATTAGACATGGCTTTGAATAAGGAAGTGGTGAAAATATAAGCCCTCTGAAACCCAAAACAATCTTTGGATCACCCCAAATCACACAGATCTGAACTCCAGAGACTGTCCCCCTGAAAAGTACGTGTGGTCATGCTGATCCTGCCTCTGGTTCTGGAGCTTCGATGTTTTATTTACGCTACCTCCCAGAAACCTGTATTGGGAACTGCTTCTGTTTTAAAGCAGGCCATGTTTTGGGCCTGCTCACCTTTGGAGCCTGGACTGGAGTGTTAACTTATCCATTTGAGTGCCTGATTGTAAGTGGTCACACTTCCTCTCATGAGCCCCTTCTGCCTCTTCTTGCCATGAAGGAGCTGCTGTCCCTTCAACATCCTCTACCTTCTGGACCTGGTAACTATAATCCAAACTGTGACATAAGTGAAAAAGTTACCCCTCCTCTTGCAAGCTTCTCCTTCTGCTAATTCCCTCCAACTTGCTAGGAGACCATTGTTGGTAACATGATTGGGGGTGCTTCCTAACAATCTTTTTCATCAATGCCATCTTACACTGGTTTTGAAAATGTCTTTGGGGGGGGCACGTGGCACCGACCTTGGAAGGGATGGCTGCCTAAAGAACTATCTCCTTCCCCACTCAGCCCCAAGACCAGTTAAAAATACTCTTAATAGTTTCTGACAACTTAGTAATGAAAGGAAAAAGCGATTCTAATGCCAAGAAACAAAACAGCAACATTGCAAGAAATTTAATGCAATGGAAATGCAAGCCCGCAGCCTTCACCTAAAATTTAGGGGTTTTGATGAAGTAAACACCCCTAAATCAGACCTTGCAAAATTCTTATCAGAATGGCTGGCAACGACCATGCAAATAGAGGAAAGCACAACTCAGATAATAAGTAAGGCTTACAGAGTAGGTCCACCTAACTCTGAAAAGAGGAAAGGTCCAAGAGACATATTGGCAATATTTGTGGATTGGAAAATAAGAAAAAAAGTGCTTGAAACAGCAAGAAATCAAAAAACACTCGGCTATAATGATATGCAAATTACCGTATATACTGATCTGCCAAAAGAAGTCCTGGATAAACAAAAGCAACTAAAACCAATCACTGAGGAACTGCAACAAGCTAAAATCCCCTATAGATGGGTTAATCTTTGCAAGCTGAAAATCAAGCATAACGGCAAAACTTATCAAGCTGCAGATCAGGAAGAGGGAATGCTCCTGCTGCAATCAATGGGATTAACAAGTGCAATGGAGACCGAAAGCAGCTCACAGAAGAGGAAGAGAAGCCTGCCTTCAACTCCTCAAAAGACTAGCAAGATCCCAGTGAGGGATGTCTGAAGATCTATATCATGATGGAACTCTAGCCTCTGAATTCGGGAACTGTAATATTTCTCCTATATGAATATTAATATAAACTATCTTTTGGTCTTGGGGAGGGGAGGGGAATGTTTAGTTAGACTAGTAGCCCTTAATTTAGAGACAACTCTCCGTCTGGTTATTTTAATAATAATCATGTCTGGTAGTGGCAGGATTATAGAGGGTTGTTTAGCTAGAAGTTAGAATTATATTAAAGTTACTTAGAGCAAACTAATATTTTACTATATTTTAACAAATTAGTTTTAGATAAGGTAATAAGTAATAGTTGGTGATTATTTGTTAGTGTGTGTTGGGTTGGGTGTGTGTGTTCAGATTATTTGTTGTAGATTTTTAAGGTTTAAAACAAATAGTTCTTTCTTATAATATTATAGGTGTTTATTTTAATAGCTTAGAAGTGTTAAATTCATAATTCTTAAGCAGTATTAAACGTTTTAACTAATATTAAAGTATAAAAAGGAGTGATTTCATATAGTTCATCAAGTTGATAGGAATTAAATAGCACTTATTGTTAACTATATTTTAGACCTGTTACTTGTTAAGCAGTAGATTCATAAGGACAAACACATTTGATATAACAACTGTTTTTGACTATTGAAGTTTGTGAGGTTTGATAATAAGCTATTTGCATATATTAAAGTTTCCTATAGTTCTTCATTGCTAGTTAAATTATACTTAGTGACTCATATAGATTTCTTAGTAACATATATAGTTAACTATATTTTAGATTTGTTATCTGTTAAGCAGTAGATTTATAAGGACAAACATTAAATATAACAACTGTTTTTGATTTTTGAAGCTTGTTTGTGAGGTTTGATAATAAGCTACTTATATATATTAAAGTTACTTACAGTTTTTCATTACTAATTACACTATACTTAGTGACCCATTTAGACTCATTATTAAAAAAAATCAAATTAAAAAATAGTGGGGTTTTTTTTACAGTTAACTGTTTATATAGGCTAAGGTAAATTAATATATTAATAGTTGACAACATTGCTATTGTTAGAGAGTTGATAGGTTTTGAATATTTAATTTGTACTGAAATTTACAAACACTGATACCTTTTTTATTTTTCTCTTATAAACAAAATGACCATATCCAAATTAAAGGTACTCTCACAAAATGTTTGTGGTCTCAACAACCCAGTGAAACGAAAAAGGGTTCTGACCTCTCTTGTAAAGACATCTCCAGATATAATTTTACTTCAAGAAACCCACCTCCACGCTAAGGTTGAAGAAGAACTAAAATCGCCATGGATCAAACACCAATTTCACACAAAAGGTAGTTCTAAAGCTAGAGGAGTTGCAATACTTCTTTCTAAAAATATTGCATTCATATATAAAGATGTCTTAAAAGATCCAAGAGGCAGATTCATATTTTTGAAAGGTCAAATAGAAGGGCAAACTTATACACTAGCACCTATCTATGCTCCCAATGACAATCAGTTGCATTTCCTTGAGGACACATTAAAACAGCTGCAACTATTCCAGGAAGGGTCAGTAATAATAGGAGGAGACCTTAACTATATTTCTAATTACAAATTAGATCAAACAAATTCCACTAGCAGAAAAACCAAAAATAATAGAGATGGCATCCCTTTGCCAACATTATTAAAGAAATTCCAACTGACTGATATTTGGAGGGTCTTACATGACACAGAAAGGGACTATACATACTATTCGATGAGACATAAAGTATACACCAGAATAGATTATGTTTTGCTTTCATCAGATCTCATAGAAAAGACACTGAATGCTGAAATTGGATTGATCAACTATTCTGACCATGCATGGGTAGAATGCATGGTCTCCACCAATGAGGCAACAAAGAAATCGAGACACTGGACTTTTGACAAAAATTTAATTTTCAATCTCAGTGCAGTTAATCAAATTAATCAACATATAAGTCAATACTCGACAGACAACCAAAATTCTGACACAACACCAAATGTGATATGGGACGCATTAAAAGCGGTACTACGAGGGCAAATAATTGCCTTATCAGCCCATATAAATAAAAACAAAAAAGCTCAAAGGCAAGATATCCTAATCAGAATACAACAATTAGAGAAGCAACATAAAGAAACAGGAAACAGGAAAATATATAGACAGCTTTTAAATGAGCACAAACTACTAGAGACTTTAGAAATTAATAAAGTATATAGAAATCTCCTGTTCATGAAACAGAAATTTTGGATTAAATCCCCTAGAAACCTAAGACACTTAGCATGGAAAATAAAAGAAAAAAAAGCATCCAAAGATATTAAAATAATAAGAGACAACAAAGACCAAGTTCATATTAAAGCTCTAGATATAGCAAAGATATTTAAAGACGTCTACTCCAAATTATATGCAACTACTAACCCCAATCTAGATGATATTAAACAATATTTACAGAATCATGAAGGCCTTAAGAAAATTAATAACATGCATCAGGCAATAATGGAAAAACCAATAACAGGACAGGAAGTATTAGACTCAATAAAATATCTAAATAACAATAAGGCATCTGGGCCTGATGGCTTTTCGCCAGAATTTTACAAAAAATTTGCTAATTCCTTAGTTCACCCTTTGGTAAACGCTTGTAATAATATTATATCTTCTGGCATTTTGCCTTTATCTTGGTATGAAGCAACAATCTCACTAATCCCTAAACAAAGACAAATCCAATCCTAGTTCTTATTGCCCTATTTTGTTGCTAAACACTGATTATAAAATATTTACAGGCATATTGGCTAGACGCCTCAATACCTTTATTGGGGAATATATTCAATATCAGCAAGCTGGTTTTATCCCCCAAAGGGACCTAACTGATAATGTTTTCAAAACTTTAAATATAATATCATACTGTAAACAAAATCACCTAAATTCACTACTACTTTCTCTCGACATAGAGAAAGCGTTAGATTCGCTTGAGATCTCATACCTCTTAGAACTCTTAAAACACATGAATTTTGGGCACAATTTTCTTCAAATCATTAAAGCTATATACGCTAAACCCACAGCTAAAATTAAAACAAATGGTGTTGCCTCAGACTCAATTAAATTGTACAGAGGTACGCGGCAGGGCTGCCCACTGTCACCAGTACTTTTTGTTATAGCAATGGAACCCCTCGCAGATGCAATTCGAAGAAACAAGTATATTAAAGGTATACAAATTAACCAAGAAACCCATAAGATAAGCTTATTTGCAGACGATCTCTTATTGTATATTACACAACCAATTAGGTCTTTAAAACATCTGGATGTTGAACTATTTAAATTTTAAAAAATATCAGGTTTAGTAGTAAATCAAGTCAAATCTAACATTCTCCTAATCAATTTGACAGAAACACAAAGAGTGCTAATTGGGCAATACCATAAATATCAATGGGCTCATCCATATTTAACATATCTTGGAGTAAAAATTACAGTAAATCTGAACCTGTTAATACAGTATAACCATATAAGTAAAATTAAAGAAATTAAAAGAGACATAAATACTTGGGAAAAGCAAAACCTTAGTTGGTTTGAATGATACAACCTGATAAAGTCATTTATCTTGCCTAAATTGCTATTTTTGTTTAGATCGCTTCCCATTTATATACCCAGAAGGCTGCTAAAGCAATGGCAATCAATCCTTAAACAATTTCTTTGGCAACGTAAGACCCCAAGGATAGCTTTCAAAACATTACGGAGGAAAAGAACACAGGGGGGATTTAACTACCCAGACTTGGAAATCTACAATACCACTGCAAGACTAGTTAATCTAATACAAATAATCCAAGACAAAGGACAAACAGACTGGATTAAAACTGTTAACATCCCACAACAGGAAAGTACAATTCAAGACATGATATGGAAAAGAGCAAATCAAAGTCCTGCAGATATTTGTCACAACCCTTTTTTTTAACAATTCTTGAAACCTGGGACAAGTACAGAATTAAACTAGTATCAACTATTTCATGCTTTGCTACTATTTTTTCACAAGTGGGACCTCCAAGTTTCTCTTTGATTAACAAATCAGGAAACAGAGATCAATTTTTATAATCTCCGCCTAATAGATATTGCATCTAAGATGGGTCTAAAGGAGAAGCATAAGTTGGAAGAAACTATAGGAAAAAATATACCTTGGTTTCTTTACTTTCAATTAGTTTATTTTGCTAAAGATATTAAATTAAAAGTATTAATGAATAAACAGAAAACTGATTTGAACAGCTTTTGGATACACAAGGATTTGTGTGTAAGGGTCTAATCTCTAAAATCTATAATCTACTACTTCATGCATTAGACACTAAAGGCCCAAGTCCACACTTAAGATGGCATAAAGAATGCAATATTAATATTTCAGAAAGCGATTGGAAACAAATTTGGAACTCAAGATTATTTAATTCTAAGGCTATTAATACTACGCTTCAATCTTACAAAATTGTTAATTTTTGGTAACTTACACCCCAGAAACGATCTAAAATTTACTCAAAACAGTCCCCTTTATGTTGGAAACAATGTGGGGATATATGTAGCTATTCACATTGTTGGTGGGAGTGCAAACGTGTTGAAGAATTTTGGAACAAGATCCTAAGTCAGATACAGCTTATTACTACATATGAAATACCACTAAAACCAGAAACTATTTTTTTAGAAATCTGGAATGATCAGAGTATACCTTCCATTAGAAGAGACCTAATTTTCACATTGCTTCAAGCAGCGAAAACCTCATTAGCCCTATACTGGAAATCAAAAGAAATCCCTACAATCAACTCCTGGTTTAACAAAATTTGGGATCTACTTTTAATGGAAAAAACACAGAAAAATTGTATCTCCAAATTAACCCCACGGGTATCTCAGACTTCTATACTAAATGGGAAACTTTTTTAGAATTCCTTTCTAAAAATGAGCTTTTCTTAACAAAATTGCCCTATCAAGATATCCTAGATATGGAAATGTGGGGTTTGTGGTAGTCTTACCCAGATAAAGTTCTATTTAATATTGCTTTTGCTATAATAACATTTTACTTGTTAATTTAATGTAAGTTAATAACTCATAATATGGTTACAACGAACTGTTTTAAATATCTGTCAAAGTTTGTTAATGTTATGTTTTGTGAGTTATATGTTGTAAACTAATTCAAAATTAATAAAAAAATTAAAAAAAGAAAAAGAAAAGAAAAAGAAAATGTCTTGGAAAACTAGACCGTCTGATCCATCTTTTGAGGTGAGAATCATTGGTGCGTTCATAGAATATCATCCTTATCTACAGAAAGGAGATTATCAAAAGCCCACATCCATTTGGGGACAATTTGCAAGTAAGCTATATGCCACATAGGAGGCCTCAGCTCCAAAACTAGA
Organism: Eublepharis macularius; assembly: GCF_028583425.1. Taxonomy (NCBI): domain Eukaryota; kingdom Metazoa; phylum Chordata; class Lepidosauria; order Squamata; family Eublepharidae; genus Eublepharis; species Eublepharis macularius. The sequence goes on from NC_072792.1 coordinate 58,745,291, forward strand.
GACTGGATCAGAACCAGCACATGAGCTGTGGTGGGGGACAGTCTCTGGAGTTCAGGGGTGTGTGATTTGTGGTGATCCAAAGATTATTTGGGGTTGCAGGGGGTTTATATTTTCACCACTTCCTTATTCAAAGCCATGTCTAATACAGGGTGCTTGGAAGCAGGCCACATTCGAGGCCTTAGGTCCAGAACCAGAGACTGGATCAGCATCAGCACATGTCCTCTTGTAGGGGACAGTCTCTGGAGTTCAGGGGTGTGTGATTTGGGGTGATCCAAAGATTGTTTTGGGTTTCAGAGGGCTTATATTTTCACCACTTCCTTATTCAAAGCCATGTCTAATACAGGGTGCTTGGAGACTGGCCACATTCGAGGCCTTAGGTCCAGAACCAGAGACTGGATCAGCACCAGCACATGTCCTCTTGTAGGGGACAGTCTCTGGAGTTCAGGGGTGTGTGATTTGGAGTGATCCAAAGATTGTTTTGGGTTTCAGAGGGCTTATATTTTCACCACTTCCTTATTCAAAGCCAAGTCTAATATAGGGTGCTTGGAAGCAGGCCACATTCAAGGCCTTAGGTCCAGAACCAGAGACTGGATCAGCACCAGCACATGTCCTCTTGTAGGGGACAGTCTCTGGAGTTCAGGGGTGTGTGATTTGGGTTGATCCAAAGATTGTTTTGTGTTTCAGAGGGCTTATAGTTTCCCACTTCCTTATTCACAGCAATGCCTAATACAATTTTTTTCTAGACAGGCCACATAGGAGGCCTTAGGTCCAGAACCAGAGACTGGATCAGCAACAGCACATGTCCTCTTGTAGGCGACAATCTCTGGAATTCAAATCTGCATGATTTGGAGTGATCCAAAGTATTTTTCTGCTGCAGCTGCCGCCCCTTTCTTCTTATTGAAACGTTCTGGGGGCATCCTATTTTGAAGCTCTTTACTCAAGATCTGGGTTTTGTAGGATGACCCAGTATAGGTCCACTTAGAGTGCTGAGTCTTCTGAATATGGAGGTGTATAATGTATAATGTGCCCCTGCAAACTTCATTTTAGAGTTATAACTTTTAAGTTTTCCCACAATATTTTTCTTTGGCTTTGCGAATAACGAATAAGGAATAAGGAACTGCGAATAAGGAACTGGGAACCAACTTCCGCTTCATATAGACATGAGATAATCTGCTTTTTATAAGTAAGCAAGAATAAACTTTATTCAGAGAAACACACAACTTGAGGAAAATATTAACATTTAACCAGGAGCTGTGGAATGTTAGGCTTCACACGGTACATAAAAAAGAAGTCTATTAGCACCTTCTACCTACCTGTGGGGAGAATTATTCTCTATGATGAGCCACTTTTAAAGCTAACAGAAGTAGGGACTATCATAAAGTTACCCTTTCAGCCCATCCCTTTCTGATCAGCAAGCCACGAAGAGGGTTTATTTGTGGTAGTACATTGGTATCCCAGTCCCTTCATCCTCAATCACCTTACTGAAGTTAGAAAGCTAGTTCGTACCCCGTGCATAATTTTATAAAGTTCTGTCATGTAACCTCCTGTCAGTTGTCTTTTCTGTAAACTGCAAGTTCCAAGTCTTTCCACATCAGGAAAGCTTCTGGAATGGCAAACTAAATCCAAGAAACCAAATTATAACAACACTTCCTACTGAAAGGTTCATGTATTTTATTTCGGTTCTTACCTGGTAGCCACAGCAGAAGGAAGGCACTGGGCCATCATGGCAGAATCTTATTTTGCTTAATAGCATTCACCAATCGGATCCCAAGGGGGGAGAGTGTTTATGTTATGAATTAACTCTCTTGGCAAGAAGGGGGAATGGGTGCAATGCACATGAGTGCATCTTTTTTTGGTCACTGCCTATGCAATGGCATTGCCACTTGGTTCCTTGCAAGGAGAGACCCTACCCTTCCTTTGGAAACATTTGGAAGGTGGGATGTGCATATCTTGGTTTGTTTTGCAGCACTAAACAGGCACTGGTCTCCCCCACCATCAGGGCACTCTAAGGAAAAGTGCCATTCAGGGGGGAAGGTGCAAGTGGTCTGTTCAATTAACTGAACTTATAAAAGCACTAGATGACTTCTATCATATCCTGCAATCCTAAAGACACTTCCATGGAAGTAAGCATTATTAAATAACATGGGACTTCGATCTGAGTAGACCTGTTTAGGATTTTTCACCCCATCCAGCATCTGCCAAAACATTTAAAAACAATTTCTCCACATCAAACTTAAGTCAAGCCCCCTGTGAGCCACTTGCCTACTTTGCCTTTTCAAAAACAATCCTGCCTGCCCACAGCAAAAGGAAAACTTGTGGAACAGCAAAGGTCTGTTTAGGTGGGGCGAAGTGAGGCAGGGATTCAGACAATCATGCTGCCTGCTTGCCTGTCCACCTGCACTGTCAGACTATGGCATTCCATTTGGCTCAAGTCTGCCTTCCTCCCTTCTGCAAGAAGACAAGGTATTTTGATGTCAAAAGGATTTATTTGAAAAGACAGCATTCAGGCCCAGGTGTCCACATTTCAGGACCAAGCAGATCCTGGCTGAGCAAAGCTTTGTTAGGAATGAGATACAGAACGAAAGTTGTTACACATCAGACCCTCAGAGCCCAGCCTCCCCCCCAGAGTTCACACATACTCCTCGGTGGGAACGCTGGCCCAAGATTGGCTGAGAAAAGAACAGATAACATGCAGCATCCTCTCTCATGGAAACAGTTCCTGGCATTCCACGAGCCTAGAGAGAGAGGAAGACTAAACAACTATAAGAATAAGTATGGCGTTACTTAGGTTACAGTTCATTAGTATAACAGTGCTGGGTGCTGGAGATTGGTAGCAATTAATGTAAGAACACCCCATTTTGCAGCAGACTGCTGAGCATCAAAAGGAAGGATGCACAGCTCATCATGGGAACAAAACTGCAAAGCCCAAGGAAATGTGGCGTTCAACTTTTAGTATATGTGCTGCCAAAGCGAGGGTGACAAGGAAATGTGGCAGCAACAGGAGGATACAAAGGTAATAATTTGTTGGCACTATTATCACTTGGAAAAAGGAAAAAGTTAACATGAAGCAGGATTATTTTTCATCCTGCTGCTGCTTTGCTACTGTTTTGCCAATGGTTAGAAGGAAGACTGTGTTGTGTGCGATTTTGATGTTAACTGCAAAAACAGCTGCCTGAAAGAGCCTCAAAGATCTCATTGCAAAGAATGGGGTCAAAATACATGATAACGCAAAGCCACAAACAAATTAGATCCAGACGGGCAACATCCCAACTGGGAGAAAACCCCAATAATGGTACATAGTTTGTTCAGAAACCCTGGATTCAAAACTTAAATGGAATTTTTTTTCAGTGCACACTCCTAATGATTTTTTTTTTTGCTAAAGATGAGGAGTATTGTTATTATATCTTGAAACTGTGTCAGAAAAAAAAATCTGTTTTAATTAATATGGGCTGAATGTCCATTATTATTTATGGGGAAATAAGGTCAACTTTCTGGAGTCTGTTATTTTTTAACTAAATGGCATAAACATTTTGGGAACAGTACTTGTATGCCACCCACGTTAAGATCCGAAAACCCCTAATAACCGCTGGAGTTCATGGTTCTGACTGCAGGTGAAAAATCCAAGCATCCAAGTATGGCAGAAGTCAATCATGCTTCTGTAGTCTCACTTTTTGTAACATTTAAATTAGCCTTGACTCAAGATGAAAGGATAGCCCTCTCAAAGAAATAAAACTGGTATCCATGGATGGCCCATTCTAAACATGAACACGTCATTAAGAAACCTCAAGGTGCAGACATGATAGGGTGATGCTTTCCTGACTAATAATTTTATAATCTAGCCTCTGCTGTTCCGTAGGCTTTGGGCTTAAGTTATCAGTTTTTGTTTTGTGTCGTTTGTTTGTTTGTTTATGCCCTCCAACCAGGGGATAGTCCAGAGCACCCCCAAGTCTGCTTGTTTCTGCCATTGCATTTTTTACAGGGAAGTATAGCTGATTTGCAAAAAGAAATCCACAGTGTGTTAATTTTCAGGGGGGAAATTCCAAACATCTCTACATTCAAACATGTGGTACAGTGCTCCTTGTGAGCCAATCATTGCAAAAGATGCACCATCATCCTGATAACAGTGGGAAGTGAATCTCAAATGAAACAAACCAGTGGGAGGTGTCTTGGTAAAATAAGAACAATTTACCAGTTGGCAAGAAGATAATAAATCATTCTATAAAATGTGACAACTTCATTTTTTCTGTATTTGATACAGAAAAGGATTTGTCACAGAACTTTTCAAAACCAAAACTCTAGTTTAAAGTGTGAGGGGGGCAGTGTTTGCGTGGGCTAGTTCTTCAATAGAATCTGAACTTTAGGCATTGCCTTCAAGTAGGAAAACATGAAGCTACAAAGTAATCTGCAACACCAGAGATTCTTACCAAGATAAGTGCAAACAGCTTTTAAAGGTCAAAATTAAAAGATGAGAATAACAATCCTAAATGTATTGAACATTTAGTCAGAAGCATGTTGAAATTGCCCTAGGCACCACAGTTTGTGAGAAGCAAACATGCAAGTTATTTGAATTAACAAAAGAATTCACAAAAATTCTGCTTGAAATTTCATAGAACACAGGCTCTGGTAGGTGCACACTGCCCCATCTAAGGCATATATTTCAAGGTCCCTACAATGCCAACCTCTGGTGCCAGGGCCAGGAGTAAAAAATATGCAGCTGGATATGGTCAATGCCACATCCATTGGTTGCAATGGTTTTAAGTGTTGGCAGAGTGCCAAATAAACAGTGGTAGTTGCGCAGTACTGTTTAAAAATGTAAAAAGAGTTGATTTAGGAAATACATATCAGATAGTAAAGAGGAGAGGTAGAGATAGCTGCTGTCTGTCTGAATACATAGCAGAGAGAGTGTGCGTGCTTGGAGGAGAAAGAAGAAGGAGGATATTGCCCTGTCTAGCCCAATAGGAGAGAAGACAAGGAAGTGACACTTAACAGAGAAGAGAGGTGCTGCCCTCATATTTATTTTATTTTATTTATTGTATTCAACTTATACCCTGCCCTTCCTGTGAGGGGGCTCAGGGCGGCTTCCAACGAAATATATTATTAAAGTACAATAAAACATTATTGCAAATAGCATAAAATCCAATATTAATATACATAAATACAAACAGCATAAAAATCCAGGCACCACCAAACATTCCTATCTACCTGATCCTTGCTGCCCTCTGTATGGTAGGGTCTTCTTCTCTTCTTCCTTATTGTACACCAGACATTGCTACTTTCAACAATAAGTAGAGTGCCTGGCAGGGACAGGGAGAAGGGGTGGCTGCAAGGACATGGGGATAGGAACATGGGGGTGGTTGTCAGCAATGGTTTGATGTCACTTCTGGGAAAACCTGCAAGTGACACCACCCCTTTCTAGGAATTACCAGAAACTCTATAGTTTCACCACAAAGTTTCCAGCAATTCTTAGGGACACATGAGATCACCTCCATTTTTTCTCAGAAGTGATGTCTTGCCATCAGCCTGATGACATTCTTTTTAAAATTCTTCTCTTGCTACTGCTCCTGTTTGTTCCAGAAGTCATGTCTGTCCTCTCTAGGAATTGCTGAAAATTCTACTGATGGCTGCCCCCCTCCCCATTTTCTCACCCTCTGGTCTCCCACTTGTTGGCCTAACAGTCATTTTTAGCAGGAGTAGGAAAAAAGAGGTAACAGGAGCAGCAAACCTAATTGTAACAATCAGTGGCATGGGAGGGAAGTGGTAAATCAGGAAAGAATAGTAATTCCTCTTTATCAGCAGAACTGCTTTTGCTGCATTTTAATCAGTTCTTCTGCTGAAGCTGAGCAAGTAAGACCCTGAAAGGTGCCTGGATAGAAGACTGCCTGCTTTCTGTGTTACCAGAACTGCTCTTTTATTATAATGGGGAATTAGCTGTAGCAGTCTGTAACTATTAATATTAAGCGAGGATCATAACCTATGTTTACGGAGGTCCCGATCCCAGACACTCTAGTGAAAAAGAGGCAGACAAGGAGTAAGGTCCAAACACGTGTATTGAGTGTAGCGTAAGCCTAGCTTGCACAATCATACAAAGAACATACAAGGTCTAAGAAATACAGAGTAGGAAATACAGAGACGTTCACATTAGCTGGTTCCCAACGATGATAGGGGGAATACTCACTTATCCTGAAGCGAAGCAGAGACACAACAGCGAGGTGGCCCAATGCCAGCACTGGGACCACAGACGGACAGCAAGGAAGTCTGGATAGGAATGGCCTGAGCACCGAGTGGTCTGGGAGACCAGCTTAAATACCCCAAAACGTACCCTGGGGCTGGTGCTGTACTTGGTGGTTCTCACAGTTTAAAACAAAGGGTCTAATGGGCTACTGAATGGCTTGGATGGGCCACTTTGGTAATCAGATTGTGATAAGTGACACCTCAGGAAGAGGGGACAAAAGAGGGAGGGGGAAATCCAAGTGGGCTGAAAGGATGTTCCAGCGGACAGGGCTTGTCCTGATGTCATCAGCTTTGGAATGCGGAGGTTTCTTTGAGATGCATTCTTTAAGTGCTTGGGATGGTCGGCACTTAGTTCCTTCTCCGGGGCGGCTCCTAAGATATGCAGAGCGGGGCGAGGGGCTCTCGCTGCGGACGTGGTGTGCCCGCTTCGCCGAAATGGCTTCTCAAAGCAGTCTCTTCCTCTGGGTCTTCTGGGTGCCTGAGAACATGGATGCCGGCTGGGCATAGCTGGGGCTGGATAGCAGGCTGCCCGGTAGCGAGGGCAAGCTCGGCGACCGGCTCGCGGGAGGCTCCAGGCGGGAACTGGCCAGGGAGCGCCTAGCCAGGCTCGCTGGAGGTTTCCCCGGCAGGCGCCCGGCTGCTAGCAGCGGCTTGGGCCCATATGAGGCAGGCTTCCATGGAGGCAGCGGGAACAACACTTTAAAACACAGTCCAAAGCAGGGAACAGGCACGGTCCGTGGCAGATGGCAAAGCAGGCACGGGGAACACAGTCCAAACACACACTGGGAATTCCAGATACAGGTCAGGGCAGGGCTGCCCAGAAAGAGAGTCCTTTTGTGCAGTTACCCAAACATGGAGTCAGTAAACTACACAGTCTATTGCAGCAGCAGGGTAATTGATACGCAGGCAGGAAACTGACACGTGTATCAGAGTACACACGTGCAAAGCAATCTTTGTGCAGCAGTGAAACAGCAACGCAGGAAACTTTAACACAGTTCATAGCAGGCTTTAAAGCAGGGGAGGGGGCCTACTTGGCAACAATTCCCCCCCCTCGGAGACCCCGGGACGTCAGGCGCGCGGGTCTCCAAACTTGGCTTCAAAGGCGAGGTGGTCGGCTATGTCCGGTGGTCGAGCTTTGAGCGAAGAAGGAGTGGGAAGGGAAGGAGGGGGAGGCGTCACTCAAAAAAAAAATTTAGTTTGGAGAACCACCTAACCGAATAAGTGCAATTTCGATCAGCCAATGGGCTGCAGGTCTCTGGGTTCACACCAGGGGGTGTGCTAAGTGCAACCGTCAGAATAAATAGTAATAATTCATAACAATAGTAATTCATAGTAATAGGCAGCAATGATCAATTCATGCATATAAATAGCAATAATTCATAACTGTGTACATTGATTAATTCATGATTGAAGGTAATTCATACGGAATTCATGATGGGTTAAAAGCACTAAAAACCAGGGGCAATTAATATACATGGATCAATTCATAGGCATAAGATTTAAAAGCAAAGACAATTCATGGTTCAATTCATGAATGTAGGATTAAAAGCAATTCATACAAGGTAAAGTGAAATGTGCAAGCAGGGCATAATTCATCAAGGGTAGAGTAATTCATAAATGGCTAAAATCATAAATACATATATGTGATTAAAAGCAATAGTTCATGCAGTCAAAAGCAGCAAGAATAAAAGCAAGTGCGTGGAAACAATTCATGAGGGGTAGGCGGCGGAAGGGCTCATGGGGGCAGAAAAATACACTCTGCAATTAAAAACCAAATCAATATGGCTGGATTAAAATCAAATTCATAGACTAGAACTGCCTCGGCGGAGGGAGTTGGGTTAAAAAGGCAATTCCTAAGGTTAAAATCAAATTCATCGGGAGGAAGTTCATGGGTGCACTTGTGATAGATAGAGGGGGGGACTAGTTCGGGGCTAAATTCATGGGAGTAAAATTCATAAAAGCAATGGGAAGAAATTCATAAAACAATAGAGCAACAAAGATCACAGACGGCTCAGTCCGCAGTACAGCTGCTGGACTGGGTTGCATATTTACAAGAGCAAGCAAGCTTAGTCCATGTGCTCCAAAACACACTTCCACCCCCCCTTGCTGTCTGTGTCAATCCGCAGAGCAGGGTCGGCAGGCGGCGAGAAGGGCTTCAGGCACACAGTTCTAGTCCTCATGGAGGTGGAGCTGCTGGCGGTCGTTTGGAGACGGGCCGTGGGCTGGGAGGCAGAGTAATAGGTCCCCCCCTAGTCCACAAGAGGGCCTCGGAGCGGTGTCCGGCAGCAGAGCGTCCATGGGGCTGGTTCAGGATCCATACACATAATAAACATAATCATAGTTCATACCAACATAAGCAACTAAACAAGGGTTAAAGGGGGGCGCCAAGAATAACCATTAGGGCAGGAGGAGGTCGGGGTTGTAATGATCCAAACGGTAAGACAGCTGGAGTTGCTGGAGCTGTCGGCGGCTCCAACAGCCCAAATAAAGTAGTGAGGCACATAACAAAACTTGAAAGGCCAAAATAACAATGATCGGGTGCAGGGCCAAATTGTAAATTCCAGTGGCAGTGGGGCTCCAGCCAAAGAGGGTCTCCCACCACGAGTGCTCGCCGGTGGTCTTAATCCGCTGGACCAGATCCAAAATCTCCTTTCCGTTGTGGGACACAACCAAAGCAGTAGTATCCCCGTCCCTCTGGATGCTCTGGAGGGTGCGGTGGAGCTGCGGGTGGGCCAGGAGCTCGTGGATTAATTCCAGACCGATGCCAAGGGAAACTGGCTTCACATAGCGATAGATGGAGGGTGCCACCAGGATCTCTTCTTGGGTCCAGACCGGTACCGTGTAGGTGAAGTCGCAGGCTGCCACCGAAGACAGGTTGCAAAAGCAGCGATTGACTCCCGGGATCACGGGCTTCAGCTGGAACGAATTCAGGATCACAAAGTCGCAGGCCGTTCGCACGCAGGCACACCCTTTTCCAATGTAGACCACCGCGGAGCTGTTCTCCCGGACGACCTCGAAAGGGCACTCATTGAGGGCGTCGACTTGCGGGGCTACACAGGGGTGATGAGGTGCAAAGGCTTGGTCCTGGCAAATGAAGCCGGTCTGGTCTCGATGCTGGCACCCTTGGAGGCTGACGAGCTGCCATCCGGTCGGGGTGAAGCGGGCCCAATGGTCGGGGTGGCGGGCGTAGAGGACTTCGGTGTTGCTGACTTGGAGTCCCAGAGGCACGACTGGATACACGTGGAATGACTCGTGCGCACTGGCCGTTAATAAAAATAATTTAAGCTCCTGGGTGGTCGGTGAGAATGAGGAATTTACAAGAGACCACCAGGATTCAAGCTCCAGTTCAAGGGGTGACAATTTGGGCATAATCAATCTTTTAATTTCCAGGGGCAAATGCCCGTCCGTGGCTTGCCGAATTAGCCCCATGGCCACAGCCTGATTTAATTGTTGGGCTTGCATACATGCCATGGCTATGGACACGTTGCGTTCAAAAGACTGTGTCCCTTTGAGCAGCAGAGAAAAATCTCTTTCAATTTGACTCTCCCAGTTAACTAAAATGGAGCTGATCTCGTGTTGCCCATTCGAAATGGAATTTAGGGACTGCACCACCGGTTTACCTAAGTCGGAGATGCTAGTCGTGACATGGGCAAACTTATTAGCGAGAGTCTCAATGTTGACCGAATCCATGATTGCTAAGCCTCCGGCTGCAGGAGCAGTCCAGTCGGCAATGCTTCGTCTGGCACGCGAGAGAGAGGGGGAGGGATCGATCCACAGTTGTAGCCATGCATTCCAACCCTTGCTACCGGCCTCCAGATAGGGAGCGCACTGCGGCAGCCTCTGGGTTATATTTAGCTCAGCTAAGTCTATGCGGATTTCTTTTAAAGACATTTGCGGGCGGACTAGAACTCTCTCTCGAATGTCAGTTTTCAAAACATGGGAGCCCACTATATGCGTGCCGCCTTGGCTTAATTGCTCATTGCTAGCAATCAAAGGGTCAATTTGGATGGTGTGGGTCTCCTGGGTCCGGATCAGCAGGGAATAATTGCCTGGTTCGTGAGTCAAATTTACAAAGAGCAGCCCAAGCCGGTGAAATTTCTCTACTAGGGGCTTGGTTTGGCATTCGGGCGTCTGTTGAACCAGTATCCAATCGGGTGGGCCATGTTTGGCTAGGTCTTCCTCTTTTACAATCCAGGTCAGGTTCTCCCAGCGTTCTATAGCAAAGGAGAGAACTGTGCCTGAAGGGGGCGTGATAGTGACAGATGCAGACTCAGTGGCAGTGGTGCCTAGTAGGATGGTCATTCTAAAGGGGTCTCCTGCCTTCCATACTGTGGCCGACACTAAGATAACTTCACAGTATGGTCTGAAAGCCTCAGTGACAAATGGCGAGGTTTCGACATTGGCAGGGGTGGTATATTTGTCTACCACCGGGACTGCGGTGGGGGCTGGCCTTATCCGGGGAAGAAACATACAAGGAATCGGAGCAAGTGGTGACACTGTGTCAGTAGTTGAATAGCATACTAATTCTTGGGACAGAGTTTTTACTCCCACACATAAAATAACAAACTCTGGGGGTCGGATCCACTGCTCTTCACAACTGCGGAAGTTAGTGCGATCCGTAGGGGTGGTCATATTGCTCTGCTGCACAACTTTGCAGACCATCATTTCGTTCCCTGCCAGGGTATTGATGCATCTCCAGTGTGGGTAGGGCATTAATTTGGACGGGCGTCCCTCTATTAGGGTGCCTGCCAGCACGAGCAAACACAGAGTAGCCAGGTGCCTCATCTCCTGGCCTTCCTTTTCCTTTCTGTAGTGAAAATATCCTGGGGAGACCTGTGGATATAAGTACAGGCTCCCTGAGTTTATTGCAGCAAAATAAAGTGAAGCAGGGAAAAAGAGGGAGGGCGTATTTCTGCCAGCACTGTCTATTAGGTGGGGCTCGAACGAGAAGTCCCGGAGCACTAAGCGAGCCTTCCAGCTTGTTGCTCCGGGGAACTCCTGTGCGAAGGTCTCTTTCTAAAGCGTGTATATTTCAGAGGGTAACGTCTTTACGTCGGGCAAGGGTCGGCTGTGCATTAGGCGGGGTTATGCAAACTCACCCCAGGGGTCCCTGGGTGCCTAGACTATGTGGCCTTCAGGTGCCCCTTGCTCGGTGGCGGGCTATTTTCATTTTGCGGGCTGAGAGCTATCTGTCCGGCTCGGCCTGGCCTTGCCGTTTTAAAACGAAAAAAACTAGAGAGCGGCTTACATTAACTATCAATTTTTGGAGGGACTCCCTCGGGAGGCCCCATTTTCTGGTTTTTAAAAAAAAGGTACACCGGGCAAAAAGAAAAATACACTGAGCAAAAGAAAAATGCACTGAGCAAAAAGAAAAATACACGGAGCAAGAAGCACACGGGTATGGGGTGCTTTTAGGTTGCCCTTACTTGGGGTGCCTGGCAGGGCTTCATTATAACTTCAATATGTCTCCCCCCCCTTCTTTTCCCTTATACGGTACGGGCAAGGGAAAAGATTACGTGGGGCGGGCGGCTGCTGGCGGAAAGGGCCGAAGTGGAGCCGAGGGTGCTCGGCAGCGTTTATCGAAAAGCGGCGGAGGCGGCCGAGATCTGCCGGCGCCACTGGGTCTGGGTTATTCGGGGGTCATCTTGGCGCGGGGGATTCTGGCTATGTAAATGAGGCACGCTGCCCCTTGTGCGTGGCGAACGCACCCCAATAACATATTCCAGAGGGCACATATTTACAAAATGCTGGCGGGTCTTTTACTTTTGCACTAAAGCGTACTAAGTGGTGGCGCCGTATAGCAGCTCACCATGACGAATATGAACATTAGTAAAAGAGGGATGTTGGGCTATCTGGGGGACCTTTTCCAGGGGAGGCACGGCCCTCAAAGCCAAAGCCGACCATCATGCGAAAGCGTGGGTCTGGCAGGTGAGACCCCGAATCTACGTAGATGCGGGATCTTCACCAGCACGGCGGGTGATATATTTTCGAATACAGGGATCACCTTATTTGGTGGTTCCACTATGTTCGAAGGAATGTATGCACCTCTGGGCTAACGCCTCTCCAACCACTTTCACACACAGCAAATCTCTTTTGCCTGTGCAATTTTTTCCCGAACATGCGGCTCAAAATCCAACCAAGAATCACTTTCGGTGGTGGTCCTATTTGGCTTTGATTGCCGTGTCTTTCCCTAAGGGTCCCAACTGTGGGGCCCGCCTAATGAAGTTAAAGAATAGAATTGGAAACACTCTTGACATTCACATCTACATCTACATATTCTACTGTTTCATTTATACTAAGGCTACAAAGGTCTGGTCTAGGGGGACACAGGGTATCTCTGGCCCAGGGTGAAGGGATATCTGACGAATCACTGGGCAGAGGGGGGCTGGGCTGGTGGCGGCTCCCCCAGGGTCGTACACAGGAGGGGCGGTTTGGAGCGGCTTCCCTTTCCATTCTTTTAATTGAGAGGCGTGAAAGTATTTTAGCCAAGTGCCTCCTGTCTTTCTCTGGATAGCTACCTGATAGACGGCTGGGGAGACTCTTTTCGTGATGGGGACTGGGCCTTGCCATTTGGCTGCTAGTGAATGCGCCTTTTGCGAGAACTTCCTGTACAGAACGAGCTGTCCTTCCTCCCACTGCCTGGGGTTCCTGACCCATCCTAATTTGCGGTCCATATCCTTCTGAGCTGTGCCCAGCTTCTGGGCTACTTGCATGTGGACGGCGTGTATGGATGAGAGCAGGTCTTGGACCCAAGCGTCATTAATCACTACGGGCTGCATATCAGAAGGGAGCTGCGTATCTAGCCAGAAGGCCTCCGGGAGCTGCATTCTTCGCCCTGTCATTACTATATGGGGTGTGAGCCCGTGAACTGCGGTAGTGCCTCTAATGGCCATTAGGATTATGGGGAGTTTTTCATCCCAGTCTCTCCCGGAGGAGCGAACCATCTTGCGGAGAGCCTCCTTGAGGGTCCGGTTGGTCCTTTCTATGGCGCCTGAAGCTTGAGGGTGGCCGGCTATGTGGAACCGTTGCTGGATGCCCAGTGCTTTACAAAGCTCCTGTGTAACTTCTCCGATAAAGTGTGAGCCTAAATCGGAGTCCATGACTCGCACAATGCCCCATCTTGAAAAGACATTGTTGAACAGTAGTTTGGCTGTGGTGGCTGCATTGTTGCGCTTGCACGGAAACGCTTCGACCCATTTGCTAAAGGGGTCTATGACAGTGAGGCAGTAGCGATTGCCGCGAGCAGTGGGGGGAAGGGGGCCGATAAAGTCAATCTGTATGCGAGCCCAGGGTCCGTCAATTCTCTGATGCTGGAGGGGAGCTCTAGGTCCGGTGGGGTCTGCATTGACCATAGCGCAGGACAGACAGTTGTCTACCCATTGCGCTACTTCGGTGCGCATGCCAGGCCACCAACCAACCTCTTTTACCCTTTCCAGAGTCAGATCCTTGCCTCGGTGTCCCTGCTCGTGGACAAACTGAATTAAGTCAGCCCTAACTTCCAATGGCACTACCCAATGGCGTTCGCCGGCTGCATCTACTGCCCAAACTATGCCTTCCTCTTCTCTGATCATGAGTCTCCCTGTCTGATCCCTTCCTGCGGCTAGGAGGTCAGTTATTTCTGGGTCAGATTGCTGCAGTTGTGCTAGGTCTAGTGTTCCTGCGGTTCCCTGAGCTTGGCTGCGGGCTTGTGCCCGAGTGGTGACAGGGCGGAGGGGACAATCGGTGGCAGATTCCGGTAGGGGAGCATTTTCAGTGGCGGCTGCCTTGGCTGCGAGGTCTGCCTGGTCATTCCAGTAAGCGGTCTCTGAATTTGTCTTCTGGTGTCCCTTGACATGGGTCACCTGCGTTGGGCCTGAGTGGGACTGCAGGAGTGCTGCTACTTGCTGCCATAGCTGTAGGTGGGCTACAGGTTTCCCATCGCTAGCTCTCCACCCCTGATTCTGCCACACCGGGAGCCAGACCGTGGCGGCTTTGGCCGTCCAATCCGAGTCTGTGTAAATGGCAAGTGGGCTGTCTGGGGGCTCAAACTCAAGCACTGCCAGAAGCGCTTGCACCTCAGCCGCTTGGCTGGAATGGGGGCGGGCTGGACCTTTGAGAGTATGGGCGTCGCTCACTCGCACGGCGCCGTAGCCTGTCCGAGGGGAGCCTCCAACGTGAAAGGAGGAGCCGTCACAGAACCAGCATGTGAAGCCGTTCTGTCGGGCTTCCTCTAGCGGGACTCCCCAAGTGACTGGCCAAACAACCTGCGGTGGCGGGTCCAGGGGGCACTCGTGCTCGGTTCCGGTTACTAACAGGCCATAGGGGGCTGGTGGCTCAGTGGTCTCCTTTTTAAATTCTACTCCGTGGTTGACCAGGGCCAGGGTCCACTGTGCTATGCGGGCGTTTGAAACTTGTCCGTCTTGTATCTTGCCAGACAGAATATATTTGAGGGGCGTGTGAGTAGTTTGAACTATTGTGCGGGAGCCTCCTATGATAAATTCCCAATGGGTCAGACTCCAAACTAGAGCAAGACATGTCTTCTCGCATGGGCTAAACTTAGTTTCTACTGCGGTTAGGTTGCGAGAGGCATAGGCTACTACTCTAGCGGTTCCCGCTTGCTGCTGGGTGAGCGTGGCTCCTATGCTCTTGTCTGATACTGCCAACTGGATAAAGAATGGCTGGGTGACATCTGGATGGGCTAGGGCCGGGGCTGCGGCCAGGCTGTGCTTTAGCTCGGCTAAGGCTGTCTGTTGCTCCGGTCCCCACTCCCAGGGAGTGTTCTTCTTGAGGAGAGCATAAAGGGGGCGAGCTTTGTCTGCAAAGGACTCAATGAAGTCTCGGGAAAAGTTAAAAGTTCCTAGAAGGGCTCTGAGGGAGGGGACATCGGTGGGTGCAGGCAGCTTGGAAATGACCTCCATTCGCTGGGCGTCCGGGGTGCGACCCTCGGGTCCCAGGGTCAGACCAAGGTACTTGACGCTGGTCTGAACCAATTGGGCCTTTTCCCTGCTTGCCTTGAACCCAGTCTCGCGGAGGAGTTCCAGGACTTCCCTAGTGATCTGGTGGGCTAATTCTTCCGTGGGGGCGTGGACTAAAATGTCATCCACGTAGCTCAGTACGTGGGGCCTCGAGGAGGGTTGGAGGCGTTCCCACATCTGAACTACATGGGCATGACAAATGCTGGGGCTGGAGTGGAATCCCTGGGGTGTCCGCTTGAATGCGTATTGCTGGCCGCGGAAAGTGAACGCGAACTTGTACCAGCAAGACTCATGCAACCGGATAGAATGGAAAGCGTTGGCCAGGTCTATGACCGAGTAGAACCGGGACCCAGCGGCAATGGCCGTTAGGATCTCATTATACTTGGCCACAACCGGGGCAACTGGAGGGGTGGTGGCATTCAGGGCACGGAAGTCGACCGTCATTCTCCAGGTCACTCCATCTGCTTTCAGAACTGGCCACAATGGGGCGTTGCAGATGGACTGCATCGGGAGTATGACGTCCCACTCAAGGAGTCCTTCTATAGTCTTGGCTATCCCTGCCTCAGCTTCTGCTGGGTACTTGTACTGTCTTTGGGGAGGGAGATCCTTTCCTTCGATCAGGACGCAGGCGCCCTTCACCATCCCACACTCGGCCTTATCTGTCACCCACACTTCGGGAAAGTCCTGAACCCAGGGGTCTCCTGTGATGGGGGCGAGAGGAAGGGGGGCCTTGAGGGCTGCGCATCGATGGACTGCATTAACAAAGTCTGGGCCTCCCGGGATGCGCCACAGGAGCCCGTTCGCTAAGTCAATGGTCAGTCCCTCGGCACGGAAAAATGGCATGCCCAAAAGTCCATCATCTTCTCCCCGGTTTGCGCATGCCGAAATCCGGGTGGCCAGGTTCCCAACGGAGAGGGGGATATCCTGCCAGACCGGGGATTCCTGCGTGCCGCCTCCAAAACCAGCGAGCTGCATGGTTGTGGGGGTCTGAGTTCCCTTTGTGACTAAGGTGGGCCGGAGTATATTAAGTGAAGCTCCGGTATCTATGAGGAGGGTGGCAGGCTTCTTCTTTTCCCTGGGAGTCCCGATCCCTGCCTTCACTGTCGGTCTCCCCCATGTGTCCGGCTTTAGTTTGGCAACTATGCCCACGGAGGGAGACTGGGACTCGGGGCAACCCTATTCTGATCCTGCACTCTGGTCGGTGGAAGCGGCGCTTCCTCTAAAGGGGTTGTTGGGGCTCGGGCGTTCTTGAACCGCAGCTATCGGGGGACTCGAGAAGGGAGGGTCTGGCGGCAAAGGGGGCGCCGACGGAGGTACTGGGGGCTGCTGCTGGTCTTCCCACTCCATGATCGCCTTCATTAGAACGGACGTGGGCTTTCCGTCGAAGAGCTCCATGTTCGCTCCAATGTTTTTGAGGCGCATCCAAAGTTCCCAACGGAGGGAGTCCCTGGACTGGGGCGTGCTGCCTCGGTCCCGGTAGCCCTCGTGGTCGCCCTGCGATGCTCCCCAAGCATTAGACTGATCTGGAGGCGGGTAGACCTGATGGTGGTACGGGTGCGATGCTCGCGAGTGGGAAGGGGCTATGGGTGCATCCTGTAGTCGGGGCTCGTGGGGTCCTTGTTGGGAGGAGGAACTGTAACTCGGTGCGGGCGCAAAGGAGACTCCCGGACGGTAGTCCCTTGGTCCTCTTCCCCGGTTAAAGCTACCGCTCCTTCCCCTTAGGATTCCTCCCCTTGCCTCCGGATACGGGCTGCGTCCCTGTGGTCGGTATTGAGAGTGGGGGCCATGATTGGCATAGGTGACTGCACTTATCGGCTCGCTCTCCTTCCTACGAGAGGCCGGGGGCTTCACATGGCGGATGGCGCCGGTTTCTCGCAACAGGCCAGCAATGCTTCTGATGCGAGCCTCCAGGTCTCCCCATGAGATGCTCCCGGGCTCTACTCCTGCTAGTGCTAGGCGGGTGGTGCTATTGAGTCCATCTAAGACTGCTCTCCTGAATTCTAACTCGTCAAAGTCGGGTACATCGCTTGCATCTAGGTCCACTTCGTCTGCTAGCTCAGCGAGAAGCTGCTTCCTGGCTAAATATGCCTCTGGGTCCTCTCCAGGTTTTTGAGACTCTGCGATGTACAGGGCTTTCAAACTCTTGGTGGGCCACAGGAATGCGCAAATTTCTTTAATTGCTCCGTACTGACTGCGGGTGGCTAACCTTCGGTTAGAGATATAGGCATTCAGGGCCGAGACTATTTCAGGGGCAGCGCATTGGCGGGCCAGCTGGGCCACATCGGAACCACTAGTGGAGGGCTGGGAGGTGGTCACATGGGTGAACCACTGGATGGCCGTGTCTCGGTTTAGGGGTCCCATGCGATCTGCTATGGCTTGGAGCTCATCGGGCCTCCAATTGCGGGTTTCTTTAACAACCCGGTCTGTCTTCCTGCCATCCTCGTCCATGGATACAATTTCCTTGGTGGCTATTGGGTGGAGGGGCTGTGGGGCTTCCGCAGACTGGGGCGAAGGGGGTGACCAGTTGTCGGTACTACCTTCGGGGAGGGCCAAGAGGGCTGCGGGATGCACGGCGGAAATTACGGCCTGCTGCATTCCCAGGTGCTGCTTTAGGGCCTCTAGCTCCCTCTTACAAGCGGAGTGGTCAGCGGAGGTTACCTTGGAGTGGTTATGCTCTGCCATGAACTGGGCGGCATGGGTTAGCTTAGCGATTCTTTCCTGTCCCTCGATTACTGCATGCTCAGCCATGTCGGCACGAGCGGTGGCCGCCTCAGCCTTGTGCTGGGCGTCCTGGAGGGCAGTGGTTAATCCTTGTTTTTCCAATATGAAATTGACGCGTTCAGCGCGCCACTCAACTGCTTTTTCCTCATGGTCTCTCTCCTGTTCGACTAGTTTGGCCCTGAGACTCTGGATTTCTAGGTGCAGGGCGTCCTGTTCTCGCTTTGCTTTTTCCTCTAGCTCCTTCCTTTCTTTGTCTTGGGCTAATCTGAGCCTCTCTATCTCCTGCTCACTATCTTCCTGCGCTATCTGTAATTTATTTATCAGGGACACGCTGTCCTGTAAGGCAGTGAAAAGTGCCCAAGCTCCGTATCTGTCCTTCTTGCTCGACTTGGGTTTCTCCTTCTCACAAAAATCTTGGAAGGCACTTCTAACTATCTGGAGTGGGTCGGGTCCCTTGAAGGAACCGGCTTCCCAAGGGCAATCTCCCTTCTTAACTAGCCACTTCTCCAGGCGGGGCACGGTGGGGTTTGCCCGGTACATCTTGCTTTCGTTTAAGGCTGATCACGGGGGAGGTTAAAGAGTAGATCAGCGACACCAGGGGTGGGGCGATTAAAGCTGCTCAAGGGTTTTAACAACTTCTTCCTCTCTATGTTCCTTTTGGGAGGTTTATCCTTCCCTCAGGTCCTCAAGGGTTTTTACCAGGGGGTTTCAAGATCCTACTTTTAGGGTTAAAGGGTATTTTAAGGGTCCTACACTCGGTTCTTCTCCACCGGGGGAGAAGGAAAATTCCTATTCCCGTTTCAGGCTTGCCTACAAGCCACGGGACCAGGAAAAGTCTACTGGCTCAGAGGGTGCTCTCAAGCTCTCTAGGCCCAAGAACAAAAACTTCTCAGTGCTCCCAAGCCTCTGCTCAGAAGCCAAAGCTCAGGGGTCTCCCAAGCCTATGTGCTCAGAAAACCAAAAAGGGTTCCCAAGCCTCTGCCCGGAAACTGAAGTGCTCCCAAGCCTCTGCTCAGAAGCTGCAATTAAGGGGTCTCCCAAGCCTCTGCTTAGGCAACCCGAAATGCTCCCAAGCCTCTGCTCAGAAGCTACAACTGCTCTCAAGCTCTCTGCCCAAGAACTAAACTCAAAGTGTCCCCAGGCCTCGTGCTCAGAGACAAACGGTTAAACTGTCTCCAAGCCAAGACCAAAAGACTGGAAGCGCTCAAGGACTGCCTCTGCAAGTCCCCAAGCAAAATTGCTCAGGAGTAAAGCTTACTGTACTCCCAAGCGAGGTGCGCTCAAGAGTTCTAACAACTCTCAAGCAAAAGTGTGCCCAAGAGTCCCACTGACTCCCAAGCGAGGTGTGCCCACGAGTCTGACTTAAAACTCGCAAGCGGAAAGGCGCCCAAGAGTCTAACTTAAAACTCTCAAGCACGGTGCGGCCGGCTGCCGCGGGGCTTCAGGAACCTGGCTTTAGATTCCCAAAGCTAAACTGACCAAATGGACTAACGATCCCTTCACGTTTCCTCCGGAGCGGGGATTGAAGCCTAAGTGCTGGCAGGAACGGGGTTTGGACGGACTTAGGAGAGACGGGGGAGGGCGGAAAAGAATTTTATATGTGCTGCTTCAGGATATATATATCTATAGAGCCTACTTCTGGGATCCCACCCACATAGACGCGTTTAGGCGGCCCGGAAGGTGGCCAGGAACTTCACCAGTTCAGAGGTCCTCACCCACAGTACACCGGTTATAACGGCTGGAGGGCCTCGCGGTGCACCACAAAAGGCAAGTAGTCCAAAGCTGGCTGAAGGAGGAAATGGGGGAAAAGCCAACCCACAAGATAGAAATGCTCACTAGAGCCACACACACTCACACTTTTAATTCCCTGAGCTAAATTGCGCTCTTTACACTGAGGTCTGGAAAATTTTCCTCTAAGTCAGTTCGCTGAAGACACGCGTGTCGACTCGCGTGTATTCACACGAACTGGGTTATGCCCGCATCCTCCACCAGTAAACTGTTACCAGAACTGCTCTTTTATTATAATGGGGAATTAGCTGTAGCAGTCTGTAACTATTAATATTAAGCGAGGATCATAACCTATGTTTACGGAGGTCCCGATCCCAGACACTCTAGTGAAAAAGAGGCAGACAAGGAGTAAGGTCCAAACACGTGTATTGAGTGTAGCGTAAGCCTAGCTTGCACAATCATACAAAGAACATACAAGGTCTAAGAAATACAGAGTAGGAAATACAGAGACGTTCGCATTAGCTGGTTCCCAACGATGATAGGGGGAATACTCACTTATCCTGAAGCGAAGCAGAGACACAACAGCGAGGTGGCCCAATGCCAGCACTGGGACCACAGACGGACAGCAAGGAAGTCTGGATAGGAATGGCCTGAGCACCGAGTGGTCTGGGAGACCAGCTTAAATACCCCAAAACGTACCCTGGGGCTGGTGCTGTACTTGGTGGTTCTCACAGTTTAAAACAAAGGGTCTAATGGGCTACTGAATGGCTTGGATGGGCCACTTTGGTAATCAGATTGTGATAAGTGACACCTCAGGAAGAGGGGACAAAAGAGGGAGGGGGAAATCCAAGTGGGCTGAAAGGATGTTCCAGCGGACAGGGCTTGTCCTGATGTCATCAGCTTTGGAATGCGGAGGTTTCTTTGAGATGCATTCTTTAAGTGCTTGGGATGGTCGGCACTTAGTTCCTTCTCCGGGGCGGCTCCTAAGATATGCAGAGCGGGGCGAGGGGCTCTCGCTGCGGACGTGGTGTGCCCCTTCGCCGAAATGGCTTCTCAAAGCAGTCTCTTCCTCTGGGTCTTCTGGGTGCCTGAGAACATGGATGCCGGCTGGGCATAGCTGGGGCTGGATAGCAGGCTGCCCGGTAGCGAGGGCAAGCTCGGCGACCGGCTCGCGGGAGGCTCCAGGCGGGAACTGGCCAGGGAGCGCCTAGCCAGGCTCGCTGGAGGTTTCCCCGGCAGGCGCCCGGCTGCTAGCAGCGGCTTGGGCCCATATGAGGCAGGCTTCCATGGAGGCAGCGGGAACAACACTTTAAAACACAGTCCAAAGCAGGGAACAGGCACGGTCCGTGGCAGATGGCAAAGCAGGCACGGGGAACACAGTCCAAACACACACTGGGAATTCCAGATACAGGTCAGGGCAGGGCTGCCCAGAAAGAGAGTCCTTTTGTGCAGTTACCCAAACATGGAGTCAGTAAACTACACAGTCTATTGCAGCAGCAGGGTAATTGATACGCAGGCAGGAAACTGACACGTGTATCAGAGCACACACGTGCAAAGCAATCTTTGTGCAGCAGTGAAACAGCAACGCAGGAAACTTTAACACAGTTCATAGCAGGCTTTAAAGCAGGGGAGGGGGCCTACTTGGCAACATCTGTACATAATCTATTTGGAGCTCTTTGGAGGAACAGCATGGCATTAATATAATCAATAAATAAAAATAATATTATGCAGGAAGTTCTCACACTAAACATTGCTGTGAGAAATTTACATGGATGTGAATGATTGACAGCAAAATCCCACAATCAGTATTGCAGTAAATATTTTCTCCCCATATTAAATTAAAGCTATCTAAAGCAAGAGATGTGATTAAAATGTTTACAATTATTTATGTTATCAAATGTAGACTAAATAAAAATTGTGGATTCTTGGAATGGCTAGTAGTCTTTTGTTTCATTCTGTCATGCATATTCTGGCACTAAGATTATTGCTATTTCAAATAGGTAGTAAATAGGTAATACATTATATCTTTAACAGTATTGCCAACCTTGGCATCTGTCATTAAAAGAGAGGGGGAGGCGCCAGGGCCTTTTGCAGGGCTGTTTTGGCCTTTGAGGGAGGCCTTTTGGTGCCAGGCCTGGCACAGGCACTGGACTTCTTGCTATCATGGGACTTGCATGACTCACCCAGGACTGGCTTGTTGCTACTGTTCATCAGTAGCCACCCATGAAAGCCAGTGTGATGTAGCAGTTAGTTTTAGAGAAGGATCTGGGAGACCCAAATTTGAATCCCTATTCTGCCATGGAAGCTTACTGGGTGAGATTCTTGAGCCAGGTGTACATTCTGAGGCTAACCTGCCTTGAGAAGAAAATGCTATAACCTGCTTTTGGTCCTCATTGTGGAGAAAAGTGGAGTATAAATAAAATAAAATAAATGAGGGTTGCCAAGAAGAGGAAAAGAAGAAATAATTTGGGGAGGGGATGCAGCAAAAAGTTGGTTGCTCCCCATAAGTCCTTACAGGTTCTCCACTGTTCAAGGGCCACACGTGGCTAGAACTGAGTAGAGTTTTCCAAGGGAGAGGCCACCGGCGAGGAGGGGGAGCTGAAGAGAAGGGGGCAGAGAAAGGTAGCTTGGTTGATGGGTGGAAAGGAAGGAAGCAGGAAAACAGGAGAGGCTATGAGGGCTTTCAAGGAAGAGAGAGGAAATAGTAGGAGAGGAGAATTGAGATGTCCCCCTCAAGTCCTTGTGGCTACCTCACTTGTAATACCTATTCCTCATGTAAAAAATTCATTTCTTTTGCCTGTAAGGAGATGGATGACATTCCAGCTTTCTGACTATTCATTTCCTTTGTCTGCATGTTTAAAGCAGCTGCAGTGAAAATGAATACTGGAAAATCTCATTATATTTGAGACGTATTTTCATAGATCCAGAGCATACAAAGAACAACATCTTTGCTTCTTCTTTCCTTGAAATGCCAAAGTGAAACAAACTATTCATAGAAAATTTCCCTTTTTTCAGGAGGTGAAAATTATTAATTTCACACAGATCTGCTCTGGGACAATAGGACAAATACTTTCTGGTAATGACATTTCTAATCTCATTCTGCATTGAGCAGGGTCTCACAGAAGTCATAACACTTTTTAAAATGACTTGCTAGTTTCAGAGAGAACCATATTTGTTAAAATTCACTCAGTCCTTTGTTGATGATGCCAGCTGATATAATAAACATTGTGTTAAAAATGCTCCAGTTCTGAAAGTTAAAAATGATGGTCTGTAATGGAGTTCTTGTCAATTTGAGATTTTCTTTCCTAACTTCATAATCTTAATTTGTTGTGGTCAATATCCACTAGAGGCCCAAGAAAATATTGCACTTTGAAGTTTCACTGGAAAAAAAAATGATAAGCCAAATGATTCAACTCCCCACTCTCAGTACCAGGGAATAAAATATGTGCTTAACTTTCCCATTGGAATCATTGTTCCTTAAATGGGCTGCATTAAGGTACCATTATGAGTTGATTATGCCTATAATAACCCTGCTTACTATAGCTCAAAGTTTGTCTGCTTCCTTGTGGCATTAAAATCAGAGGAATTGATGCCTACACATGATAGCTCTCTTGAGTTAAGGCAGCTCATATGAGTAGGCATATAATATTCTTTTTAAAGTACAAAGCAGTATTTTTCATTCTGTACTTCTATCAAAATTTTGCCTCTGGAATTCTTCTTGAGAAACCAAATAATGCCTGTAAAGCAAAGTGCTGTATATTCCCATTGACTATAACACAGAGAGAATTTCCAGAATGTGTCCTGTTCATTTAACTGCCTTTTCAGTGAATCCGCATTTTATAATATATTTAGTACCTGCCAGCCAAAAAAGATTAGTATAATATACTTTCTGTGAGTTTATATATATATATGTATATCTGTAGCACTCTGACATTCAAAAAGGGATTGGAAACCATCAGAGCTAGGTACGTTTATAGTATTAACTTCACAATTACAATTTGGTATTCTTGCTGTCAAATCAAATGCTGAGAAGAGGTTCAGTCAAAATTGTTCTTCACAAGTGCTTCTGGCACCTACAGCATGACTCACTAAAATGTCCCTGCTAAAATCAGAACATTCAATTTTTTACAGGAAATATGTAGAATATGATTCACAAGCAGCCCCTCAGGGAACAAACCATTACTTTTGACTATTTCTTTCTTGCTCAGTGTAAGTCCATTAAGAAAAGCTTCCAATTCACAATTGCTTTGCAAAAGTGGTAATAAGAATATGCATTCAACATAGGTATTGTGTACATTGAAGCTAGACCACTTTATCCATTTGACAAATGACAGCTTATGACACAATTCATCAGTTAGTCTTTAAGATGTCACACAGGTCCCTTTGTTTTGTTTGCTACAACAGGCACAGGATGCTAACTTTTTTGAATGTGTATTGAAAGGGGGGAGGAATATCATGAAAGAAAGATAGGAAAAGAAATTTTCAGAGAATAAAATATTATATCAACACAAGCTATAGCATATCTCCCAGATAAACAGAAGTGGCCACCAAAGCCTTTTGTGAAATATCCCAAATGAGTACTATTTGTTGATTTACAAAATATAGTCCATTTTTCATTTTTTTAAAAAATCCATGCTGCATACAATCATCAAATTAAAAAATAATAATACTAAAATATGCACAATAAATATAATGCTATAAGAAAACAGCCAGTTAACAGGGCAATATGGCAATCAGGGATAGCACACCAACAAAGAGGAGGTGGTTAGTTCAAATTATGTAAACAAAACATTAATTTTCAAACGTCAACTAAAATAAATACATTTTCACCATCCCACAGAATGTCAGCAGAGGGGGAACCATATGAACTCCCCCTGGGAGGATATTCTATGACTTAGGAGCCACCATTGCTACTGCGAATGTACTGATCTTCATTAAATCCAATCTTACTTCTGAGTAGGTTCATACCTGCATCAGAGCTTTCCAGGCCAATCTTAAAACATGGAAAGATCCATATAAAGAAGTCTGGCCTTACAAAACACAAAATAGTGATCTGGTTGTAGATGGATAGATTAGATTCAATGACATTATCACTTAGCACATGTGTCTCTCAATTACTCTAGATATATCTAACAGTGCCAAGTAGTATCTAGGGCTTTTACAGAGTGCGAGTCCTCCATGATATCAACTGGGCAGTCTCTTCTTGGAGTAGCCATCTCTATCATGGGAAATTCCTGGAGATCTGGGGGCAGTGCCCGAGGAGGATGGAGCTTGGAGAGGAAGCTCAGCAAGATGAGATGCCATAGAGTCTGCCCTCTGAAGCTTCTGTTTTCTCCAAGGCAACACATTTTTGTAGTTTGGAGATTAGTTGTAATTCCAAGAGAATTTTCAGCCCCAGGAGACAGAGCCAGGAGCCAGTCAGAACAGTGCTCTTAATCAGCTACTAGGAACTATAAACTGGAGAAGATCTGACAAGGGGAGGTTATGATAAGCAAGAGTTAGGTTTAGAAGGATGAGAGTCAGAAATTGTGCTGACCACTTTTAAGCATCACAGCTGTGGAAGCAGCTATATACATGTGAGATGTTTTCCCTATTATAAATTTAACCTTGATTTGTTGGTATTTGATACTTTAAGAAATGTATTGGAGGCAGTTCCTAAACAAATAATAGAAGGTGAAATTCCATTTCCAACAACTTGTTATATGTTAATGTTTAAAGTGAGAAAGAGCTGATACATGGATGTGCTTTAAATGAGAAGGCAACCTGAATCAGGGAAAGAGGCTGGACCCATCAACCTGTGCCTTGGATCTCCCCCGCCCTCCACTTTTAATAACATGTTAATAATAACATGATTATATACCACCCTTCAGGACAACTTAATGCCCACTCAGAGTGGCTTACAAAGTATGCCATTATTATCCCCACAACAAACATCCTGTGAGGTGGGTGGGGCTGAGGGAGCTCCAGAAAGGTGTGACTAGTCCAAGGGCACCCAGCTGGCTTCAAGTGGAGGAGTGGGGAATCAAACCCGGCTCTCCAGATTAGAGTCCCACGCTCTTAACCACTACACCAAACTGGCTCTCCAGTTTACTAGTACATTGTTTGAAGTCAAATTTGTTCTTTCCCTTTTATTAGTCAGTGAGATATTTTTTAAAAATCTGCCTTCTGAGAATTAGTAAAATACAAAAACATAACAGTTGTATCATCCTATAATCTCCAGTATTGGTGGAGGCATAGTGCCAGAGGTACAACCCCAGCATACAGGAATTGCCTCCTGGTCCTCCTAAGCTTACTTTTCCCCATGTAACAGCTGGGGTTGTGGCTTACCAACCCATGTCATATCAGACTTAACCATGGGACATTATTTTTCAGTAAGACCCATTGATCTCGGTGAGGAACAGTAAACATGAAAAGATCCGCTGTTAAGTTTCAACAATGGTGGTGGAATGGTACGGTGCAGCCTGATATTGTCAGATCTCTGAAACTAAGTAGGGTTGGAGACCACCAAGGGAAACGGGGGTTGCTCTGCAGAGGAAGGCACTGGCAAGCCTCCTCTGTGGCTCACTTGCCTTGAAAGCCCCTTGACTGGAGTTGCCATAAGTTGTCTGTGACTTGACTGGCACACTCACACGCAGTTTCGACATATTTTTAAAACTGTTTAAACGTTCTTATTAATCTGATTTGGAATTTTTTAAAATAGTATTTTGGAGTTCTCGTTATTTTCCTTGAATTCCATTTAAATATTTATAGTTCAGTGTTCTTAAACTTTTCCCAGTGCTGAAGCGTGCTAGTATTACTTGATTTAATGGCAGTTCAGTTCTGTATTCATTTTAGTGCTATTCTGTTTGCGTTTCAGTGTGTACCCAGTCCTTGAGACCAACCCAGAGAGATCCTGATTCTCTCCTACGTTCCCCAAATCATACAAGATTGATCTTTTTAATACCAGTGGGAAGTTGCTATGTAGGTCACGTTAAAAAATCAAAAGGATGGTATACACAAGGGGCACATTTTTTTTATAACCAAGATGAGATGCAAGAGAAGCCAGGGCTCCAGTGCTGTTAATAGGTATATACTGAAGAGAGAATCTGGGTAAGTGCAATTTTTCATATCCTAGAGCAGTGTGACAGCATAGCAAACCTACCCCCTTGCCCAAAGTTCCTCTTTTACACAATAAAAGACACATAAGCCCCATCCTTTTCTGTACTCCATGAGATGGTTTCCTAAAATGCACTGTATTTCTTTATTATAGGATGGAGATGATCCATGCCTTACATCGCTACACCTTAAAACTATGATTGCTGCAGTGGATGAGACTTAGGCCATTTAGTACAAATGTGGCAGTGAGGGGGAGGGGGAATGAGGATAATCCTCACTGGTCCTATTTATGTCCTCATGTTCAGAACCATTGGATGGTCCATGCCCCTCTTTTTAAAAATAGGGTGTGGCTCACACATACAGGAGCTTATATGTGTTTGTGTCTATATGTGTAATCTCTGAATACGTGAGAATCATAAAACACAAGGTAGTCAGGGATGGGGTCAGAAAGCAAAACTTTGATTTCCAACCCCCCCCCCCCCACCACCATGTGTTCATTCCAAATATCTGAACAAGATCTAAGAGTCATCCTTTTGAATATTCTTTAAGTCTAACTTCTGAAGCTCTGGGAGCTGCTTAAAAAACAGGTTTGGGACGTTGCAAATCCCCTGAGCCTAGGTAAAGGTAGTCCCCTGTGCAAGCACCAAGTCATTACTGACCAATGGGGGGATGTCACATCACAACGTTTTCTTGGCAGACTTTTTACGGGGTGGTTTGGCATTGCCTTCCCCAGTCATCTACATTTTACTCCCAGGAACCTGGGTACTCATTTTACCGACCTCGGAAGGATGGAAGGCTGAGTCAACCTTGAGCTGGCTACCTGAACCCAACTTCCGCCAGGATCGGACTCAGCAGAGCTTGGGCTGCAGTACTGCAGCTTTCCACTCTGCGCCACTCTGCGCCATCCTGAGCCTAATGCTTGGAAAATACTAGCTGAGTATCATGTCAAACTTAACATGGAGTTTTGAATAAGAAGAGAACTTCATTCATCAGACATTTAGATCAGGGTTGTAAATAACCACTTGTCTCTACTCACCTGTAATGACCAAGAATTGTCTCGCAGCAATAAGGAAGGGAAGTTTTTGAAAACTAGAGGAGAAAGAGTTGTCTTTTATGTTTTTCTTCCAGGCGGTTAATGTTCCACAAATTACTTACATAATCATTTGGCCTAGGATTCCCTTGGGGAGCTGTTGCTGCTTTCGCCCTCCAAGACTGCTTACAAATTGCTTGCAAGTGGGCCATCTCTAACAACTGAGCCACCATTGTGGCACATTGTTTCTGGAAGACTGCTAACCAGAAGCTAAAAGTCCACCAGGAATTCACTAATTCCAGGCCCATCTGAATGATGAGTATATTTCTTCTCAGATAATAAGGTTTTTGCCATCTTGAAACCGTTGGCACTGATTATAACACACTTGTTAAAGAACAAACTTCCACAGAATACAGAACAAGAACTAAAACCAATACAGAACCAATCCAAAACTCAAATGTGCAACAGAACCACCCACTGTTAGGAATGGTTATATAACAATTACAGAATCCTATCATAAATCTTTCAAGCATAATTCAAAGTCTCTGGCCGTCGTCACACGGGCCCTTATTTCGTCAGTTTTGCATTAAAATCGTTTCTTCTGTTATCATTATTAGAATGGATTTTCCCATCTTTTGACGACTGCTTGCGCTTCCAGTCAGTCACATTAAAAGGGAAAAGTGCGATTCAACGGTCAGTCAAAGTGCTTCCAGAAATGGGGCCCTAAAATCCCGCCCCCTTAAAAAAAAAAATTTTCCGCATATTTGCGTTATATCACTCTTCTATTATAATGTTGTGCTGGGCCAACCCCAAAACCAACTGTGATAGGTAGCAGAGGTTTCGCACCCATGGCAGAATAGCGCTATAGCGCTATAAGGCTGACGTTTTTTTAAAAAAATTACTTTGAGGCTTAATTGTGGGTCGCACTGGGGCTTGTGGGAGTGTAGGAGAATCAGTGTTAGGTGAGACAGATGATCAGGGAGAGTGAGTGTTTTGGTGTTGCAAAGCGTTCATAGTCGATCCAGGGCATTCACATGGAAGTGGATAAAGACGACATAAAGAGTCACAAAGCGTGAATTGGGGAGAATGGCGAAATCGCAAGAGAGCCGGAATAAGGTGAGAATTCAGCGGGAGATGGCGCTAGTTTGGCGCTAAATTTATGGCTGTGTGACGACGGCCTCTTTCACATTGAATTACTCTGACAGATAAGGTAGCAATTGCAAAACAGTATCAGTAAAGAGCTCAAGGAAGAGAACTGATGATAACTCTCAAAATATGGAAGCCAGGGGGTCCATTCTGCCATGTTTTCTCTTCCCTTGCATCCAAGTGACATCTGAGCACTGCCTTATTGGTCAGTATTAGAAACAAAATGCTGACCCTTTGGGCTGGTCCAGCAAGACTTCCTTATACTACAAGTGTTGCAGCAGAAAACTATTGCATGCATGACTATGGAAGGGGGGGCAACTGTCAAAGAAGTAGCACTTCTGAAATAGGTTTAACAGGTTGTAGGAGTTAACTGAATGCATGTTGGCTTCGGCTTGACCTCTTCCCTAGGGTTGCTCCTGCTGCACCCAGAAACCTAAGAAGTCTGTGGCTCTGTAGGATTTCATGTGCATGCATTTCAAGTACTTAACCTTTTGCTTGACAACAGAATGTATGATAGGGGTGTGGGCTAAGAAAAATTTCATTATAATTTCAGATCTGGGATTTTTGGAGAAAACCTTTACTGTAATGCGGGGTTTGGGGGTAGAACATTACTGGTTCAGGGATTTTAAGTAACTGCTTCCTCTCCACCCTATCCGTCCCACCTTTGAAAATAGTTCAAGTTTTTTGAAACGATAGTGTATGTGTGTGTATGGGATTGCATGTGATGAATCAATCATCCAGTTGCTGTGAGACACATGCCTTCATGCTGGGTGTTCACTGTAGGGGTACTTTCATTAGTAATTAGTAGTAGTAGTACTATTTAAGGAGTTGCTAGAGAAGGTGGGAGCTGGGCCTAGAGTGTGGGGAAGTCCAAGGTCTAAGCTACATGATAAAATTGTTTACAAGTTGCCTCCAAGCTCACTGCTTTGATCAAAGTCATACATCCACTCTAAGAACATTGTTTAAAAGCCATAGAAGCTG
The DNA here is from genome assembly GCF_028583425.1 of Eublepharis macularius. Lineage (NCBI taxonomy): Eukaryota > Metazoa > Chordata > Lepidosauria > Squamata > Eublepharidae > Eublepharis > Eublepharis macularius. The sequence continues at coordinate 58,775,177 of NC_072792.1, forward strand.
ATGAGGGGTGGCATGGATGGAGGAGGGAGCTTTTGCTTCCCCAGATTTTTTCCCTCATTCTAAAGATCCCCCCCCCCCCGTGGTAATTTATTTGCATAAATTTGGAGAGGTACATGAAGTAGACTGAACATTCACAGCTTGACTGAAACTCTGCTACAGAAATTCCTTCTCTGAGGCTTTTCTCCAAAGGTGATTGGCTGGGAATACTTACCTGCTGATCCCTTGCAAGAATCTGATTGGAAGGGAGAAATTCCACTGCCCTGAAAAACTGGAGAATTAAAAAAACCCAAGATGACTGCTGGAGTGCTGACAAGTACCCAAGCAAGAAAAACAAAACAGATTGGGGGAAGGGGGACTGAAATGCTTATGAATCCCGGATTTGACTTAGCATTCTAGAAAATCATGATAATGGCCCAAAGCAGAGATTTTTATGTATATTGTGGGTTTGGGAATTTCATAATGCATACCTCTAATGGATGAACTGCTTCCAATGGAAAAAAAAGTCTTATAGGTAGGGTTATACGAAAGCTCTGTGATGTTTGCTCTGTGCAATGACTGTCGCACACAGGCAAAATCATCACTTGCTGATGCAGTCATTGGTGATCAACATGCTTGTGTGAACTCACCTTCAGAGGCAAGAACATTTGTTTTTCCACATCATATTCTGCCTTGGTGCTTCATTCCTAGGTGACGGCCTCTTACAGGCAAGTAACTACATGTTTTGTATTATGATTATTTCTATGGGACAACTTGAATGGTAACAATAGTACTATAAAAATAGGCCACATAAAAATACCATGCTTTCAAGGGAGTTTGCGAGGAAGATCTTATGGTTTGAATAATTTATGCTAATATTTTGAACATTTTACAGCCACTCTTACAACTCCTGATTAATTTTTTTTTCATGAAAGTTACCTGGGAGAGGAATGCGTGATGAAACCCTGCAACTCAGTCTAATTAGTTATTAGTTGGAATATGTACTTACATTTGCTGGAGATATGTTCTGTTTTTATTAGAATGCATTTTAATGATCCTATAAGCCAAATGCAAGACATGAAAGCTAAATCTAGAAACTAGTTAACGTTATTAAAAGCATATTCTAATTCTTAAATAAGAACATCTGCCTGAGCTTGCAAACAGCCCAAAATAATATTTCTTGGTATGACTTTCCTCTGGATTCATTGGATTCTGCTTAAAGAAATGGCCTTGAGCTTAATCCAACAACGATCTCCTGTTGCAGCAGGAAACTGTATGGGAGACTTCCCGAAGTAATGTCAACCATTCCCGTGGTGAACAGATGTGAGACGAGCATGAGGATAAAAATAATATATATCAGCACATGTTTTGTGTACAGATGAATTTCAACAACAATTTCTGAAGACTATTTTTATTCACTTAGCAATGGTTCATATACTTCTTTTTTTCTCATTATATACTGCAGAAAATAACAATTTAGATACTAAATAACTGCTTCTTAAACAGATTGTTTTTTTTAAAAAAGATTCATATTTGATTCCACATATGTGTGTTTATGCACTTGATTTTCACAAAAATAAATACTTGGCCATTATCTTGTCATCTGCTGAATACATATATTTCTGAAGAAATAATTAAATCATGAATGTTAATGAAACATAACATCCATAAATCAGAGATAGTTTAAGGTTTTTAAAATTTTGCATTGGATGAGTATACCTAATTCCTAGAGAAATCCACATGAATTATCTGAATTGAATAGATTCAAATGGGTGTGTGTGTGACCAAAGAGGCATAAAGTTGCTTTAACCTTATATATTATCGCAGGAGGTACGCCACATTTTTCAAAAATGTTGAGTTTAGATATCATGTAGCTGTCAAATTCTCAGTCTAAACAGAATTCTGATTTTAGTCTGAGGATTCTGATACTTCTCTTAGTATTTCTTGATTTGTATCTCTATATCCTTGAACTGAATATGGTGGCTGAAGACTTCCATGCCCCTCCCCAATAACATAGGTGGGTCTATAAAATTGATATGGTGTCTGTGGAATTACCCCCACACCCCATAACATGAGATAGGTAAGGCTGAGGAATAGTGATTTGACCAAGGTATCTAACATGCTTGAAAATAGATCCAAAATTTGAACCCATATCTCTGTGGCTTAAGTCCATGCTATAGTACACCTGATTTTCCATAGGTAATTAAAGTCTCTTTGCTCTGCTAGGTAATCAAGCCAGTGCAGCATAGTAGTGTAAATGAAGAGTCTGGCTTCTGGGTGAAGCTCTGCTACATTTTTCTTTATTTCTACACTGTGTCTCAGCCGGCACAGCTGTCAGCAGCAGGGCTACAGAAAACAGGCCCCAGATATCTCTTTTGTTTCGATGCTTGTCAACACATAGCTCTTCTTCCAGTGCAGCTGTCTGGCTCCATTGGCAGTTCCCCAGGCAATCATGTTGTTGGCTTGGGGGCTGCTTCTGGGGCTCCCAGGTGGTTGAGATGACCTGTCAGCTCAGATTCTGTTTATCTTTTCTCAAGTCTGGTCTTTCAGGGGGTTGTTAAAAATCTCAGTCTGGTAGAAACACATTTGAAATTTTTTACAATGAGGCTGGAGAAAGTTCTTCACTCACACACACACACACACACACACACACACACACTGTCACAAATCCTGAGGCCTATCATCTCACTTTCTCTAACATGTAGGTACAAAATGGACAGGGCAAGGGACGGGAGTTGGAAATAGTACAGGTTTAAACATGGAAACAGAAAGTGAAGCCAAACACATCCACTAGCTGGATATGGTCCCTGGTCTAATTCTAAACAATTTGATTTGGTGTACTAGTAAGTCATTGGGGTTCATTCTTCCTTCTTCCCCACTGGGCATAGATCAGAAGAGAACAAAGAACAACCGTTTTGAGGTTTCCTTTTATAGATTATTTGAACACTGGTATCCAGTCACCCCCATCGGTTGAATTTCCTGGGGGGAAAACTGGGCCCACCCTTTGCACCTGGCCTGATGGTCCAGTCTGGAGGGTTTAAGTCCAAATCATAGGTAATTTTGCTAGACCATAAGCACAGCTAAATTCTTCACTAAAACGCTGGGAGGAAAGAAATGTTTTTGCCTGCTGCCTAAAGGAGAGTAAGATAGGTGCCAGGTAAGCCTCAAGGAGGAGAGCATTGGAAAGGTGAGGTGCTAACACTAAGAAAGCCCTGTCTCTGGTTACTGCCTGCCTCATCTCTGCAGAATGCAGAGGTTGTCCTGCAGAGGACAATCGTCTGCAGAATGCAGAGGTTCAGAAGACGATCCGAACTGGAGAACTTGCTTTGTGATTTTGGCAAACAAGGAAGCTAGATTGTATTAGGTTAATCTGTGTCAGTTTGTTACCATGTATGAGGGTTTTGCTTGGTGGGACTTGGAAAAACCTGGAATAGTTGTGCCCTTGAGGAACAAAGCATTTCTATTAACTCTATCTTTTGACCTCAACTGTTCCAGGATATACATAAATCAAAATTGTGTCTTCCAAGAATAAACTTGGTCAAATGCCTTCCAATGTAAAACTCTAGAGCCAGAGTGGCATAGCGGTTCCAGTGACAGACTAGGCTTTGGAATGCCAATATTGAATCCCTACTCAGCCTTGGAAACTTGCTGGGTGACTGTGAACCACTCACACATTCTCAGCCTCACCTACCTCACAGGGTTGTTGTGCAGATGATGGAAGAGAGGGGAATGATGTAAACATTTTAGGCTCCTATTGGAGATCAGGGTATAAATGAAGTAAATAACTAAATGAGAGATGGAAATGCTCTTTTAGTGGTTTGGCCCATTATCTTTAGTGGTTTGGCCCATCTTTCTTTTCCCATCTTCCTTTTACCAATTGTAACCATCTATTCATCTCTTGAGTAATAGCAGAGGGCAAAGTAGGCCAAGGTAAAATATGTATGCTCATGTTCAAAGGCCTCTTGCAGTCTGTGTAGGCTGAGGATATTGTTTGACCCATATACGAGACATGAGCCTGTAACTGCACAGTATACCACAGCACCTTTGCAAGGACCAAGCCTTCTCCATACTTTTGGTCAGTGCTCAGCATTTGTAGCCCTTGCATATATTGGCCTTGCTTGGTGATAGAGAACTACCCATCAGGCATTGTTCAGTAGTCCTCTATCATTACGCAAGGCCTGTATATGTCCTGGGCTGGCTACAAATAATTAACAAGACAAGTAATCATCATAAGCAAGATTGTAGCATGCACAGAGACCATGTCCATGACTGCTTTATAGTCTACATCCTGAGCTCGTAAGTTTTAGTGATTTAAGTATATAAAACATGCACTTTAATGGTGTGCTTCAATGACTGTTTGAAAATCATTTCATATGCCCTTTGTGATTTTTCTAATTAGGTTCAGTGCAGATGATAAGGCAACTTTCCACAATGATAGAGTGAAACACTGCGAGTACTGTGTTGAGTACCAAAGTGAAGCAATTATTTCTCTGGGCTCCTCATTTAGAGTCACATTTTGCCGGTCATATGGGAGTGTTTGATCTCTTCATGTGAAAAGGTTAGAACTATGTCACTTTCAGGCAGAAAATCACATAATTAATTTACTCCCCAGAAAGCAGAGTTTGAAGAACAAGTCTGCTCAAAGCTGCTAGTGCCAAAAAATGACCTCTGGCATCTGTTTTTACAATGAATTATCTCAAGGGTTAGCTCATCTTGCTGCAATTACAACCTTGCTAAATAAACTTGAAGAGATATCAGCCCCTTTTTGCAATATGCTGTTTGGTACAACATTTATTTTAGGTTACCATTAGATTTAGAACAGCTGTTTTTATAGCCAGCAAGGCTCTGAGGTTAAAGAGGCCATAGCCTGTATTTTGCTTACCTGCAACAATGGCCTGATATTAGGGGAAGTATGGTCCATGCTCCAGCAAATGCTGGAAGATTTCTGGGTTGATGCTTGGAGAGGGTAGAGGTGCCTGTGGGAGAATCAGTACTTCCTCTGTGCCACATAGGCATTTCTCCAATATCTATTGTATTTACCATAGAGATTGTGGGAAATTCCTGGAGTGTCACCATCAATGACATTTCCCCTTTGGTTTTTCTCCTTCTCTTTTGCTTGATGGGACTTGAAAAAACCTGGAATAGTTGTGTCCCTGAGGAACAGAACATTTCTATTAACTCTCCCTTTTGAACTCTACTGGAGGGAGTGGAGGTGGTAGATTGCCCACCAGGCAATTCCTATACTGTAATGTTGAAATGCTTACTAGAAATTATATTTGACAAGAGGACTTTATTTTTTTCATTTCTGAGTTTTTTCATTCTCATTAGCATAAGTGGTGTTGAATGTAATACAAAATGTCGGAACTCGGAAGATCATTTCTGTCATGGCAGTTTTGGAAACTGATTTCTGCTGCCTGTATTCTTTCTGCCTCCACCAGCAGAGTTTTCTGTGCTACCAATCTTTTAACAAAATTATTCTCCATTTCTGGCATCTAATAGTTTGGAAAGAAGCTTTAGTATCAAATATTTTGTATGACTACCGTAAAAAATGTTAGTACTTATCTTTCCCTGAACTTCTAGGGATTAGTCTGAGCTGCAATAAGAACCTTAAAGCAAAGTATATTTCAGACTGAAAATAAAAGGGCACTTCCAGAACTTTGACGTGAGCCAAACAAGACTGAATCCGTCAGATATCAGTAGACCCGCAAAAGATCCAAGTCTCCCCTTCAGTATCAATATATATCTCAGAACTTTATCATTTTGCCCAATTCCGGCAGTCTTAAAAGCCAATTCACTTGGAAATAAATGGATGTATTGGACAAACAGATGATGCCTTCGGTTCAATATAGTGAACCATATTAGGCATTACAACATGGGTCCTGTTACACAAACATCTCCAGATGCAGCATTGTGCAGTACTGATACTGCAAATCATTTGCAGAACCAATGATCCATGCACAATCCTGTTCTTGCTCTTCGGCAGCTGTAATATCATTGCATAATGATGCAGAGATATGTATGGTTAAACCATGATGAGGTAAAATTTATGGAAGCTCATCTATTATCATTTAAGGGAAAGAAGTCTATCACACAGCCACTGTGTTAGCCTGTATTAAGGAAGCCAGTGTTGTGATAAGTCTTTTTTATCACAGAATTGAAGCTGACATCAAATATAGTAGAATACATACAATCCTTTTGCCAAACACAGAGTGTTATTGCAGTTAGCTTGACATTAACTATCCAGTTTGCACAATCACAACTGTGGCCGTTTTCACACGCCCTAACCCTCAGGAAAATCGTGCAAAACTCACGGCCTGAAGCATCTTCCTAGCGCAATTTCCTGGCACAATTCCGTTTAATGGCGCATTTTCTGACATCACGTCATTAAAGGGGATCGTGCCAGGAAGTCATGCTAGGAAGATGCTTCATGCCGTGAGGTTACGTGCATGTGTGAAAACAGCCTAGGTATATGCCGAGAATGCCACAAAAACACCTAGGGGTAAGTAAAAGTAGCTTGGGGGTGTCTTGCATGCTTGACCTATTACTGAAATGATAATAAGTAACTTGTTAGGAAGCACTTCTCACCTGTAGCTCTTCTATGTTCTCTAAAGAAGATTGATACCAGTTGCATTAGCCACAGAAATGCAACAGCAGCAGTGGAGGTCCTTATTCAACTGGTTTCTCTCTGTACTTCCTTCCCTTGCATGAATTCTTAGCATTATTTTGTCTTAGGGGTAGGGGTGTGCAATTCGAGTTTCTGAAACCCGAAAGAAACCCGAAACAAACTTGTTTCGGGTTGTTTCGGGTTATCCAAAACGTTTTGGGAAACCCGAAACGTTTCAGGTTATCCGAAACAAAATAACCCGAAACGTTTCGGGTTGTTTCGGGTTGTTTCGGGTTTTTCAATGGGAAAATGACTCCGTCTTCCCGGACGCCTGGGGGAGGGATTTTCCCACCGAATCAACCCAAAATTGGTGGGGACCTTCCTCTAACTCCTCTCTAACAACCCCCCAAGTTTCAGACCGATTGGACTTTGGGGGACCATGTTATGGCCCCCCCAAACCAGGTCCCCCTATCCTCGCATAAGAAAGAGAAGGGTGAGCATATTGTTAGCTTGCTGCTACTCATCTTCTTCTTCATTATTTCCTATGGGGAAAATATGAAGAGGCAGGCTTCCTTTGCCAGGGGTGGCATTTTGCATGCAAAATGCCCCCCAACCCTCTGGGGCCTTTCTCTCACCCTTCCTCCCACCCACACCAAGGCTCAGCCTGCTCCCACTTGGGGAGCGTTTCATGGCCTCCCCAAGTAGGTGCTCTTTTCTCTACTACTTACAGCTGGGGGAAGCTTGTCTTGCCAGGGGTGGCATTTTGCATGCAAAATGCCCCCCAGCCCTCAGGGTCCTTTCTCCCACCTTTCCTCCCACCCCCCACCAAGGCACAGCCTGCTCCCACTTGGGGGTGGCATTTCATGGCCTCCCCAAGTAGGTGCTCTTTTCTCTACTACTTACAGCTGGGGGAGGCTTGTCTTGCCAGGGGTGGCATTTTGCATGCAAAATGCCCCCCAGGCCTCAGGGGCCCTTCTCCCACCTCTACTCCCACCCCCCACCAAGGCTCAGCCTGCTCCCACTTGGGGGGGCATTTCATGGCCTCCCCAAGTAGGTGCCCTCAGACCCCAAAGTCCACCCCTTACAGCCCCACACAAACACAATTCCCCCCAGCTGTCACACACAAACTCAAATCCCCACATTAGCCCCTCACAGACCTAAATCCACCCCCAGCAGCCCCACACCCATAACCCCAGGAACAGGCTGGCAAAGGCCAGCCCTCTCCCTTTGTTCCCTATGCTGGGAACTTCTAAACTCTCTTTCCCTGGGCAATTCTGCACAGCCCAGGGGTGCCACAATGGTGGGCACACTTCTGAGTGCCAGCTGGTCCCTGTGAAAGAGCACCTGAACCACAGACACTCTCCCTCAAGTTCCCCCACCACCTACTGAGATGGCTGGCAAGCCAGCCCCATTGTTCCCTAAGATGGGAACCAACTGCACAACAAAGAATAAAACACGAACAACACAAAATAAAGTTTTTTAAAAATTATTTTCTCCCTTTCAAAGTACAAGTAGGCAAAGCATTATGACACATTACACCAGCAATCCCCCACACAGAAAAATAACACATCTCACTTAACATCAGAGAATCACAAAGCACAATTCCTGTCAAAAACACTTTATTTCTTGAACAGCTTTAGGTTACACAGCAGGGGGGCACACCAAAGGGCAGGCAGCAGTATCTTACACAAAAATAACACAACTCACTTCACATTAAAGAATCACCCCAAAAAATTGCTGTCAAAAGCACTTTATTTCTTTAACTGCTTTAGGTTACACAGTAGGAAGGCACAACAGGGCATGAAAGCAATGTACTACACAAAAATAACACAACTCTCTTCACATCAGAGAATCACCCAAACACAATTGCTGTCAAAAACGGTGAAGTGGGTTGTATTACTTTGTGTAGTACACTGCTATCATGCCCTATTGTGCCCTCCTACTGTGTAACCTAAAGCTGTTCAAGAAATAAAGTGTTTTTGACAGGAATTGCGTTTTTGTGATTCTCTGCTGTTAAGTGAGTTGTGTTATTTTTGGAATGCTGGAATGCCCTTTGGTGTTCCCCCTGCTGTGTAACCTAAAGCTGTTCAAGAAATAAAGTGTTTTTTACAGGAATTGTGCTTTGTGATTCTCTGATGTTAAGTGAGTTGTGTTATTTTTCTGTGTGGGGGATTGCTGGTGTAATGTGTCATAATGCCTTGCCTACTTGTACTTTGAAAGGGAGAAAATAATTTTTAAAAAACTTTATTTTGTGTTGTTCGTGTTTTATTCTTTGTTGTGCAGTTGGTTCCCATCTTAGGGAACAATGGGGCTGGCTGGCCAGCCATCTCTGTAGGTGGTGGGGGAATTTGAGGGAGAGTGTCTGTGGTTCAGGTGCTCTTTCACAGGGACCAGCTGGCACTCAGAAGTGTGCCCACCATTGTGGCACCCCTGGGCTGTGCAGAATTGCCCAGGGAAAGAGAGTTTAGAAGTTCCCAGCATAGGGAACAAAGGGAGAGGGCTGGCCTTTGCCAGCCTGTTCCTGGGGTTATGGGTGTGGGGCTGCTGGGGGTGGATTTGGGTCTGTGAGGGGCTAATGTGGGGATTTGGGTCTGTGTGTGACAGCTGGGGGGGAATTGTGTTTGTGTGGGGCTATAAGGGGTGGACTTTGGGGGCTGAGAGCACCTACTTTGGGAGGCCATGAAATGGCCCCCCCAAGTGGGAGCAGGCTGAGCCTTGGTGGGGGGTGGGAGTAGAGGTGGGAGAAGGGCCCCTGAGGCCTGGGGGGCATTTTGCATGCAAAATGCTACCCCTGGCAAGACAAGCCTCCCCCAGCTGTAAGTAGTAGAGAAAAGAGCACCTACTTGGGGAGGCCATGAAATGGGAGCAGGCTGAGCCTTGGTGGGGGTGGGAGGAAGGGTGGGAGAAGGGCCCCAGAAGGTTGGGGGGCATTTTGCATGAAAAATGCCACTCCTGGCAAAGGAAGCCTGCCTCTTCATTTTTTCCCCATAGGAAATAATGAAGAAGATGAGCAGCAGCAAGCTAACAATATGCTCACCCTTCTCTTTCTTATGCGAGGATAGGGGGACCTGGTTTGGGGGGCGATAACATGGCCCCCCAAAGTCCAATCGGTCTGAAACTTGGGGGGTTGTTAGAGAGGAGTTAGAGGAAGGTCCCCACCAATTTTGGGTTGATTCAGTGAGAGAATCCCTCCCCCAGGCATCCGGGAAGGCGGAGGCATTTTCCCATTGAAAAAACCCGAAAGAAACCCGAAACAACCCCGAAACGCTAAACCCGAAATGGCTAGCCGTTTCGGGTTTTGCTGTTTCCGAAACAGATTCTTATTTCGGGTAAACCCAAAACAAGAAACACGAAACAGAGTGCCTTTGCACACCCCTACTTAGGGGCTCACCTGTGCTCACTCCACTTGCCAATCCTGCACCTTGCTGCACAAGCAGAATTATTTTATAGGTGCTCTGTCTGGCTAACCCTGAATGTACCATTTGCCCCTATTTTTCTCTTATATGGTAAATATTTTCAATACACGTTGGTTGACGACAAGTAGCCATTCTGTAAAAGAAATCCATTAGAACACCTGAATGTAAAAACGTCATCTTTGGATTATTTTTATTAAGAAACCAGAAAGTTGTGCCTGCATACTTTTCCTCAAGCTGTTTTTGGATACTGTTTCAAAGATATGATTTGACACAGGCCTGCAACTCATCAGCTTTTGTTTCTCATGGAATAACATGGAAGTCCCCAGCTAATATAATGGTGACTTCTCCCATAGTTGAGTTATTTTTTTACAAATCCTGCAGAGAGTGGTCTTTGTGACACTTGATATACTCATCCCACGCTATGATGAGTCTACAGTTGTAAAATTTTAGCTTTTGCTGTTGCTCTGTCAATATTGCAGATTAGTTGACATATTTAAGAGTAATTGCACCTGCAGGAAAATGTGTATGCCTTGGACACTTCTTTATTGTTTCCTTTGCAAACTATTCAAACAACCCACATTCTTCTCTGTTATTGTAGTTGTGGCTGAGGCCTTGCTTCATCTTGCAGGAAGATTTCAGTGTCAGCAAAGGCTGTAAAAACTACTATGTAGAAGAGTTTTAGTGAAAAAGACACGTAGAAGAGTAAAAACTGACATGTAGAAAAGTTTCAGTGATTGCCCGGACAATGGTTGGTTAAGGAAATACACAGTCACGGACAAAGGAGTGGTTTTTGAAGCATAGCTCAGAGCTGTTCTTTGTGTTTTAAAGGAGGGAATATTCTCCGCCCTCCTTGTACATGCTGCCTCAATATTCCTGGCTCCTAGGGAGTGAATCATCACTCCATTGCAAATAGCAGAGGGATGTCTGGGAGATAATTGGGGCCAGAATGTCCCTATTCCCTTAATCTTTGGCACTGCAGCTCCCATGATCATCCTGAAGTTGGCAGCCAATTGTAAAATTCCTAGCTTTACTCTCTGATGAGTTATGCCTGCCACAAACACACAGCCATTGCTTCCAGGATGTTCTGGAGATAATGTGGTCCAGGATGCTCCAACTCCCATTGTTTTTGGCATCACATTCACAAATCCATGATCATCCTGAAGCTGTTGACCAGTTTGAAAGTTTCTGATGAATTATGCCTGCCACAGGCAGACGACAGGCACATCTTTTTATTATTGTTGATTTCTCTTTGTGTATAGCCTTAAGCACAGTTTGCAATTCTTTTGTTCATAAAAACTTCCAAAAACATATTACATATATTTCAGTTCATGCATCAGACTGACGTAGAATCCATTGAACCAACCTGATAGTGAATATATTTGTTACTGCATAATTCTTGGAGATTTAAATAATTGACTGGAAACTGATCATACAAGGTTGGATTCCACAACTTTCTTTAGGAAATATGCTATTGGCAGTATTGTTAACAACTTAAAGGACTCTACTGCCTGCTGCTTTCTTTTCAGCCTTTTAAACTGAAATATTTGATTTGATCATGAGGATTGAATAGACATTTTTTTAAAAAATGAAGAACAGAAGTGAAATGATATTTATAACCAATCACTGGCTTTAACTTGGTAGTTCTATAATTTACACTTCTGGTAGCAATTTGAAATCTGAATAATAATAATAACAACATTTGATTTATAAACTGCCCTTCAGGATAACTTAACACTCACTCAGAGTGGTTTACAAAGTATATTATCATCTCCACAACAATAACACTCTGTGAGGTGGGTGGGGCTGAGAGAGCTCCTAGAAGCTGTGACTGACCCAAGGTCACCCAGTTGGCTTCAAGTGGAGGAGTGGGAAATTAAACCCAGTTCTCCAGATTAGAATCCTGCCACTTTTAACCACTACACCAAGATGACTGAAGCAGAAGGCATGTCATACTCAAACAGATTTGAGGGCTTCAATCTACAACCAATTGGTAAGTAAATGTCATGGAACAGACTACAAGACAGTGTGCAAAATTTCATGGGTGTTCAACATGTAATGGTTTTACTTGAGTCTCATCTAGCTTGGGCTCTCGCCTTTTCTCATTCTGAGTTGCAGGAAAGCCCACTCACAGCTCTGTCATGGACATAATACCAAAATATCAGCACTGCCTAGTTTTGATGCCTTTAAATTACAGTGATGAAAATGCACCACTACCCTTTCTCCAGTCAACTGAAAATTTCCCTGCACAGTAATAAGAAGATAAAAACCTTCTAAAACAATTGTTCAATCATGTTTGAGTTATGTTCTTCTTCCATATCCTTTTACATGAATTACTGAATGTAATTAGGATAATGACGCATCAAAAATGGCAAATCTTTGTCAGAATAATTACCTCTTGATCACAAAATTTACAATAACGGTTATGAATAAAAATGGATGATACTGATGAATGCAAATATTGGAGTACCCTTTAGTCCTCCCTTATGTTCCAGCATTTTATAATCCAGGGTTATTTTACATTCTTCTGTAATTAGAAGATCAGTAAATAACTACCATCAGCATCTTTTGCCGTGAGATAGAACGTTCTGAAAAGAACAAGGCTTGGATGCAGGTTTGCAAAATAAGAAACATCAACCCAACATTGCCAGATGCTGGCAGCACTTCATAAGAACACAGCAGCTCATGGTTTCTCTGCTGTGCTCATGTGAACTGCCACCAGGTAGTGGGCACTTTGTCAATGTGGTCACACCAGATTTAGAGACTGCTGTAGCATAGTGGTTAAGTGGCTGGGCTCTGAGCCACTCCTCTCAGCCCCAGCTCCCCAGCTGTATTGTGGGGATAATAGCATTGACTTTATTCTCCACTCTGAGTGTGGCATTAATCTGTCCAGAAGGGCAGTATATAAGCACAGAGTTGTTGTTGTTACCATCAGCTACATTTAATGAAAAATGTAGCTGAATGAACAGCTACATCCATAGATATTGTCCACGTGATTGTATTAGAATGTCAGCCTATGTGACTAAATATTATAGAGGATTTTGATGGCATGAGCTGGTGTGGAAGAAAGTTAAAGGGTTCTAGTCTGATTATATAAGGCCATTAGTGCTATTTGTAGCAGTTACCTGGTGTTCAACTGATTGCAATTCTGTGCTGTTCTGGCCTGTAGGGAATGAAAAGCATGTTCAATGGCTACCTAAAATGAAATATATTTGGTAAGTAAGTAAGGTCTATCAAAAATAATTCTGTCCCATTAGACATTGCTCCTAACAGGCATCCCCGCTTTCCTGACCCTTATTTCCTGTATCCAGACAGGATATTATGCATATTAGACATCACAGTATGGATTTGGGGGACTCCTGGAATATGGAGCTCTGGCTGCACAGTTCCTTAAACTGTGATTGGAGTCTTGAAAACCCCCTACTACATACAGAAACAAAAGTCCACATAACTAAGGTGCGTTAAACCAGATGCATCACTGTAGCAACAAATTATGCAAAAGTGCTCCTTGAGACTGGTCAGTGATAAAAACCTGGATTTTAAAGTCACTCCTCCAGTAGTGTTTGCTAAACTTCAGGACTGATATTAATCAAATGTTCCTGTTTGCCTTTTTCTATTTCCTCACATTTGTTCAGGAAAGAATTTGCACAATGGAAGTACCACTGTTCCTAGCCTTTGGCCAGTTGAATTTTTTAATACACACAGTGACTTTTAGAATTCAGAAACTGTTTCCTTTCTCTGGCTCTTGTTTCTGACAAGGATTAGAAAATGTTAAGTTAGTGCAATTGCATGATTAGGTTACTGTTGTCCACAGGGCTTTTTTTTCTGGGAAAAGAGGTGGTGGAACTCAGTGAGTTGCCCTTGGAGAAAATGGTCACATGGCTGGTGGCCCCGCCCCCTGATCTCCAGACAGAGGAGTGTTTAGATTGCCCTCCAATCTAAACTCCCCTCTGTCTGGAGATCAGGGGGTGGGGCCACCAGCCATGTGACCATTTTCAAGCGGTTCCGGAACTCCGTTCCACTGCGTTCCTGCTGAAAAAAAGCCCTGGTTGTCCACAAACAGCTTTGATTTCACTTGTCTATTGCATTATTCAAATGTAGCCTATTTACTTCAATTACCACTATTACTAGAGAAAAAAAGAAAAGCTATTTCAGTAAATTCCTGCTGGCACAAAAGCAGGTTACAAAGGCATAATGTCATGTGGAATGTCTGGGTTTTGCACCTTTCTCTCTTATGGCCGATTAAAAATGAATACCATTTAAACACTATGGCTTGGAGCAACAATTAGCAAAGCCTAGGAAGATGAACAACTTATTTTGTAATATTGTTGTTCAGGTTTATGCAATTAGATGCTGCCCGTGACACTCTAATGACATGATTTATAATGATTTTGCATTGTTACTCTTCCTGGATCTGAGTCATGGATTGATCATGCCAAAAATACAGAATCAAGTATACCAATGAACTCTTCATAATAAGAAAGGTGTATGCAATGCAAATTTGATGCAGCCCAGAAATTCTCAATTCATCAATATGTTGATGGTGAAGGGGGTTGTTTTACCCTTAGAAAAATATTCACCTTTCATTCTAAGAACCTCTTTGATGTGGTTTTCCAAAAGAAATGGACAATCTCAGAAATTTTACTTGTGTGTGTATATATGTAATAATACGTTTCAGTAAAAACATAAGAAACCACTGGATCTTAATATAGTAATACAGTTCTAATTTCAATAACAACTCCCTGATTCAATATGAAGATTGTTATTAAATAATGCATATTAATGATTAAGTATAAATTAGGTTTGGCTAAGAAGCCAATGCATATGTTCTCCCAAGTGGGCATCTACGGAGTGGGTAGATTTCATCCAACAATGCTGGGCGACGTAATGAAGGACTCAAGCATAAATTCTTTGGATCCAGTGCAAACTTGAAAGATGGGACCCTCCTCTAGATCAAACAGATACATACAATGTCATTAATCATAAACAGAAAAACACTTTTGAAATTTTTATTGTACAGTAAGGCAGTCTCACCTGGGCCGTTTCCACACAGCTTACCTTATTCTGCAAAATAGCGAAATCTTGCGAGAAGACGCTGTTATCGCGCGAGAAGATGCTGTTATCGCGCGAGTAGACGTGATAACAGCGTCTTCTCGCAAGATTTTGCTATTTTGCAGAATAAGGTAAGCCGTGTGGAAATGGCCCTGGTATCAACTATTCCATGAAATTCTGGATAAGAGAGATCCAGATGTTTGAAGCAGCAGATTTTTCCAGCCATTTTCACAGCAGCAAGTGATGCCCTAAGATATGAGGAAAGGAGGGGTGAGTAGTAAACTTGCTGGGACTTCCTTGAACTGTATAGTATTTTAATGTCATTTCCCCCCACAACATACTATACTAGAAAAATCCTGAAAGCAAGATATTTATAAAATTTGATGCATGTACACTTCTAAGGTCCAGAGAGAGAGAGACATCAGTTAGGAAGCTGGAATTGTGAGGTAGAATTAGTGAAAGGAATATTCAGGGCCGGATCTAGGGCTGCTGGTGACCAGGGCAACCCTAGTCTGACCACTCACACTCGCACGCCTCGCGCGCACGCTCCTGGCGCTGCATGATGATGTCACTTCTGTGACATCGTCATGCAGGGCGGAGCGTGCTGCCTGTGCAGTGTGCTGTTGGAGGCAGCGTGCGGGGCTGGGAAGCCGCCCGTGCCAATCGCCTTCCCACAGGACAGGGGGTGGCCGGCCACCCCCTGTCCTGTGGGGCAGGCGAATGGTGCGGGTGGCCCCCACACTCCCTTTGGCCTGCCCCGCAGGACAGGGGGCACATGGCAAGCCAGCCGCCCCCTGTCCTGCGGGGCAGGCAAAAGGCAATACGGGGGGGGCTGGGAGGCTGCCTGTGCTGCCACCCATGCACTCCCGCCCATGTGCTCCAGGCAGCTGCTACCAGCACCCCCTCCTTGGCGGCACCGGGGGCAGACTACCCCCTCCCACCCTCGATCCGGCCCTGGGAATATTTTACCAGCAGTTGTTACCAGTTGATTCTCCATTCCTAAGCCAAATTAGAAGAGAAGGTAAGAGTCCCATGAATGGATCTCCCAAGCATTTTATTGTTTCGTAGGAAGCACAGGGATCCTCAATTTGGGGTGGGCTGGAGAACAGGAGGAGGGGCAAATAACAGCTCCAGGGAGGGTGTTAGGGTTGAGAGTAAGGGCTTGAGGGGAAATACTTGGGAAACCATTTACAGATCTTCCAGTTCTTTTTCTAATACAATACTCTTTTTTAAATGAAACTGTCAGCTACTGGAACAAATGAAAATCATTTGTGTGAAAAAAAATTTGCGCCCTCCCACACCCCAATTTTTTTTAAAAAATCACACTACAGTATATGCTACATTTGTAAGATTATCTTTTTTGGTATTCTGTTTCCACCAAAAATCAGTTCCTTCTTGCATTAACTCCCATAAACCCATAAAACGTTACCTTTGCTTCTGAAACAAATTACAACTTTTTTTCTTTTTCTTTTTTTTTTGGTATTTGGTCAATGCATACCAACTAGGAACCTGGAGAATGATTGGTGTGCACTATGCAGCTCTAAGTGGCCTGTGCAGGATTTTGTCGAACTGAAGCAATTGCGGCGGGATGAATTAACTCCACAGGAAGTTCTGCCTGCTTTACATTTTATGGGGTCAATTGAACTCCTTCTTGGACTTCGGTTTGTTTTGGATGACCTTCTTATCTCTCCTGCTTGGCCTTTAAATGAGATTGGCTTCATAAAGAAGGATATCAGGCAATGCAGACTTCTCTCCATTTTGTGAGCATCTTAAATTGTGAAGGAAGAGAAGGACCTTGCTGCCTTATATCCTTGTTATGTAACAAACCATATGCAAAGGCTATGCAGGCATGTTGTCTGGGAAATAAAAGTTCATTCAAAGCAAAGTGATGTCCAGATAAAGAATTTAATTGACCTCTATGAAATATGGAGCTGGCAGTCTCCCGTGGTGCTATTTTAGCTTGCAATGACTTTGATTAGACAAAGTCCCACTGAAGCCATTTAGAGTTAGCTGGCTGCAGCATATGTCTTGAATGTAATGGCATCCCGAAGTTATTACTTGAATTGAAATTAGTTGAATTAAAGGCCCTATTAATTGGTTGAATTAATAGGGTCTGCCCTAATCACACCCTTGCAATTTTCCCATCACACTATAAACATTTCTTTAATCAGGTTAAAGCTGAGCCCACTCATGACCTAAATGGAACAGTTGTGGGGAACCATTTATATCTTAGATTCAATTTCCCCCCACTTCTAAGAAGATAAAAAGGTTCTAATGAACAGGATTGTATAGCAAATGCTGAACTGGGAAATAACAGAATATAATTGTGCCATTAATAGTCAAACACTCCTTTATGAGAGGGAGGTGCATTGAACATATGAATGAAATTAATTTTGTAAATAAAGAACATCTGGGAATAGGCACAAAAAATTATAGTTAGCACCATAATTCTATTTATAGCTAGCACCATAGTTCTATTTATTTAATGCATCCTAGACACTTCTTGATTACATACAGATAAGAAAATGTAATAAAACACACACAATTCCAGCTAAAACCCATTTTGAAAAAAGGGGAGTGGAAAAGCTGTCCAACAACAGTTTCCTTTACAGAAGGAAATATCTGGTGGTTTAAAAAAAGACTTCAAGTACTTTTTTAAGGTATGGAAATGAACACCCCAGTGGTGATGAAGGGCCAAACTAGACATAGCTGCCACAAGAATGCTGCTGCCATTTTAAAGCAATTAAAAATGCCAGAAGGGTCCAGTCTTCATTGGGCCCACAGCATGGCACTCGCGTTCCCCTCCCACATGCACCCATTTAAGTGTTGAAACTGCCAGGGGTGTGTAGCCCAATTCAGGATTGAGTCCTTGCAACATTTTAAAATGACTTAAAAATGGTGGTAGCATCCTTGTAGCAGCAGCCACAATTACACTGTCATTCCAGTTTGGCCCTAAGTGAGGGATCCTTATTTAAGATCCTCCTCATCTGAGTACTCTTGAGTAGACATGGGCACGAACCGCATTACGAACCAAAAAAACCCCACGAACCACCTGATCGTGTTTGTGATCCAGTGGTTCGTGAGGGTCCATGGCCAACGAACCAGTGTTTGTTGGAAGCCCAGTTCATTGCATTCACCCGCGGTTCGTGAAGCCAGACAGTCAGGCACCATCAATGAATTCCCTTGGAAATGGAGCCGGGGGAATGCCTGAACTCTGTCTGCACTCCTTCTGTTGCCCTGAAAACCCGAATTGAAGCCCAACTTACGTTGATCGGCAGGTCTTCCTTCCAACCATGGAGCTGCAAATTGGTTACAATTGGTTACATGGGAGAAGACACCCGGAGGGAGGGGGGAGGGGGTGTTCTGTAGTCATGGGCATTCCAATCTCATCCCTGCAAACCCTGATAGGCACTTCTGATGGCCAACCCCTTGTACACTGGGCCACCGTCAACTGGTGGCTCTAACTGTATCAAGTGGGAGTTTCCTGGGGGCCTCGGATTGGAGAGGGTATAACTCCAAGATCCCTGTTGCAATCTTAACCAAATGTGGGTGCTGGCTGGAGGAGAGCCTGCTAAACACTCCCTGTGAATATGGGCTCTCTAAGTGCAGTGGGGGCCATTCCGAAGACCACAAACTGCGAACCGGTTCGGTAATGGGAAATGTTCATTACAGTTCATTTATTCAGGTTCGTTGGCGGCACCAAACCACAAACCGCAGGTTCATTGATTTTTTTGGTTTGTGCCCATGTCTACTCTTGAGTGCCTTCTTAAACTGGTGTTAAGACAAATAGGAATGGTGATCTTAATATGCAAGGGCCTGCCTGTTCATACAACTGGTCCAGAATGCGGCAGCACGGGTCCTGACCGGTATATCCTACCAGTCACATGTCACACCTGTCCTGGTCCAGCTGCACTGGCTTCCAGTTGAATTCTGAATCAGGTTCAAGGTGTTGGTTCTTACTTTTAAAGCCCTGAGCGGATTGGGACCGGCATATCTTCAGGACCGCCTCTCCCTTTATGTTCCCCGGAGACCGCTTTGATCAGCGGATAAATATTTACTGGTGGTCCCCGGGCCTAAGGAAGCCCACCTCACTTCAACCAGGGTGAGGGCCTTTTCAGTCCTGGCTCGAGCCTGATGGAACGCTCTGTCAATGGAGACCCGGGCCCAGCAGGACATATTATCGTTCCGCCGGGCCTGTAAGACAGAGCTGTTCCACCAGGTGTTCGGTGGTTGAAGGGGGCGGTGCCATCTCGGCCTCCAACCTTTGGGGTGGGGGGGTTCTCCCCATCATTGCACTTTAATGTACTTGGTTAATTTATTTTATTATTGCTTATTGTATGTTGATTCTAGAATTGTTGTTTTCTTGTTATTATTGATTTTAACTGTTGTTCACTGCCCAGAGCCCCTGAGGATGGGCAGTTTATAAATCGAAATAATATATAAATAATAAATATTTTGTTTTGCCCTTTTCTCCCCACTGTACCTACATGACAGATTAATTTTCAGTGCAAAAAGTTTCAGGGCTACTCAGTTTGATGTTTCATGCTGCCTGAAATCAATTCATCTTCTCCCAGCAGCCCACTTGGTCCTTTTACTTTATTAGCTCCAGAGGACATTAGGCTATTGTAATGGGTGGGGAAGCATTTGCTTTTAGTCTTTCCAAGAGCTGTCATGACCTTCTCTTGATCCAAGCCCTTCACTTTTTTTTACTCAAGGCTTTCACTTAAAAACAATTATCCTCCAAGACTCTCAGGCTGAACCAACCACATCCTCCCTTTATATTTCCCAGGAGTCTTGGGAGGGTATATTGGACAAACTAATCCTCACAGGGACAGTTTTCCCTATGCTTATATGATATGTGTGTAGGATAATACTGAAGGGGAAAAAAACCCAAGTCCCCTTAACTGATTTTCTCCCACCCTCCTCAGCTCTTAATATAACAAAATAAGAGCTGGGCCCTTGTACAAGTTTATAGTTCCAAATTTTGAGAGGTACAAACATGTAAATACCAAATTGATTGCATTTTGTCTTTTAACTGCTTTTGAACCTTCCCCCCACCAAACTCTAGCTATCGATCAAACACTTAAATCCCTACTGGATTTAATGTTGCCAAGCTCCAGGTGGGGCCTGGAAATCTCCGAGAATTATACCTGATCTACAAAGGATAGCGATCCTTTCCCCTGGATAAAATGGCTGCGTTGTAGTTTCACTGCCTAGTCTTTTGCATGTTTATTTAGAAGCAAGTCCCCCCAACCCCAGAGTTCAGCAAAACTGGTAAGAAGGACAAGATTGTATCCTTAGTTGATGTAATGATGCCACAGAAATGCAAAACTTTTCCTTATAGTAGGTTGCTGCAAATAAATAGCTAATTAAGTCAAGTTGGCCACTATCTGATGGGATTTGAAAGAAGTGCCGTTCAGGTACATGCAAATATTCATAACTAGAGATGGGCATGAACAGCAATATGAACAAAAAAAGCCACGAACAACTCAATCTGCTGTTCACAAACAAGCTGTTCGTGAAGCCCCCTTCTAAACAAACAGGTGGTCGTTGCAAGCCTTGTTCATTGCTGTTCATCAAGCCAGACCGTCTGGCACCTGCAATCAATTCCCTTAGCAATTTAGATTTCTGAACTCTGTCTGAACTCCTCCTGTTGCCCTGGAAACCCCAATCTAAGCCCAAATTAGCTTTATAGGCAGGTCTTCCTTTCAAATGTGGAGCTCCAAATTTGTTACAACAAGGGAGCAAAGAGCAGGGGGAGGGGGGCTTCCAGTTCTGACTTTGCAGACGGTGGGGAGAGTTGCTGTTGGCATTTTGATAAAGAGAGTGAATTGGAGCTTGAATTTGCTTAGTGTGTGGTGGGATAGGGATCTACCCCTTCAAGTTCCAGGGCCGCTGCCAGGCTCTGGGGCCAAGCGATTATTTGTTATTGGTACATTTCCTGCTGCCTGCTCAGGTCAGGTTTCTGGGAGTGATGCAGTAGGGATCTTGACCAAACTTGGATGATGGCTGGAGGAGAGCCTGCTGGCCCCCATGAACAGCCAACCACGAACATGTTCATGAACAGGGCCATGTTTGTGGTTATTCGTGAGTCCCTATTCGTGGATGGCAATGAACAACGAACATCATGTTCGGTTTCTTTTCTGTTCGTGCCCATCTCTATTCATAACCAGAAGCTAATATATTACTTGATGACAGAAGCAGGCAATAGAAGATGGCTGCCCTCTTCTTGCCTGCTTGTGGACTTCTTAGGGATATATAGTTGAGTGTCTGACATGAATGTTGTTCTTTTGTTTTTAGAAAGCCTGTCTCAAATGAACATAACTATTATATCATGAGTCAATGTAAGAAACATTCAAAAACATACAAACCAGATCATAACATTCCCATTCTTCTAAAATTGTCTTTTCTGCAGGGAAGGGCAATGAAATGTACAAGGGGAACATTGCTTCTATGCCCCTTATGGTGATAGAGTATATATTAAAGCAAGGCAGGGAGGGAAAATGAAGGTGCAAAAAAGGGCATTGAGAAGTAGAACAGAAGAACCTCCATTTCACTTGCTAGTGCTTTATGGAGTGGTTGAGTCATCCTTTCAGCCGGCTTTGCATCACTAAAAGGGTACCTGGGGGCACTGCTGAATCATTCTTGCTCTGCACCATTTCTAATAATTGTCTCTCATAAAGCCAGGATGTTGCACATTTTCTGGTGCAGAGTAACTTGGGGGATGAGGTCATGGACCTATCATGGACCTGCGTTGTGGAGTGCTATGAACTTTTTCAAGATAACTTTTACAAGTGAGGACCTGCAAGGACTTGAGGGGGCATCTCATTTTCCCACCCCCACTATGTCCTTTTTCTTTTCCTTACCCTCCATAGCCTCTCCCCCTTTTCCTGCTTCCTTTTCTCCTTCCTACCTACCTTTGTCTGCCCCCTCATATTCACCTTTTCCCACCCACCCCCCAGCAGCGTCTCCCCCATGGCCCAGTTGCATGGTGAGGAACCTGCAGAAACTTTCAGGGGCTACTTCACTTTTCCTTGTATCCCCTTCCCCACACTATTTCTTCTTTTCCTCTTCCTGGCAGCCCCCATATCCTCACCTTTCCCTATGTCCTTCCCTCTTTCAAACACACTAAACAACTTACCTTTTATTTGCCCCCCCATCTTCATCTAAATTTATTAATTTATTTATATGCTGCCTTTATCCACAATAGGAACTTAAAGAAGCTTACATCATTCTCCTTGCCTCCATATTATCCTCACTACAACCCTGAGAGGTAGGTTATGCTTAGAGTGTGTGACTGGTTCAAAGTCACCCATTGAGCTTCCACAGCAGAATAACTATTCAGACTTGGCTCTCCCACATACTACTCTAAAACTCTAACCAATACACTACATGGCTTTTGGGTGGGGCTGCTGTTGAACAGTAGCATTGCTGCTCCCCAAGTGAGGGCAGGTGATTACCTGCTCCCAGCCTCCTCTGCCTGCCACCACTCACCTTGCTGGCAGGGGAAAAGGTGTGAGAATGGGCCTCCCAGGGTTCACTCCCAATGCAACGTGATGACATTACTCCCAGGAGTGATGTTATCGCACTGCACCAGCAGCATGCGTACACTTCATATGCACCTGTGAGTAAACTCAAGGTAAGCGCTGCCTCCCCGGCCAGGGACATAAGGGGACCTGGCAAACCCTACATGCAAATCTGGTTAAAGCTATAGGTGCTTTTTTCATAGTTTTTTAAAAAAACTTTTTAAAAAATTATTTTTCTGCAAACCTGGGGCATTTTTCAGGTGTGTATGAATATCTGTCTTGTCCATTCATAGATTCAGCCCCTGGCTTTAAATATACTCAGATCCTTGCACTTGGCTATTAGTATATAAGATGAGAGTACAATCATATTAGTATCTTAAAAGCCTGTATCCATTTTGGAAATGGTATTTTAGGAGTGTGATGAAGATGGAGAAAAATTCATAACTGTGTATTTCTATATTATTATTGTTGTTGTTATACAAATAGGAGAATCTAAATGACAAAATGTTTAAAATATATAGGGTTGAACTCCATATATTCTAATATATAATATTATGTTCATCTTTCAATAAACTTTCTATGTGCACATTCACATCTTGCTGACTTTTCCTAAAATATGTTAATAAAAATGTATTGCTTCAAATTTAGCAAAGCCAATCTGAAACCAAAGGACGCTCAATTTTTTTCTAAAGTGTTCCAATATGCATATGAAGTATAATGAATAAACTCAAATTCTATACCTATATCCTCAATCACCGTCTTCAAATAACATAGTATGACACATTTAGAGTCTAGGGAAATTTAATAGCCAGTTGTATTTTGAATCAAGCTGAATACTTGTGTCCAAAGTTTCTGTATATAGTCATGTCCTGAAAACGCAGACCAAATGTGTACATTTCAATTGGCATCTCAAGTAAATATCAATAGAAGTTCCATATAAGCACACTAAACTAAGGTGCTATTGAGACATGAAATTAAAAATGATTTTATGTCCCAATAGATCAATTTAGTTGGACAATTTCCCAGATCTAAGACAATTCTTCCATTGACACCACCCCCTCCTCATTTCCTCATATCTCTAATGGAGTCCTACATACTAAATAAAATTTCTCTTTGTGCACATGGGTGACTTTAATTTTAGAGGGGCTCTAAAGCCTGGGTTTGAACAAAGTTCCAGTTCTAGAAGCAAGCTGGGCTGAGTGCAGGGTGTGAATACAAAGTACTTATAACAATTAAGCATGAAGGAGTGAGTTGTGAGTAGAGTCAGTTCCCCATATCTCTTCAAACTTTGTGAATCTTGCAAGGAGGTGGGGGAACCAAAGAAAGTGGTGATGCCTATTGCATCTTTTTGGTCCTCAGGTGTCTTTGATAGTGTGGATGCTGTTATATGATGTGTAGTAAGTTGATTAACGGACTGCATGTTCCAGCTGAAGTTAGTTCTACACTTCAATTAAAGACAATAATAATAATAACAACATTCAATTTATGTACTGCCCTTCAGGACAACTTAATGCCCACTCAGAGCAGTTTACAAAGTGTGTTATTATTATCTCCACAACAATCACCCTGTGAGGTGGGTGGGGCTGAGAGAGCTCCAAGAAGCTGTGACTGACTCAAGGTCACCCAGCTGGCTTCAAGCGGAAGAGTGGGGAATCAAACCCGGTTTTCCAGATTAGAGTCCTGCTGCTCTTAACCACTACACCAAACAGCCAAGGGAAATGAAAAAGTGCTTTTGGGGTCCAGTATGGGAACACCTGTCTAATTAATTTGCTGTCTAATCAGTATGTCTAATCTCACCTCTTTCCAGCAGACTCAGCAATAAAGTACAATACTGTGATGAAATGTCTGGACCTTAGAACATCTTAGAACATGCTACATTTTGGTGTGGAGACTCAAGCACTGTTCCTATCCCCAGACTCTTACTCAAGCCATATTTCCTCTACTCTTTAACATCCCATCAAATAAATGGTGCCATTTAATGTACTCTGTGTATCTCTCCCTGGACCACCATAGCCACGAACACTCTGAACAGATTAAGCCATTTTGTTCTTTCATGCTTTATGAAGATGTGGCAGGCCATTAATGTCAATGAGGATAAAATCCCCTTGTCTTTAAATTTAAATAAATCTCTTGCATTTGTGTGATTGCATGAGCCTTATAACTTTAATACTGATGTACTTTTCCTAAGTACGTTTAATTCAAGGACAAAAATTTTACTCTATAAATATACAGCTGTCTATGAATATGGGTGGGGAGTGGGGTGAGGGAGAGCCCATCTGCATTGAAATGAGATTAAACAGTAAACCTGGGATCAGGGTTTAAATACTGCTGAAATGAGGGGAATGAAGAAACAGAATTTAGAACTGAGTTAGCATTCTAGTCTTGTGAAGTATGTGAGAGATACAAATTCAAACTTTGAAAAACTCTTAGATAGGGGATGAACACTTCATAGATTCCAACAGAAACAGGTAGTGTTACATACCAACGCTGATTGACCAGCGGAGGGGACATGGGATATTTAGAATTCTCTTAATAAAGGGCCATCACAATTCTAAAAATGTAACAATGAAAATTCTAATAAACTATCTTGACTGAGAGCCATTTACAGGCCTTGTAGTAGAGAAATTCTCTCGCTTACCCTTCTCTTGCTTCCACCCCAGGGAGACAACACAAATATTCCACACAAAGAACAGGGAGGAGGGCCAGTAACAGTTACCGGGTATGCCAAACAAAACAAAAAAAGGCTTCACCCGCTGGTGGGTGACAGTGATAGAGGGAGAGAGATTTATCTCCTTGGGGAGGGAGTTCCATCACACGCGATAAACAAGCATGTGTCAGGTTCACCTGGTAGTCAGCCCTTGTGGATGAACTCATTGGTCAATGGACACCTTTCTTGACTGTGCCAGTGAGGGAGGCACACAATGTTTTTATGCTGAAATAATATTAGTAGCAAAAACCTAGCAGGTGTGCACTTCAGGTTATTTTTTAGCACTATGGTGGTTCATAAAATCAGACTTGAAGGCATACATTGTAGCACCCTTGTTGAAGCTAAGCAGATTGCTCTGATCAGTTTGCCTCAGTGGGAGACTTCTTGGGTATTCTATGTTCACTGAAGAGGAAATGCAACATGCTGGCCACAGCCACTGTCTCTGAGTGATCTCCAGCCTATCAGCACTGTGCTTACACATGAAGTGTGCATGCCAGGTGAGTTACACAGGGGCCACTGTGCCTTTCTGGCCAAATGATTTGTGCAGAAGCAGACTCTATGCAACTCACCTGGCTAGGTGATTAGTATGGTATCAGTCTACTCATACGCCAGCCAGGCACATCATACTTGCAACTTGCCCAGGCATGCAATGCTGCAGCAAAGCCAGGTGCTGCATGTGACTCACCTAGGCCAGACAAGTGAGGCCAGGGAGAGGGACAAGGATCTTTTGGTCTCCCAGTCTGGCCCTGGAGGCAGAAGATCCCCTGCTTCTCGGTTTTCATGGATTTTACCATTCATGGAGATCCCAGGAACAGACCCTGCCTCCCAGGGAATGGTGAGGATCTACTGTAAATAAATCTTAACTTTCCTGAGGTTAAAATATTCATATGGTACCAGCCATTTTATTTATTGCCAGAGATTAATCTGTGATCCTTTTTAATGAACATTTGTTTTTGCTTGTTAAAAAGAAAAAAGTTCCTCAAGCAACTAAACACTAGCAAAGAAAGGGTTGGTTGAACCTTCTTGCTACTACAAAGAAAACAAATTGAATTTTACTTTATTACCTTATTATCTCTTCAAGGATCACTTGAAAACTGTTTACCCAGTTCTGAAATGACTAGCACTCTTGGTGGCTAGCCAACGTTTTTCTGTGAATAGAAGCTAAACCCATTTTTGAAGGGCTAAAAAGGAGGATGGAGGGCTGCTTTGACCAGATTTTAGGCAAAAGATTTCATTGTCCAGTGTTTCATTGGTTTTTTTTAATTCACAGCACTACCCAAATATATGACTTAGAGAAAGAAATCACCAACATTCCTTGCAGACCAGGAGGTGTACAGTGGTAGTGACATTTTTCTCATTGCTGCATTTTCAGTAGAGTAGAAGAAAGAAAGCCCTTGGAGGTTTCCAGCCAAGTAGAAAATATTCAGAGGGCAAATGCTATTTGCAGTCAACCCTAAATAGGGAGCAACTGACTTATTCTTAGTACTAGGCTAGAATCTGCAGCTTTATGTAAACTATGATTCACTGTTCTTGAAATTGTTTTGATGTTGTGCATTGCTGCATTGCATAACTTAGTGTCCAGTTGCTGTAAAATTACTGTACTGTACATATAGGTAGAGAGACAATACCAGTTTCTGGTTTAAGGAACAGGCAATTTGCAGCTTTGATTTACCAGTTCCAAATCTAAACCATCTAGAAATCCGAAACATCAAAGCACAATACAGAATATTTCTTTCCTGGAAATAAGCTTTAGAACTCAGTTTTCAGTTTAAAAAAGTTTACGTCCCTTATGGAAATGAGACTGCAAAATGTTTGGGAAATGTCTGGTGAAACCAAAGGAAAAATCTGCAAAGGGGTGGAACTTGCATAATCTGCAAGATTATTTTCCCGTCTTCAGAGAAGCAGAATCAATTGTGCATAGCTGGCATATGCAAATTATGATTCTCTCTATATGTCCATTGTAGCTTCTGATGTGAAACAAGTTGCCTCCTTGTGTTCAAACTATCTCCTTCCCCCTTCACCTAAGATAGGCAGTTGGTATTATTCAATTAAGTTGTTTACTTCTCTGAGAAGGTAAGTAGGGTTTTTTCCCCGTGTATGTAACTTGGTTCCTCTGTGTTTTAGCTAGTCCCTTGGTACAGACTGTGCCTCAGGCTTGCCTAGTCAGGCCCTATAGGCAGTATTTTTATGTCAGAAGCAATCAGTTTCAACTCTTCACAAAGTCTTAAATTCATTTCCCAAGTACATATCAATAAAACTAGACAGCTGGATGCTCTGTTATCTTTTCCTTTAATATACAGCTGTTCTGACTTGGCATGCAGCTGGGGATATTCAAATACAAGGGCAATTAGATGTTCTGACTGAAACAGATTCAAAAGTGAAATATTAAATCACTTTAGCTTTGACAACAAACAGCCAACAATCTCCTTTGAACCTAATGATCTGAGACAATATTATGTTTGCTGCCTGCGAGTACTTGACTATGGATATAAGATGCCTGTAAAGGATGTGGGCTGAAATTAATGTAAATCTCAACTGAATCTTATCTTCAATATATTTTATATTTTGCATCCAAATGTTAAAAATGACGAAAATCATTAATTTCCACTGGACTCAAATCCATAAATTTCTAGAAGCCATCAGAGACATCCTGTTTAATTCCTGGATCTTGTCTACTTTTCAGAGTTGCATATAGCGGCAATAGGAGGAACAACAAGACAAGGCTCATCAGCAGGTATTATGAAAGTGACAAGGCATTGTTCAACTAGAAGAATTAGTAGATTCAGGACAGGAAAGTGATTATTTTTAAGCAATTACATTGTGGGCTTTAAAAGGGGATTAGAAACATTCATAGAAGATAGGTTCCCTCAGTGGATACTTGCCATGGTAACTAAAGGGAACCCCCATATTCAGAGGCAGTAAAACTCTGAATATCAGCGCTGAGGGGCAACATAAAGGGAAGGTTTTGTGCCCTGTTTGTTGACCATACAGAGCACTGGCCACTGTGAGAGACAGATGCTGGACTAGACAGACTGATCCAGCAGGGATCTTCTTATGGAGAGCCAGTGTGGTGGTGTGTCTAGAGTGGCAGACTATCCAGGTTTGATTTCTCTCTCTGCCATGAAAGCTCCGTGAGTGACCTTGGGCCCATCACACACACACAGCCTAACTTAGCTCACCGTGTTGTTGTGAGGGAGAAAATGGAAGACAGGAGAATGATGTAAGTCACTTTGAGCCCCCAATAGGGAGAAAGGCAGGGTATGAATGAAGTAAAATATAAAATTAATCAATTAATAAAATTATAGATTTTCCCAATACCATTTTCAGTATTCCTCTTAGGTAAATTTTCTGAGCATGATGTTTCTACTTTCCTCCAATCACTATAGTCTCTCTTTTCAGTGGCTTGGGGTGATTCTATATAAGCACATGGACCTGCTTCTTTGCTATTCCATTCTCTGATGATGCTGTGTCTGCCTGTCTAAAAGAGTAACCATTTTGCTTGTACTTTTTGAAGGCAGGCACTGCACACTGGAGGGAGAGGTTGCAGCAACCACATCTGTTGAGTTTGGGCCTGACAATTCCCTATGAGAGGATAATAATACCATGGAGGACAAAATCATGACAGACCCTCAAATGCTTGAGCCCTTGGACCTCAGGGGCATTCAGGGAACTTGCAGCCAGCTGTGGCCACAGGACAGAAGCCCAGAAGGATCAGAATCAGGAGCCATCACCAGAACCTGAGATTGCTGAGGGACCCATGAAAGAGAGCAGCCAATTCCAAGGAATCAGCAGTCACCTTCAGGACTCCAAGAGCAGAGAAGATGGAACGTCCAGGCAGAAGCACTGCTCAGACAGTGGAGTGCATGACTAGCTGCCCAAGTACTCTGTGTTGGCCATGAGGCATCTGGAGACCTAGATTTACCATAAGACTTTGCAGGAAGCTGGATAAGGCCCAGATGTGAGTTCCTGCAGACTCCAGGCCACCAGTACAGTTGCAGGCACTCCTATAAATAGGCTCCGTTTGGCTCTGACTGTTGTGAGATCAACAGCTTTGACAGGCCTTGCTATCTCTGTCTTGACTACCTCAGGTCACTAGACAGCATCTTTTCTTTCATGGTTTAAGGAAACAGAGAAGGGTTTAGCTGCTCTCACCCACGTGCTCAGCTTTTATAAAAAAATACTTTTGTTCTTTGTTGGGGAAAAGGAAGAAAAATTCACACAACAATATTATCTATATCTTGGTGTTCCACTCTCTATGTGATGGTTTTACTTGCCTATAAGGCAGGGATTCTCTAGGTCTGAACTTTAGCTGAGATTATTTATTAATTTATGTATTTAAAACATTTTTACGCTGCCTCTGTAGGAACCTGTTTGAGGTAGCTTACAAAATAAAAATACAAACATAACATTAAAAAATATTAATTATTATCTAGCATTAAAAAAAAGTCCCACATAAAAACATACATCACAAATGCAGATCAAGGACACCTTAAAACAACAGTTTCCAGGCTAAAATAGTGTTTTTTTAAAAAATAATCTCCTTAAATTAAAAGCTTGGGTGAACAGAAACATGTTGGCCTTTTGAGCGTCTTCTACTTCTCAAACTCTATCCTCCAAGGTAGTACCCCCAAATGTCCAGGAACTCTCCAAGTCAGAGTTGGCAATAGAGATGGGCATGAACTGAAATATGAACCAAAATTAAGCATGAACCAAGCCGATTTGTGATTCACGAACCAGGCCAGTTCGTGGTTTGCGAACCAGTGGTTCATCAGATCCAACTTCTGACAAACCACCACGAACTTTAGGTTGGTTCATTTGGTTCATTTTTTGGTTCATCACTGCAGACAGCCTGGTGCCAATCAATCAGTTTCCTAGGCAACAGAGGATGGACTTCCTGCAGACCTTCTGCTGACCCAGCAGTGAACTTCTGCTGGCCCAGAAGTGACCTTCTGCTGGCCCGGAAGTGATAATTTTCTGACCTGGGTGTGATGTTTTCATGAACCAAACAAGCTGGTTCGTGAACCAGGGGCAGGTTCGTGAAAGTTCATGGTTCATGAAATGTGACGAACCACGAACCACATGGTTCGGTTTTTTCCCGGTTCGTGCCCATCTCTAGTTGGCAATCCTACCCTTTCCTTACAGGCCATGAGGGAGACAGGAACTAATCGTGAAGGCTCACTTAAAAGAATACACACACATTGCACTTGCAAATGGGTAAGATCAGGAACTGTCTGTACCAGAACATTCTGTGTTGAGTTTCACCTAGTGAAATTACCTGACTGAGGAGGTCAGGAAGATTCCCCCACTTCTATCATTCCTCAGAATGTATAAATAAGAAGTTCCAGAGGGCATTTTTATAAAGGAAATAGGATTCTACATGATTCCACTGTTTATTGTATTATTTTTTACTCACCACCTTGTTTTCTGCTTCTGTAATCATTTTCTGCATTGTCTATAGTATGCCATGTTTTATTCTTCTTTTTTTTTTGCATTGTTTTCTGATTTCGTTTATTGGATGTTGTACGCAGCCTGATAACATTGTTTTTATACTTTATCATTTGCCTTGAAATATAGTTAGACATTATATAAATGCAATTGTATCTTATATTTTACTATATTTTAAATTTCTAAATTATTTGATGAACTTTTTGAGAGTAACTTTTTGTTACTCTCTTTGCCTTTCTCTCTCATAGGAATTCATTTCTTCAGGGGGATGGCTGAATTTCATAGCACTGAGCAATTTTCTGAGTTCTGAAACCTACTGTCGGCCATTCCCTCAAAGCATGGAAACAGCAATTTGTGGCTTGAGGAAGTGAATCAAAGTTTCCCATGCCTGAGAAGGGGCTAACGGGGGAGAGGAGGCAAGAGGAGAGAATTCCACAACATTCACAGGCATTAGAGGGAGAAGGATTCTGCAGGGCACTGGCTCATATCTGTAGCAAGAAAATAATGTTTTAATATAATTTAATCTCCTTCTGTTATATTTTTTTCACACTCTGGTTATTGGCAATAAGTTACTAGCTGCTGTATTTGGCTCAATGACCTTGTGCTACAGTGATTATTTTGCTGCAAGAAGATGAATGTTCTTTTAATTTTCTACTTAAAGGTCATTAATTTAGTAGGATGACTCCCTTTTTTGTTCTCATTATGGTGTCATGTGAAAAGAAGCTGATTGGGTTTCTTTACAATTCTCTATAGTTTAGAATACTTCAATTAAAGCTCCATTAATTCATCTCCCTTCCAGGCTAAATTTAATCAGTAAATTATCACATACATGGCACTTAACCAATTTTTCACGGGAATGGCAAGTCATGAAAGAGGATAGAGGAAGGACAGTAGAAAAGCATTGTTTGTACAGCGATCTCGTACTAAAGGATTAAGTTGGGAAATTTGGAAAGCTAGAGCTGTTAGCAGTCAGACCCCTTCCTCATAGTGAAAGGGCAGTTTATGGATATGGAATATCATAAACCACTTGGCAGACGTCCCAGACACTGCTTGGCCCCAGGCAGAGTGGATGCCAACTGGCCTGGACATTGGAAAGTTACCAAGTCATGAGTCATGCGGGATGACTGATTGAACAGCCCCCATGCCCCTGAGAGAAGCAGAGATAATGAGGTTTCCTGAGGAGACTCCCAGCTTAATCCCATCAATGCCCTTCCATACTTACCCTTACCCAGCTAACCTAATCAGGCTACTCAGTGAACCTGATAGATATCCTGTCCAACATTTACTAGGTCACCAAGCTATATTTATACCTATAGTCCACCCCAAGATAGTCATGTCACACCTCTCCCATTAAGCCATTAAGATATTATTTTTGGAAGCAAAGTCATTAGTTTTTCTTCAGGGCATGTCTTGCCCTATAACAGGGCTGTCAGCCCTATGCTCAGTTTGTATGTATTGTGGTACCTACTCATACACCCCAACTCTGTTGGGCTCTTTCTCTCTGTGCAGCGCTGGTCATTTTGCTGTTCCTCTACAGACCTCCTCCTCCTTCCCTCCAAGTCTGGTAAATATAACCCTTTCCCTGAAACTGCTTTCCCATTTCCTCACTGTTTTCTTAGTTAGCTCTCTGTATGTGCTGTGTGATTTTCTGTGTGTTTGCCTTTTATTGTTCTGTGAATAAAGAAACCTTTCCTTTAGAACATCTGCCTGTTCATTTGAGTGTTCTCTAAGGGAACAATCCTGTTATACATTGATAGAAATCCCAGTTAACCTCCCCTCACTGTGTCTTCTTTAATACTAATTCCCCTAACTCACAAGGAGAATCCCCCCATTTGGGTAACAGAGAGGTTAAGAGGATAGACTGTCAGATCTTAGGTTTATGTGAATCAGGAACTTGACAAAGAAAGGTTCTATGAAACTGAGGAAGTTGAAAATGTACTAGTTTTGAACTAGCTTATACGCATTTCACTACTGTAGCAAATCCCCTTTGTCCCATTGTAATACTTACCATTTATATTGTAATGCTTTCAGTATTCCAACTGATTCCCACACAATAGGAGGCTGCTTCAAGCATATGAAGGTGGAATTGACACAGTCATTTTAAATGCCAGAAAACTGTCCACTTGAGCATCTTACACATATTAGTGGAAGTGTTTTTCCTCTTGGGTACTGAGCAAAGGGGCATCTCCGTTTACAAGTCCACTTTCCCATATTTTTGACTATTTACTGTCCATGACTCAGAATAATGTTTATTGCAGGCAGCCATCACAATAAAGCAAATAAAATACATAAATAAAACATGAACAATAAATGATAAAACTATAATGATAAAAACTTATAAAAAGTACATTAAAAACACATTAGCCCCTTCATTATACACAGGTGAAGGAGTCTCAACCATTAAGTGCAGCTTGACCTCAGATTTTCTTAGCTGTCAGGGCAGACTGTGCTGCTCTATAAAAGATGTATGGATCCAGATCAGAAAGAAGGAGGGTGAGTTTTTCCATCACAAGAGAGAAATAAACACCTTTTAAGATGTCCCCAAGAAATTTATTTCTGGGCTCTGTATACAAAGGGTAAAACACAAGATAATGTGGAAGGTCTTTGGGGACTGAAGCTCCACAAAAACGGGGCAGCAGTCTATATTTGTGTGTAACAACCGTCTAGAATGGCTGAAGGGCATGGTTTGAAACTTCAGAGAAGTTAAAACCATTCTAAGACTAGAAAAGACGATTTGGGTCAAATAAGAGGCTCTGCCATAACCCCTCTTGCACAACTTGAATCAGAGAGGGTTGCATTTCTGTCCAGTGCAGCAATTTTAAAGGTCCAGTCTTGTATACTGAGACTGTGCAAGGGGACACCTTGAAAGTCATCCACCAGGAAATAACAATGGAGGATATTGTTAAAGCCAGTTGAGCAAATGGCATCTGAATGCAGCAGTGCATTGCTTTGCCTTAAGCGCAGACTAGTGTAAAGATCCCTTTGCTTTCTCCAGAATCTAAATAAGGCCAAAGTGCAAATGGGCTCTGATAGAAGGTAACCCAAGTTCATGCTGCACTGAAGCTGCGAGGCAAAGCTAGAATTCTGTTTAAAAGAGATTTGGGGTTGGTTCCAGGGTTGAGATCAGACACTCATTCCAACCCCAGACCTCTGAACTATACAGAAGCTATGAGATGGCCATAAACTGGAACAGTTTCAAAGCTGGCTCAACTAAAAATCCTCCTTTCGAGGTCTGAAATTTAAAGATGGCTCCAGAGGTTTTCAAAACTGAGGATTTTGTTATTGCCAGGGCTTTCCATTATAGAGTTTCAGTAAATGCCATCCTAAGATACTTAAAAGTTCTACATTGTTCAATAAGATTGCCATCTATTGACCATTTAAATCTTCAAGGTCTCTTCCCAAAGACCGTTACTTTTATCTTGACAAAGTTGATTTTTGAGGACTTGCCCTTACAGAAGTTGCCCAGTTTGTTCAGCATCCTCCTTAAACTGATACAAGGTAAGGACACCAGTACCATGTCATCTGCATGGTACTGTCTATCAGAAGACTGATACTTTCTGACTCCCCAGGGATGGTAGAAAGAACTCAGTGCCTGGCAAACTCGGAACTATATCATTTAAATACAGACTGAAGAGCAAAGAGGCCAAAACGCACTCCTATTTGACGCCCTGAGTAATTGGGATATCTTCTGTTAAAGAGCCTGTGGGAGATAAGTATATTGGAATGAAATTCCCAAATCAGAAACAATAGGTGTTTAACAATATTAGATACTAGTTTTGCCCACGGTTGGTTCTTATCTACAGGGTCAAAGGCAGCAATTAGTTCCACAAACTCCGCGAACTGCCATTAACCACTGCTATTTGCAAGCTGGAGTCTTGTGTCCATTTTCTACTACATGCCCGTTCCACTAGAGCTCAGGTGTCTCCAGCAGCCTTTTTAGAGAGAAATCAGTAGCAGACAAACTACAGTTCTTCTTGGTAGCACAAGAATCTCCAATGCTTTGATTGGAACACACTAACACAGGAATCTGAAAATAAAAGAGAAGCAAAAGACGGACCAGCTTCCATTAAAATTTGTCTATTTATTTATTCATTTCTACTCCACCTTTCGCTCCAGTGGGACACAAAACAGTTTGTATAATTCTCATCTCATTCATTTTATCCTTACAACTCTCCATGGTTATGCTGTGATGTGTATTGCAAAGAACTTCTGTAGAGAAAGTAAACCACGACTGAACTGTACTGCAAGCAGCATAGGTAAGAAAGAGGAAAGACTTCAGTGATCACAATTGCTTGTGATGTCAAGCGCAGAAACAAGAGATACTTAACTCACTTCAGTGTGAGTACCAAGCCCAAAAGGGGGAGAGCCACTTTTTGATTACATGTAAAGAATACTATTCACCCAGAAGAATGTTTAGCAAGGGGTGAACCTTCATGGGTTCAATTTGGAACTGGGACTCAATTAAACTGAACTATTTGGGTTTTGGTTTTTAATATCAGCAAATCTCTCTGTTTTCCCTAGCTCAATTCTGAAGTTGCAATCAGGCTCTGAAAGTCATTGTTCCACCCCCGAGGATGTGATTGGGAACACCATGGGCTTTTCAGTGTGTCCCCCTCTTTATTCCTTCCCCATTTACTTGGAGTTTCAGACATACTCAAAATGCCCAGTGAGCCCTGGGTAATGTGATTCTCTGGATGGCAGACCTACTTTTTCAGGCAGTCTGAGATCTATGCTGCCTGCTGGCACCTTGGATGCTATTAAAAACATTTAAGGAGCAACACAAGGGGGATAGGAAGAGGAAAGGAAGAAGACAAGAAGAACATTCCTCTCTAGTGGCAGCCTCTGCTGTCTGCTGCCTGCCTCTGCTGCAGTAGCAGTAGGTAACTTGGAGGGTTGAGGAAAGGAAAAAGATGTCTCTCGGCTGAAATATCCAATCCAACAAGAAAAGAATTTGAAATATGCAATGCTGGCCTTCATTTTCAAGGTGAGCATTGCAGGCTATTGATAACAGCTTAAACCATTCTCCTACGAGTCTGTGCTTTCTCCTTCACTCTTTGTGAGGAATTTGTGACTTTCAAATGTAACATTTCTAGCAATTCATACAAAATACAACTTGATGGCATTGTTATATTCTGATGGTGGTGTTACATTTGAAAGCCACAAATTCTTCACAAAGAGTAAAGGA
The DNA here is from genome assembly GCF_028583425.1 of Eublepharis macularius. Taxonomy (NCBI): domain Eukaryota; kingdom Metazoa; phylum Chordata; class Lepidosauria; order Squamata; family Eublepharidae; genus Eublepharis; species Eublepharis macularius. Next base: position 58,811,085 of record NC_072792.1, read on the forward strand.
GAAAGTGTAGGCTCATATGGGAATACTTTAAATCTGTTACCACTAACTTATGGATTTGGCAGATACTGAAAATCACGCATTCAAGATAGCATAGTTCATGGCATAAAGTCAAACAGAATGAAAGCCAGATGACTGAGAGAGTCTGACTGAACCCTAGGGCATGCAATGGATAGACACATAGCAAATGAAGTGGCAGATGACAGTGCTGGGGGGGGGGCAGTAGGAAAAAGAAATGCATGCCCTCGAGTTTAGAGAGACTTTAAAAATACTAAAAGACAGCCAGTTGGAAATCAAAGGACATACCAGCCAATGCTCCTAGCAGAACAAGTAACATAGAGGTGTACAGAAATAGCAGAGGCCTGCTAGAAGTGTGGCAGCTGCCACAGCATAAAAGTTGCTGTATAGCATATGCAGGGGCACAAACAGTATGGCATAGTTATTATGACACGTGATTAATCTTAGATTGTTAAGCTGCTATTGACATGTTTTAATAAGAATCTTGGAACACTGTGGATGTGCTTTTGAGCTTTCTGTTTAAGGTTATGCATGACTGTGGCACGTAAACAAATTCATGTACTACAGTCACTGGCTGCTCCATTGTTGTAATCATTCCCTCTTCCTCCCTCTCCATCTTTTGGGGAGCAAGGCACCCTTTGGCTGCTGCCAGTTACCTTGAAAGGCCATTTTTGGCCAAGTACTATCTGTCTCACAGGCAAAAGCACTGAGGGACTCTCAAATGTGAAGTGAAAACGAGCTCCCTGCAGTCAACTGTCTTTTTGCACTGGGTGCCCCTTATTGCCTTCACCTGTTCTACTTGGACCAGAGAATTAAAGAGACTGAAGTGTTTCATCTCAGGGCCAAACTAGATGTGACACTGTGGATGCCACCACCATTTTAAAGTGATTTAAAATTGTCATATTTTGGGCCCATAGCATGGTGGCTTGAGGCACCCTTGTTCGCCATCCCCAAGCCTTTTCAAGTACCAAAATGGTTACCGTGGTGAGTTACCATACCTGGAAATGCTAGTGTGAATGATACTTGTTTTGAGTTTATTGATTATATTCTTAAGAACAATGTACTTTTTATATTTTGCAAAGAAACCCATCCTTTTATGCCCTTTTTCTGTTTTAACAGAGTAATCCTAGACAGTGACATGGTATTAAACACTTTGATGTCAATGAGCATGGGTCCTGAAGTTCCCCTAGAATTACAAATGATCTCCAGGCTACAGAGGTCAGTCCCTCTGGAGGAAATGGCTGCTGCAGAGGCATCACACCACCACTTACTTCCCTTCCCTCCCCTTCCCAAACCCCACCCTCCCTAGGAACCACCCTCAGCTCTCCAGGGACTTCCCAAGCAGGAGTTGGCAACCCTAGCCGCAACAGACTTAGAAGGGTGTAACTCTGCTTAGGATTGTGCTGTAAATAGTCTACCCCAATGGCTGACATTTGGCTACAGACCAGGTTACTATTTTACTGATGCCTGCATTTTCCCCATTGGTATATCAAAAATAATATCCTAGGCTTTTCTTAGAGACTGTCCATCCCCTTGCAACATTTGGCTGTGTAAAACCTGATCCTTTTCAACCATTCTTTCTCAAGTGTATATTATATTTATGGGTATATTATATTTATGGGTATGAACCAAGGATTGCAGAGGTGAGTGGGGAAGAAAATAAGTAGGTTAAAGAGGGTGTGTGGAGCCACTGACAGAGTTAATGACATTTCCTTGCACTAGATTGCTCGATATTGAGATTGTCCTAAGATACTTCTCCATACACCAGCTATGAATTTTTCTTGTTCTGTTGGCTTGTTAACACCACAAATTATGTCATCTCCATCTAAATCTATAAGGCCAGGACTCCTGTATGGATTTTCTTCTGTTTATGAGGCTGGAGATACAGACATGGCAGATATTAATTATCTCCAACAATGAGGGACACTGTAGTCTTAATGACCCATATGAATATTGCAAAGGGGTAATCTAATAATGAATGATCAAGAAATCAAGCCAATATATTTTAGCAGCTTGGCCTTTAAATGTCACAAATAATTCATGTTCAAGTGTGGGACTGGAGACAATTTTTCAGGAGAAAAAGAAAGCAGACACTCAGTGTAAAACGGAAATGTAATAAAAAAGATTTAGAATGAAAAGAGACTGATGATGGATCTCTTGCAATTGGGGATGCAGGAACATCACTTGGTTCAGAACATGTACTCATTATCAGTTCTGATCAGGAAGCCATATTTTGATGATCAGTTTGACTTCTTGCAATTTGTTTGCAGCTGTGAAAATGCCCCCCTGTACTTTTTCCTAACCCTGCACAATCTAACTGAATAGTATTTCATGCATATGTATTGTCAAACAGGAGCTCCCCTCCCCCATTAGTCACTACTGCAGTGCATACCCCTCTGTAGCCAAACGACTGCTCCCAGACTCAACTGGGCAGCAGGGCTGCGGCTCGTGGGGCGGCAACAGAGCATGAGGCATGGCAGCCACCGTGTCTAGCCCTTCCCAGCAGCCCCTGCTGGGAGGCCCAGAACAAATGGCTTCAAACTTCCCCAGCCAGCCAATCTGAGCAGGCCAGGCTGCATGAGAGGTGGGGTCATACGCAGGCTCCGCGCTACCTTAAATGGCTGCTGGCCCCACCACTCCTCACTGTGCTTTTTGCTGCTGAGGAGCGAAGACCGAGGTGCTTCTACCTTTTCAATGTCAGTTTTTCAGCAGCACGACAGTTTCTCGGTTGTGTAGCAGTAAGGCTCCTTGCAGTGGCTCTTGCGTCAGTGGTGGAGGTTCTAGTAGTGAGGGGCAGCCACCTAGGCATTGAGTGGTGGCAATGAGGCTCTTTGCAGCAGTTCCTGCAGTGGAGGCCCCAGCAGCAAGCAGAGACGGCTGTGCAGTGGCAGAGCCAGCCAGGGGGCATGGGGCAGCGTGGTCCCCAAGATGCAGATTCAGTGGCTCCAATAGCCCCAAGCAGCAGCGAACAGCCAAGAAGAAGACCACCTGTCCATGCAAGAGGTCTTGACAATTCAGATGCCGTGCTGAGGACTCAGACAGCAGGGGAACCACCGGTGACTGAGTCCTCTTTGTCAGAAAAGGCTGCAGGTTTGGGGAAGGATTACTGCAACAAAATGCCTGCATGCCTGGCCTCTCAACCTGGGCCTTGAATAGTAGGGCTGGGAATAAAAGGGAAGGGGAAGACCCTAGGGAGGTTTGGGCAATGGGGCTGGCTGAGGATTCTCTCTCTCTCTCTCTCTCTCTCTCTCTCTCACACACACACACACACACACACACACACACACACTTCATCTTTCACAGATGATGAGGATCCCCTTGGGATTCACCTCACCCACAAGGTTTGGGAGCAGATCTTGAATGGATGTTATATGGAGGTCTTTGCCCTGCCTGAGGCAGAGGACAGGAGGGACAGGGGCAGAAAGGGAGACAAGGAGTGCATGTTCAACAATTGGCTTGAAGGCTATGCTGTGTTTATGGGGGCGGCGCAGGCAGCCTACCCTGAAAGGGGCTGGCACCTGACCAACCACCAGGAGAATGTGCAGCACACATGGGCACTGGCTAGTGACAATGTAACCATTGAATATTATGATGCTTCTGCAAGCAAGTCTCTCACAACCCAAGGGCCAGGTGGGTCCTCCTCATCAGCCAAAAGCTGTGGCTGGTGAAACCCCACATCAAGGGAAATGTTGAGGCCTGGAAAGGCAGTTGGTGGTCTGGCAGGTGGGAACAGGCAATCTTCTCACTCTGAGCAGGTCATGCATCTTGTGCATCAATTTGTCTTGGGGACATCTGGATGGGGGAGGCAGCTCGGTCTGGAAGGCTTCATTGAGATCACCTGGATTGGCATCAGAAGGATGCTCTGGGACTCACTTGTACCAACTGCTTTGCCAGGCCTGGTGCTGTGGCTGTCTGGATGCTCTGGTCATTTAGCTGGGGGGGAAAGACCTGGATTTATGGCAGGGGCTGGACTTGAAACACTCCATGATGGTACACCTGGATTGCCTGCGTGAACTCTTTCCTTGGACTCACTTCCTCTGGTTGGACTTGCTTTAGAGGTGTTCTTGGAATGGGAATACTTAGCCCCATTTCCCCATCTACCCTGTGAGATAAGGTGGACGTCGTTCCATACACTGGAAATATACTGGTTTGAAGTTTGATTGAGAGGTATAGGCAGGACATACAGTCCGCTTTTTGGATATATTGGCTATGTGAAATATTGGCTGTGACGAAGATTTGACGAAACGAGCAAAGTTTATTGCTGGCGGGCTCGTAGCCTATTGTGTGGAGATCCCGAGCCATCGCGAATTGCGTGGAGTTCCTTAGCCATCGGACACAGTGGGCACAGGAGTTCTTCCTACTGTGAGGAGTATGCCTATTATTGGAAAATTGTTTATCTGCAACTGTTGAACATTGATGGGCCATTGTATCTTCATTGTCTAAAGAAAGACTTTATTGTGAAAGTACGGGACTGAAAATATTCTGCAAGTACTTTGGCGATTGGATAGCTTTCTTGTATTGATTATATAGTATTTTTGTATTTGCACTTTCACCACTAAATGAGTATACACCCGGTAGTGTTGTATTAGGTTCCTAGGGGGCAGCCCCCATTGCATGTCAGTAGTGGGGATAATAATATACTTTGTAAACCGCTCTGAGTGGGTGTTAAGTCATCCTGAAGGGCGGTATATAAATCGAATGTTATTATTATGTTATTACTAAGCTGGTGCTGAAATATGTCTGTAGTGGAATGGGCCTCTAATAGCTTTTCACTTTCCAGTTTGAGCGTGCTCCCTTTCTCCTAACTTGTTCTGGGGTTTTCAAGGCAAGAGACTAACAGATGTTGTTTGCTGTCGCCTGCCTCTGCAGCCCTGGCCTTCCTTGGTTGTCTCCCATCCAATCACTAACTGCTTAGCTTTCTAGATCTGACTGGACTAGCCCGGGCTATTCAGGTCTTTACTAATCAGCAGTCTTCATCCTGAAGTTTCTAAACATTCTTCAAATAATACAAAACTGCAGCAATAGCCAACAGTAAATTAATTTTGCTCACAGCACACAACCTAACATTGACATGCAGCTAATTCTTCATGAGCTTTAAATCCTACCCTTAAATGGTTCCATCTTGGGTTTTTCCTCATGGAGGTATCAATGGAAAATACCTTTGCCACATCTTCCTCTGAGTGGGAGCACTTCTAATAGATGGTTTAAAGCAAAAAAACATCCCTGCTTGTTATGTGGCTTCCATTTTGAGATCCATTAGGAGCAAAGTAGAGAATAACAATAGCTAAGCATTGCTACCCTAATTTTAAAAACTGGCAAGAACATCTGCCATTGGCAAATGTCTAACTGAAGTATCCAAAAATGGAGCGTGGCAAGAATTTACCTGCTTTTCTGAACCTTCTATTTCAGAATAATATAGATATTTCTAAAGTGAACAACAGTAGATTCCAAAGGTGCACCTGGGAGCCAGGGCTGCCCACACATAGACATACTATTATTGCTAACATCAAACATCTATTCAGAGGACCGGAACTGGGAGGAGCGGGATGGATTCAGCCTCCGCCCCCGGATCAATTTTACTTGGGCTATATGTAGAGATGTGCTGCTTCATGTTTACCTGGTTGCCAAGGATGATCTCATGTTTACCTGGTAATCAGAGGTGATCTCATGATATACGTGTCTGAGGATGACTCCAGTTTGTAGTTTTAGATAAACAAATGAACTGAAACCAGTATCCATAGCCATATCACTAAGTCCATTGGTCTTGGCCCTGCCAGCTATTACAGAAAATGATGTATTCCCACCATTTAAATCTCAGAGCCCCCTGAATCAAATAGTACCATCCACAAATTAAGAATTTAATTCTCCACCTTAATATTCTCCAGGTGCACATTTATTACTAGCTTCTTTAGATTTTTAAACCTGTACATTACTTTCTCTCCTTCAGTTTCATTTTTCTAGTTGCTTTTGTATTTAGACAAGATCTGCCACAAGCAGGAATCTAGCAGTCACAAACAATTAGTTCCTTCTTTGGATGGTCCAAGGTTAATTTTAGCCTCTTAAACTGTCTAATGCCAGATCTGATATGTACCCTACTTTAGCTCCAGCTGTCTGGTCCCTGATGGGATTTGGCTATGAGGATGGCATTATCAGCCCATTAACCATCACTAGCAGTGGAACTGTGAGTCTGATTAATATTGATCACTTGTTCCATAGAGTTATCAGATGATGTTGAATGAATCTGACGGTTGATTGTTTCCAAGAGAGATTTTATTTTTATTAGGCAGAGAGCACTTTACCTTAGACTTCTGCCTATGGAGCCCCAGAGAAAATTATAAGGGGAGCATCGGAGCTTCGGTGTCTTCACAGGCAAAGTTCAAAGTCTTGGCAAGCTGATAACCCAGCAGACAAAAAATTGGAGGTTGCTATGTTGGTCCATGGGTTAAAAATATTAATACAGTCATTAATCATTTTTTACTAGAACCAACCAAAATATTTTTTTTAAAATAGCACAAACAATATTTGGAGTTTCAAAGAACTCTTGATGAAGTCGGATGTAAATCTTAAAGGAGGGGGATCTATAAAATTCAGTAGGGAGTCTGTAAGCATGGCTGAAGGTGGCTTTGGATTAGAAATGGGCACAAACAGAAAAAAATGAACATGGTGTTCGTTGTTCGTTGCCATCCACGAACAACGAACAATGAACATTGACAACCATAATCCTGTTCACGAACATGTTCATTGTTCATTGTTCGTGGGAGCCAGCAGGCTCTCCTCCAGCCATCAAGATCCCTACCGCACCACTCCCAGAAACCCTACTTGAGCAGGCAGCAGGAAAGGTACCAATAATAAATAATAGCTTGGCCTCAGAGCCTGGCAGCAGCCCTCAAACCTGAAGGAGTAGATCCCTATCCCACCACACACAAAGAAAATTCAAGCTCCAATGCACACACCTTGTCTCTTTAACAGCAGCTGTCTCTCCTTGAAAGCCAGAGCTGGGAGCCCCCTCCCCCCTGGTCTTTGTTCCCTTGTTGTAACAAATTTGGAGCTACACACTTGAAAGGAAGACCTGCCTATCAAGCTAAATTGGGCTTAGATTGGGGTTTCCAGGGCAACAGCAGGAGTTCAGACAGAGTTCAGACAATCCCTGCCTAAGTTGCCAAGGGAATTGATTGCAGGTGCCAGACTGTCTGGCTTGACAAACAGCAATGAACGAGGCTTGCAACGACCACCTGTTCGTTTAGAATGGGGCCTCGCGAACAGCTTGTTCGTGAACAGCAGATTGGGCTGTTCGTGGGTTTTTTTAGTTTGTATTGCTATTCATGCCCATCTCTACTTTGGATAGGCCCAGCATGCGGCTGGCTCAAGATGACTGCAAGCTAACTGTTTATTTGCTGTGGCAACACTGTAATCAGAGTGCCAGTGATGGCTCTTTCTCCCCCTAAGAATTGTTCAGTCATGCCCCAGCACATGCTAAGTCATGCTGTGGTAAATTTCAGCTGCATGAAGTATAGGAAGCTTTGGGGCCTTTAACTGCAACTCCATTTCAGAGAGACAATGTAACTGCAGATAGTTCCAAACTGTTGATGTTGGTGGAAGTGGAATATTTTGCTTGCTTGGGTCTGCTGCGGGGATGGAAAGGAACAGGAGCAATGGTTCCACCAGCTGGGGAGAGAACTAGCAGTGAACATTATTGATTCCTGTTCTCGCATTTAATCTAAGCAATTACCGAAGCATGCCATCTCTCCAGCATACGCAAGGTTCTCTCACCTCCAATATGAAAACTGCTATTCAGCCAGAGTTCTATATGTCACTCCAATAGCATTGTCATGATTTGTATTGCATATAGTTAAAAGTTTGAACTGTAAACCACTTTCATGGTCATCCTGTGCAGAGTTTCTGCAAACTAAGCCCATTGATTTCAATGGGAATAGACTGGAATGCCTTTTCATAGAATGGCATGGCCAGGGAGACAGTCTGGCTGAAAAGTGGGTCATAAATAAAATAAAACAAAACTGTTTCAATTTGTTGACACCAATAAGACTTAAGTCCATTATCACAACTAACACTTCTATCGCTGTCATTTTCTTGGAAGTCTCAATGACTTTTGTTTTTACTAGTCAGACCACCACCATGATCGCCACGTGTTGGATGAGGCTGGCAGTTCTTCCATGCCTTTCCCACATCTGCCTTTATCAGTTCTACTAGGAATGATGATGATCAGGCAAGACTGTTTTCCATCTTGTTTGAATTTGTATTGCAAATAAAATTTGCATAATTGCCTACTTATCTGTGAAATGTAACAGTGCATTTTGCATACCTTTCATGGTTCTTATTCAGAATAAAAACATAATAGGCCAAAACAATGGATACAACTCATATGAGAAGGATATGGGGGAAATCAAACCGGTACAAAAGGGGTTTTGGTACATCATAGCTCAGTTCCGTAAACAATTGATTTTGCAGCTGTTAAGAGCAGTTACTGAAATACTAATGAGGTGCCAGATCTTATGAATATAAGAATCATTTGTTTCACTTTGACCATTTCCCCCTATGCTACTCCTGGGCATCCCCTGTCCCCCAGGACTATCATTTTGGGGTGTGTTTTGGACTGGTGCAGGAGGAATTGGTAGAAATGCCTCCCCTCTCCTTTAACTTACAAAAATCTATGTGCGATCCAAACTATTATAAGGATAGTATATATTCTTGTAAAGTTACATACTGATACATTTATGGGACCATCCTATGGGCACTTTCTTGGAATTAAGACCCATTGAATTGTCTTAATTAGGATTCTAAACAGAATTGTTTAGGGTTCAAGATCATCCATGTTTAAAGTCTGAATTTGATGGCCAACAATTGCAAATGCTCACTTTTCACCCCTGTTTATCTTCCTATTATCAAATACTTAGGTTTTTTTTTTAAAAAAAACTATCTGGTGTAATATCCATACATAAAGAATATATGGCAACACTTTCTAGGATTTCAGGGTTTTAAGGCAGGTTTGTAAGAAGAGTATTTGACTGATAAGCATACAGCATCTTTCATACAGGTGACCCATATTCTGCATATTGAAAGTGGAGGCTAAAAGATCTTACTGTGCTAGAAAAGTCTGCTGACATAATTTCTAGCGTTCATGCAACTGTAGCAGTTGATCAGAATGCAGCAGAGCTGCCCCTCTACCTCCCAGGCTCAAAATGATCCATGCCATGTGTGTAATCTGTCAGCCTTTTTGCCTGTGCAGAAATTTCTTATCCCTTTCCCGAGCAGTATGGCTTTGATGGGATTTTTTTTTTAAAAAAACCCTCTGCACTTTTCAGAAAGTGTGAATGACATTTCTGTGAAGTTCTGATTAGGGCAACATAAAGCCTGGGTCATTCAAGATGGCAGCTAGAGATGCTTTTTCTGATCAAATATGAAGGCCAAATAAAAGGAAATGTAATGTCAGGAACGTGAAGAGTGGGGACTTTAAAAGCACTAGTAGTAAACCAATCGAGTTTCTGCTAAAATGCCAAACATGGAGATCTACTGGATTTCAGAGTCCCAGTTTCTATTACTTCTCCTGAAATATTGTGTGTACCACTTTTGATTATGCCTCAGCATGAATATATTCAAACATCATAATACCCTCTCCAATATACTTTTTAAAAAGTTAAATTTAAGATCTATTAGAACAGAAACTAAGTGTTCAATTTTGCAGACAGATAGATTACCTGTCCTTTAAAAAAAAGCTTTTGTGTTTACATAGGTCCTTTAATTCATAACTATAGTGGACTCTTGCCATTAAAAGGCCTCAGAAAACCTTCAAATGATGTACATCAGCAAGGTGAAGTTTTGGAAAGCTCATATCTAAGGAAGTATTTCTTCAATTCAATGTAAAAAATACTGACTGACTGACCTTGACAATCCCCTCTGAAGGTCACTTAAGCGTCCTTTCCCATGTAATTGCTGGCCTAAGGCAGCCTAGGCTCCTAAGACATCAGAGCAGCTTACCTGTAACTCCCCTGATTGCAAAAGTTCATTGTGACTGTCGCCAGAATTTTGTTAGTGGGTCGGAACCAGGCCTTTTTTGGCCAATGTTAGAAATAGAGAACCAGCTATAGTTTGGGGGAAAGAAATCTTCCAAACGCTCTCTCTGTCCTTGCAGAATAAAGTTGCATTTCCTGGGAAGATCTCACCCTCTGTGACAGGGAATAGATAAGGCCATAAAAGTTGTTAATTGTTTGAGACCTTTGATGAGTCCTCTGGCCTTTTGCATATAAATCACCAAAAGAGCAAAGGTAATGAGGACCAGGGCAAACAGCAAACAGCTTATCTCTGGGGAGAACAGGATATCCCAAACCTATGACTAGTGAGCATTCCTTTGTAATTGATTAGGATGTTAATGAAGCAAGCCTTTGATATTTCCCTATAAAAGAGGGACGAACCAAGCACTCGGTACCCTTCACTTGCCAACACTCAGAGGCTGGCTTAGCTTCTCAGCTGTGCAACGGAGGGGTCCCAGAGCTCTGGAATGGGGAGGGGAGTCTTTTTTTTGTAGTTATCTTATAATATTGTTGTGTCTTGCATGCTAAACTTGTATTCTGTATCTATCTCTATAGCGCTCTAGTGTTCAGTGGGTTGGGCCCAGGTCTGGTGCCTTGCCCAACTGCTCTTTTGCCTTTTTAAATAAAAACTTCCAGTCTTGCTTAAGACCTTTTGCTGCTGGCATATTATTCTTAGCAGAGACACCAGTTTAGCACTAGGGAAAGATCAAGTGAGGTTGCACTCTTTACATGCCTATGGTAAGAGGTGAACCCAAGCAACAAACCGACAGCAACTAGTGGACTGGTCCCTGGCTGCAGAGCAACAATTTCTACAATAGTGACATCAGAGCAGGTAATTGCAACAGTAGAGGGGATGCAGGCCAAGAGACTGAACATCATGGTGGAGACTGCAAGAATGACAAGATGAGGAAAGTTCAAAGTATTCGCTCAGCCAGCTACTCTTTTCTCTGTCAGCATAAATGGAACTTCAGCCGCGTTAAGGGGCAGAGGAGGGGAGAAGTGAGAAAGACCTTGCTGACTTGCTGGTAGCAAGGTTGCAGTAGCCAAATTACATTTGGACTGAGGCGATTCTCCTTTTCCTGCAATCCACTCAGGGCCTGTAAGGTAGTGTCATCAACCAGGAACAGTCCAGGATATATTTGTGTTGTTTGTTACTATTGTATTTTATTGTATTTGTTGCAATTGATTGGTTTCAGTGTTTTTGTAAACTGCTGGGATTCCTGCTGGGAGAAAGGTGTCACACAATGCCAATGAATGAATGTATGAATGAATGAATGAATGAAGTCACTCACCTCTAGTCTTTTAGGAGCAAGGCAGGTTAGAAGTAACAATAAACAAACAAATGAGTTGGTTGTTGTGGGTTTTCCGGGCTGTATTGCCGTGGTCTTGGCATTGTCGTTCCTGACATTTCGCCAGCAGCTGTGACTGGCATCTTCAGAGGTGTAGCACCGAAAGACAGAGATCTCTCACTGACACTGAGAGATCTCTGTCTTTTGGTGCTACACCTCTGAAGATGCCAGCCACAGCTGCTGGCGAAACGTCAGGAACGACAATGCCAAGACCACGGCAATACAGCCCGGAAAACCCACAACAACCATCGTTCTCCGGCCGTGAAAGCCTTCGACAATACAAACAAATGAGTTACTTAGAGCGAGTAGCTGTTGATATTAGCATTGCCTCAACTCAGGAACATGCAAAGGAGGTTATAATGAGATCGTTGAAAAGTTGGCTGCAGAGTGTACAAATCTGTTGTTGAATTAGAAGATATTTTGCATTACAAGACACACAATGTTGTGAGAAATAAAACAGCATATAGGGATGGACTTGCAGTGTGCCAAAGACTACACTGGGCTGTCTCACATGATACTTTAAAGAAACAAACTGAAAAAACAGCGTGGGTGTAGCAGCTGGCTGCTAGTAGCCTGTCAAGTTCCATTGTCTCCCTTCGTATTCACTGAGATTTTGTTCTCTGATTTTGTTCTTCTTGATTTATACAAGTGAATCAATTATAGTATATGTATGGCAGCTCTGAACCCTGAGATTTCCCTGCTCTGGCAATGCTGAGCTGTTAGTAACTCTTTGGAACTCAGAGAGTGAAGTAAATACTTCACCTGTAGTGAAAAAAACATAATGCTGAATGGCAGCTTTGATTTGAGATAGTGTGTTCTGTAGCTACTTCAGTGCTAACAATCTGTGATATTTTCATGGATATGTGATGAATATGAAGCCCCCACACTGCTTTTCCTAATGATGTATTTTAAGTAGTTTCTGTTTCCGGAACATGTGGTTCAGCTAGTGGACTGTAGGATTAAAGAAAGAGATTTACAGTGCAATCCTAAACAGAGTTGCAGCCTTCTAAAACAATGTAGGAGGGCATATGACAATAAATGAAGCCCCATGGATTGTTTAAACGATGATAACTCTCTATATGGGGCTAAAGCTAGTGAAGGAGAGAAGTGGGTGAGGGTATTTACCCCCTTGACAAATTCCCCACCCCCATCATATCTCAAACAGCTGTAATGAGACTGAAGGGGAAAGCACCGAGCATATGAAAATGTTGTAGTATGAAAGATACAATAATAAAAATACTTAAATTATATTACAAAGATACAGCTTAGATGGCCAGATTAGTTTACATGTTTTAATAACAAGCATTTTGGACACCAAATTCTTAACATATATATTGTTTGTGTAACTTCTCTTTTTATGGGTTCTATGGGGCTTAGGAAGCAACTTTCACACAATTTTAAGAAATAACTTTTTTTTCCTTTTAAACTTTTTAACAATTAATAAAATACAACTTTTTTTAAAAAAAAATTAACTCTTAAGTGCAACCATACAAAAATCTCCAAATAAAACTGCTTTCAGTTCAGAAACAGGGACAATACTGCCATATGCAGTTTCTAGTATTGCAAAACATTCTTCTGCAGTAGCTTTCTTTCCTGCTCCTAAAGATACATGCAAGGCTGGTGGAAGCAAACAGTCTATAATATTTCTCCTTTTTATATTTGCAGGAATGTTTTCATCTTCTAATAACTCTCTTGCATGTACTCTCCAAACAGAATAATCTCTCTCCCCAATAGGTTTGGGTTTAATTCCTGAAAAAGTCTTTAGTTGCACTCTTAGGTCGGCTGGCGCACTCTTGGTTTCACTTTCAGCCTGCAACAGCCTGATTAACAATTGCTGTTGCAAATCAGGGCAGAGGTTTACAGCAGGAGTAGAGGTTGCAATTGGAGCTCTTTCCTCCCTATAACTTCCACTTAGCATTCCTTTCCTTTCCTGTACCACATTGTTTGCTTATTTGCTAAACAATGCTGTAACTTCTACATCTGCAGGAATTACCTCTCACTTTCCATGCAATTTGTGCTCCCAGCATTCCCTCCCTATTCTCCAAACAGCACTGGGAGTCTGGAATTCAAACAGTAACATTTCATTGTCTTGCCCCTTTAGCCTTTGCATTTTAGCAATTGCACAAAACAGTTCTACAGCATTTCTTATCTCTGCATTCACATCAGTAGAATCTATATCACTTAACAGAATAGTCCTATGCAAGTCAAACCCCAGCTTTTTGCACACATCCATTTCAGCAATCTCTTTGTTTGCAAGTTTACTTCCAAGCCCCACGCTAGTTGGGCGCCACTTTTGTAACTTCTCTTTTCATGGGTTCTATGGGGCTTAGGAAGCAAGTTTCACACAATTTTAAGAAATAACTTTTTTTTCTTTTAAACTGTTTAACAATTAATAAAATACAACTTTTTTAAAAAAAATTAACTCTTAAGTGCAACCATACAAAAAACTCCAAATCAGCAATGTCCTTGAAAAGGCAAACAGTTCAACATTCAAGAAGTGATGAGTCCTCTCTCATCCATTCGAAGCAACTGTGCCCAGGCTTCTGTCTTCTTGTTGGGGAATTATAGCCCTGCAAAAATAATACAATCCCAGTAACACCAACTAAACACAATACACAAGCACCACTTTAAATCATATTTTACATACAACATTTGATTACCTTATTCAAGGAGATAAGAGCATATAAATTATTATTAAGCTATCCAGCAACCAGCCTCCTCAGCAGCCTGCCTCTAGCTTCTGACTCCACCCCACTGGGCTAAACCAATTAACCTCACAGGGGTTACATAAGGTGTTTTTAATGATGTGTATATTTGTATTCTGTTATCCGCCCTGAGCCTGCGAAAGCGGGGAGGGCGGAATATAAATACAATAAATTAAATTAAATTTAAATTAAATTCCCTATTCTAGTATATGTACTCTGTTCATAATCTGTAGATTCTGGTTTAGAGATGGGCACGAACAGAAAAAAACATGAACATGATGTTCGTTGTTCATTGCCATCCACGAACAGGGACTCATGAACAACCACGAGCATGGCCCTGTTCACGAACATGTTCATGGTTGGCTGTTTGTGGGCGGCAGCTTCTCCTCCAGCCATCATCCAAGTCAAGACCCCTACTGCACCACTCCCAGAAACCTTACCTGAGCAGGCACCAGAAAGGTACCAATAATAAATAATAGCTTGGCCCCAGAGCCTGGCAGCAGCCATGGAACTCGAAGGGGTAGATCCCTACTGCACCACTCTCAGAAACCTTACCTGAGCAGGCAGCAGGAAAGGTACCAGTAATGAATAATAGCTTGGCCCAGGCCTGGCAGCAGCCCTGGAAGAGGTAGATCCCTATCCCGCCACACACAAAGAAAATTCAAGCTCCAATTCTCTCTATCAAAATTCCAACAGCAACTGTCTCCCTCTCCACTGTCTGCAAAGTCAGAGCTGGGAGCCCCCCTCCTCCCTGCTCTTTGCTCTGTTGTTGTAACAAATTTGGAGTTTCACACTTGAAAGGAAGACCTGCCTATCAAGCTAAATTGGGCTTAGATTGGGGTTTCCAGGGCAACAGCAGGAGTTCAGACAATCCCTGCCTAGGTTGCCAAGGGAATTGATTGCAGGTGCCAGACTGTCTGGTTTGACGAACAGCAATGAACAGCAACGAATGAGGCTTGCAACAATTACCTGTTCGTTTAGAATGGGGCCTCACAAACAGCTTGTTTGCAAACAGAGGATTGAGCTGTTTGTGGCCTTTTTTGTTCGTATTGCTGTTCGTGCCCATCTCTTTTCTGGTTCATATGTGCCCAAAATTCTTTTTTAGTGGGTGATACAGTTGCATCTAATCACATATTAAGATTTTTTTTTCATATTTGCATTTGGTTTCTAAAGTATATTATCCAAGATCCCAGGTCAAATATCTTACTGCATAAATAAAAAGGTTGGCTGTTTAATCATTTTCAGTAATTGTGGCATCTTCCAGTGTGCCAGCCTTCAAGGAACTGCCGGGACACCTGATATCAGTGCGTTACCTCCCCCCGCCCCCCCCAGCATAAGAAACACTGATTAAAACTGGTGGCACTTTATAGAGATTACCTTCTGTATAATAACACAGGTTGGCAACCCTAGAATCCACCCTTTCTGGGGTATGTTTTATTGGGATTATTCTGGAACACTGTAGTTCCAAGGCCGTAGTCCTCTTCCGTTAGTGTGAAGTGTTCTGGACATGGCTTCAAGTGTGAGGCTCGTCCATTATCCATAATGGTTGTGGCGAAGACGCTCATCTGGTTTGGCATCTGTAAGCGATCTACACGCACGTTCCCCACTATGACCCATCCTAGGTCATACCTCTGGGCATGTGGGGTGCCAGGAGGTCCAACAATCACCTCGTGGCAAACTAGCAGATCGGTAGCATCTATCCCTAGCAGAAGCAAGATCTGTGCATCTGGATCCAGGGCAGGAAGGTGCTCTGCTATTGATTGTAGGTGCGGATGATGGAGATGACGGAATAACCGCCTGTAATTAGTGCTGCCAAGTGACCCGCTTTGCCCAACAACAAAAACACTGGAGCCAAGACGTTGTGATGAAGTGCAGATGGTGTATTATACAAGTCCATATATTACAGGTGCAAAAGTGCTCAGCATACATACATACAGAGAGAGCAAAAACCAGAGTCCAGTCCTTAGGTCAGTTACCAGAGTTATCCAAGATTGTTCTGAGCGACAAAGGTTTGCACCAGGCACCAAGCTGAGCAGATCAGCAATGCACAAACCTTTGGCTGGACTTTTAAGTGTCCACTAGCCTATAGGGTGAGTTGGAGTCAGCCAACCAGCACACGG
Source organism: Eublepharis macularius (assembly GCF_028583425.1). Lineage (NCBI taxonomy): Eukaryota > Metazoa > Chordata > Lepidosauria > Squamata > Eublepharidae > Eublepharis > Eublepharis macularius. Next base: position 58,827,320 of record NC_072792.1, read on the forward strand.
CTGATGCAATCTTGCCGCAATCCCAGCTTAATTGATCAGGTGTGAACTGTCAGAGAAATGGCTGACTCACCCTATGCTCTATGTTAAAGGGCACAACAGCCTTTACACATGTGCAAGTGAGTTTATATTCTGACACTCCTGCTAAACTCCTTGCCACATGTCACATATCATTTATATATATTATACACAGCTGACCTTACATATTTACACCATCAAACAACCGTTCAGTGAATATGTTATGTTTTATCACATCCAACCCTTTGGTAAACATGTCAGCTATGTTTTGTTCAGTGTTGCTGTATTGCAGGTCCACCAACCCTTTGTCAACAGCTGCTTTTACGTTTTGATACCTGATCCCTATGTGCTTGGAGCGACTTTTAAAGTTCTGCTCCCTAGCTAACTGAATAGCAGCCGTGTTGTCACAGTGTATAATGACCTTGTTTTGGGCTATACCAAAATCATGGCATAGCGAAGTAAACCACTCCACTTCTGTGACACAGGAACTTAAAGCACCAAATTCTGCTTCTGCGGAACTTAGGGATATAAACGTTTGTTTTACTGCCTTCCACTGAACCAGGGCACCACCCAAATAAATAGCTATACCAGTGGTGGATTTCCTTTGCTCCCTGTCCCCCCAACTGGAGTCTGAAAAAGCGAACAGGTTTGTATGGCTGGCTGCCAGAGTTAGTTTCCTGTTGCTAATGCCCTTGAGAAACCTCAAGACTCGTTTGGCTGCCACCCAGTCAGATTGCCTAGGACTGGCATTCTTCTGACAAAGACGGTGTACAGCGTACGCGATATCAGGCCGAACCCAGGAGGACAGATACAGGAGAGATCCCACCAGTGATTGATATAATGTTGTGTGAGGAAAAAGCTCACCTTCTTCATCACAGCTATTTGTAATTATGGGAGTGTTAACTGGCTTGGCTTCTGCCATGCCAAATTTGTCCAGGAGCTGCAGGATTTTTCCCTCTTGGGACAAAACATAGGTTCCATTTGAGTGCCTGGTCACTTCCACCCCTAGGTAGTGTCTTAAGGGGCCCAGGTACTTTAGTTGGAACCTTTCCTGCAGCTTGCCCTGGAACCATGTTAGGTGCTCCTCATGCTCTGTTATGAGACATAGATCATCTACATAAACCAGTAAATGCACCCATTTACCTGCCCTTTGTAAGGTATACAGACATGAGTCAGCGTTGCTCTGCTTGAAACCCAGAGCTTTTAGTGCCTGATGCAGGCATTGGTTCCATTGCCGGGCACTCTGTTTCAGCCCATACAAAGCCTTGTGCAGTTTTAAATGCATACCTTTTTCTCCCATGGGAAAACCTGGAATTTGATCCAGGTATAGACTTTCTTCAAGATCTGCATTGAGGTAGGCAGTTTTTACATCAAAGTGGAAAGCTTTCCACCCTTTGAAACCTGCTACAGCCAATGCAGTTCTGAAAGTCTCGGTTTTTACTGTTGGGGAAAAGACTTGGTCATAGTGTATCTGATTTACTTGTGAGAATCCCCTAGCGACCAGTCTTGCTTTGTATTTGACAGAACCATCCTCCAGTGGTTTCTTTTTGAAAATCCACCGGCACCCAATTACCTTTTCACCCTTGGGTAGCCACATTGGTGACACAACCTTATGGGTAATGAGGGACTGGTATTCTTCTTGCATAGCAGCCTTCCAGCCCTCTTGCTCTTTTTGTGGCAGTTGTTGAACCTGCCAAAAATCCTCTGGCTCAGAGGTGTAAACATAATTTATGGCCTGTGAATAGCCCAGCCGGTCTGGCGGCACACCTTTGTTTTCCCTCTGTGACCTCCTCGGCACAGCCTGCATTTGAGCAGGGCTGGAGGAGGGAGAGGAACTGTTTGTTTCTGCAGGAGGGGGAGATCGGCTGACAGCCGACTCACCCTCCTCTTGCTTCACAGAAGCATGCCGTTTCTTCGGGCTGAGAGTTTTTGGAGTGATAACTTCCTCCTCCTGCTGTGGAGGGGCCAGAGGCAATAGCAATTGTGAGTGGTTGCTATCACCTAGCCTCTCCCAGCGAGAATTTTCCTTAAACCCCGCGGACCGGCTGAAGATCACCTCATTTCTATCACCCAGGAACCTGTAGGCTTTTGAACCTGACTGATAGCCAAGAAAAACCAGCTCCCTGGCTTTCTTGGACAGGGTCCGTCTCTTACCCAAAGGGACGTTTACAAAGGCTTTGCTCCCAAAGACCCTGAGGTGATTTATGTTAGGGTACTTCTTATACAGGGCATGATATGGAATGTCCTGTATTGAAGAAGTCCAAGTCCTGTTGGCCAAATAGCAGGCAACCTTCATAGCTTCAGCCCAGAAGTGTTTCTTCAGACCACTATCAGCCAAAAGGGCTTGCATTTTTGTTTTGAGAGTCTGTATCCACCTCTCAGCCACACCATTCTCCTGAGGAGACATAGTGTTGGCAAGCCTCTGTTCAACCCCTTGCTTTTGCAACCATGCCTTTAATTGGTTTGAACAGAACTCGCCCCCCCTATCTGACTGGATAGATACCACAGCAGTGTCCAGCTGTCTCTGAACTCTGCTCATCCAGTACTTGAGTGTACTAAAAACCTCGGATTTATGTTTCATGGGATACACCCAACAAAACCTTGTACAGTCATCTACTATTACAAGCACATATTGGTTCTTAGACACACTTTGAGGAAAGGGGCCAGCCACATCCATATGAACCAGCTGAAGAGGCTTGGCTGACTGCCTCTGGCTGTGTTTGGCTACTGGGGCTGCCTTGCTTTTTACTTCCTTGCAGATATTGCAGTCTAGGAAAGCATTGCAAGGCTTCACCTTTACCCCTAGCAGTCCCAAAGTTTTCTCCAAAGCCCCAAAAGAAGCATGCCCAAACCTGCGATGGAGAAAGTGTATACACCCATCGTGGTAAGGGCGGTTACTCACATGGCTAATGGTAGGAGAGTTCTTAACCATGTAAACATTGTTAGTTCGTGGTCCAGACAGCAGCTCCACTCCGTCCCTGGAAATTGTACACTCTCCGTTAGCAAAGCAAACAGCAAAGCCTGCTTTGTCAAGGTCAGCTACAGAGAGTAAGTTATTTTGCAGGGATGGGACACAAAGCACCCCCTCCAGGGAGTGCTTCAATGCAGGAAAACAAATCTCCCCTTGACAGACCGTTGAAGCAGCTTTGCCGTCTGCAAGGGAGACATGGCTGAGCCTGGGCTCTGTTTCAGTGACCAACAAGTCACGCTCACAACAAAAAGATTGTGTAGCGCCCGAATCGACTAGCCAGATACTCCCACCAGACACAGAGGGTCCAGCAGACACGAGTGCTGTTTGAGTACGCTGGGTCACACCACTGCTTGCGACTCCTGCTGACTTCTGCTGCTTTTTCTTCCTCCGGCTGGATGGGCAGGCATTCCTTAGATGCTGTGTAGAACCGCAGGCAAAGCAATGACGGACACGCAGTGCAGTTTCCTCGCTGGAAGTTTTCTCCAGCAGGTGCTGGGACACTCCTCCGCATTGTTTGTTGATTGCAGAGCTCTTTAAGGTCGTAGCAGTCTTCGCTTCTTGCTGCCTTGATTCCTCCTCAAGCAGCAACCCAGAGACGAGGCCCATCGTTAAACTGTCCACGTCTCTTGCCTCCAAGGCTGTAATGAGGCTATCAAACCTGGCATCCAGAGAGCTGAGCAGGGCGAAGACTTTGTCCTGTTCAGGCAGGATTTTTCCTCTCTGAGCCAGCTGTTGGAAAAAGCCCTCCATCCGAGTCAAGTGAAAAGACATCGACTCCCCCGGCTGTAGATAGCACCGGTAAAGCCTTCTTGTCAGAGTAATGAGTGAGCCCGCTCCTTGCCTCACATGTAGCCTTCTCAAAGCGTCCCATGCAGCTTTGGCAGAAGCAGCACCCATCACATGGACAAGCTGAGTCTTATCCACACTCAAAACGATGGTGGCCAGGGCTTTTTCAATGTTAGTCTGATCTGCAGGTGTGGGAGCAGCGGGAGGGTTGCTTACAGCAGTCCACAGCCCTTCCCTTTTTAGATAATGTTCCATCCATACTGCCCACGTAAAATAGTTATCGGCTCCCAGCCTTTCAGCCGGCATGAGAGCCATTTGTGCCATGGTTGTTATCTTGCACTCTGCAGGACTCCCATGCACTCACCGCACTCACAGCTGCCTTAACGGGTCCAGGCACCGGCTTGTAACCAGTCAGCGTCTGTTCCAACCCTTGAGCTGCCACACAACGATCCAAACGATGCTCCAGCAAACCAACAGGTTCAGTTGCAGGCGGCAGGTACACTGACGCAGCGGAAGCGTGCTGGGCCCATAACCCTGACGGAATAACCGCCTGTAATTAGTGCTGCCAAGTGACCCGCTTTGCCCAACAACAAAAACACTGGAGCCAAGACGTTGTGATGAAGTGCAGATGGTGTATTATACAAGTCCATATATTACAGGTGCAAAAGTGCTCAGCATACATACATACAGAGAGAGCAAAAACCAGAGTCCAGTCCTTAGGTCAGTTACCAGAGTTATCCAAGATTGTTCTGAGCGACAAAGGTTTGCACCAGGCACCAAGCTGAGCAGATCAGCAATGCACAAACCTTTGGCTGGACTTTTAAGTGTCCACTAGCCTATAGGGTGAGTTGGAGTCAGCCAACCAGCACACGGCTGATGCAATCTTGCCGCAATCCCAGCTTAATTGATCAGGTGTGAACTGTCAGAGAAATGGCTGACTCACCCTATGCTCTATGTTAAAGGGCACAACAGCCTTTACACATGTGCAAGTGAGTTTATATTCTGACAGGAGAGCTACGTCTGGTGTCGGAATCTGGTCGCGATCATCTGGTATGGCATCGCATTCCAACAGTGGAGGTAGAGAGAACTGGATACTGCCGTCGAGAGATTCGATTTGGAACCCGGCGGCTCTCCTCCCCGCCGTGCTCTGGACCCCAGCACACGTTCTGAGGGTGTATGGCAGTTCATCCCCTGATATGTTGAAGAGCTCAAAGAATATTGGGGCGACCAGGGACCGGGTACTGTGGCTATCTAGGATGACGTACATCTTGATGGCCTGTTCAGGTTGGCCAGCAGGAAAGACTTTGGCGAGACATATCTGATGGCAGGACCGGTTGTTGCTTCCAACGCTGCACACTTGAGTGCAGTGGGCCGAAACAGGCTTCTCTCCTTGGGAGGCAGGGTTGTCCGACACAACTGGCTGTGTTGGTGTGGCATCTGTGTGCATGGCAGTTGCATGTGTGTCGCTGCCGCACTCGCAGCATTTTATATAAGTCTTGCAATCAGTTGAGGCATGTTCTCGAGATTGGCAACAACGGGAACACATCTTGAGCTCTGAAATCGTGAGCTTCCTCACTGTCAGTGGCAGTTTCCTGAAAGTTGAGCACCTGTTCGCAGAGTGTCCCTCCATGTGGAGTGGACAGAAATACGTAGGCCGTGCCGTCTACTTCTGTGCTGATGGCTGCGCTGGCGACTTCGATGTTGAAGGTTTACTTACGGTGGCTTCGCCAGGCGTCGTGGAGACCCCTGTTTTTAGCACCGAAGCAGTTGTCTTGGCTCTGGAGTCCCGTAGAGGCTTGTGCCTGGTATCCCGTGAAGGCACAGTCCTGATGTCCCGAGAATGAGTCTTCTCATCACGAGGCTCATTGGGGTGCGCGTAATATCCGCATTGGGAATCATTACGTGTCTCCGCCAGCGAGGCGATGAAATTCACGAGGTTTGAGAAAGGAGGGTATGCTCCACGATGTACTTTTTTGTAGGAGCTCACCGTGTCACCCCACTTATCTTGAAGCGGGCGTGGCAGTTTCTCTATGATGCTCCTCTGTGTGTAGTACTGATCGAGGCAAGCTAACCCTGGTAGTGCTGGATTCTTCTTAGCAGCCTGCAACTCAGTAAGAAGATCAGCCAAGTCCCAAAGTTTACGTGGTTCGTTGTAGGGTATTCTGGGGAACTTGTTCAGGCGCCTCATGAGTGAGACCTCAAGCTCTGATGAGTCGCCATAACGTTTGTCGAGCCGGTCCCACGCTAGCGGCAAGGCTGTTTCAGGATCCTCGACATTAGCTGCATGAATGCGGTCCACCTGGGCTGCAGACTCAGGTCCCAGCCATGCAGCTAGAAGTGTGAGTTCTTCATTTGCCTGTAATCCCATGTCTTTAGTAGCATTACGGAACTTCGATTTTCAGAGCAAGTAGTCCTCTGGGTGATCTGAAAACTTCTGCATGCCTCTTTCAGCAAGATCCCGCTTTGTCCACCGATGCGCATACACAGGCATAAGAACAGGAGCGGTGAGCTTTGAGGCTGGGCCGCCAGGAGCAGATGGTTGAGGCAATCGGGGTGCAGCAATAGCAGTTGGAGCCCGGGGCGAAACGTCTGGATCCAGGGTGTCCAGAGGCTCCACAAGCCTGAGCGAGGTCTGGACTGGCATGGAAGGTACAGGCTGGGTAGGCTCCACTGGTTTGAATTCCGGAGCGGCAGGGTCAAGCGCTAGTGCGGTGAGGCCTTTTGTGAAGGCACTTTGTTCTTCTACATAGGTCAGTACCCGTAGAGTTGGATTCAGCTCCTCCAGCTGTGGCAGGTTGTGATCTGAATCCGAATCCTGGAAGCCGTCCTCTAGGGCCTTCGCCTTGGCGCGTAACTCCGCTGCTTCTGCTTCCTTTTGGAGTGTCCGTAGCTGAACATCCCTGTCGGTAGCTTCCTTCCGTAGCTGAGCCTCCATGTTGGCGGCTTCCTTCCTTAGCTGAGCTTCCCTGTTGGCAGCTTCCTTCCTTAGCTGAGCTTCCCTGTTGGCAGCTTCCTTCATCAGTTCTTCTTCCTTCTTGGCAAATTCAGCCCTCTTGGTTGCCGCAGCAGCTTCTGCCTTTGCTTTGGCCACCTCCAAGGAAAACAAGGAGGTATTAGATCGATGAGAACAGCTACTGCGTTTTGAGGATGACTTACTGTGCTTGGACGATGAAGTAGTGGAGGACGGATGTCTGGACTTGCATGAAGAACCGGCTTTAGAACGTGGTTCACCACTGGCAGAATCAAGAACTTTGTCAGTCTCCTCCTTGATGCGTCTATCCAAATTACGCATGGCGTCATCAACGAGCTTTTCCTGTGTGTCGTGCACCTCTTGAAGGTGTCGCTGTTCAGCCAATGCTTCCTCTGTGTCCAGCTGATCCAAGATGTCATGCACGCGTTCCATATGAGCCGTCCAGTGCACAAACTCGCTAGTCAGAAGTGTTCTCAGATTGTGTAGATCGTCTACATCAGCTGCTTTATCCAGTTTTCCCAGACACTCTTGTATCCGTAGCCAATGCTTTTCAGACTCCTTGAGCCTCTCTGCTTTCTTGGCAGTTAACAAATCTCGCCTCTTGCGAGTCAGTGTTCTTTTCCGTGGTGGACATTTGGACTCAGTTTCATCGTTGCCATTGGAGGGAGTAGTGGGTGTGTTGGCAGGATCTATGATATCCTCTTCACCTGCCGGATGTCCCACAGGAGTTTCCATTTTGGCAAAAAAAAATTTTAAAAAAAAAAATTTTTTTTTGAAGCTGCAGTACTACTTCAGACCACTAGGGTGGCACTGTTGCGGTGGCACTGTTGTGGTAGCGCAAGCACGTGACTTCTGTATGGCTTGAACAGAATTGTTGGCTGCACTTCCTAGGTTGGCCACCGGGGGCGCAGTGAGTGAGCTTTATAAGGATTCAGCTGTAGTTGCTCTAAGTGACCACTAGGGGTGTGGGTGTGCTCCTTTGCCGTGCCTACTCTTCTCTGGGCACTTTGCAAGTTCCCTTTGGTAGCTGTGCGAATCAGAATTCTGTGTTGAGGAGTTGTTTGCGCTCAGCAACTTTTCCCAGCTTAGTGCTGGATTCTGGAGATGCTTTCAAACGCGTGTGCTCCTCAGAGTATGAATTCCTTTGTGTGCTCAGCATTTGGGGTTGTGGCGAAAGCGTTCTGTATTACAAGAGCAGGCTGGCGTGAAGCATAGCCCTGAGCAATATTGCTGTTTTGTGATTCAAAGGCATGAGGTATATTCAAAGTGGTGTGAGAGAGGTGATCCGTACTGGAGCTCTCCTCCACTTTGAGTTAGGAAGCATTCAAATCACAAGCAACAGGTTGAAGGCATGAGACATTTCCTCTGCTTGAGAATAAAGCATGCAAACGGCTGAAACATTCTTATTTAAGTTGCTGGTCTCCTTCTCCGGCTAGTGAAGGTGGGCTCCCAGGCTGATCAGTCAATTAGCAACTGAAAGGCGCCAGTATCAGCATTTACAGGACAAAGGGAACCTTTGCAGCCAGGAGAAGAGGGAGCTGATTTTGTTTTGTTTCCCATCTTCATGCAACATGCGCACATGTTATTTTTTATCTTTGCAAGAGCAAACATGCTGTAGTTATGAAGGAGCAGAACATGCTTCTTACTGAAATTACTTTGTGAAGGATCAAGACGAGTCTTTTAACGAATTTACTATTCTGGAAGCAGCTGGGAAAGATGCTAGCTTCCAGATTAGCTCTAACACGCTGCCTTTCTCAACCTAGATCGTAAAAGGGATCCTTACTCACAGTTTTAGCCAGTGAATGCAGCATGGTTCAAACATAAGCAAGATACATCTTTATTGGTCCAGATTTGTTGTAGACAAGCGGTAAATTCGTTATAACTGTCGCATCCTTGCTTGAGGAGCAGCGTCCCAAACAAAGGGAGGAAGAGGACAATCAAGTTTTTAACACCTTCACAGGAAGCCTACAATAAACTTCTATATTGAAGGGGGGACTACAATTCCCATGAGTACCAATTGTTAAAGGGACAGTACATAGTTCTGACTACACAGATACTGAGGCTTTCTAAGCTGTGGTTACAGTACAGGGATCCCCACAAGGGCTTCCTTGTGGCCTCCACAGACTATGGTCTGTGGTATGTACAGACTATGGCATGTACCTGCCTGATGAGGTACATTGTCTCACTTTCTGCTGGCTTTTGATTGGCAGTTGAAGACTTTTTTTCTTCAGGAGAGCCTTTTAATTAGAATTCTACTTCTCATTTTAATATTTTACATTTTAATGAAAATATGGGAGATTTATGTTGTTTCTCTGCACCATTTAATGCACATTTTTAATTGAAAGGTAGCATACAAATATTCTAAAGTACATATAAAATAATAAATGCTGTTTTCAACTTATGTACTTGGCTATGATAGCTTTTGACCCCTTTTATAACTTTATACAACGACCCATGAAATAAACAAAAATAACCTCCATCTCATTCAATAGCCAGTGGATGAAGCCGCTCATTCTGCCAGCTTAATTCATTCTACCAGCAGATTAGATGGCCCTTTTTCACCTGATCCCCATATTCAGGGTGGGAGGGGGAGGCAGAGGGAGAGAAAGAGAGCTAGCATGAAGACAGAAAGCTCTAGTAAAATATTCTCGGTGTGAGCTTTACTATCCCCCTGCCAGTCCCACTAAGACTGTATACAGGGCCAGCGTGCCCATGGAGGCCAGGTAGGCGGTCGCCTCGGGCGCACGGGCATTGGAGGGGCGCCAGAGGGGGTGTCGGGGGCAGAGGCACACACAGCAAAGCTGGCATAACTGGGCTGCAGCTACTGCTGCAGCCAGCCAGCCAGCTCCGTGCTGCCGCCGTCGCCGCCGCCACACACCCCAGCTGGGCGCAGCCTCCGAGTGCCGCACCAGCAGCGGCTCGTGGCTTGTGCGCCCAGCTGGGGTGCGTGGCAGCGGCGGCGGCACGGAGCTGGCTGGCTGGCTGCAGCAGCAGCTGCAGCCAGCCATGCCAGCTCCGCTGCACGCTCCTCTGCCCCAGCCGGGTGCAGAAGCCGTGAGCTGTTGCTGGGGCGGCGCACAGAGCAGCCTTCGCACGCCGCCCAGCAGCAGCTTGCAGCTTCTGTCCTCGGCGCTCCGCGAACTGCCCAGCCCCCCTGCGGCGTGTGATGACGTCTGTGATGACGTCATCACGCAGTCCATGGCGTGCACGCGCGCAGAGCGCGTGCACACACCGCCGCGGGCGCCAGAACCTCTGGCACCAGCCCTGACTGTATATTGAAGTGAGAACTTACGCAACAAGCTGTCTAAACTATGAATCTCTCTACACAAGAAGACATCTTGCACAGGAATATTCAAGTGAAAGATCTTACACTTATTCTCCCATTGTGGATACACATGCACTGCTAGGGAGACTGAGTACACAGAAAGTAAGTCACTTGAGCATCCCCATGTAAGATGTCTTGTGTAGAGAGATTCTATGACTCAGATAGTTATTTTTTCCTCTGTCATGGTCCTGCTAGGTAGCCATTGGCAAACATCACCTGCTCCCTGATCCTTTTAACTGAAGATGTCAGGTATTAGACACAGGCCCATCTGCCTGCTGTGCAGGTACTCTGCCTCGGAGCCATTGCCCCCTTTCAAGTGCTAATACTATGCTAATATTATTATTAAGAACTTTCATTATTGGATTTGGGTGAGAGATGTAGAGGTGGCAATGTCAGAGGCAAACTGAACAGCTGAAGCCCACCAAACCGGTTACTGAAATTCTAGTTTCCACAGCAGTTGAAAAGGGCTGGTGCTGCATGTTGTACATTAGAGGCACTCTCAGCTATTCCGGAGAGTTCCTGCTCTGCCCTCTGGTATCCTTGTATTACAGGTCTGCTGTGGTGAGAAAACAAGTCACTGCTCGGTAGCTGAATAATTTCCACTTTAAATTACCATAGTAATGCTAACTAAAGCTCCCCTTGCACATGAATTTCCAGCTCAACTTGTTTGGAAAGGTCACTCCCCCCCCCTCCCAATTCTCCAGTGTCCTTTTTGTATTTTTCTTGTAAGGATGTAATAAATGATGTAGTAAAGTATCACATTTATGGCACCTCATTAGAGAAAGTGTTGTTGATTTTAGAAGCCAGGCATTCGAAACAGAGAATACAAAAGTAAACGGTGAGTTTATCTTGTGTTTTCATATGTGTTCATTGTAGGACTTCTTTTTACAACTGTGGCAGATGCTGGAAAATGCCTGCCCGGGTTGTTTCTTTCTTACTTACTTCTAATGCTCAGCCTGCACAGCATAAGCACATGCTCTCATTAGGTGTTGGGAAGTGGCACATTTATTTCTAAATAAATGCACTGGGACTGACTTTGGGGACGATCCCACTGACCAACAATACACAACCACAAGGGTATAGAATTCGCTGGAAATGGTAGAAAATCAACTGGGAAGGTTTTTATCAAAAAATCTCCACCTGCTGCTGAGGTTGTGAAATGCCACGATCCAACAGAAGTCTCCAGCATGCTTGTGCCTTATATGCCGTCAAGTTGTCTCCGACCCTATGAAAGAAAGACCTCCAAAAGTCCTATCATTAACAGACTTGCTCAGATCCTGCAAACTGGAGGACTTGGCTTCTTTTATTGAGTCAAGCTATCTCATTTTAGGTCTTCCTCTTTTGCCTTCTACTTTTTCTAGACTTCAGCATGCTTAAACTCACCGAAATAACTATGGTGATTTTTATAGGTCTGTTCTACTGTTACCTTTTGTATACATGGATTGGTTGTTTTTCTCTTGTCTGTCCTGAAGATTAGTCATTTAAATTATGTAGACAAGCTGCATTAGGTATTACAGAATGAATGGGAAAGCAAAATGGGGATAAATGAAATCAATATAGCAATTACTGTAATTTACAAGCAATCTGACTGTGATATGGTTGTGCTCTCATAGATCTCCAAAGGTTTGCCCTTCTCTAAAGTACAAATTAAACAGAAGACAATGTAAATCTAAAGGTTTTTTTGATGCACAATAGTTTTCCTATACAGCTATCCTGTATGTTAGAAAAAAAATATTATCTGCTTACTATATCATATGCAACATGACAAGTTCATGCAGATTTATTTTGCTGCAAAGACCTCCACTCCTTTCATGATATTTTTCTTGCTGAAAATATTAACAGTTAGAAGTGGCAGTTTTGAACTAATTAACAGTAATGATCTTGACAATAACAAAGACACAGACATAGCCTAGTAGCATTAACCTTCCATTGCCTTCCAAAATATCTATTTTTAGAATGAATATGAAACCTTGTGCACAAAACCATTTTCAAAAAACAAACTCTCGTGGAAATGTAATACATATGTATGTCTATAACCCTGCTGAAATAGCCAGAGGAGATTGACAATGCAACCCTAATAAGAGTTACACCCTTCTAAATTCATTTAAGTCAATGGGCTCAGAAGGGTGTAACTCTTATCAGGATTGTATTGTGAGTGGCCGTCAATCAAGTTCCAGCAAACTGAATCTGAAGGAAGTTGGCAACTTTTGTTCAAATCATGGAACGTAAGTTGGCTGAGAGCCACTAGTGCATATGACCATTTGGAATCAACAAAAACATGAACCCAACTGAAATGAAAAAGGATTATGCAAGTGTTACCTAAATGACTTGCTTGCTGCCTCCCTGTTGCCAGATACCAAGTTATTCGGGGAACATTTGTAAAGAAGAGAGACATGGTAGAGTGAAAGCTGCCTTTCCTCTTCACACTAGCATTGTCGACCCCCAAGAGAAAATAATAGTGTCACTCATGAGATCTGAAAAGAAGAGAAACTAACTAATCCTAAATTCTCATGTCCCAGTGTGGTGTACTGGTGCCAGTGTGTTATGGTAGTTGCTGGACTAGAATCTGGGAGAGCAAGGTTTAAATCGCCTCTCTGCTATGGCAGCTTGCTGGTTGACCTTGGGCTAAACACTGACTTTCACCCTATCCTACCTCACTGGAATTTGTGAGGATAAAATGGATGGAGGGAGAATGCAGTTGTAAGCTATTTTGGGTCCCATTGGGAAGAGAAGCAGAGTATAAATTAAAATAAATAATGGTCCCTTAACCTCTCATTCCATTCACCTTCCCTTCCCTTGACTCTTTACTTTTTTATTCCTTTGCACTCTGCCCCCTCCTTCAGGTTCCTGCCATCTTCCCACACCACTCTCTCGGCATCTCTTTCATATCCACAGGTTTCCTACCTTCTTGTTTTCCTCCATCAAGTTGATATACTTTTCTAGCATCAAAATACCACCATGGTTTAATGACTGGGACAGAAATACAGGTGTGTTTATGTCCATTTTTAATACAAGCTCCAATATCTTTTCCACGTCTGGTTCTCAGAGTCAGACCCTTCAGCAGTTTTCTTCACTGAGATGATGGGCACAGCAGCTCAGGCACTAGAATGAACATGACTGGAATGCAAACACTGCAGCATTTGTTATTTGGTATCAGGAGAGCACAAGGGATTCAGATTCTTTGCCAGCAAAAGCACGCCGTGTGCGTCTGTGGACTCCTGGGACACCCTTGCCCAAAACCCAGTGGGCTCAAGAACACACACATGGAAGGAAAAGCCGGTGTCACAAAAGAGTCCTGCCATTTCTCAAAAGGCTCCATTCCCTATTCTTCTGTGCTTGGACCTTTTAAGATGGCTCATCTCTTTCACACATTTATTGTTGTTAGGTGTGAATGGCCACATTGTGGGGAAGCCTTTTATCCAGCTCTGCTCTGCCTGCTATGCAGCGAATTCATTAATGTATAAAATACAGGGTAAGAATGATCTTCTTTTAAACTGCAATGGAATAGAATAGGTAGCATTGTTTCATTGTGTCTCATAGAATAAGAAACTCTGTGGGGTTCTCTGATAGCCAAACCTGGCAGGTGGCTGTCTTTCATGAGCTGGCATAATAAAAGGAGGGTGGTAGCATCTCAAACAATGGGCATTCTGACAATATCCTGATCTAAAATCAGAAAGGAGAAACAACACAAGTACCCAATTCATTTTAGCTGCAGCAGTGCAAAGAGATGTTTGCATCTCTATAGCTAGATTGACTATCAAATATTTAGGGGAGGAGCCATGCCTCAGAGGCAGAGCATCTGCTTTGTACGCTGGTCTCAGGTTCAGTTCCTGGCATTTCCAGTTAAAAGGGTCAGGTGGGAAGGTGATGGGAAAGACTTCTACTTGAGACCCTGGAGACCTGCTGCCAGTCTGAGTAGATGACACTGACCTTGATTGATCAATGGTCCGATTCACTGTAAGACAGCTTCATGAGACTCATGTAACTGGACCAAGAGTCATCTAGCAAGGAGCTTCCGCTCACCCTAGAAACAGCTGGTAAGATTAATTTAACTTCTTACTATTCTACAACCACAAGATGATGCTATGGAAGTAATGAACATCCAGAGAAGTAATGGGATCCTGTTCAGGCAACAGCAGCCACCCAAGCTCTACCCTCATGTACCAGCCCTCTCAAAATCCTTGCATAGAACAACTATGGATTTAGATAGTCCCATTTTTGTCATAATGGGTCTCTATCCCTATGAGCCACTGACCCAGTTCTGTGTCTTGTGTTGGGGGGGGTAGGGGTTGCCAGTAGACATGGGCATGATCTGAATTACGATTTCAAAAAACCCCGATTTTGGTGTTTGCGCCATCGTGACTCAGCTAATCGGTTCCGTCCACAGCAACCGATCCAGCAGTAGGGGGTTTGCTTGTTTGGGACTTGATCGGATATATCGGTTTCTGTTCGGAATTGCAGACACTCTTGCGCCAGTAATTTATTTCCGGGGCAATGGAGCCGGGGGAATGAGCTGTGTTTGCCCTCCTTCTGTCGCCCTCGAAACACAAATGGAAGCCCAGCTTTCCTTGATTAGCAGGCTTCCTTCCAACCATGGAGCAGCAACCCAGGAGAGGGGGGGGAAGGGGGTGTTCTGAAGCCATGGACACAAAGGAAAGGCAAAAGGCAGCGCAGGAGGCTGGAAGGCCGCCCGCGCCATTCAACTTTCCCCAGGACAAGGGGCGTGTGGGCAAGCCGGCCGCCCCTTGTCCTGGGGAAAGTCAAAAGGCAGTGCGAGAGGCTGGGAGGCCACCTGCGCCGTTCGCCTTTCCCTAGGACAAGGGCCGTACAGGCAAGCCGGCCGCCCCTTGTCTTGCGGGGCAGGTGAACGGCACGGGCAGCCGCCGAGCCACTCACGCTGCTGCCAGCTCCGCAGTGCACCGGGACAGCTGGCTTGCTGCGTGGGCGGGGGGGGGGACCCAGGAGCGCGCGAGCACGTGCGCAAGAGCCTGACTACGGTTGCCCTGGGCGCTGGCAACCTTACATCCGGCCCTTGGAATGTCCCCTCCCTGAGGGGAGGCGGCTCGTTGCCGGGTTAAAAACTCCCCCCCCTACTCTAAGTGTGTGTGTGTGTGTGTGAATGTCCCCTGCCTCCCCCTGCCCACCGGGCCTGGCAGCTGCTGCCACCAACCACCATTCCTATATCGCTGGAAACAGCGAGGCGCCCTCCCGCTTTGGCCTTCCCGATTCCGGATCGGAAATGGGACTTGATCGGTTAGATTCGATGGCCTGGGTTCGGCAGTGGCCCGGATCCACGAACGGCTTAATCGGTATTTTTTTTTTGATCTTGCCCATCTCTAGTTGCCAGTATTGATATGTAAGGCTGTACTGCTTTCTGCCAATTCCCCCATTAGGACATGGGAGAGTCCCCTCCCACAAGAAGCTGGTACTCAGCATCAGTGAGTACCAGCACCACACAAAAAAGCCCTGCTTTTTTGGGAAGCCCTGTTTAAAACATTTATATACCCACCTTTCTCCCAGGCATCCTGGGACCCAAGGCTGGTAACAATAATATAATAATAATATAAACAACTTAATAAAAACCAACGTTAAAAAAACTAAAACAACTTACGGGCCAACCAGGAGGTATTCCCTCTTTGTCTAGCCTCAGGTTGGCCCCAAAGTTCTCTGGAGCAGCTCTGACTGCAGCTGATTTCTTGAGAGGCTCTACCAGAGGCATGGGGCAGACACTTGACTTACCATTTACTCACTCACAGCAGTGAAACTCCCACCCTCCATCTCATTCACCCACATTAAATCAAGTAAGCAATAGGAGAAAACGTGTGGGGGGCAGGGGAGGGGAGAATGTCATGAAAGTGATATCACAGTCCTCCACCTATAACTAGGAATTCCACTTAGCGTTGCCAGGTCTTCTGGGGTTAAAAGAAGGGGGTGAGGGATTTGGGGGTGAGTAGTGTGGGGGAGCATGCAGCACACGCGTGCTCCGGTGCTTTCCACCTCACACAAGGAATGATATCATTCCAGGTACAATGTGTTGCCAAGGAGCCCCTCTCTCCCGTTCTGAGGCCTGCTATGGACTATGTCAGGTTCCTGCGTTCCTGCTTAAAGACACACTAAAGACCTGTTTCCTGATTACTCTGCATGTGTGGACTCTACCAGACGTGTCTGTTTCCTGCCTGCAGTATTATCTCCTATGGACTATGCCTATTTCCTGTCTCTGCTATGGACTATGTTGTTTATACTGTTTCCTGCCTCCATGGACGTCTGCCTCACCTGGGCCCAGAGCCATGCTGTTAGCAGCAAGGTGCCAGCCGGGGAGACTCTCAGCGAGCCTGGCCAGGCACCCCCTGGTCAGGGAGCCTCTCGCTTCTGGGCAGCCTGCTAACAAGCCCCAGTCATGCCCAGCCGGCAGCCATGTTCTCAGGCAGACAGAAGACCAGCTGAAGCAGCCTGCTTAGAGAAGCCATTTTGTGGGAGTGTGCAGACCACATCCGCAGCGGCCAGCCTTGCCCTGCTCTGCATATCTTGATAGCCACCCCGGAATGGAAGCTAAGTGCCGGCCATCCTAAGCACTTAATGGACGCATCTCAAAGCAGCCTCTGCATTCCAGAGCTGATGACATCGAGACAAGCCCAGCTTCCTGGAACATCCATTCAACCCGCCCGGCTTTCCCCCTCCCTCCTTTGTCCCCCCTTCCCAAGGTGTCACAATAAAATATTCAAATTCTAAAGTGGCCCATCTAGGGTAGTTATAGAGCCATTATAACCTTTGTTTCACCCATGAGAACCACTGGGAACTGCACCAGCCCCACGGTACGTTTTGGGGTATTTAAGCCGGCCTCCCAGGCCACATGGGGCGTGTGCCATTCCTATCCAGACTCCCTGCTGTCACTCTCTTGGATCTAGTGCAGGCATTAGACCACCTCATCTTGCTGCTACGTCTTCCTTCCACGCCGTGACTAGGTGAGTATACCCAGTCTTTCTCAAGTGGGCTACCCCGCTAATGCAACCATCTCTATTTTCTTACTCTGTATTTCCTAGCTCTTGTATGTATCTTGTATGTCTGTGCTAACTTAAGCATACGCAACACTATCTAGTAAAGACACATTTTATTGTTATTAGTCTGCCTTTTTATTACACGAGTGATCTGGAGAGGGACCCCGGTATAGTTGGTTAAGATCCGCACTAAATTAAAACCCAGACTGCAAGCTAATTCCCCATTCAAAAGAGCAGTTCTGGTAACAAATGAGGAAGTGATGGGTTATGTAGGAGGAGTCAAATTGACCACATATACTAAATTGGGGACAATTTTTTAATAATCAGCCCCTAACTTACTATTTGGGGTCAATCAGACCCTGGCACAACCCAGCACTTCAGTGTTGGGAATATCATCATTCCCAGTGCAATGTGGGAGTACTCTGGAACATGTTTAATTTTTTACTATCAATTAAGCATATTCATAAACCAACTCTGGATTCTTTTGTGGGATGTTTTAATTAGTCTTCTTATTGCACATTTGATTTTCTGTTGGGTGAACAACTCATAATAAGTATACAAGATTGACATGACCTATATGAAAAAGATCACCTCAACTGACTATACCTCTTCCACTCAAAGTAAAGCTGGAACAGACGGTATAAGTACAAATTTGTTCAAGACAGGGAATGATTAGACATGTGCAAAAAGAACAGAATAAAATAGCACAAACGGGTTGATATGTAGTCAGACTTCTGGCTCTTCAACTAGCAAAATCTTTAAATTGTTGCTTGGTCTGGAAGAGAGCCAGTGGGCTGCTGTACACATATTTCCTAGCCAAAAAACTGCATCTGGGAGCCAGCGATGCCCCCACACAGTCTCAATCAAATTGTTGTTGATAGCACTGCTCATCTGTTCAGTAGACAGGAATGGGGAGTAGTGCAATGAAGTTACTCCTCCCAGCGATCTTGCAAGTTCAGTTGTATTGCCAGCAATGTGAGTTAGGTGTATTTATGTGTGGAGTTTGAATAAACCTGGGAGGTTGAGGCTCAAATCCGCACTCAGTGTAAATTTCACTTGGTGACTACAGGTTAATCCTTCTCTCCTATCTACTATGAGGAAAAAGTGAAGGAAAAGAGAGCCATGAACCCTGGAGAAAGGTAGAGATAAAAATGTATTAAGAACAGGCTTAAATTGGGTTCCAGGGTGGGTACAATCCACCAAAAAGGACATCTAGAGTATCTAACTACACTTGTTCAGACTCCATGGTTTTTTATAGTATCACTCTAAAAAGAGTTTTGCTTTCAAAGTCCATTGAAGTAAATGGTTTTAGAAGGATATTTGTTTAGGATTTGTTTAGGATTTCAGGGTCAGCCTATCAGAATCTAGAACAGATCAAACTCACATGCTACTTGTAGCATAGTCTCTTTACAATTTGGACAGTGAAAGGTAAGGTGTTTGTACAAATAATTGTTTTAATAGAAGGACCAAGTAAATTCTTATCCTGGTGTTATCATTCCAATTAGATGGAAGGAACCGGTTGAATGGTAGTACAGTAGAGGATTGAGTCTTTGAGAGGCTATAGAAAAATAGGGCATGTGTATACTTGCAAGCTTACAAGTATAGAGCTGAAGGAGCCACACCTCATCCTTGGTTTAAACAGAGGAAAGCAGCAATAGTTGCTCTACAGCAAGCTCTTGGCTGGGGCATGTTGCTGAGAAGATTCAAAACTGGCACACCTGTGACTCAGGGACAGACCAGCTGAAAGTACTCTCCACCATCTGTGTATTTCTGCCTTCACCGCTGCTGTAGATTGGGCTGGTAGCACAACAGGAAGAAGAAAAGGGCAGTAGAAAGGCCCAGGTTTTGGACAACCATTTCCCTCTTTCTCCTAGTGACTTTCAGGCTGATTTATTAACAAGATGGCAGCAGTTTACATGACACTGTCAGTTTAAAAATGGCAGCCATGGGGAGTTATGCATCTTGACTGAATCCATGAGGTTTGGGTTGGGGGGAGAAGTAGCGCTAACTTGGAAGAGGTCTGTCTGCTCATCCCTCAGTCTACCTCAGAAACTGTAGCCTATCAAGCTTGGGGAAAGGCTAACCAAATTGTCAAGAAAGGATAAATAGAAATTAGAATGCAAAAAAAAAAAGTTTTACCTCCTTCTGCTAAGCCTGAAGGTGACTGATGTGTCACTAGAAAAAATGTCTTTTGATGCTGTGACTGCCTTCTTGCATCTTCTTGAATCCATGATATATATTATACACTGAAATCTTGTCATAGGGGCTTGTCTGGAAGTCTGGCTTAAGCCTTATGAAGTGGTTTGGTGGATTTCAACTGCTGCTATATTTCATTGGAGGTCTTGCAGCATAGATTGAGTAGCGCCGATCAGGAAAAAAAAGAAGTGAAAGGCCAGGCCTAGAGAGCGATCAAATAGTTGTGTGCTTTGCCATGTATGCCGCTTTTAAAATTACCTTTTGCAGCAGAAGAGATAACTTTTTTCTTCTTTCCTACTGGCTGTAGGAGTTAGAGATAAAAACAAATGGATTCTATTAAAAATTAAGTTGCAACATACAGTTGTTTTCTGAAGCTTATATTTCAATACTGCCAAGCATCTGGTGGAATAAATAACATTTTTTTATTAGAACTGAAAGAAGAAATGTGTTTACTTCTCTGTGGTTAACGCATCCGCCACATTTCTAGCATATGGCATCCAAAGAGCCTTCAAGAAAAGTTTCCATTAACATAAAGTAATCACACTCTAATTTTCTTCTAGCAGTGCCAGACCCTTTCGTTTTCTTGTACCACTGCATATAATCAAGCATATGCAAATAACAACCGCCTCCGCTTACAAAGACCCATGTTTCCCTTTGCCAAGCTTCCTAATCACACTTGTGATCTCATTCTTCCTAGTAACCTTTTGTGGCAGCAATGTTCTTTCCACCTCTTGACTTTGTTAGGGTGCTGGCGCTGTTTTCATTTGCAAACATTATCCATAGAGCAACGGTTGCTCAAAGGAAAATAAATACCATGGGCAGGGAAAGAGGGAGTTAATCTAGAAACAAATCCTTTTTTAAAGCTCAGGGTGAATTATCAGGATGATAAATGGCAGTATGAGAAAGGGATGAGGGGAGGAGAAGAGAGGCAGGGGAGGCTTCTGAGGCAACTGCCCTCTGGACGTAGAGCAGTCCACACTTTGGCTTCTCTTTTTATTTGTTTAACCTCCTTCAGATGCTACGTAGAATCAGTAGAAGAAGAGACACATGCTTTAACTGGTTGGTAACATGTAAGCTTTGTGTTCCCTAAAGGATTCTTATTTGTGACCCTAAAAGAACAATATTGTACTTAATTGTGAGGTACATATAAATCTTTCTCAGCTATTTTGACTTGAAAGACAAGATACAGATGGAACTGAACAACAAACATTTATTTACAGAAAATACGGTGCATAACAAATGATTTGTGTGGAATAATTTGTATTATTTATTCTTATTTTATTTATATACCACTTCACTTCATGAAATGCACAACTGCACTCAACTGCACTCCCCAGAGATTATTAGCTCTTCCCATTGGGGGTTAACATACAAAACACTGAGAGGAGAATTGATTCTTTTTTCTCCAGACTTTTTACCACAACTGACAGGTTTGCTACTCAAATTCCAGGCAATTCCTTTAACCCTCAGAGATCCTAGTTATAGAACCAGTACACAGAAAGTTAGATCTGGCAAGTCCTTAACAGGGTGCTTGTTTATTTCAACAAAAACAAGTTTTCTTCCCTAACCTGCTCCCAAATTCTAACTAGAAGCCAAAATAAAAAATGTGTCTAAGGCTTACACTGTTAACCACAGCCGTTGAAATCCCTGTCTGAGCGGGAAAAAATCTCTTTTCCTTTCTTAGACTGAGGATCACTCACCCCCTACCATCCCGTGGAGTTTCAAGGGCTCTAATTGGCTAGAAATAATTTTGACTTGCATAAGACTTAAATCATGAGGATTTATTCAGAAACTTCGAAGACAGGTAGGACTTTGGGAACGATTGCCACAGCAGACAATGCCACACGACTGTGATGCTTTGCCACTGAAGCCCCTTAATATGGCAGGAGAAGGTTGTGGGGAAGCTTGCAGAGATCTATAAAGGCTGCTGTCAGGCACCATGACTTGCCCAACATCTTGAGTCCCTTGCCAGGATGATCCGTGCCCCTAGAATTTTGTCCCTCTCATTCAGTAGCTGGATGCATATTGCACTTCTACATATATATCTCAGAAAAATCTTTCAGGATTTTTAGACTTGTCATAACTGATGTTGTGCTTCTCAGTTTTCAGAGCACTTTGTCATTTATATTGCATATATCCCCTTCATAACCATTCACAAAGGTCATTGTGATGTGTTCAATCCAGAGAGAAAGGAGTTCTTTTGTGCAAAATCAATTTAAATGAAGGAGGATGCAAAAGGTCACTACTAATTGTGCAGTACCAGTCCCATTTCAAAGATAAGCAACTAAAGTTGATAAAGCGACATTGTGAATCTAGACCAAAGCTGTATTCACACAAAGGCCTCTCAGATCCAGGTCTCTGTTTGCCACTTGATACTTGGCTCAGTATTTTATTTGTCTTCAAAAGTCTCCAGCTTATTTAGGACTGCTTTGCTTCGTGTAGCTTATTTTCACCACTCTGCATTCCCAACCATGCAGAGAGGCACATGT
This sequence comes from Eublepharis macularius, assembly GCF_028583425.1. Taxonomy (NCBI): domain Eukaryota; kingdom Metazoa; phylum Chordata; class Lepidosauria; order Squamata; family Eublepharidae; genus Eublepharis; species Eublepharis macularius. Next base: position 58,849,068 of record NC_072792.1, read on the forward strand.
GCAAAGTGATAGGCCATATCTATTTTTACCAGTATGGTTCCAATCTACCATGACGGCCAAAGTAGTCCCATGGTTGCTTCCAGATGGTGCTACATTACTGAAAATTAGATATGCTAGTATCCTGCTTTTGTACTTTTCTGTATGGTGAAATGCATCACACAGAGAAAATAAGACAAACATATTCAGAACTGTTCATAGTATTACCTAGTAATAACATTCTTAAAATAAACTATATGGCTAAGATTTCAGGAGGGTCAGGATTTCTTTGGGCAGATTGTTTGTTTGGGCAATAATTGGGTTGTGTGTGCGTGTGTGGGGGGGGTGTTGTTAAATATTATGGATGCTTAAATATAAGTAAAGTTTGCATTTGTAGTACAACTGGATTTTTTTCCCTTTTGATGAGTACAGTTGAAGGGTGCTCACATGCCAAATACAGCTAAGAGTGGACCCAAGATTCAAAAAGATTCCAGCTTTAAACTGGAAAGTTTGCATTTGTATGCAGACATATTATCAAAATGGGATGAATAGAGGGAAGGGGGAATTTGCTACAGAAAGTAGTTATACTTCCAAGGATGTACCTATACATTATTCATCTTGCTTTGCCATTTGAAACTCTCCACCAGTGTTCCTCAACAAGGCACCCATGGGCACTTGCTGATGGGTGTCCCTGTGTCAATTTGCTTCTTAAATAAAGCATCTCTTCCCCAAAACAAATAGACAGCCCTGGCTTTGTCTGGAGGATACTTCAGAAGAACCCAGGAAGCACCCATCACCTTTTGTTTCTGCAGGAAGTACCCATTCAGAAACAGCTGCAGCCATCATAAGAGGTTACTTGACTTGTTGCAACCTCTGAACATTTTGTGATTGGCTCCAGCAGCACTCCATGGCAAACCTTCCAGACATGGAGATTTTCTGAAGTGGCCCCTTCTGTATGTTCCGTCTGTCTCTGTAGCGACAGAATGACTGTGAAATTCTATCTCCTTTCGGTTTCTTCTGGCGTCTTCTCTGTATACATTTAGGTACCAGGTGATTATCTCAGTGTTACAGCCTGCCTTTTACTGATTTATATTTTATTTTGATTTACTGCTCTCTATGTGCTTTGCCACCTTCTGTTTAAGAATAACCTTGTTCCTCTGAACTGCTTATATTCCTCAGAGTTTATATCAATTACTATATTTCTATCTATTTTTGATTTCTAACCTTTACCTTCATTTTTAACTATTTGTTATAATACTGAATGATTTTTAAAAATCACCTCTTTGTAATTTTTGATTGTGAGAAACATGAACTTCAGCTCTTATTTGATCGCTGCTTCTTTTGACTATATCTTGTTTTCTTGGGTTGTTCCCTCTCTCCCTGTTCTCCTTCAATTTGTCCACACACACACACTCTTGAACAGCTTGTCTTCAAATGCAACTTCATGCATTTGAAGACAAGCAATCTGACTTCTTCAGAGGTTATTCCACAATAAATGTGTTGGTTTGTAAAGTGCTCCAAGGCTCTATGTTGTTTTAAATGCAGTTTCTAATATTTTTGCATTTAAGGAGTGTGAGTGATCATACATGTGGATACCTAAGTTTTATTCAAGAAAAACTAGAAAAATGGGAGGCATGTCAAGGGAAAAACATTCTAGAGAATGAAGGCTTGAAGCATATCAGAAAGTTTTGCTACTACTGGTTTCTTTTTTGGCACTGGAATATGATCACATTTCGTTAATAATGGGATGGTGCCTAGTTGTGATAGGAAACTTTTACATACAGTTTATAAGGATTTAAGCAAAAGGCTGCATTACAAAACCTATTTATCTGTAAACATGAAATCACTGCCTTTATGCATAATGGGAATTTTGCCATTGAAAATTTCCGTGAAACAAGATAATTTTTTTCAACTGTAGTAGTTTCCAGGGGTCTGTTTCACATATAGTTTAAAAATGTGACATTTATTTAAAGGCTAAGTAGTATAAAAAATCTGTACAAATCTAGCATACACATTGCATGTACCTACTGTATTATTCATTCTATGTACAATAGATATTCAGGTTATTCACTACATGCTGGATCACTGCACTGGATATTCACTACTTGCTGCGGGAACCTAGGACCAACATTAGCTCTCCCTGCTTGTGCATGTGTTGAAGTGAAATCTTAGACCTGCCTCACATGTTATAGAGCAAGGCACAGGTATGAACAAGTTACCCATAGGCCTGCTAACTTTTAATATGTCAAACGACTTGCAGAAGTGATCCAAATTATGTTCTATGTTTTAGAAACAAAATGACAGACCCAACTCAAAGAAAATTCTTTGAAATTGCATTGAACAGTGCAGAAACGATATCATTTTTCTTTGAAGTCAAATATGGATGCATAAAGTTGGGAACAAAACATTGACATGAAATGGAACTATTAGCATAAAGCTGCCTGGGTATGGCTTACCTAGCTGAGAAATCCTCTCATATAGCTGTGCCCATCTTGGTGAGAAGGCATGGTCATCTGTGTCGCACAAAACTCATGAGAAAGATGCATAGGAAGAAAATGGGTTGCTCTGATTCTGATGAAGTTCTGGATCATTGACCTTCCTTTCCTCTTGTTTTATACCTCGGGAACCTTGAATGTGTATTTGCTCTTTATGCAGAAGCAGCATGATGAACCATAGGCGTTCCCTGTTTAGTAATGGAAACAGGATATGTTCAGGAAGGGCAAGGGCAGAAGGAGAGCAGATTAGCTTGGGTGGTGCCCAAATTGTGCCAAAAGCCAATCCTTTTACTGTAGGCTGAAAGGAAAGAGTTCTTTGTAGCTGCTGTGCCATATCTAAACTGCTTGGCAAAATTGTTCTTGATATGAAATAATTTGGTAAATGCAGACTTTCTTTACTAAAAACCATGAAGAAGTTCTGCTTTCAATGAAACCATCCTGTGGACATATAATTCTACATACTGCTTTGACTTTGGGAAGAGAAGCTATGGCTCAGTGGTAGAATATCTGTCTGGCATGCAGAAGAGCACATATTCAACCCTAGCATTTTCAATAAAAAAGAAGAGGTAGTAGGTGATGTGAAAGACCTCTACCTGAGACCCTGGAAAGCTGCTGCTAATCTGAGTAGACAATACTGACCCTGATAGACCGATTATCTGATTCACTGTAAGGCAGCTTCATGAGTCCATGCATTCACGTGACGACAATAGCATTGGTATTGCATGGATGATTCCTAGTTGGCACTAGCCATCAATGTGAAGGGTGCTCAGGAAGATGTAGGTGATGCATTGCAACTATGGACCTATATTAAATCTGGCTTAAATGAGAGGACATCGCAGATATTCAGATGGAAGCCATACCCGAACCACTTTATTTAATCCTAGTTTATGAAAGGGAACCATGGAAACCAGGCTAATACAATCTAATTTCCAGTAAACTTTCACAACTATTCAAGTATATTTTAGCTGGAAACAGCAGTTCACAGGCAAAATTGTTTCCGCTTGCTACTGTTAACTGTTAGAGAGTAACTAAGCTTTCCATTTGATGGAATTTCTGTAAATTGGTGGCTGATGACTGAGTTACATATTCAGAAATGTCACCTGGTACTGTCATGTCTGAGCCGCATCCATGCCAATATCGATGCTGTTGTCTGCAATGCTAATTCTAATGCAAACCTGTTGTCCTGAACCAGTGTTTCATGCTGTAACTTGCTGTAACTTGATATCATATTGCCAATGCCATAACGTTTTTTCTCACAGGCTTAGTACAGGTGCTTATCTAATGGACTGTAGAATCTTTCAGTGTCCATGACCTTGTACAATACTCACTCCCGTGTATTTCTATGTCTTGCTTTCTCAGTGACTCAGCTTGATAGTACAAAGATGTGAGACATTCTCATGCCAAGTTCGCACCAAAAGTCCCATTTACTGTTGGGGCGGGGGGAGGAGCAAATATGTGTGTTAAGAGGAAGGATTTTTCTACATATCACTATTCCTGTCAATCTTTCTCTTACTGCTTAGACGCTTACCTTGCTTCTGAGTAATCCTATGGACACATGTATGGAAATGATTTGATTTCTGAACAAAACCATTTAACCAAGAGCCGGGACTTCTTGTTGCAATGGTACAGGGATCTGTCTGCCATATCCTGTCATCCATAGCCTGACAGGTACAAGCTGTCCCTTTGAAACTGAGGTAGTGGACCATCTGTTTGACTGGTTGGTCAAACAGATGGTCAAACAGTAAAACATCCTGCATTTGGAAATCTAGCACGTACATGAGTAGGGATCTAACCCAGTCTTCTTCCTAAGATTTCTGGGATATGGATTTCTTATATAGGAGAGCATTCAAAGTACTCTTATTTTTCACCTATGTACAAAAGAGGTTATTGAATACATGAAGCTACTTTATACCAAGTCAGACCATTGTTCTATCAGGGTTAGTATTGTCTACTGTGATTGATAGCACCTCTCTTCTGTATCACCTTCTACCTAATCCTTTTACCTGTAGATGCCAGAAACCTAAAGTTTATTGCATGCGAAGTAGATGACTCTACCCACTGAGTCATGGCCTTAATTTGGCTTTGAGTCACACTGTTTCCTGGCCCGCTATGGCAGAAGGCAGGGGAATAGCTAGCCTCATCATTACTGAGAGCAGGAGTAGAACCGAGAAGAGGAAACAAAGTACAGTGAAGGTGACTAGGGTCTCGCTGCTGTCGGAGAAAGAGGAGGAAAGCAAAAGAATGCATCTGCTGGCACAACATGCTGGAGCATTGGTTGCTTTTAAATGTAAGAATGGATAAGTAAAATAAAATAAAATAAAATATGTTTTCCCCTGGTATTGGCAATACAGTGTTGCTAATATACACCTGCTAAATGACTATGAAGATGGGATACTGGGCAGGAGTTATAATAAAAAAAAAATTACACTTACTGTATTCCATATTTCAAAGTCTCATGTACTGTGCTGTTCTGCATCCTGGGATTACCCTTCTTCTCAAGATGATGTTTCCTTAAAGTAATTCCTTTTTCATATCACTACCTAAAGTCTTTGGTCAGAAAAATCCAGCTGTTTATTCCATTGTGAAGTCAACGATAGGCTCAGCATCCAAGACAAGCAAGACATGACCATGACCCAGCCAAATTATTGCCTCACATCTTCAATTTACATGTGCAGTACTTACCGCTAGCAATTATGCATAGAAAGGAGCCATCAAGAATTGCAGGCTAGCTGATGGCTTTCAGATTTAAATTGGTCTCTCTGGGAATAAACCCCAACATTTGAGGGTCAGAACCAAAGCATGAAACGTGGTGCGTGGTGAATAAAAAATACAGCTGGACAGACTCCAAAGCTATGTAAATGAAAGTATTAATCACTGTAACATCCCATAAAAACATCTATAGTGTTGAAATCTAGCAAATGTCACCAGTTGCTATGTAATAACTGTGCTTATATACCATTCTTCTAGTCAGATTAATGCCTCACCTAGAGTGATGAAGTTAGGGTTATTGTTATCCCCACAATACAGCTGGGGAGCTGGGGCTGAGAGGAGTGGCTTACCCAAGGCCACCTACTGAGCTCATGGCAGTAGTGAGATTCAAACCAGTGGAGTGCGGATTTGCAGCTGAAGCATTAAACACTGCTACAGCAGTAAATCTGACCATGGAAACCTATTTACTAATAGATCAATAAATGTATAACTTCATATGTTTTGGGAGATACTAGTGGAAAAGTTGGCTGGATCTCCAAGCTAAAAATAAAGCACCATTCATCATCTTCCTTTCCTCAACACCCTTTTAATCTGTGCCACCCAACTTGGAGATGCATTGCATAATTGCTTTCATGCATAGTAAAATGTGAAATATTGTGTGTGTCTGCATAAACATCCATCCTTGTAAACAAAAATCTAGAAGTCTGAGACATACCCGCCCCCATGGAATTCCACTCATTAGTGTTAAAGGCACAATGTTAATAGAGTCATTTCCCCCCCTTAAATAGGAACAGAATTTTTATAAATTATAATTATTGAACCTTAAGAGCCATGGGGTTATACTAGATCTAGCACTGCTGCTAGAGAAACAAGTAAATGCAGCTGCAAAAAGGCCTTCTTACAAGCCTGAAAGAAGTTCCCGTGACCCCTGCCTCACCATGGCTGATTTAGCCACCTGGATTCAAGGTACAGTAACACTGAGACTAGACTTTAATGCACTCTACATAGGTTTCAACTCAAAGTCGACTTGGAGACTGCAGTTTGTGCAGAACTCTGCAGCTCATTTATTCTCAGGAGCTAGATAGAGCATGTGTATCATTCCCATTATAGTCACCCCACTGGCTTCTGATCAGTTACCGGGCTCAGTCACATGGGACTGTCACACTCAAAGCGCTTCACGGCCTCAGCTCCTCATATCTGTGTGTCTATCTTTCCCCCTATGTTCCATCATGGCAGCTTTGCTCATCTTGTCAGGACCCTTTGCAGATACCACTTTTCAGCTGGGCAGTCAACAGCGGCTGGTACGTGTGGTTTCTCTGTGGTAGCCTCCACCTTATGTAATGGTCTGCCTGAGGGGGTCAGGAAAGACCCCAATCTCCACAAACTATGCAAAACTGAATTGTTCAGGAGGACTCTCTACCCAGATCACAGGGCTGTGTCATAAGAAAGAGCTGAGAGAGATGCCTTGGTAGGGATGGGGATTAAACACTGTGCTATTGGGTACTGTCTGCTGATGTAGATATGCACCTACTGGAGAGTTTCCATGCTGCTAAACATGTCATGGAAATTAGTTATGCCATGTTTCAGATAGATTTCATCTCTGTGCTCAGCTTTATGCTTCTTTAAAATTTTTCTGCTGCCGTTCCCTATTGTATCTGTTTCCCTGAATGTCCTAAACGTTTTTCATTTTTGTACTTTGTTCAATGAATATCCTAGCTGTTGATTACATTGTATTTTCACTTGTACTGTGTAATCTGCCTTGGATCTCAGTGAGAAATGCAGACTATAAATAAATGATAATAATTAATTTAAAAAACAAGAAAGCCATTCTGCAATGTTTCGTTATTTTAAATTCTCCTGTTGCATTTCACCTGTAGATGAGAATATTCCACCTAAGAAAATAGAGATGACCTTTGGTGCATTGCTGAATCAATCAATCAATCAATCAATCAATCAATCAATCAATCAATCAATCAATCAATCAATCAAGCAAGCAAGCAAGCAAGCAAGCAAGCAAGCAAGCAATTCCTCTCTCTCATAGATCCTGGCCTTTTTTTTAATTGAAAAGATTGGATAAATTATACTGGAATGTGGAGTAGTTTTTTCTATTATGCACTACTTATAGGATGCCATTATTACTGTCTGGTTCAACAGAATAGTATGGTTAGTTCTGCACAATCAAGCAAGGTTGGACTTCTGTTCTCAAGCAGAGGCCTGCACTGCAAGCCTCTTCCTGAAGTTTGTAATCATATTTTGGAAGATTAAGGATGGTTTTTATTATACGCATGGGGGGAATTGAAAGGTTGAATGCTATGGCTGCATGAGCTGAAAGAACTCCTGAAACGTGATCTTCCACACCTCTTTCTTCTACCAGCAGCCCATGGACCAAGGGCAGTATAGCACTGGGAGCCACAGTGAGGTGGAGGAATCGTGAAATATTTTCTTCTACCTCTCCTTGCACAAATGCATCAATCCCTGTTTGTTGTGTCCTTTCAAGAGAGCTTTTGCCAGATTCTCCTTCCTCACTGCAGCTCTCAATGCTGAACATCAGCAGAAATCACGGGAGGGAGGTGTGCTAAGGGGAAGTGGGCAAGATCCTGCTGTGCAAGCTCCCCCTGCTTCTACAGCTGTAGGGTCCGTCTCATGAAATTCACTAGCCACACCCAAGATTTCGAGCATACCTCAAGTAGCGGTCTGAATCCAAGCGTACGTGCACAAGAAATATGTTTTTGTTATGTATTTAGTATAGACCAGTGACGTTAAAAAGAAAAAAAAGTCTCTAATCTGATGAAAAGAGGATTATTCGCAATCTGATGCTGCTGAGTTCGCCCTGAGTTGAATATGTTTTGGCCTCAAGGGACAATCCCTTTTTCATATTAAAGAAAACCCGTAATTCTACATATGGTTAAAGATACTCTTTTTTAATCACAGACTGAAACATTATGATTACAAAATGGATGGTTAAGTTCAAAACCACCATACACACAATTCTGGTTTGAAATATCTTGCTCATCACCACCACCAGCCTGGTAGCTCAAACAGAGTTCATATTTGCCCAAGTGACTCAACAGTGAATTCCGGAAATATGGGTGATGCTGCATGGTACAGGCCAGTGAGACACGTTGCATTCATGCAGCAAGCCATGGCTATTTTTTAGGCCTCTCTACAGGACTGTATCAGGAATCCTAACAAGCTTGCAACTTTCTGTCCAGAGTCTTCTCTGCAGCTCCTCGTCATAGGAAACATCAAGAGATTTTGTCCTTTGCTCATTATAGAGATAGCAACTGCCAATTCCTTCCAGCTCTGATGAAACTGCTGCATAGATTGACGTGGATGCACCCTCTTCTGGTGTCTGTGGAAACAAAAGAACAGCAAGGTTCATTGAGACACATGCATTTAAGTGCTGCTTAACTTCACCAGTCTGCAGCTTGAAACAGAACTATGCCTCATTGGTTAAACTTGGGAAATATTACTTAACCAAAAAGAACTATTAAGAACTGACTTAATCAAAAAGAACTCTTCTGTTCAGAATTTTTGAGTGACCATTTTCCAGTCTGTTTTCATGTTTACATAGTCTTTTGGGCAAGAAAATGTATAAACAACATGCTTGGATGGGGGGGGGGAGGCATTTGAATTGGTGGGGCTTTCCTTTCTGCCAAGAAACCAGTCTTGCTGCAGCCTAATCAGAAAGAGAGTTTGATTGTGTGACGGACAAACTGCAAACTCAAATATGAATACACCCAGAAAGTAAGCCCAATTGAACATATTGGGACTTACTTGTGAGTGAACACACATTGCAACATGCTGAATATAGAAGGTGGGGAGGAGAAATGTAATGGAATTTAGCTTTATCTTTCTGCTGAGCCATCCACGTGCTTTTTATTGGTATGAACTCTTCCAGATTGGTCAGATTGCTTAAACTTCAGTCCAAGGAGAACTAGAGGAAACTTGGACATTTCTAATTTCAAGCACTGTGATTTTGCTTATTGACAGGGATGAGGCAAAATATCTGGTAACATTTGCAGATAAGCCCACAAAAGTCCAAGATTGTCAAAAAAAGTAGGGAAGCTTAGCTTCAAGTGCAACGTTGGGGGGGGGGGGGACACTGAACACCACTGAATCTAAATAGTACTAACATGTCAGATTTTCCTCTCTTGTGATTTGCTATATGTGATCTAAGAGGTAGTTCTTCTACGAACAAGAGACTATTTTCAGAGTCTGTAATAATTCAACCAATCTAATCCTGAATGGGTATACTGAAAAACATATTGAAAAGAACAACCCTGAAGGTCAGCTCTACCTGCCAGTGTTGTGTCCTAAAATATGAAGCAGATACAGGCATTATATCCTCATCTCTGCTTTCAGCTTGCCCCTGTCACTTCGCTCTGTAATTCTGCATGCGATTGAGTGCAAGAGAAGGCAGGGAGTTTTATGTTGCTTAGAAACCACTTCCTTCAATCAGTTTTGAGACCCTATGTGGCCAAACAAAACCTTTGTAATTCCCTTTCCTAAATATAGGAATTGTCGATACTACAAACACGAATCAGAACCATACCTCATTCTATATCATTCTAAGAAAACTTCAGAATGCTATTCTATGAGCGTCTTGGTTTCTGAAGAATTATCATGAGCACACATACATAAACAAAACCATCTTCTACAATACCCAAAGGTGTCTGGGGAGGAAATCCATGGGAATTAAACTGGTTTAAGTTTAATAGTCAGAGCTTTAACATAGTAATTTAAAAGTCTTCTCTTTAATCTTGAGTAATTAATTATACCAGAATACAAACATTATTCTTTCCCTAAGTGAAACTTACTTAAGAATAATTTCTTTTTAGTTAAAAATCCTACATTTTTATGGCCAGGAAAAGAAAATGTGGATGATCCAGTCTCCTCATGATCTATACCCTTTCATAGTAATGGATCCCTATTTATTTAAAATGTTTATAAGCTGCCTTTCTACCATGCAGGAACTCAAGGTGGCTTACGATTTAAATAAAATAATTGTAAAATGAATAAACCAAAGTTTAAAAATGCAGCCTGCCAATAAACATAAAAACAAGGTTAATTAAAAGCAGTCTTAAATAAAAAACATTTTCAGCTGCCTCCTGAAGATCTGCCAGGTGTACCACCCTGGGGATGCTGTTCCATAATTGTGGGACTGCCACCAAAAAGGCCCTGTCTCACGTATCCACTAGACATGGGCATGAATCAAAACACAAATCAAATTTTGTGACGAATTGGGCTGATTCATGTATCATGAAAATGCATTTTGTGGGGCCACGTTTTACATGAAATCCACAACTTTTAGGGCCAATTCATTCGATTCATGAATGCTTCATGATGCCAGACAGGCTGGCACCGATCCATTAATTCCCTAGGCAATATAGGCCTGGAATGTCTGTAGACCTTTCGTTGCTGTGGAAACCCCAATCTTAGCCCACATAACCTTGATAGGCAGCTTTCCCTGCCAACCTGAGAGCAACGAGCACGGGGGGGGGGAGATGAGGTGGGTGGGGCTGAGAAAGCTCCTAGAAGCTGTGACTGACCCAAGGCCACCCAGCTGGATTCAAGTAGAGGAGTGGGGCATCACAACCACTTCTCCAGATTAGAGTCCTGCGCTCTTAACCACTACACCAAACTGGGAACACCACTCTCATCCCTCCAAACCCTGTTAGGCAGGTCTGTCTGCCAATCAGAGAGCTCCTGTTCTGCTCTATGTGAGCGTTTCTTATATAAGGCACAGCTCTGTGCCTCCTGCTTTCAGTTCCAGTATATAAAGGGAAAGGAAGGAGCTATTGTTGGGATTTGGAGTGAGAAAGAATGGATTTGGGAGCTTTTGGTTGGATTTGCTGCTGCTTCAAAAGAGACTGAAAAGCCTCTTTCTTATTTTCTGCTCTTGTCCTTGCTGGGAAGGTTGTTGGGTGAGGGTGCCTTTTTTCCTCCATCCCATTCCACCCTGGTCTCAAGGCATTGCCTGGCTCTGGGGCCTAGCTTGACTGAGCCCACCCCCACCCCCGAGCTCATGGCACCCAGGGGACAAAAGGGAGGGCAATCTCCCGGTTGACGTATTGCAATCTTCACCAAACTTGAAGGGTGGCTAGAGGAGAGCCTGCTGAAGTCTTCCTGAAAGTTTGGCATCTCTGAGTATGAAGGGGGCCGTTGTAGGTCCCTGGGATCTGACAAATCATGAACCTACTGAATCATTTCATGAAATGGGACAATTTCGTGGAAGTTCGTGGTTCATGGAACGCGACAAACCACAAAACTCAGGGTTCATTTTTTTCCATCCCTAGTACCCACCCAGAGAGCTTGTTTAGCTGATGGGACAATCAGAAGGACTCTTCCCCATGATCTTAATTCCTGAGCAGGAACATAAAGGAAAAAGTCTTTCAGATACCCCAGTCCCAAGTCACATACGGCTTTAAAGGCCAAAATCAACACCTTGAATTGGGCTTGGGAGCAGATTGGTAACCAGTATAATTGCTGTAATATTGGGGTCACATACTCCTAATGGCTGGTCCTAACCAGCAGTCTATCAGCAGGATTCAGCACTAGCTGCAGCTTCTGAGTGCTTTTCAAGGGTAGTTCCCAAGAAGAGTGCATAGCAATAGTCCAATCTAGATGTAACTAAGGCATGAATCACTGTGGCTAGATCTGACTGAGCCAGGAACAGGCAGAGGTGATGAACTTGTCAGGGCTTGCCGCGTATGCCGCTGGGCGGGGCGCTGGCCTGCCCAGCCCTGACATCAAAGGGGTGGCAGGGATACTGCAGGACCCTGCTCTGTGGAAGGAGGGGTGGTATACCTCACCCAGACTCCTTCTCAGTCCACTCGCTGGCCTGTTCAACCTGCTCCAGTCATCCCCCTTGATCTCTGCATCTCCTCCTTCATCAACTCTCCTCCTTGCCGCCTCTCACGCTTCGCTCCACTCCTACTCCACTCCATTGCTCCTACACAACCCACCAGGAACACTCTTCTGAGTCAGCTTTTATAGGGTTTCCTTTAGCTGCCTCCGCCCTTCCTTCCAAGCTCCTTCCCTCTCCTGATGCTGACCAGCTGTCTATGCTCTCAGGTGTGCCTGCCCTTTCACTAATTTCCCCAGAGACTGTTGCATTAGCAGGAGTAAAATCAAAAAGAGTCCAGTAGCACCTTTAAGACTAACCAACTTTATTGTAGCCTAAGCTTTCGAGAATCACAGTTCTCTTCGTCAGATGCATGGAGGGCAAAAAGAAACTGGTCAGATATAGAGGAGGAGAGGGGAGGGAGGAGTAGATGCAAACAGCTCCTTCTGATATGGAGATGCAAACAGCTCCTTCTGATATGGAGATCAGTTTGCTTCTGTTGAGGAAATCAGTTACCTCTGATAATGAGATAACCATTCATAGTCCCTATTCAGTCCCAGCTTGACAGAGTCAAATTTACATATGAATTCTAATTCAGCAGCTTCCCATTGGATTTTGTTTTTTGAAAGGTTTCTGTTGAACTACAGTGACCTTTAAGTCTTTGATGGAATGTCCTGGTAGATTGAAGTGTTCTGCCACTGGTTTCTGGACGTTGCCATTTCTAATGTCAGATTTGTGTCCATTTATTCTTTTGCGTAGAGGTTGGCTGGTTTGTCCAATGTACAGAGCAGATGGACATTGTTGGCACATGAGGGCATATATCACATTGGAGGATGAGCAGCTGTAAGAGCCAGAGACAGTGTAGTTGATGGCATTGGGTCCTGTAATTGTATTCCCTGGGTAGATATAAGGGCAGAGCTGGCATCTGGGTCTGTTGCAGGGCCTGGTACCTGTGCTGGTGACTCTGCTAGCCGATTCATGATTGTAAGTGAGAAGTCGTTTAAGGTTGTGGGGCTGTCTGTAGGTAAGGAGAGGTCTTCCACCCAGGGCTTCTGAGAGAGAGGTATCATTTTCAAGGATGGGTTGTAGCTCACTGATGATACGTTGGATGGGTTTGAGCTGGGAACTATAGGTGACAACCAGTGGTGATCTGTTGTTAGTTCTTTTAGGTTTGTCCTGGAGCAGGCTGTTTCTGGGTACTAGTCTGGCCCTGTTGATTTCTTTCCTCACTTCATTTGGTGGGTACTGTAGCCCCAAAAATGCTTGTTGTAAATCTCTTAAGTGGGAGTCCCGATTAAGAGCATTGGAGCAGATACGGTTGTAACGTAAGGCTTGGCTGTAGACAATTGACCGAGTGGTATGTTTAGGGTGGTAGCTGGAGGCATGTAGATATGAGTATCGGTCTGTGGGTTTCCGGTATAAGGTGGTATTTATCCGTCCATTATGTAGTTGTACAGTGGTGTCCAGGAAGTGTACCTGTTGTGTAGAGTGGTCCAGGTCCAGGTTGATAGTAGGGTGAAAGTTGTTGAAGTCCTGATGAAATCTCTCAAGGGCTTCCTTCCCATGGGTCCAAATGATGAAGATGTCATCCAAGAATCTTAAGTATAGTAGTGGTTCCAGTGGATGGGAGCTGAGGAAGTGTTGCTCCAAGTCTGCCATGAATATGTTAGCATATTGTGGTGCCATGCGTGTGCCCATGGCTGTGCCATTAACCTGTAGATATAAGCTGTTACCAAATTTGAAGTAATTGTCAGTGAGTACGAAGTGACAAAGTTCAGTGGCGAGGTGTGCTGTGGTTTTGTCCGGGATATTACTACATCCCGGGGAATGTAATAATTCCCTGTAACCCAGGGAATACAATTACAGGACCCAATGGCATCAACTACACTGTCTCTGGCTCTTACAGCTGCTCATCCTCCAATGTGATATATGCCCTCATGTGCCAACAATGTCCATCTGCTCTGTACATTGGACAAACCAGCCAACCTCTACGCAAAAGAATAAATGGACACAAATCTGACATTAGAAATGGCAACGTCCAGAAACCAGTGGCAGAACACTTCAATCTACCAGGACATTCCATCAAAGACTTAAAGGTCACTGTAGTTCAACAGAAACCTTTCAAAAAACAAAATCCAACGGGAAGCTGCTGAATTGGAATTCATATGTAAATTTGACTCTGTCAAGCTGGGACTGAATAGGGACTATGAATGGTTATCTCATTATCAGAGGTAACTGATTTCCTCAACAGAAGCAAACTGATCTCCATATCAGAAGGAGCTGTTTGCATCTACTCCGCCCTCCCCTCTCCTCTTCTGTATCTGACCAGTTTCTTTTTGCCCTCCATGCATCTGACGAAGAGAACTGTGATTCTCGAAAGCTTATGCTACAATAAAATTGGTTAGTCTTAAAGGTGCTACTGGACTCTTTTTGATTTTGCTACTACAGACTAACACGGCTAACTCCTCTGGATCCATTAGCAGCAGTATCGCTGATGGGCAATATGCACCTGTTCTGGCAAGAAGCAGAGATTCTAGCAGCGAGGGTGCTCAGTGTACACTACATGGGGTGAGGTAGGAAAGGGAGAGACCAGCTCTGTAGAGAGCATCTCTCTTAGGTCTTAAATAGCCAACTTCTATCTGGAGGCAGGACTCAGGGTGAGTACATGCCTCAAGAGAGGTTCCCAGGTACTTTTACAAAGAAAACAATTGATGTATTGTGCTGGGGTGATCAGAACGATTGATCTGTTGGTTTAGGGCACCATCTAACATTTGGTGCTGGTGACACCTCGGAATGTATTGTCGAAGGCTTTCACGGCCGGAGAACGATGGTTGTTGTGGGTTTTCCGGGCTGTATTCAAGACCACGGCAATACAGCCTGGAAAACCCACAACAAACACCTCGGAATGATCAGAGGAGCAATAAGGAAGGATGAGTGAGAACTGATTGGATCTCTAGATAGTCCGTCACACTCTGCATATTAGAGGCAAGACCTTTATGACCTGATCTGCATGTCAAAGGTCTGTATATCAAAAGCCAGTGCTGCGTGACTGGAGCGCTTGCAGATCATGGCTCCAATAGGGAGATAGTTGCTCTGTTAAGCTGTCTCTGGAACATAGCTTCTCCTTGGTTCACTGTAATGGCTGGCATCTTGGCAGCAGGCACACGGATCCGGGTGCAAAAGGGTAGCTACGCCAGAATGGTAACCTCAATACCAAGCTGTGCACAGCTCATACATATATATATATGCTTATGTTCAGCTGCTACAGGCAACAACATGACACTGACTACTCTGTTGCATTCCAAAGAGAAAAGAGAGAGAAGCAGACACTAAATGGAAAGAAAGGAAAAGAAATATTCAAAGGCCTAAAATTAAATTGATCTCTTATTTCAAAAAATGTAAAAATAAAAAACCCAAACATTTTTAAAGTAAAGTCTTCAAATTTTGCACTTGGGTATCCCCAAAAGAAAAAAACAGGGTTTCTCACCTGTAACTGTTGATCGTCGAGTCTCTTCTGTGCAGACACACATTGGGACTGCGCAGGCGCAGGCCAGCCGCGGAAAAGATTTTTCTAGCTTTTAGAGATGTGAAGGGGACGTTCGGATCCACCGCGCATGCGCGTCGGTGTTCCCGCCAATTTTGAATGCATATATATCCGAACGTCCCCGGCATTCCCTCAGTTCACCTGAGCCGCCGGAGAAACTAAATTAACCAAACACTCACAGCGGGGCAGGCAGGAGGGAATGTGTGTCTGCACAGAAGAGACTCGACGATCAACAGTTACAGGTGAGAAACCCTGTTTATCGTCTTCGTCCTTCTGTGCAGCCCCACATTGGGAGAGTAACTAGCATCTCACCAATGGGGGCGGGTGTGAGTGTCTACTTGAACAAGGACTGCAGGACAGCTGTGCCAACAGCCGAGTCACGTCGTGCATGCACGTCCACAGAGTAATGCCGGATGAAAGTGTCTGCAGAGGACCATGTCGCAGCTTGGCAGACGTCCTGGAGCGGCACCCCTCGCAGGAAGGCAGCAGAAGCAGCTTGCGCTCGAGTAGAATGAGCGGTAACCAACAAGGGACACTGGACTCCAGCATGCTGATAGCAAAGTTTAATCGTAGACACAATCCAGCGAGAGATGGACTGGGCAGAAGCAGGTGAGCCCTTGCGAGGGCCAGAGTAACACACAAACAGGGCAGGAGATTTCCTGAAACATTTGGTGCGGTGCAAATAAAACAATAAAGCACGCTTTACATCCAATGTGTGTAGAGCTCGTTCCCCTGGGGATGAGGGTGTTGGAAAAAAGGAAGGGAGGAACACCTTTTGCTGTAGGTGAAATCTTGAGACTACCTTGGGCAGAAACTCCATGCTAGTGTGGAGCATGACAGTACCAGGGAAAAACTGCAGGAAGGGAGGGTCACACCGCAGGGCAGACAGCTCCCCAACACGCCTAGAGGACGTGATTGCCACCAGGAAAGCCACCTTCTGAGTGAGCAAAGGCAGGGGACAAGAAGATAGAGGCTCAAAGGGCCGGAGCATCAGTTGGGAGAGAACCAGGGAGAGACTCCATTGTGGAATGGGATGGGCCCTAGGAGGGAAGGTCTTGAACAGGCCCTTCAGGAACTGCTTGGAAAGCCAGTGAGTAAAAACTGTCTTCCCATCAATCTGCTCATGGAAGGCAGAGATTGCAGCCATGTGGACCTTAACACTGGAAAACGCAAGGCCCTGGGAGCAGAGTTCCAGGAGGTAGTCCAGGATGACAGGAAGCGGGCAATTAAAGGGAGAAACCCCCTTCGGGGCCAACCACCGGGAAAAACGTGACCACTTCCTCTGATAGGACAACCTGGTGGACGGTTTCCGGGCATTCAAGATCACCCCAAGCACTCCAGAAGAGAGGCTCACTCCCGGTTGCCCAGAAGCCAGGCAGTCAGATTCAGTACAGCCACATCGTGATGCCACACCCCGTCCCTGGTTAAGAGGTCCGGGGCGTGAGGCAGGGGGAGGCATCGCCCCTGGGACAGGGAAAGTAAAAGGGGGAACCAATCCTGGCGAGGCCACCGAGGGGCAACGAGGATACAGTGGGTTCGGAAGGCCCTGATCCTGGAAAGAACCTTGTACAGGAGCGGGAAGGGCGGGAAGGCATAAAAGAGCCCTGGGGACCAAGGTATTTGGAAGGCATCCCCTAGGGAGTGGCGGCCAATGCCGGCCCGGGAGCAGAACAGCGGGGCCTGTTTGTTGCGGGCAGTGGCGAAGAGGTCGACCAAAGGCGTGCCCCATGTGCGGAAAACCTGGTCGAGGTAAACCCTGTTTAGGGACCACTCGTGCTGAGGCAGAAACACCCTGCTCAGTGCATCCGCCGAGGTGTTGAGATCCCCGGCAATGTGCACGGCTCTGGGAAGGACGTTGTTGACCATGGCCCAATTCCATAGAGTCGTTGCCTCCTTGCAGAGCTTGAGCGAGACCGTTCCTCCCTGCTTGTTGAGGTAGTAGCAGGCCGTGGTATTGTCCGACAGGACCTGAACCCTCCTGTTCCGAATGGCATCTGCAAAAGAAGCGAGGGAGTAATGGATCGCCCTAAGCTCAAGAAGGTTGATATGCATGGATGCCTCAGATGGGGACCAGATGCCCTGAGCCGAAAGCTGTCCACAGCGCCCTCCCCATCCCAAGTTGAAGGCATCGGTATAAACTGTGACCTCAGCTAGGAAGGGGCCGAAAGGACAACCTTCAGACAGGTTTCCAGGGACAGCCCACCAGGCCAGAGAGCGCAGCACCACCCTGGGGATGGAAAACCTCTGGTGCTGACCCATGGTGAGGGGGTTGTACCTCCGGACAAACCAGTTTTGCAGAGGCCTCATACGCAGGCGCGCAAAGAAAACAACCCCTGTGGAGGAGGCCATAAGGCCCAACAGTGTCTGAATCAACAGGGCCGTCTGGTACCGGCAATGCATAAAATGCCGGGCTAAAGCGGAAAGCCTGGCCAACCGATCTGGGGGCAGGTAGGCTCTGCCCAGCAGGGAATCGAAATGGACCCCAATAAACCTAATGGCCATGCCCGGGGCCAGGATAGACTTATCCCCATTAACCACCAAGCCCAACCTAGCCAGCACGGACAAAGTGAGGGCAATATGGGCCTGGAGAGAGTCAGGCGAGGGTCCCACCAGGAGCCAGTCATCCAGGTACGGGTAGATAAAGCAACCCTGGGACCGCAGGTATGCCACTACGGTGGCCATGCACTTCGTGAATACCCTGGGTGCAGAGGCCAGCCCAAAGGGCAATACGGTATATTCATACACAGAATTCCCATACACAAACCGCAGGTATTTCCTGTGGCCCTCAAAGATAGAAATGTGGAAGTAGGCATCCTTCAAGTCTAGAATGGCTAGCCAGACGCCCACCTCCAGGAGCTCCATGACCCGTGCCAGGGTTAGCATTCGAAACTTTTCAACCTTCAAATAACCGTTGAGGCCTCTAAGGTCTAAGATGGGCCGGGAACCTCCACCCTTTTTATCCACAAGGAAGTATCTGGAGTAAAATCCCCATGGGGAAGTAGCGACATTGACCACCCGGACAGCACCTTTGTTAACCAACTCCATAACATTATTGTGCAACACAACATCACAAAACGTAGAACAACGGGGAGGGAGAGAGAGAGGAGGTGCATCTGTAAACATTAACTTGTAACCATGGGCCACAATGGACAGGACCCAAGTGTCAGAAGTAACACGTTGCCAACAGGGCAAAAAAGGCCGAAGCCTGTCCAGAAACTGGGCAGCAGAGGAAGTGTCCTCGGAGGCCAACAGGGGAGCGTTCAGGCTTAGTCAGAAGACCGAGGGCTTCTGCACCGAGGTCGAAGGCTTGGGTGAAGAGGGCTGTTGCCTGCCCTTGGACCGGCCGGAGCGCCTGGAAGAGTGACGCTGCTGGGCTGAATAGGATCGGTGACCGTAGGACTGGCCCGAGAAGAAGCGCCCTTGACGCTGCTGGTAAGGCTGGTAAGGGGCCTGGTAGGATCGGAACCGACCATAACGATACCTCGGACCCGACGACTGAGCTGAGGGGGCGACTCCGAGGGACTTGGCCGTCTGCTGATTCTTTTTCATCAGGGAGAGGGATTCATCCGTCTTCTCCGAGAAGAGCTGGGGCCCCTCGAATGGGAAATCCTCCACTTTCGCCTTCTTCTCTGGCGGCAGGGCCGTGGACCGGAGCCAGGCGTGTCGACGCAGGACCACCGAAGTCGCCATCGAGCGCGCCGCGGAATCGGCAGCGTCCTTGCCCGCTGTCATCTGCTGTTTTGACAGCCTTATGGCCTCTGCCTGAAGGGCCTTCACCAAGTGGCGGCGATCCTCGGGGAGATCGGAAAGGTAAGAGGACAGCCGTTTCCAGAGGAACAGATTGTAGGACCCCATTATGGCCTGGAAGTTGGCAATACGGAATCCCAAAGACGCGGACGAGTAGAGTTTCCTGCCCATGCCATCCAGCTTTCTGCCTTCTCGGTCCGCCGGGGCCGACGAGGAACCGGAACGGAACCGAGCCTGACCCTCCTCAGCCACGATGGACGAGGGTTTCGGATGATTGAAGAGGTACGGGCAATCATCCTGTTTTAAACGGTAGTACCTCTCTACCTTCTTTGCCGTCGCGGACACGGACGCCGGTGTTTGCCAGAGCGCAAGAGCGCTGTCAACAAAATCCTCCACAGGGGGAAACGCCACCGATGCGGGGGACCCGGAATACAGTGCCTCCAGCAGCTTACTCTTGGGCTTGGAGGTCGTGGAGGAGACGTCTATCTCCAGCGCGGCAGCCATCCGCATCATTTGCTCGGAGAACAGCCTGTAGTCGTCATTCGGGGACGACGAATGGGGCCCACCCACGGTGTCATCCGGGGAAGGATCAGAGGCCGCGTCCGAAGAGCACTCTGATGGGGACGCCAGACCGTCCTCATCCTCGGAATCCGAAAACTCCGGCGAGGTTTGCGTCGGAACCGAAGACCAGTGAGTGGTCGGGACTGACGGACAAGCCGCAGGAACCGACGGTCGCAGAGGCATGCCAGGAGGTGGAGGAGCGGATGCCGGGAGCCCGACTGGCTGAGCCGGAACGGAAACCATCGGAACCGAAGGATGCTGCAGGAAGGGCACCGACTGCTGGAACCACGCCACAAAATCCTGCCAGGAGGTCATGTTCCCAATCCCCGCGACAGGCTGACAAGGGGGCAGAGGAGCAGGCACCGGGGCAGGCCAGCGAAGAGGCATTGGAACCGACGAGGTAGACGGCAATGGAACGGAGGCCTCCGAAGGCGCCGGGGCGGAAGGCAGGGAACGTTCGAAAGACTGGAACGGTTCCGTGAAAGACGGGAACGGCACGAATTCCTCGGGAACCGACGGAGGAGGCGTGCAAGGAGGAGACGGAGTGTGGAGACTCACCACATCGTCAGGGATCAGGACCGGTCCAGATGGAGTACCAGGTTGCACAGTCGGAGCCGGGGATAAAGTACGGCCCTTGGCCCTCGATTTCGTCTTGGCCTTCTTGGGCTGGGGTTCCAAAGTAGCCTCTGCGGCCGAAGGCTTGGAGGAGGACTTCGGCTTGGATGTGGAACGCTTCTTGGCCTTCCGGTCGGAAGGACGATCCCCGGAACCGGAGTCAGATCGGGCCTCCGGAACGGGTTGCCCCGTCGGTTCCGTGGGGAGCTGCTCTGGCGACTTACGAGACGGCGCCGGCGACGGAGCGGCGGAGCGGGGCCTATCTCCCGAAGAGCCCGATGGCTTGGGGGGGAGAAGGTTGGCATCCCACAAGAAGGCACGGAGCCTGGCCTTCCGATCACTCCTTGCCTTCGGAGTGAAGGACATACAGATAGAGCAGCGCTCGACAACATGCCCCTCGCCCAGGCAGATGAGGCAGAGCTCATGGCCGTCCGAGTGCGTCATTTTAGTGCCGCACTTAAGACACTTCTTAAACAAAGAAGTTTGGGACATAACGAACGGTATCTCCCGCCGACAAGGGGAAAAATACCGACTAGAAGATCAAGATCCAAAAACTCCGAAGAGACGCTGAGAGAATAAACGCTAGACAATAGCACCTTTTTGTACGGCGGCGAAAAAGGAACTGAGGGAATGGCGGGGACGTTCGGATATATATGCATTCAAAATTGGCGGGAACACCGACGCGCATGCGCGGTGGATCCGAACGTCCCCTTCACATCTCTAAAAGCTAGAAAAATCTTTTCCGCGGCTGGCCTGCGCCTGCGCAGTCCCAATGTGGGGCTGCACAGAAGGACGAAGACGATCGAACAATTCTGATAGGATTATTGTGGCTTTAAGATAGGGTTACCAGATTCCCTCATCCTTCCAGTGGGAGGAGGGGACCTGATATTTCCCCTGGTCCCTGTGCAGTGTGGGAGCATGCCTACCACCAGGCACAATAATATCACTTGAGGAAGTGATGCTATCACGCCCGGCGGGAACGTTCCCACTGTGCGCTGGCCCGGAGGTTTTTTGCCCCCCAGGCCTGTTTCCCAAGCCTTTCTCCTCCACTGGGCAGGTGAGTGGCAGCAGAGGGGGGCAGAGGTTGGGAGCAGGGGATCCCCCACCCCCAACTGGGTGAATGAGTACTATCACATTTTCATAGGGTGCATATTACCACTTCCTTGAAGGGACTGGTGTGATGAGATAAATTTTCAGCCATTGCTAAATATCAGGTCCTGTTAGGTAAGCCAAACAAGGTAAATCAACCTTGAGGTTTTCAAATCACTAATCTCTTTATAAATGTCAGTCTCTGGCATTTTGCTGTAGTTTTAACATGGATAGAGCCCAAGATCACAGAATGCTTACCAGGATGCTGGAAAATGGGGCTTACTCACTGCAGTGGGTTTGGTCCAAGATTTTTTTAGTCACTATACAACAATGTTCATGCCAGCAAGTCATTTCTTTCTAAGCAGCAGAAAAAAGCACTTTGGAAAGCAAGCAACAATATTGACATCACTAGTGCAATTACTCATTTTATCAGGATGAAATGTTCTTTACTCTGCCACAAGTAGATGAAGGTGTAGGTTATATGTATAAATGCATTACATTCACTAACATGATTATCAGCTAGAGACTCTGACAGCCAGGGTGACAGCAAATGAAGACTGTGGGTTTAATTCTACACAGCAAGGTAAACTAGAGAATTTTATTTGGCACAGAGAATTATCATCAAAGTGGCATGCTGTCAAAAAGAAAACTAGTACATGTCAGAGGCAAAACAAAACGAAAGTAACAATTTATATTCATGCAATACCATTCGCCTCAAATTTAACAGATTAGAGTATGTATTACTGAAATATTTATAGGTTTTTTATTGTTCCCATATTTTGTAACAAACAAACAAACTTGTTTTCATCAGGCAAAATATAAAACTCTTGCAGAGAAAGAGCTCACTCCAAGAGATTTCTTTATTTAAAACGTTATTTAAAACTCTGACCTTTTGACAGTTTGCTAATATAATTAAACTTGATTAAAATAAAAAAAAATATTCAATCCCAAAACCAACTTAAACAAACTAAAAGAGTAGTAAATAAATAGTGGCACATTCTGCTTTTAAGAACGCCTCATGAACCAAAAGGCAGGATAGAATTGGAAAATAAATAACTTGTCATAAAGAGTAGCTCACATGCTGGACCGTTCCCAAAGATTTGCCATTGATACCCCATCACTAAAAGCTCATTCCAGAGGGTTATTGCAGAAAAAGCTCTGCTTCTTACCTCCCACAATCTGGATCTCCCCATAGAGAACATGATTTCAAGTACGACAATATCCACAGAGCCTAACCAGCAGAGAACTCATTCTTTAACTTGTGCAAGTCTGACCGTGAATGCCTCTATAGATTAAAAGTGACATTTTGTCTAGTGGTCCAGAAGCACCACTAGACTTTCTACCTACTTTGACAGTGCAAGAGAAACTAATTATGTGCCGGAAAACTTTTCCAAGAGTCACTCAGTAGGGAGGATTTCACCTTGTTGATCCCAAGGTGCAACCATCCATAAGGTCCACCAATACAGTTTCTGTCCTGTACTCACGTTGGAATCCTGATAGAAATGGGGCGTTTCACCTAAGAATACTGAAGTTTGGACACCATGAGCTCACTGACTTTTCCAGAAAAGGGAACATGAAATATTGGTCTAAAATTGATATGGCTGTCTCTGCAAGTAACTGACTACGAGGCTCTTTATAGCAGTCTGCAGCATTGCAAGGAAATACTGACAAATATTGCTTTCACACACATTGGATAATGCACTTTAGCAATTGTTTGCAACTGGATTTTCCTGTGTGAAACAGGGAAATCCAGTTGCAAATGACTGCTAAAATTTATTGAAAGTACATTCTCCAATATGTGTGAAAGCAGCCAAAATCTCTGCCAACACCTGCCCTTGCCTGATCCAAGTTTAAAGGACATGAAAATACCTCTCAGATCTCTGACTCCATACTTACCACGGGATCGAAATTGGACTGTAGCATAAATTATGAACCTTTATGGTATCGTGTAGGCATTTTCACAATCTTTTTTCTACAGAGGACGCCCTAAATTTTTCAAATCCTAAGGAACCCTTACCTCTAAAAACGTTTACAGGTCAGAAAAGTTGATGGTGGGGAGTGCAATTCAATTACTACTAAATTATTGACTAGAGAATTTATTTGTAAAGAGCCGCTATACACTCTCTCTCTCTCTCTCTCTCTCTCTCTCTCTCCCCCACTTTCACACAATTCCCAGCCTCATTTCCCAAACATAAACACTGAGGACAGATTTTCATGGATTTTGCTCACTGCTGTAGCAAGTTGGTACAGAAGGCCTTGGGAGCTGGGCAGCTCAGCAACATATTGCCTTCCCCAAAGCTAAGCAGGGAGCTGGGCGGGGGAGGGGGAGTGTCAGCACTGAACTCCTTAGACGCAAAGAAGGGAAGCTGTGAGGGGAGATAGGAAGGACTAGAGACGGCAGAGTCACCACAGCGATTGGGGCAGACTGGAAGAAAATCATGGCAGCTGCACTAACATTTAGGTGGGGTTTTGGTAGATGACAGAGATAATATTAGACATAATAATACATAGGAAAAAATCAATATTTTGAAAATATGCATGTTCTACTAATATCTATTATAAAACCTTTATAAAACTACATTGGGGACTTATCTTGCCAAGATATGTCATGGCCACAAACTTATTATATGCTTAATGCTAAATCTCTTTGGAACACTCAAGAGTAGAGATCCCCGACCCCCGGAGGGGGTGGGGGATCTCCTGTCCCCGCTCCCCACCCCCACTTACCTGAGCAGCAGGGGCCCGCGCACCTTCCTTGCATGCTCCCCTGCGGCACGGCGTACTCCTGTGTGCTGCAGCCGCCGGGATCAGGCCCGTTTTGGGCTGGATCGGGGCTGCTGCAGAGCGCAGGAGCGCTCTGCAGTGCTCAAAATGGGCCCGATCCACGGCAAACGGGCCCGTTTTCAGCAGCTGCGGAGTGCAGGAGCGCTCTGCAGCTCCCCAAAACGGGCCTGATCCACGGCAGAACAGCCTGTTTCAGGTGGGTTCTGCAGCGCCTGGGGCCACGCAATGATGTCACCCTTGAAATGACATCATCGCACCTGTGGGGGTGCGCGCGTGCAAGGTCTGCACACATGCACCCCCTTCTCCCCAAAGATCAATGCCAGGCCCCTGCCCCCCACCGGGAGATTGAGGAAGCCTGGCAACCCTACTCAAGAGACAAGAGGTTAAATAAGGGAGCTACTTCATATTTTGTGCAAATGTCATTATGGTTAAAGTCAAGATTGCAAAGTCTATAGAAAATGACAGACAATATGGTCCCGTATTCTGCAGGCTATCCTTTGTTCAAGCATTGCTGAGAACTTTCTAAAAAAAAAAAAGGGGGGTGTGTCAGTTAT
The DNA here is from genome assembly GCF_028583425.1 of Eublepharis macularius. Taxonomy (NCBI): domain Eukaryota; kingdom Metazoa; phylum Chordata; class Lepidosauria; order Squamata; family Eublepharidae; genus Eublepharis; species Eublepharis macularius. The sequence continues at coordinate 58,873,989 of NC_072792.1, forward strand.
AAAGCCATAATTGCCTTGCATGCACTGTTCCTTTTTATCTTATCTACCCCTCACTACTTCTCTCATTCTGAGCTTCCATTTCCCATCATCTACTTTTGTTATCCTTCAAAACTCTCCTTGTTCACCCTTCCATCTAGGGTGAGCTAGAGGATCCAAAAGACATTTGATAAACTATGTGTCATCCCTAAAAAAGTTCATTTTGTTCTACAAGCAGTCTCAAGGTAACTAGCACTGCTATGTACAGAAGTCTCCTTCTACACTGAAATTGTTTACATTGAACTTTCAAAGTCAGGCTAATATAAAAGACTGAAAGAACTGAAACAAATGCCTTTTTATGGCAATCCTTCCTTTGCTGACTATCTGTATTGCAGTCATCCATATCCAAACACTTTTGTTTCAGATTTAGAAATGTTTGCTTGGCCAAATTACTTAGAAGTTGGAGAGAAGCAAGTGTATATCTAAAGCAAATCAAAGAAAACATTTTGTATAAGTACTCATGCAGGATCTCGAAACCTCAGATTTTCAGATAACAGCATATTGAGGAAAACTGAAATAGGCACACAAGATAATTATTTCTGTATCAGAAACATCTATGGTATATATTTCATTAAAATTAATGGCACATTAATTTCAGTGTACAAAGGCACACTTGCTGTCTCATTCAACTCCTTTTTACTCCTTTCAAACTTGGTAGGAAGCTTTCTTCTTAATGGAATATGCTCACTGCTGTCTCATTACTCAACACAGTCAACAGATTGTATATTAATTAGTTTCTTTACTATTTTCACAACTTATAAAGGGCACATTTCTCCATCCATGGCCTGAGATAAACTCCTTGGGTAAGTATCACAAGTGTATATACTGTCGTTAGATCAGTGTTAGAATGCTACTGAGTTTTAACATTTGATCATAGAGAAAAAGTCATCTTTTGCTAATAACACTAATTCTACAGCTATTGTATCAATCCAAGCTCATAACATGGACGAGCGCAACAAACATGAAAGAAGACAGAAATAAAAAAAGAATTTAATTTTCTCCTAATAAAACTCTTTCTTTAGTCTTCCCACAATGAATAAACGATGGATACTCATAATAATGATTTTTAAATGAAAAAGTGGGGGTCTAAACATAGTTGTATAGCTGATACCACATCATGCAAAGAACAAATGAACCTCTGACCTTCTGCTACTTTGTTTTGGTCACGATTCCCACAGCTGTACCCTGAGGTCAGGGTACCTTTGGGAACATGAGATGTGGTTCAGGGACCTCAGTCTGAAGGGGAAATCAGCAGAGATATTCCCTCTACCTCTCACATTAATGCAAGTAATGATAGTGGGGCATTTTTTGCCAATTCTCCTAGGCACCTCATTTCACACCCCAGCTCTTACAAATGCCATTTGGTGATGATCGGGGGAAGGGGGAATCCCAACCACAATCCATTCACTTTATAAATTGCATTTGTAATTCATAATTTATAATTCATTATTCTCTATTAATTGTATCTATAGCTCATCTCATCCAAGAACCAAATAATGATGCAACTAGTCAATCTGGTGTAGTGGTTATTTAAGAGCAGCAGGACTCTAATCTGGAGAACTGAGTTTGATTCTCCGCTCCTCTGCCTGAAGCCAGCTGGGTGACTTGGATCAGTCTGAGCTCTCCCAGCCCCACCCACTTCACAGGGAGATTGTCGTGAGGATAATAATAACACACTTTGTAAACTGCTCTGAGTGGATGCTAAGTTGTCCTGAAGGGCGGTATATAAATCGAATATTGTTGATGTAGCTCCATGAATCAAAAGGGTTTATATATTTTTTTCTTTAAATTGCAGCTTATCTGCCACGCCTGCAGACAAAATGCTTTTGGAACTAAGGAGAATTTAAAGAAGTTTTACAATATGGCAAGGTTGTGTTATCTATCAATCAAAGTGAAGGGGGAAAAATCCACCCAAGCCCTTGAAGGCACCTAGAGCAACTACTCAGATTGCAGCTAACTGACATATCAATGTTCTGTCAGTATTAAAAAAGAAAAGCCAGTTTTTAAAGGTGAATATAGCTCAGAGTAATGAGACAGCACCATTTATTTATTTGATTTATTTACTTAATTTCGAGATTTTTAATCTGCCTTTTTACCCTCACAGGGCCACCAAGATGGCTAACAAAATTAAAACGTACAAATTAAAACCTCATCTTAAGAGCCATTAAAACCAACACACAAATACATTATTAAAATAGTTTAAAACTAGAACTTAAACTTACAAAAGATAAGAACAACAGTTAAAACACTGTGGAGGGAGGAGAAATCACTGAGGGAACAAACAAAACAAACGTCCTTCCCATTTAGTGGAAAACTGCATCAAAAGGAGCTAGGTGAATCTCCCCGGGAAGAGACAGTTCCAGAGTTTTGGTGCCATGATTGAAAATAACAACAACAACAGATTTATGGGATGTAAAAGGAGAACTGTGGCAGTTTGAGAATTTTTAAAGAAAAACAACGAAAAGGGAAGAGAGAAGGGATCTTACCATTTAGGGGAAATGTAATAATAATCTAAGCTAGTATAAGGGTTAGGGGAATTTTATTCAGAATATATGATAATGAGAGTAGGTAAATAGACATACTAATGGGGTATACTATATATAATACATTATGTTAGCAGACCAGATTGTATATTATATTATGTGACTGTGTTATATTGCGTTGTGTGCTGTGCTACATTGGTGGCATGGCACACAGTAGGGGTTTTATAATACATATTATATTGATAGTAGTATATCTGATAGAATATATGTTTAAAAGAAATAGAATATGTTTAAACTAAGATTCTTGTTATATGTTATATTGTATTATACTTGTCTGCTATATTGAGGGGTATAAGATGTATACTATACTATATTGATAGTATAACTGATAGATGTATACTATATTGATAGTATATTTGATATATTTGATAGAATATCTGAAAAAAATTAGAATGTGCTTAGAGTAAGGGATACCATTAAGTAATAAGAGGGGTTAAGGGTTGGAAAGCTGTTGGAAATCGATAGGGAGGGGGGAGGAAAAGGGTGGGGGACAGGGTTAATTAGATATTAAGGGTATGTATGTATTAAATTCGGAATGTATACTCACCAATAATTTTTTTTAAAAAAAACAACAACAGATTTATATACCGAATAATAATATTCGATTTAAGTTCATGACAATTTAATACCCACTCAGAGCAGTTTTACAAAGTATGTCATCATTATCCCCACAACAAACACCCTGTGAGGTGTGTGGGGCTGATAGAGCTCCAGAGAGCTGTGACTAGCCCAAGGTTACCCAGCTAGCTTCAAATGGAGGAGTGGGGAATCAAACCTGGCTCTCCAGATTAGAGTCCCACTCTCTTAACCACTACACCAAACTGGCTCTCAATTTTCTCAGGAGAAAAAGCCTTCTCCTGGGTTGCCACCCACCTAATCTCAGAAGGTAGGGACACCTGAAACAGGGCCTCCAAAGCTTAGCACAATTGTTAGGTAGATCAAGATGGGTATTAGTCTGCCTATAGCAGTAGAAAAGAGGAAGAGTCCAGTAGCACCTATAAGACTAACAAAATTTGTGGTAGTGTATGCAGGGCCGGTGCCAGGGTTTCTGGCGCCTGAGGCAAGATACCTACTTGCGCCCCCCCCCCACTAACCAATTATAAAAAACAGAAGAAATGTAGGAAAAATGAAAATTGCAAAACTTAAAACTTTTTACATTTTTAATTTAATTTTTTCTTAATTTAAATTTAAATTTTTAAATAAGTGTGAGAATAAATAACAATAAATCTTTTGTTTTTCTTTCTTAAACAGGAAACAGATAACAAATCACAAATAACTTTGAATAAATCTGTGAACTGTAATGTCAAAATTATGTCTGTTGCATGTTTTCATTTCAGGCACGTCAAAATCTTACTTTGCGTGCCTTTTCTCTTGCAAGGTTTTCACAGGGCATGCAAGGTTCTCTCTTCCTCATTTTACATTTTTATCCTCCCAACAACAACCCTGTGAGGAAGGTGAGGCCAAGTGAGAAAGGTTGAATATGAACTGACAGTAGTCTGTCCAAACTTTGATCTCCTGGACAGTGGCAGGAGTTTGCAGATGCATAAATGGCACAAGGAACAGAATGGTTTGGCAGAGACAGCACTAATTTATACTCTGCTACTGCCTCCTGGCTGTTGGCAACCAAAGCTTTAGGAAAGTCCAGATTTTAAAAGGTCTGCCTGTCTCTCCTTTGAGCAAACTGGGGGAGCAGCATCTTGTCACCTACCATGTCTTAAACACCATAAATAAAGAAGGTTGTCCAAACACAACACAGACATGGAAACCCTGTATTAAACATGCACACCCCTTCCAATTGCATGCTTTTTTTTCCTGGCAGGATGAAAATGGGGATGTCAGGAGATTAGGAGGAGGAGGATGTCAGCAACCTGTGTGTGCATTCTCATAAAACTATTTTTGGAAATTTACTTTGCCTGGATTCTTCTTTTGCTGTGAATCACCAAGAGAGCTTCTATCCAGGTTGACATTAAGGTGTCATTCTAAGGTGAAATTTTGTTTTTTAGCACATTCATCCTTTTGTACAGCAGGAATGCAAGGGAAAATATGAAGGATGGAAATCCCATACACCTTGCATTGTTCCACCTGTACACCGAATGTGAATGGGAGTTTCCAGAAATGCTTTACAAGCTGTTCATTACATCAGGAGCAGAATCATTCTGCTAGTTCAACCCTGGGCTGCAACACAGACAGATAATAAACTTTCCAAATGTGTGCACACTGTGCTGTGCCTGATCCCCCGCCAGGCCCCACAATGCAGGCAGGTCCCGTCTCTTGCAGAAATTGCAGACTTTCCCTGCCCAACCTCTGCGCTTCGTGCTGCTAATCAGCACAAGAGGCCAGCACGCGCTTCTGCTTGGAGTGGGGGCAGGGCTGCGGCTGCGCCCCAGAGCTTCTGCCAGCCTGCGCGGCGCGCGCACCAGGACGCTCACAATGAGAGCGGGGCAGGGTGGAGCGGGGCTCCGGTGTGTACACAAACACCACATGGAGAGCCAGGGAGGGGATTGGCTGCCAGCCGGGGAGAACTGAGAGGCACAAGCAAACGGCATGAAGCGTCACTGGCTGCTGCTCTAGCGCTGGGTCAGGCTGAGGTGTTGTTGGAGGCGGGGCTGGGGCCAGGCAACGGCGCCTCCTTCGGAAAGAAGCGCTCGCGGCCATCGCCTACCCTGCCTCTATTATAACGCCGGCAGTGAGTGTATGAGCTTTCGTGAGTCACAGCTCACTTCTTCAGATACAGCTAGAATGTGAGTCCATGTGTCCTTATATCTTGGAGAGTGGAGTGACTTCAGATGCCGAATGACAATAGCAGGTAAATGACAATTGCCAGTGAGGTTCATAAGGGAGTAGGCAGTCCTTCAGGTATGTTGGTCCCAAACGATATAGGCTTTAAATGTCAGCACCAGCATCTTGAATTGTACCCAGAAATAGATTGGAAGCCAATGTAGAAAGACCAAGGCTGGAGTGATATGCTTCCCATGACCCACTTCAACCAACATCCTGGCTTCAGTATTCTGCAGTTTCCAAACACTTTTCAAGGGTAGCCCAATGTACAGCACATTGCAATAATCTAACTTAGATGTAATCAAGGCATATACCACAGTGGCCAAGTCTTTCCTGCCCAGGAACATCTGCAGCTAGCTAACCAGTGAAATCTGGTAAAAAGCACCCTGGGCCATAGTTGCCACCTGCTTATACAGCAGTAGACCTGGGTCCAAAAGCACCACCAAACAACAGACCTTTTCTTTCAAGGGGAGTGCAACTCCATCCAGAATTGGTGACACCTTCAATCCTGGGCCAGACCTTCTACTCATCAGTAGCACTTCCATCTTGCTAGTATTATGCTTCAATTTGTTAGTCCACATCCATCCCAAAAGTGCCTCTAGGCACTGTCTCAGGATTTCTAAAGCCTCTCTGAGATCAGCTGCAAGTGCGAGTAGAGCCAAATGTCATCAGCATATTGATGACAATCCAGCTGAAATCTCTGGACGACTTCACCCAGTGGTTTCATGTAGGTGTTAAAAACCATGGAGGACAGGTTGGAACCTAGCGGGATCCCACAGGCCAAAGGGCTGAGCAGCAGTCCCCCAACACCACCTTCTGAAACCTACCTTCTAGGTAGGACTGGAACCATCACAGAATGGTACCTCCCAATCCCAGCCCAGTAAGGCATTCAAGAAGCATACAAAAACCACTGAGAGGTCCAGGAGAATCAACAAAGTCGTTCTCCCTCTGTCCTTCTCCTGAGCAGGTCATCCACCAGGGCAATTAAAGCTGTTTTAGTCCCACAAAATCAGAGTGGAAAGGATTTCTAAACAATTTGCCTCATCCAGGAAAGCTCTGCATTGTGTTATTTGTCCACTAACAGTGCCATTCTATGCAGATTATACTTATTTAAGACCACTGATATTGTAATTGTGTAAATCTGCTGAGGAGGGCACTGTAACCACCAACAAGGCTTTTCCCTCATTGTGATTTCCAACCATGTACTTGTGAGGTATCTGAAAAGCCACGGCAGAAAAAAGTGCTGGGTGTGTATCCGATTTGCTGGAGGAAAATGGGAGATAGGGAATGGTTAATGTGTTCCCTCTTGTTCTATCACTTTTGTACCTCAAACTACTTCCTTCTTGAAGTGGCTTTTTTAAGGCATAAAAAAATCACTGTGGCATTATTACATGCAGGTAGTTTGTGCTTCTGATTCCAGCTTTTAAAAAAAATCCTTCAACCAATGCTTGGTGGGCAGTATTGTATGCAAATTAACAAGGGCTTATATTAATGTATAAACTTGAGACATCCATAGCAAATATTTTAAAAATTAACACAGACTAGTTATAACTATAAATATAAAACAATTTTGCCAATAAACTATGCATCCTCAAATACGTTTTGGCTCCTGCATACATCCTAAAACCTAATGAGGGGTATTTGCTGCAGAGCTAATAAATAATGCAGATTTGATTTTATATTTTCCCCTCTATAATGCATTGTTAGGAATTATTTTTAATAAAACACATGCTTTATCTGTAAACTGCTGCATATTAAAAGGTAATTTGGTTGCATCAACAAAATCAGCCACATTTTGCAATGTACAGTAATTGTAAACTATAGTTTTTATATTAAAAACTTGACAATTCATGTAACTCTTCTTGTTTCCATTTCAGACCTCCAACTCTCCCAATTTAGTTGGGCCACAACATGATTTTTAGAACTCTGACCCATAAAAAAATTGTTTGCCAAGAATATCATTTCAGCAGCATCAGCCAGGTGGTATTTTTTACACTACACGTATCATGTACCATATGCCTAGATAGGAATGACATTTTATAAAATCAAGCTACCTATAATCCTCCAGAATCTTGATATTTTTCAACTTATGACAATGCCAAATATTATAATTGGTGATTAAATATGCTTTAGTTCTAAGAATAAAAGCAAAAAGACTGGCAAGATACACCATGTAAATCGCAAATATTAATTTTTCTCTTGTAAACCTTTCTCCAAACAAGTCTTAGAGCTAAATGAAATTTAGTTCTTTCTTTTTATTCATGCTCACTGAGAAATGGAAAGAGACTACTCAGATGCATTTCGTCCCTTAATTCTAACTGTATACGGGAGAAATAGATTGTACTTGTTCAGTGAGGGATAAGCATCTGCTTATTCTAAGAGCCAAGCTAGAAGTGACTTCTTTCATGTGAAGAACACTTGATTGGTCCTGCAAGTTTACCTGGGAAGTGAAGTCAGAGTGTGTGAGAGTCCCCTCGCTGTGAGAATCACTGGCTGATGAGCCAGAGAAAGCTGGTAGCAGCAGCAGCAGCTATTGCAAATCGTTCCTCCAGTCACAAGCCTGCTGGATGCGGGGCCCCCCAAAGATCATTTGGGTGCACGCAGCTGCTACTCTCTCTCAGGGCGCCATGCGGTCTTCCTGCTCCCGGGGAGCTGCTCTAGAGAAAGCTGCCGTGTCGGTGAAGCTACAGCGGCAGCAACAGCAGAAGGATCTGCTGCTGCTGCTGCTTTAACATGTCCTTCCCCTGCTCCTGAGCTCCCAGAGAGAAACTGGAGTGAGGGCATACTAGAGCAGCAGCAGATCCTTCTGCTGTTGTTGGGGCTAGACAACGACAGCAGTCCTACGGTTTGAGCCCCAGGGCAACCCTATAATCAACACTCTTTTTATTTCCACTCAGAGCTTCAGGTGTTCTCTACTTTACCCAAACATTTACCTCTTAAGCTTGATGGTTTCTCAAATAATGATCTCTTATTAAAGATATATTCACAGACCCAGTCATACAGACTAATTTTCCACACAGACCTTCACTAACAGAATAAACACTTCTCTCATACACACAGCTGGAAATATCCTGGGGAAGATCAGATCCCTTCAGAGGTATATAAAGCTTTTCTAGAATGGTGGTCTCCCATTCTGGCTAGAGTATTTACACAAATTAATAACATGGGATTGATACCTCTTAGATGGAAGTTAAGTATTATAGTCCCCATACACAAAAAAGAAAACAAAGCAGTTCCACAAAATTATAGACCAATAAGTTTACTGGATGTTGTGGCCAAAATATATATTAAACATCTTTTAAGTAAATTGGAAGAGAGGGTTGCTGAGAAGCAAATCTTATCCCCCTGCCAGGCAGGATTTAGAAAAGGTATACCATTGACAATTGCCAGGCATTCTTTCAACTGGCCTATGCAGGGGTGTATGGATCCAGAAAGACATTACATGCTGTATTTGTTGATTTGGCTGCTGTGTTTAGAGTCCACTGACAGGACTCGCCTGTGGTTAAAGCTGGCAGGGCATAGACAAAGGGTTATTGTTCTTATTGCAAGAGCTACATACCGATACTTTTGCCAAAGTTAGGGTGGACATCACTGGCACCCTGACAGATAGAATTCCCATAGGGAAGAAAGTGAAACAGGGCTGTGTGCTCTCCCCACTTCTATATAACTTGTATATCAACAATATAGTGGAGTCCCTTACTAGCCCGCAATATGTTCCCCCCACATTGGGCCAGCAAAAAATTTCCATCTTGTTATATGCTGATGACATGGTCCTAGTTTCTTTAACTAAAATTGGCCTAAGGAGACTTACGGACCAATTAGAGTGTTATTGTAAAGAAGAAGCTCTCACCATCAATTATGAGAAGAACAAGGTAGTGTCCTTCAGGAAAAGGGCTAAAATCTCCTTTTGAAGTATCCTGGGAAATTCCATCAAACAATGTAGCTCCTTAAATTACTTAGGTGTCATTTTTAAAGTCTTTAAAGAGACTTCAAGTTGGTCTGCCCATGTGGCTAGGATAAAATCTTCGGCTTTAAGATTGGTTGGGTCAGTTCTAAGCTTCTATTTCTCCAGGGCAGGGCGGCTTACAGACCTGCTCTGAAACTGTATATAAGTAAGGTTATTCCACATCTCTTGTACGGGGTTGAAGTGTGGGAGTGGAATGAAACAACTCTGGTCAGTCTTGAATGTACCCAGAGCCATTTTTAAGGCACATTTTAGCCCTCCCTAAGGGCTTGCCAGCTGCCCTGATGAGAGCTGAAACTGGAATTCCCTCTATCAGGGCACAAGCCCATTTAAAGATTATAAAATACTGGATAAGAAACAAAAACACTAGAGTTAACACTCTTAGCCAACAATCCATAAACATGTTACTATCTCAGTGTCTTGTGTTTCTTGACAGTATATGTTCCAGGTATTCTATCTCAGATGACCTTTTGGGTTCAGCAACTGATAATTTTGAAATCAGGAACTGGATATATGATTTTGATGCAAAGATAGATCATACATCAATTTTAAATTCAAAGGCAGCTCCATGCTCCAAATTATTTAAACATGATTACTCTAGTTACTATCTTGAAACACACACTCAGAGTATCATTTACTTCCTCACATTTTCAAACAATGCCCACGACAGTTTTAGACAGACACTTCAACTATATCCCGCTGGTTCAGCATGTTTGCATATGAAGCTCTAAAGAAATAGAGGATCTACCCCATGGTATCCTTGCCTGTCCACTGTACTGTACCCCTACAGTCAAATTCCTAGCAGCAATTTTAGATAACGTAAAGCAATACTCAGAGGTCGAGAAAATGTCTATATTGCTATCTGATATAGACACAGAAGTGTCTTATAAAGTCTCTCTATTCGCAGTTGCAGCAAGCAAGATAAGCGCATCTGTGGTAACTAGAGGGGAATCTGGATAAATATTTCTATATCTTATGGTTTTGAGCATTACTTGCTGTACTTGTACTTTGTAGTCCTTGGAGTTTCTGGAGTATATATCAACTGTATATTTTAATTGTTAATTGTAAATTTGCTATGGCCAATGGCAAATTGCAATAAACTTATTATCTATCTCATGCACACTGCCATATATTCATTCAGGCTTTACCAGACAGCTGATCTCTCTCTCAGATATATACAAACTGACTCAAGCGCACATAGAGGTTGCCTTTCTCAGAGATACACACAGACTAACTCTTTCAGGCTCCACACACTTTGCCTAATTTGGCCAGAATTTCTCAGAATTCCATACAGATTTACTAATCTTGGCAAAATGAATACTTTCTCTCAGAAACACACAGACACAAACGGTCTCAGTCTATCTTAGTTTGTCTGCCTTAACGAAAATGAAAACTTTTCCTCAGTACACTGATTAAAAACTACAGTTCACTGTACCCTCTAGAGTACCTTTGCCATCCAATCAGTGTCGATCCATTCACCCATCCAGCCCCCTCCTCCTTACTTCAGAGGCCTGCATTTAAACCCACAGAAACTAATATTACAAACCCACATTAACCAGGTATAACAAGAATTAGCTGGAGTCATAGCCTGAACAGCACATTTGAAAACAAAACTCTAAATAAACATTTGCCTTTTCACTAATCGTATAATATCCTTAATGACTGAATGAAAGGTAACTGGCCTTTCTGTTCTTAAATCTATGTTCATAAAGAGGATTGTGATTGTTTGTGAACTTTGCAGAGCCTTAGGCCTGGAACACAGATGGGAAGAAGGAAAATGAAGTTAATTTTTATTCAAACCAAAGCAGCCTGCATCTCTCTGGGAGATAAACTGCTTTAATTATTTCCCCCTTGCTAAACCTGTATGCCCATCATTTCAAGAAAGCAATGCCTTAGCTCTTGTTTTAAAGAATAAAATCAGCTGAGAATGGAAAATAAATTTTAAGAACGCTAAGCACCATTGTGAGGGGGATGGGACTAAAAACCAATTCGGTAGTACATAGAAGTTCTTTTGTAACACTGAAGACTAATAAAAAGAAGACTGCAGCTTACTTAATGCAGACTTCAGAGTGTCTTAAGAGTCGCTTCAAAAGATATTTGGTGACTGGTAGTTATTTCAGTCAGATCTATTTTTACGTATTTTTATTTTCTGGTTTGACATTCCTTGCTTAACTACAAATGACAGTCAACCATTAAGTTTTAAATCTTGATTTTAAGAATTCACAGATATTCAAGAAAATATTCCCTACCTTAGAGTCCTGTATGATAGCATAAAGCATACTAAGGCCTGTGGTTTCAGACATCAAAAGCTGTGGCTTACCAGTTATCTTAAGAGCCAATCCATATATATTCCATAATACAGCTTTTAAACCTACTCAAGAGATGAGAGCAAGTGTCTGAGCCTTGCATGATCCTTAGAGTACATGAAATTGCAAATGAGAGTCATTCTACAGCTGCACTTGCTGTGAATACATTATATTTTATCCCTCATGTGACTCCCTTTGCTGCACATTTCTTTGCCCACAAAAAAAAAATTTACTAACCATCCAGGAATTTATCCCAGCTTACCACCAAATGAATAATTCACCTTTCCTCCTCAAGGGTTAAGCTTCCCAGCCCTCTTACACGGGCAAGTTGGTGCATATGAAAGACACAGGCAAACTGCCAGACTAGCAGTGAACAGAAATGCAGACTTGGCTTTGCCGGTGGGGAGGCTATGAAAAAGCAGTGAAATAGAATTTTCCAAGCAAAATGACACAGACTGGCCAGTCTAAGGAAGGCATGGGTTAAAAAGGTTAAGGGACTCTGGGTAAGTTTAGAGTCAAAAGGATTCTTCTGGATCTTTGGAAAACTATTCTTTGGTGGATTAACCATAGTGTATGAGAGGAGGACACCAGCCTCACAGGTAAACCAGTATATAACAAGACATTATGCAGGTATTTGATGAAGAGAGCCTGGCTCTCAAAAGCTTATACCCTGGAAATCTTGTAAGTTTTTAAGATGCTACTGGAATATTATGAATTAGATCACAACAGATCTCCATATCTTTCCTTTTACACAGTAGGAGTGGGGTACATAAATGTTAAGGGAGATTGAACTCTTTCCTTTGGCAAATTTCCTCCACCTGCACAGAAATTTCCCCCTTCCCCTACACCACTGTTATTGTCAAACTATCTTTAATTAATTGCTTTGGGTTATCAGAATTAAAATCAAAGTGCTATGCAGTAAGAGTGTGGGATGAGTCCTCCCCCCCTAATTCTTCTGAGGGTCCAAGCTACAAATTATGAAATCCTCAAGCTTGTTGGGAAACAATATGAGGACTTGGCGTCACACATGCAACAGAAGTTTAGGGCCTCACAGACACACACAAGCTCTTTTCTGCTTGAAACTACAGCAGACAGGGAGAAGGGGCTTTAGTCTCCCCCCTTTATGTTTTTGTATCCTCAAATAGTTCTAGGAGCTGTTATTGGCTCTGTTGTAGAGATGCGCATGAACCAGAAAAAAAACAACCATGCAGTTCGCGTTTCGTCACATTTCACGAACCACGAATTTTCATGAACTTGCCCCAGTTCACAAATCAGTTAGTTTTGGTTCCTGAAAATGTCACTTCCAGGCCAGCAAATCACCACTTCTGGGTCAGCAGACGGTCACTTTCGGGTCAGCAGAAGGTTTCCAGGAAGTCCATCCCCTGTTGCCTAGGAAACTGATTGATTGGCACCAGGCTGTCTGCAGTGATGAACTGAAAAACGAACCAAATGAACCAGCCTAAAGTTCTTGGAGGTTTGTCAGAAATGGGATCTGGCAAACTGCTGGTTCACAAACCAGAAACTGGCCTAGTTTGTCATGGATTTTTGTTCGTATTTTGGTCCATGCCGATCTCTACTCTGTTGTGAAACTTACATGTAGCCATATGTAATGAGATTTTTACAAGAGGAGAACTGTCTGAGGATACAAAACACCAGGGTCGAATCCACATTCACCCATTACCCGCATGTTTATCGGATATCTTCCGTTTGCCTCCAATCCGCGATTTTTTCCTCTTTGTTCACATTCCTGCTTCCAATCCGTCTTTCTCGCGCGTCCCTCCGGTCACACGGCCGCTCGAAAACCGCTTTTTTGGGCGGGACCTTTTTTTCCCGCCCATTTTTTAAAATTTTTTTGAGCGCACTTTTCCGTTATTTCGATCTTTCCTTATAAAGAAACATCATTGAAGATAATGATGCCTCTCTTTCCCCCACTGACAGCACTGATGGCTCTCTCCCGTTTCTTTTTTGGAAATTTGGAAGCATTTGGGAAGCTTTTGTGGGCATTTCCTATGCAGGACAGTTCAGTGCCTGAATTTTACTGAAGTTTCACTTCCTTGGAGTGTCATTATTTCGATATTTCATAATTTCGATATTACAGTAATATAAAATAAAAAAAATAAAAAACAGTTAAAAAGGAAGTTTCGCGAGTCCGTTCTGAGGGTGGATTCACCCCAAAATGATTTTTCAAACTGCCAGATTTGATTCAGAAACAGCATAATCAATAAATCCAATGCTATGAAGTCAAAAACAGTCTTTTGCAGACTACGGAGCACTTGCAAGTTGAATCAGCCAATAGGAACTCTCAGAACGGCCGGAGAGACAGGAAGGGGGGTGGTTTTTTAAAAAAAACACGTAAATTGCGCATTGGCCCGTTCACGGCCACCGTGAAACTCCCGTTGAAAACCTGTGACCACATATTCGGGAGAAATGCGAATGAAATGCGTCTGTTTAATGAGGTAATGTGACCGGCACTCGGGATTGCGTGGGGAATGCGGGGAACATGCGACTTAGAATGAGTAATGTGGATTTGACCCAGGAGGGAGAAGCTACAGCTGTTTCTCCCTGTCTGTTATAGTTCCAAACAGAAAGGAATTGGTGTGAATCTGTGAGGCACAGAACTCCTATTGCATGTGTGAGGCAAAGTCCTATTGCATGTGTGAGGCAAAGTCCTTGTGCTGTTCCTGTTGGAAATATAATGTATTAAGGAAAGCAGAAGACACAGAATACCTGCAAGGGACAGCAAATCTGACAGTTAGATAGAGTGGGATCCTTCTTTCCTCTTCTCTTCTGTCCTTCTTGCATGTCTCCAGATTGGTATTCTTAGACTACTTCCTGCTTCTTCCCAGAAGTCCCTCCCCCCCTGTTTAGTGAGGTAGTTGATATCTATTCTTTTTCTCAGCTTTCTATCATAGTTGCAGTTCCTGAACAAACTCTCTTAATGTACTTCTTAATCAGATTCAAGATCATTCCTAAGATATACCATACTCTACAGTTCCCCAGTTCTTTGGGAAGGGAAATAAGACTTCACCACTATGTTGCCTTATGTCCTATCTGTTGCTTTAGGGATGTGCTCCTATATGCTACCTGTGTTTCAAGTATGATCCTCCTAGGTAGTTATATGTTGTCTAATGTCAGTCCTAGGATTGCTTTGTTGCCAAGTAGGCCCCCTCCCCTGCTTTGAAGCCTGCTATGAACTGTGCTAAAGTTTCCTGCGTTGCTGTTTCACTGCTACACCAAAGACTGCTTTGCACGTGTGTGTTCTGATACACGTGTCAGTTTCCTGCCTGCGTGTCAATTACCCTGCTGCTGTAATAGACTGTGTAGTTTACTGACTCCATGTTTGGGTAACTGCACAAAAGGACTCTCTTTCTGGGCAGCCCTGCCCGGACCTATATCTGGAATTCCCAGTGTGTGTTTGGACTGTGTTCCCCGTGCCTGCTTTGCCATCTGCCACGGACCGTGCCTGTTCCCTGCTTTGGACTGTGTTTTAAAGTGTTGTTCCCGCTGCCTCCATGGAAGCCTGCCTCATATGGGCCCAAGCCGCTGCTAGCAGCCGGGCGCCTGCCAGGGAAACCTCCAGCGAGCCTGGCTAGGCACTCCCTGGTCAGTTCCCGCCTGGAGCCTCCCGCGAGCCGGTCGCCGAGCTTGCCCTCGCTACCGGGCAGCCTGCTATCCAGCCCCAGCTATGCCCAGCCGGCATCCATGTTCTCAGGCAGCCAGAAGACCCTGGGAAGAAGACTGCTTTGAGAAGCCATTTCGGCGAAGCGGGCACACCACGTCCGCAGCGAGAGCCCCTCGCCCCGCTCTGCATATCTTAGGAGCCGCCCCGGAGAAGGAACTAAGTGCCGACCATCCCAAGCACTTAAAGAATGCATCTCAAAGAAACCTCCGCATTCCAAAGCTGATGACATCAGGACAAGCCCTGTCCGCTGGAACATCCTTTCAGCCCACTTGGATTTCCCCCTCCCTCCTTTGTCCCCTCTTCCTGAGGTGTCACTTATCACAATCTGATTACCAAAGTGGCCCATCCAAGCCATTCAGTAGCCCATTAGACCCTTTGTTTTAATCTGTGAGAACCACCAAGTACAGCACCAGCCCCAGGGTACGTTTTGGGGTATTTAAGCTGGTCTCCCAGACCACTCGGTGCTCAGGCCATTCCCTATCCAGACTTCCTTGCTGTCCGTCTGTGGTCCCAGTGCTGGCATTGGGCCACCCTCGCTGCTGTGTCTCTGCTTCGCTCCAGGATAAGTGAGTATTTCCCCTATCATCGTTGGGAACCAGCTAATGCGAACGTCTCTGTATTTCCTACTCTGTATTTCTTAGACCTTGTATGTTCCTTGTATGATTGTGCAAGCTAGGCTTACGCTACACTCAATACACGTGTTTGGAACTTATTTGTTGTCTGCCTCTTTTTCACTAGAGTGTCTGGGATCGGGACCTCCGTAAACATAGGTTATGATCCTTGCTTAATATTAATAGTTACAGACTGCTATAGCTAATTCCCCATTATAATAAAGAGCAGTTCTGGTAACAGTTTACTGGTGGAGAATATGCGGGCATAACCCGGTTCGTGTGAATACACGTGAGTCGACACGCGTGTTTTCGGCGAACTGACTTAGAGGAAAATTTTCCAGACCTCAGTGTAAAGAGCGCAATTTAGCTCAGGGAATTAAAAGTGTGAATGTGTGTGGCTCCAGCGAGCATTTCTATCTTGTGGGTTGGCTTTTCCCCATTTCCTCCTTCAGCCAGCTTTGGACTACTTGCCTTTTGTGGTGCACCGCGAGGCCCTCCAGCCGTTATAACCGGTGTACTGTGGGTGAGGACCTCTGAACTGGTGAAGTTCCTGGCCACCTTCCGGGCCGCCTAAACGCGTCTATGTGGGTGGGATCCCAGAAGTAGGCTCTATAGGTTTATATATATCCTGAAGCAGCACATATAAAATTCTTTTCCGCCCTCCCCCGTCTCTCCTAAGTCCGTCCAAACCCCGTTCCTGCCAGCACTTAGGCTTCAATCCCCGCTCCGGAGGAAACGTGAAGGGATCGTTGGTCCGTTCGTCTAGTTAGCTTTGGGAATCTAAAGCCAGATTCCTGAAGCCCCGCGGCAGCCGGCCGCACCGTGCTTAAGAGTTTTAAGTTAGACTCTTGGGCGCCTTTCCGCTTGCGAGTTTTAAGTTAGGCTCGTGAGCACACCTCGCTTGGGAGTCAGTGGGACTCTTGGGCACACTTCTGCTTGGGAGTTGTTAGAACTCTTGAGCGCTTTTTCCGCTTGGGAGTACAGTAAGCTTTACTCCTGGGCACTTTCGCTTGGGGACTTGCAGAGGCAGTCCTTGAGCGCTTTCAGTCTTTTGGTCTTGGCTTGGAGACAGTTTAACCGTTTGTCTCTGAGCGTGAGGCCTGGGGACACTTTGAGTTTAGTTCTTGGGCTTAGAGAGCTTGAGAGCATTTTAGCTTCCGAGCAGAGGCTTGGGAGCATTTCTGGTTGCCTGAGCAGAGGCTTGGGAGACCCCTTAATTGCAGTTTCCGGGCAGAGGCTTGGGAACACTTTTTGGTTTTCTGAGCGCATAGGCTTGGGAGACCCCTGAGCTTTGGTTTTCCGAGTAGAGGCTTGGGAGACCCCTGAGCTTTAGCTTCTAGGCAGAGGCTTGGAAGCACTGAGCGTTTTTGTTCTTGGGCTTAGAGAGCTTGAGAGCACCCTCTGAGCCAGTACACTTTTCCTGGTCCCGTGGCTTGTAGGCAAGCTTGAAACGGGAATAGGAATTTTCCTTCTCCCCCGGTGGAAAAGAGCCGAGTGTAGAACCCTTAAAAATCCCCTTGTGAACCTAAAAGTAGGACCTTAAAACCCCCTGGTAAAAACCCTTGAGGACCTGAGGGAAGGATAAACCTCCCAAAAGGGACATAGAGAGGAAGAAGTTGTTAAAACCCTTGAGCAGCTTTAATCGCCCCACCCCTGGTGTCGCTGATCCACTCTGTAACCTCCCCCGAGATCAGCCTTAAACTAAAAAGGAGAAAAATGTACCGGGCAGCCCCCACCATGCCCCGCCTGGAGAAGTGGCTAGTTAAGAAGGGAGATTGCCCCTGGGAAGCCGGTTCCTTCAAGGGACCTGACCCGCTCCAAATAGTTAGAAGCGCCTTCCAAGATTTTTGCGAAAAAGAGAAACCTAGGTCCAGTAAGAAGGATAGGTATGGAGCCTGGGCACTTTTCACCGCCCTACAGGACAGCGTGTCCCTAATTAATAAGCTACAGATAGCTCAGGAAGAACAGGAACAGGAGATAGAAAAGCTAAGGAAAGAAAAGAAGGAACATGAGGAAAAAGCAGCCGAGTGGCGTTCAGAACGCGTTAACTTCATGCTGGAGAAGCAGGGACTAGCCGCTGCCCTCCAGGACGCCCAGCACAAGGCTGAAGTGGCCACCGCTCGTGCCGACATGGCTGAGCATGCAGTAATCGAGGGACAGGAGAAAATTGCAAAGTTAACCCATGCTGCCCAGTTCATGGCAGAGCAGAAAGTCGCAAAGATAGCCGCAGCAGACCACTCCGCTTGTAAGAGGGAGCTAGAGGCCCTAAAGCAGCACCTGGGGATGCAGCAGGCCGTAATTTCCGCCGTGCATCCCGCAGCCCTCTTGGCCCTCCCCGAAGGTAGTACCGACAACTGGTCACCCCCTTCGCCCCAGTCTGCGGAAGCCCCACAGCCCCTCCACCCAATAGCCACCAAGGAAATTGTATCCATGGACGAGGATGGCAGGAAAACGGACCGGGTCGTTAAGGAAACTCGCAATTGGAGGCCCGATGAGCTCCAAGCCATAGCAGACCGCATGGGACCCCTAAACCGAGACACAGCCATCCAGTGGTTCACCCATGTGACCACCTCTCAGCCTTCCGCTAGTGGTTCCGATGTGGCCCAACTGGCCCGCCAATGCGCCGCCCCTGAAATAGTCTCGGCCCTCAATGCCTATATTTCTAACCGAAGGCTAGCCACACGCAGCCAGTACGGAGCAATTAAGGAAATTTGTGCATTCCTGTGGCCCACCAAGAGCTTGAAAGCCCTGTATATTGCGGAGTCCCAGAAACCTGGGGAGGACCCAGAGGCATATTTAGCTAGGAAACAGCTTCTTGCAGAGCTAGCAGACGAAGTGGACCTGGATGCCAGCGATGTACCCGACTTTGACGAGTTAGAATTCAGGAGAGCAGTCATAGATGGACTCAACAGCACCACTCGCCTAGCCCTAGCAGGAGTCGAGCCCGGGAGCATTACATGGGGAGAGCTGGAATCCCGCATCAGGAGCATTGCTGGCCTGCTGCGGGAGACCGGCGCCATCCGCCATGTGAAGTCCCCGGCCCCCCATAGGAAAGAGAGTGAGCCCATCAACACAGTCACGTATGCCAACCATGGTCCCCACTCCCAATATCGGCCCCAAGGGCATAGCTCGTACTCGGAGCCTAGAGGTGGCATCTTGCGTGGGAGAAGTGGTAGCTTCGCTCGGGGCCGCAGCCAAAGGGACTCTCATCCAGGAGTAACCTTTGCGCCCACCCCCAGTCGCTACCCTTCCTCCCCACAGGGACCCTCTGAGCCCTGGAGACCTGCGCTGCCCTCAGCGCCCCCGCCCCCTCGGGCACCTCACCCCTACAATCACCAGGTCTACCCTCCCCCAAGTCAGGCTGACTCCTGGAGACCGCAGCCAAAGGACCATGAGGAGCCCTCTGACCTAGGCGGCCTGCCGCCAACCAGGGACTCACTCCGCTGGGAACTCTGGAAGCGGCTCAAGGATCATGGGGCAGACATGGAGCTCTTCCACCAGCAGCCCACTTCAGTTCTTCTCTCTGCCCTTCTAGACACCCTTGGGAAAGGCCCTCCCCAACATGCACAGCCAGTGGCTACAGTAAGAGGAGAGCCGCCACCAGCTGGGAACCCCTTTTTCCAATAGGGATGCCCGGGGGTCACACATGCTTCTCCCCACTTAACTGCCCGTGGGAGAAAACCAAAGGTTGAGGCTAGCCTTCGACCTCCGGGAACTAAAAATAGCTTGGAACTTAAAAGAGAGAAGGAAAGATTCCAAAGGGTGATTCGCACCCAGAACCCAGCACCAACTTTGCCAGACACCTCTGAAAGAAACCTGGCAGAGCTGCAAAATAAAATCCATGAACTCATAAGTGTAAATAGGGAACAGAATTTAAAAATAAATGATCTTAATAAAGAGAAAGAGGAATTAAAAGAAAAATTAAAAGCTTGCACAATAGAGAAAGAGCAGCTCCACAATAAATTCCTTAGCATGCAGACTTTGCTGGAGGACCAGAATAATGAAACCGCCACTTTAAAAACCCTGATGCAAAATCTCCTGGAATCCCAGAGACTCACTGAGGCCAGATTAAAGACTTTAGAGGAACAATCAATGATTGAATCAGCACCCCGCCCCGCCAAAGGCAGTGAAACAGGTAGCCAGTCACCTTTGCCTCCAATTTCTGCCTCAGCCCCCACGCCCAAGAAGCCAGAATTCACTTTAGCCTCTGAGCATGTGCAGAGTTTAAAAGTCATTCCCCAAGAAATTGTCTTGGCTCCCATAGACTGCCCCCAGCCAAGCTATACACAGCCCACCGTGACTGTGCCCTCTTGCAATGGCCCTGAAGAACAGGTAAATAAAAGTAAAAATGCAGTTCCTTTAAAAGATTTAAAATGCTTTGAGAATCCAGTGCTTGCAACTACACACCAAATAGCTTTCTCTCAGCCTTCCCTGACTAACACCCCTGAAGAAAACCTCATGTTGGGCCTGTGTGGTTTAGTAGTGCTTGAGCTAATTCAGAGATATTTGTGTATCTGTTTCCTCATCTTAAAATGCTCAAGCCCAAAACTTAATGAAAAGGTAGAGCCTCCAGCAGTAAGTGCAGTCAGGAATGTAATAATGCAAGTGAGCAAATTCCAGAAAGAATCCCAGTTGCTAGCAGCATCTCAAACAGACTGTTCCCACTCAGCGCTATACCCCCACCCCTCATTGAAATGGAAAAACTGGCCAGACCAGGATTCTGACCTCCTCCCAATTCTTCCTTTTGTCCTCTCCCAGGCTGAAGTAAGCCCAAATAAATGTAATCACTGGTTCCCTGTCAGGATTTGGAAGGGATTGGAACCAGGAGTGGAAAAGCCACCTTAAGGAGACTTGAGTTCAAGTCCCCACAGCCCCCTTCCCTTTTCGTTGTGCAGTCTTAACTTTATGTGTGTGTGAACCTGAAGCCCAATTCCCTTTTGAATTTAGATGTAAAAGGCCAACGTAGCTTCCTATAATCATGTAAAAGGCCAACTTAGCTTCCTATAATCATTTAGTGTTTTATTTATTTCTTGTCAGTTCTATTCTTTAACTTCATTAGGTGGGCCCCACAGTTGGGACCCTTGGGGGGAACATGGCAACCAAAGCCAAATAGGACCACCACCGAAAGTGATTCTTAATTGGATTGTAAGCCGCATGTTCGGGAAAAAATTGCACAGGCAAAAGAGATTTGCTGTGTGAAAGTGGTTGGAGAGGCTTTAGCCCAAAAGTGAGTGCATTTCCAATATTGGAGACACACCAATAAAGGTGATCTCTGTATTTGAAAACATTTCACCCACCGTGCTGGTGAAGATCCCGCATCTACGTAGATTCGGAGTCTCACCTGCCAGACCCACGCTTTCGCATGATGGTCGGCTTTGGCTTTGAGGGCCATGCCTCCCCTGGAAAAGGATCCCCAAATAGCCCAATATCCCTCTTTTACTAATGTTCATATTCGTCATGGTGAGTTGCTATACGGCGCCACCAGCCAGTACGCTTTAGTGCAAAAGTAAAAGACCCGCCAGTATTTTGTAAATATGTTACCCCTGGAATGTGTTATTGAGGTGCGTTCGCCACGCACAAGGGGCAGCGTGCCTCATTTACATAGCCAAGATCCCCCGCGCCAAGATGACCCTCGAATAACCCAGACACAGTGGCGCCGGCAGATCTCGGCCGCCTCCGCCACTTTTCGATAAACGCTGCCGAGCACCTTCGGCTCCACTTCGGCCCTTTCCGCCAGCAGCCGCCCGCCCCACGTAATCTTTTCCCTTGCCCGTACCGTATAAGGGAAAAGAAGGGGGGGAGACATACTGAAGTTATAACGAAACCCTGCCAGGCCTTCCAAGTGAGGGCAACCTGAAAGTAACCCACGCCCGTGTGCTTTTGCTTTGAGTGTTTCTTTCTTTTAACATGAAGTTGGGGCTTCCCGAGGGAGTCCCTCCAAAAATTGATCCTAGGAAAAAATGGTCCGCCGAAATACATACAAGAGGTCCTGCAAAAAAGCAGAGGGAAAAAGGCAAAGCAAAAGCAAACCATCATAAAACATACCTTCAACCCTAACCACCCCTACTTAAAAATTATTTTAGAAAAATAGAACGAAGGTCCCCGTCTGCAGCAACCCTTATAGTTACTGGATACCGCTCTCTAGTTTTTTCCCTTTTAAAGCGGCAAGGCCAGGCCGAGCCGGACCGATAGCTCTCAGCCCGCAAAATAAAAGCAGCCCGCCACCGAGCAAGGGGCACCTGAAGGCCACATAGTCTAGGCACCCAGGGACCCCTGGGGCGAGTTTGCATAATCCCGCCTAACGCACAGCCGACCCTTGCCCGACGTAAAGACGTTACCCTCTGAAATATACATGCTTGAGAAAGAAACCTTCGCACAGGAGTTCCCCAGAGCAACAAGCTGGAAGGCTCGCTTAGTGCCACTGGGACTTCTCGTTCAAACCCCGCTTAACATACAGTGCTGGCAGAAAAGCGCCCTCCCTTTTCCCCCCATTCCGCTTTATTTTATTTTGCTGCAACCAACTCAGGGAACCTGTACTTATATCCGCAGGTCTCCCCAGGATATTTTCACCACAAAAGGAAAAGGAAGGCCAGGAGATGAGGCACCTGGCCACTCTGTGTTTGCTCGTGCTGACAGGCACCCTAACAGAGGGACGCCCGTCCAAATTAATGCCCTACCCCCACTGGAGATGTATCAATACCCTAGCAGGGAATGAAATGATGGTCTGCAAGGTTGTGCAGCAGAGCAATATGACCACCCCGACGGATCGCACTAACTTCCGCAGTTGTGAAGAGCAGTGGATCCGACCCCCAGAGCTTGTTATTTTATGTGTGGGAGTGAAAACCATGTCCCAAGAATTAGTATGCTATTCACCTACTGATACAGTTTCACCTCTCGCTCCGATCCCATGTATGTTTCTTCCCCGTATCAGGCCAGCCCCCACAGCAGTCCCGGTGGTAGACAAATATACCACCCCTGCCAACTTCGAAACCTCGCCATTTGTCACTGAGGCTTTCGGACCATACTGTGAAGTTATTTTAGTGTCGGCCACAGTATGGAAGGCAGGAGACCCCTTTAGAATGACCATCCTACTAGGCACTACTACCACTGAATCGGCAGCAGTCACTATCACGCCCCCTTCAGGCGCAGCTCTCTCCTTTGCTATAGAACGCTGGGAGAACCTGACCTGGATTGTAAAAGAAGAAGACCTAGCCAAACACGGCCCACCCGATTGGATACTGGTTCAACAGACGCCCGAATGCCAAACCAAGCCCCTAGTAGAGAAATTTCACCGGCTTGGGCTGCTCTTTGTAAATTTGACTCACGAACCAGGCAATTATTCCCTGCTGATCCGGACCCAGGAGACCCACACCATCCAAATTGACCCTCTGATTGCTAGCAATGAACAAGTAAGCCAAGGCGGCACGCAAATAGTGGGCTCCCATGTTTTGAAAACTGACATTCGAGAGAGAGTTCTAGTCCGCCCGCAAATGTCTTTAAAAGAGATCCGCATAGACTTAGCTGAGCTAAATGTAACCCAGAGGCTGCCGCAGTGCGCTCCCTATCTGGAGGCCGGTAGCAAGGGTTGGAATGCATGGCTGCAACTGTGGATCGATCCCTCCCCCTCTCTCTCGCGTGCCAGACGAAGCATTGCCGACTGGACTGCTCCTGCAGCCGGAGGCTTAGCAATCATGGATTCGGTCAACATAGAGACTCTCGCTAATAAGTTTGCCCATGTCACGACTAGCATCTCCGACTTAGGTAAACCGGTGGTGCAGTCCTTAAATTCCATTTCAAATGGGCAACACGAGATCAGCTCCATTTTAGTTAACTGGGAGAGTCAAATTGAAGGAGATTTTTCTCTGCTGCTCAAGGGAACACAGTCTTTGGAACGCAACGTGTCAATAGCCATGGCATGTATGCAAGCCCAACAATTAAATCAGGCTGTGGCCATGGGGCTAATTCGGCAAGCCATGGACGGGCACTTGCCCCTGGAAATTAAAAGATTGATTATGCCCAAATTGTCACCCATAGAACTGGAGCTTGAATCCTGGTGGTCTCTCGTAAATTCCTCATTCTCACCGACCACCCAGGAGCGTAAACTATTTTTATTAACGGCCAGTGCGCACGAGTCATTCCATGTGTATCCAGTCGTGCCTCTGGGACTCCAAGTCAGAGACTCCGAAGTCCTCTACGCCCGCCACCCTGACCATTGGGCCCGCTTCACCCCGACCGGATGGCAGCTCGTCAGCCTCCAAGGGTGCCAGCATCGAGACCAGACCGGCTTCATTTGCCAAGACCAAGCCTTTGCACCTCATCACCCCTGTGTAGCCCCGCAAGTCGACGCCCTCAACGAGTGCTCTTTTGAGGTCGTCCGGGAAAACAGCTCCGCTGTGGTCTACCTTGGGAAAGGATGTGCCTGCGTGCAAACGGCCTGCGATTTCGTGGTCCTGAACTCGTTCCAGCTGAAGCCCGTGATCCCGGGAGTCAACCGCTGCTTCTGCAACCTATCGTCGGTAGCAGCCTGCGACTTCACCTACACGGTACCGGTCTGGACTCAAGAAGAGATCCTGGTGGCACCCTCCATCTATCGTTATGTGAAGCCAGTCTCCCTCGGCATCGGTCTGGAGCTAATCCACGAGCTCCTGACCCACCCGCAGCTCCACCGCACCCTCCAGAGCATCCAGAGGGACGGGGACACCACTGCTTTGGTTGTGTCCCACAACGGAAAGGAGATTTTGGATCTTGTCCAGCGGATTAAGACCACCGGAGAGCACTCGTGGTGGGAAACCCTCTTTGGATGGAGCCCCACTGCCACTGGAATTTACAATTTGGCTTTGCACCCGATCATTGTTATTTTGGCCTTTCAAGTTTTGTTATGTGCCTCACTGCTTTATTTGGGCTGTTGGAGCCGCCGACAGCTCCAGCAACTCCAACTGTCCTACCGCTTGGATCACTATAACCCCGACCTCCTTCTGCCTTAGTGGTTGTTCTTGGCGCCCCGCTTTTAGCCCTTGTTTATTTTGTCGCTTGTGTGCTTATGAACTATACTTGTGCCTTTATGTGTACGGATCTTGAACCAGCCCCATGGACGCTTTGCTGCCGGACACCGCTCCGAGGCCCTCTTGCGGACTAGGGGGGGATCTGTTTCTCTGCCTCCCAGCCCACGGCCCGCCTACGAACGGCCGCCAGCGGCACTACCTCCATGAGGACTAGAACTGTGTGCCTGGAGCCCTTCTCGCCGCCTGCCGACCCTGCTCTGCGGATTGACACAGACAGCAAGGGGGGGTGGAAGTGTGTTTTGGAACACATGGACTAAGCTTGCTTGTTCTTGTAAATATGCAACCCAGTCCAGCAGCTGTACTGCGGACTGAGCCGTCTGTGATCTTTGTTGCTCTATTGTTTTATGAATTTCTTGTCATTACCTTTTATGAATTTTACCCCCATGAATTTAGCCCCGAACTAGTCCCCCCCTCTATCTACTGCAAGTGCGCCCATGATCCTCCCATGAACTGGGACCCTTTTATCACCCCCCCCATTAACTTTATCCCTAGGAATTTGATTTTAACTTTATGGATTGCCTTTTTAACCTGACTCCCTCCGCCGAGGTAATTCTAGCCTATCTTATCATTTTATGAATTGGGTTTTATCCGGGACTTCTCCTGAGCAGTCTCTTTTAAAGGTTATTTTATTTCTGATTTTTAAGCTCTATGAATTTGGTTTTAATCTGGCCGCATGAGTTGGTCTTTTAATTGCAGAGTTTATTTTTCTGTCCCCCATGAGCCCTTCCGTCGCTCCCCCCCCCTCATGAATTATTTCTCCGCACTTGCTTTTACTATTGCTGCTATCATCTATGAAATCGGTTTTAACTTCCTGAATTATCATTTTAAACCCTATGTATCTATGTATCTATGATTTTAACCATTTATGAATTAGCCTACCCTCAATGAATTATGCCTTGCTTGCACATTTCACTTTACCTTGTATGAATTGCTTTTAATCCTACATTCATGAATTGAACCATGAATTGTCTTTGCTTTTAAATCTTATGCTTATGAATTAATCCATGTATATGAATTGCTCCTGGTTTTTAATGCTTTTAACCCATCATGAATTCCGTATGAATTACCCTCATCCATGAATTAATCAATGTACACAATTATGAATTATTGCTATTTATATGCATGAATTGGTCATTGCTGCCTATTACTATGAATTACTATTGCTATGAATTATTACTATTTATTCTGACGGTTGCACTTAGCACACCCCCTGGTGTGAACCCAGAGACCTGCAGCCCATTGGCTGATCTAAATTGCACTTATTCGGTTAGGTGGTTCTCCAAACTAAATTTTTGAGTGACGCCTCCCCCTCCTTCCCTTCCCACTCCTTCTTCGCTCGAAGCTCGACCACCGGACATTGCCGACCACCTCGCCTTTGAAGTCAAGTTCGGAGACCCGCGCGCCTGACGTCCCGGGGTCTCCGAGGGGGGGAATTGTTGCCAAGTAGGCCCCCTCCCCTGCTTTGAAGCCTGCTATGAACTGTGCTAAAGTTTCCTGCGTTGCTGTTTCACTGCTACACCAAAGAATGCTTTGCACGTGTGTGTTCTGATACACGTGTCAGTTTCCTGCCTGCGTGTCAATTACCCTGCTGCTGTAATAGACTGTGTAGTTTACTGACTCCATGTTTGGGTAACTGCACAAAAGGACTCTCTTTCTGGGCAGCCCTGCCCGGACCTATATCTGGAATTCCCAGTGTGTGTTTGGACTGTGTTCCCCATGCCTGCTTTGCCATCTGCCACGGACCGTGCCTGTTCCCTGCTTTGGACTGTGTT
Organism: Eublepharis macularius; assembly: GCF_028583425.1. NCBI lineage: Eukaryota > Metazoa > Chordata > Lepidosauria > Squamata > Eublepharidae > Eublepharis > Eublepharis macularius. The sequence continues at coordinate 58,900,743 of NC_072792.1, forward strand.
TTAAAGTGTTGTTCCCGCTGCCTCCATGGAAGCCTGCCTCATATGGGCCCAAGCCGCTGCTAGCAGCCGGGCGCCTGCCGGGGAAACCTCCAGCGAGCCTGGCTAGGCGCTCCCTGGTCAGTTCCCGCCTGGAGCCTCCCGCGAGCCGGTCGCCGAGCTTGCCCTCGCTACCGGGCAGCCTGCTATCCAGCCCCAGCTATGCCCAGCCGGCATCCATGTTCTCAGGCAGCCAGAAGACCCTGGGAAGAAGACTGCTTTGAGAAGCCATTTCGGCGAAGCGGGCACACCACGTCCGCAGCGAGAGCCCCTCGCCCCGCTCTGCATATCTTAGGAGCCGCCCCGGAGAAGGAACTAAGTGCCGACCATCCCAAGCACTTAAAGAATGCATCTCAAAGAAACCTCCGCATTCCAAAGCTGATGACATCAGGACAAGCCCTGTCCGCTGGAACATCCTTTCAGCCCACTTGGATTTCCCCCTCCCTCCTTTGTCCCCTCTTCCTGAGGTGTCACTTATCACAATCTGATTACCAAAGTGGCCCATCCAAGCCATTCAGTAGCCCATTAGACCCTTTGTTTTAATCTGTGAGAACCACCAAGTACAGCACCAGCCCCAGGGTACGTTTTGGGGTATTTAAGCTGGTCTCCCAGACCACTCGGTGCTCAGGCCATTCCCTATCCAGACTTCCTTGCTGTCCATCTGTGGTCCCAGTGCTGGCATTGGGCCACCCTCGCTGCTGTGTCTCTGCTTCGCTCCAGGATAAGTGAGTATTTCCCCTATCATCGTTGGGAACCAGCTAATGCGAACGTCTCTGTATTTCCTACTCTGTATTTCTTAGACCTTGTATGTTCCTTGTATGATTGTGCAAGCTAGGCTTACACTACACTCAATACACGTGTTTGGAACTTATTTGTTGTCTGCCTCTTTTTCACTAGAGTGTCTGGGATCGGGACCTCCGTAAACATAGGTTATGATCCTCGCTTAATATTAATAGTTACAGACTGCTATAGCTAATTCCCCATTATAATAAAGAGCAGTTCTGGTAACAGCTTATGCTATGTTTCAGCATTTCTTCAACTCTGTATTGGATTCTTGCTAATGCTATGTCTTTGTAAACTTGTATTTATTTACCCTATGGCATTGTTTACGGAGATGTCCTTGATATTGATTGTATTAATCTCACACTATGTAATCTGCCTTGAGTCTCAGTGTGGAACTACAAGTGACAAAGATTGGACACTTGTCAGCTTTCCTCAAGTTTTGATGGGAAATGTAGGCAGCTTGGCGGAATGTTGGACAAGTGACAGTTGAAAAGTCCATTGGACAGCAGTCGGAGAGCGAAGTTTCAAGACTAGGATGCCTACATTTCCCATTAAAACTTGAGGGAAGCTGACAAGTGTCCAATCTGTGCCTTTTGTCACTTGTAGTTCTGCACTCACTGTTAAAGATGAACTATAAATGACAAATGTAAGTAAGTAAAAGCTGAAGGATGATGGCTTATAGCTTGGAAAGGCTGAAGCCATGATCCTGATGACAGCAGTCAGTGTAAACTTAACAATGATTTGTTTAAAACAGTGTTGCTGATTATGATGTGGGGTATTAGAGAGATGTGACACACCTTAATTTCATAACACTTACATTCTGGGGCATGGTGGGAACACATCTAATCAAGACCTTGCAGGAGCTAAACAAATCTAAATGTGCCCTATGCCGGGCTGAGTGGCTGACTAGGAATCCTATGTAAAGATGATACATATATATAGTTCCATGGAGGAAAAAACAAGATATAAAACGTAATAAATAAATTAACATTATATATACACAGTGGTTAATTCTACTTCTCTGTAGCGGCAAAGAATCTGTGAAGGAGAAAATGTATAACTACCTAGCAGCATATATTGGGGTTTCAAAACAACTGTTTAAAATTAGGTGCTTGAAAACTGATGGAGAGTTTGAATAAAAATATTTTTCCTGTGGCAAATAATGTGCCCATAGTGCCCACTTAAAACTTAGTGCTCAGTACTCACAATGCCAAATCCTAGCAGAAACTGGCACAGGACACTGGCCAAGGTTCAGTAAGTACTTTCTTACAGCACCTTAACCTGACAGATGGCTGGGGAGAATGGGTAAACAAACACTGTGATCACAATTAGCTACTACATTGCTTTCAGGTGAAGTGCTAAACAACGGAAACTATGTAGAGTGCCGAGCCCCACAGGAGGGCCACCATGTTCTCACTTTGGAATATCACATGGCTATTTAATTAAAACAGAAATCATTAGAGCCTCTTCACAAGGCTAAAGTCCTTGCCAGCTCTACTGCTTTTAATTACTGCTGTTACAGTTGATTCAAACACCCATAGATTATGTATTCCTCTCCCCCCCCTCACCGCCCAATCTGGGTTTCTGCTACATGGAAGTGCCTTCAAGACTAATCAATGAGGATAATTGCATTTAATGAGAAGCTGCTCTGTTTTGAGTAAAAATTGGTTGTCATATACAAATAATTGTTGAAGCCTTGAAGCAAGCAAGTTTTCTCCCAGTTAAAATTCACACTATTTAAAGATAATTTCATGTTCACATTTATGGTGCTTCAATATCTTCACACAGAATCAATATGCTACAGTGCGATCCTAAAAAGAGTTACACCCTTCTACATCTATTTACAATCTCAATATTTGAGTATTATTTACATACTAAGACAACTATACCTTATAAAATTAATCTCTGCTTCTTAAACTGCTGGTTTAGGGTGGATCCTATGGAGCATTTTCTGAGGATAGAAGGATTTCCAGCCATAACATGTAACTTTCTCCCCTCCCAGTGAAGCCCCTACCTCCCCACCCCAAATCTTGCAGTATATTTGACGGGCATTTTGAACTGCAGCATTTTGTTGTAGTGATTCTGTATGTATGTACCACTGTAGGCTGTTTTCAATTGTGGATATGTGTTATAAATTCTGAGTTTGAGACCTTTGGTCAAATGAGCCAACAAATAAAGGAAAGGAACTGCAGCAGGAGAGGAGAGAAAGTAGGGCTCTGTTCATACCCTCAAAATTTTGTAGTGATACTGGACTCAAATCTTCTAATGCAGATCAACATGGCTATATACCGAAAAGTAAACTAAGTAGAAGAACCTCTATATGATTGGTTAGAAATGGGAATTTAAGATATGGTAAAATGAAGACAGAGAGACCAATGTACACTGCTGTGAACTAACTGGAGAAAGAGTTAGGGTTGCCAGGTCCCTTGAGTCCCCCGGCGAGGGACTGGGAACCTGGAACTCACCCTCCACAGTCTCTGTAGCCTGTCCTTGCACGCATACGCTCCCGGTGTGCATGATGACATCACTTCCAAGAAGTGACATCATCATACGGGTCACAGGGCGGTCCAGCGTGCACTCCCGTGCTCGTCAAAGGGCTGAATTGCCCCCCTGTGGGCCCAATTCAGCTTGAAACGGGCCCATTGTGGGGTGCGGAAGCGTGTCACAGTGGGGTGGGGGGGTGCGGTAGTGCGCTGTTGGCCAGGTAAGTGGGGTCAGGGGGAGGAGGTGGTAGCAGGGGTCCTCCACCCTGGGTGGGAGAATGGCAGCCCTAGGAAGAGTGTTATGTGGATGGATCACAGTCTGCACTTTTCTGCCGTCTACCAATTCCCTTTAAATTCTAACTGGAATGTTTGGTAAGTCTGAAACTTGAGAGAAGATGGAAGAGGGGAGTTTGAACAAAAACCAGTTAAACTGCTAATCTTTTTTCAAAGAAAGTTTATATGCCAGTGACGCAGGTTAGAGAAACCTTAATCTCAAAACACAGCATTTGTCTCAGAGTCTCACTTCAGGGGAAACAGGCTGATGTCCAAATGTGGTGTCCAACAGAGAGTCTCACTTAAGGATTCTGTATCACTCTTTAGTCTTCCAAGGAGAAAGAAAGCTAACTGGACAGGTTGTGGCCCTATTCTATAGTACTCTAGTAGATCTGAACTTGGATTCAGTAATGCTGGATCCAGTGATTCATTATTTCCTCTCAAAGGGGAGACTGGCTGTTATTTTCTCACTATCCTCAAAACATTGATCTATGCACAACTGTTTCAATGTCCTGTACCCAGCAAAAACTTGGAGTTACATTTGTACATATTTTCAAGCTTTGCTGTTCTTTCTAAGCCCTTAATCCTCTCCTGTGAATGATTTTTTTAAACTCAGGACTAGAGATGGACATGAACAGAAAAACAAACATGATGTTCATTGTTCGTTGCCATCCACGAACAGGGACTCACGAACAACCATGAACATGGCCCTGTTCACGAACATGTTCGTGGTTGGCTGTTCATGGGGGTCAGCAAGCTCTCCTCCAGCCATCATTCAAGACAAGATCCCTACTGCACCACTCCCAGAAACCTGACCTGAGCAAGCACCAGGAAAGGTACCAATAATAAATAATAGCTTGGCCCAGAGCCTGGCAGCAGCCCTGGAACTTGAAGGGGTAGATCCCTATTCCACCACACACAAAGAAAATTCAAGCTCCAATGCACTCTATCAAAATGCCAACAGCAACTGTTTCTCCACTGTCTGCAAAGTCAGAGCTGGGAGCCCCCCTCCCACCTGTTCTTTGCTTCCTTGTTGTAACAAATTTGGAGCTCCACACTTGAAAGGAAGACCTGCCTATCAAGCTAAATTGGGCTTAGCTTGGGGTTTCCGGGCAACAGCAGGAGTTCAGACAGAGTTCCTACAATCCCTGCCGAAGACTGTCTGGCTTGATGAACAGCAATGAAAGAGGCTTGCAACGACCACCTGTTCGTTTAGAATGGGGCCTTACGAACAGCTTGTTCACGAACAGCAGAGTGGGCTGTTTGTGGCTTTTTTTTGTTCATATTGCTGTTCGTGCCCATCTCTACTCAGGACCTCTGTGTGGTTTTGAAGTGGACAAGATATTTTCCTGATTAATAAGTAAAACAGGAGAAGAGACTAAAAGGTCTATTAAACCTGTATCCCTCAAGGAAGAAGGGAAGGAAGTCTTAAACCATCACAAGTTACCTCACAGCTTACAACTTCTAGCAAGGATCTATACAATTACACGAAAAATAAATTTATGAAACTTCTTGGTTTGGTTAAGGATCACCAGAGAAGGCTCAGGGTGATGACTCCTAATAAAATCCATAACATAATATTAGCTGTTATATAGATTCCACTCGAGTCTTCAGAAATGGGATAAAAATGTGCTAAACAAATTATTATAATAGAACAAAACTAAAAAGAAAAAGAAATCCCAGTAAACATAGATTAGAAATACACAATTATTTGTTTGGGGGTAATGTTAACTTGGCATATTAAGTTCAGAGGCCTATTGTCAAAGGAATAAACCAGAAGCTGTTTATTTTAGTTCTTGAGATACTGAATAGATATAAGACAGGATGAGAGGATTGGGCGAGTAAAGATTTAAAAAGAGTTAAAAGCCTTTGCAGATGACTTGGAGGACTGCTTTAAGTAGATTGAAGTATTGATGGCTAAATTGAAAGAATCTGGTGTATTAGCAGGTTTTAAAATTAATGAGCAGAAAACAAAAATGTTAACAAAAAACATGAAAACAGAAAATTAAGTAGAATTGATAGGAAAAATGGGTTTTAAGGTTGAAAAGAAGGTAAAATATTTAGATATTATGTTGACATATGAATTGTATGTTATTTCAAAATAATTATAAGACATGGGAAAAAATTAAAAAGATATGTTAAGATGGGACAAATTACAATTCTCTTTGTTGGGGAGGATATCTGTGATTAAGATTAATGTTTTACATAGAATGTTGTTTTTGTTTCAGACAATGCCTATTTTAACAACTGACATACTATTTAAAGAAGATAAAGAATATTTCTAAGTTTATATGGCAGGGGAAAAAACCAAGAGTCGAATATAAGGCATTACAACATGCGAAGGAAAGAAAAGGATAGGGTTTACCTGATTTGAAATTTTATTTTGCCGCTTGTTGCTTGTGGATGAAAGAATTGTTGCTGTTGAGAAATAATAGGCTCTTGGACTTAGAAGAACATGACTTGAGATTTGGGTGGTATGCTTATTTGTTGTATGATAAAGTTAAAGTTAATGTGGATTTAAAAAACCATTATAGTAGATGTGCCCTTTTGAGAATATGGGACAAATATAAACGGAGACCATGTCAGAAATTACCACTGTGGCTCTCAAAGAAGAAAGCATTTTATAGGCGTGAACTGGTAACTAAACAAAAGTGGCTAACCTTGTTTAGTCTAACCTTGTTAGACTTTTCCCAAGGGGACTGTAAAATGAAGTCAAGAGAAGATCTGACAGCTAAAGTCTACAGGTGTCAATGTTTTTTTTATGCACAATTGTTAGAGATTTAAAATAGATAAAAATTATCGAGTTTTGAATAAAAAAAAACTGAATTTGAAACAGAATTACGTACAAATGATCATGTTATTGTGAAAATGTATAAACTCTTGTTGAAATCTAAGACAGAAGAAGAACGAGTGAAAGATTCTATGATGTAATGGGCTAAAATTTTTGGGTATAATATACATTTGGAACAATGGGAGAATATGTGGATGAAGATTCTGAAATTTACTCTGAATTCTACGTTCAAAGAGAATTTTTATAAAATGATGTATCATTGGTATATGTCTCCAAAAAAACTAGCTAAAATATATTAAAATATTCCAAATAACGTGAAGGGTTATTTTCAGTGCAATCCTAAAGTGAGTTATGCCAGTCTATTGATTTCAGTGGGCTTAGACTGGAGTAACTCTGCTTAGGATTGCACTGTTTATCATCTTGGGTAGACTTGTTGACAAAGCTAAAAAAATTGGATATAAATCCATGTAATACAGAAAATCTTGAAGATTAATATTCTGTTTAAACTGGAAACTTTTTGTTGGGATTAATGGCTAGACTGGTAGAAAATAGACATAGGATTTTATTTTTATATATGACAACAGCAGCAAGGCTATTACATGCTCAAAGATGGAAGAGTACAGTATTGCCTACAACAGAGGAGTGGATTGTGAAGATGACGGAGTTAGCTTAGACAGCCAAACTTACCGCTTTGACACTATCTACATTTATAACAAACTGGAAACCTCTTATTGACTTTGTGCATGAAACTGAAAAAATGAACTGATGATTTGTGGCTTTGAAGTGTAAGAGTGAAATGGAAAGGACTATAGAAAAACGAGAAGCTTTATTCTGACAACAAGAGTACAAGTGTGAATTCTGTAATTATGCCGATATTTGTCGTACAGAAAAACTTTTTTCCTATATTTTTTTATTTCTTTTTCCTTTATTTTCTTTCTTTTTTTGGTTCTTTTTTATTATCTTTTAAAAACTTGTATCTGTTTTTAAAAACCTTTCAATAAAATTTATGTGGAAAAATTAAATAAAATGAGTTAATATTACTCTGACTTCCATTGATTTTTGACCACGATGACCTTAAGCAACCACTAAAATAGCAGCCAATTTGTTTCCAGCCCCAATTAAAGGTGCTGTTTTGGACCTTTGAAGGCTTAAATGTTCTAAGGACCAGGCTACTTGAAGATCTACCTACTCTGATACATTTCTGTCTGTCACCTGAGGTCACCATCACAGGCCTTGTTTCACATGCCACAGTCATGAATTTACACAAATTAAGCTAGTACCAAAAATGGTGTCTTTTCAGTGGTGGCACCACCAAGCCTCTCACATGGCACCAGATTTATTGAGTTTCCAGCAGCAAGTAAAAATGTATTTGTTTGCTCAAGCTTTTTGTTCAGAGGTGGAAAATTTAGATTCTTCCCTTCCCCCTCCTTTTTTGTTTTATTATGTTATTAGAGTATTATAATTTTGTTGATCAGCTTTTATTGCTGCTTACTATCTCTTCTTAGCTTATGTTTTATATGCTATTTATTTTTAGATGCATATTACTGTTATATTCACTATTGAATTATGGTGAGTTCTAACTTGTATAATACTGTTTTTATATTTTTATTAATTTATACTGTGAACCACCCATGCATTGGGCTGTGGGACAGAATAGAAACTTACACAATAAATAGTTAAAATAAAATGACCACGTTTTCTTTTATTTTTAGTTTCTTTTCCTTTTAAAAAACATTCATCTATAGAAAGAATTCTATTCTACTTGAAAACTTCTATTCTACTTGAAAACTTCCATTTAGCATGCTATTCAGCTCCATCCTGCCTCATTAATAACACAGAACATAATGACAAAATTGTGGAGACTAGTCTCCCTCCTTGCTCTTTTTCAGTTAAGTAATATAGTCTCCTCTACAGCCTACTGTTTATACGATGGGGGCAGACATGTGAATGATATTGATACATTTGCCCCATCATGTCTTTTTTTTTTACCCTTAATGAAAAGGACATTACCCTTTCATTTTCTATCATTATTGTCTCTACAGTTAAGGAACCCTTAGAAGGGTTGGGGGTTGGTGGGAGGTGGCAGCATGAAAGCTAGTAAATTGCTCATCAGCAATGTCATGGTTCCTGCCATTTCTTTTGATCTGAAAGTCTATTTACTGGGGAATAACTGCAAGGATTCTTCTCTACAGCTTGTGTTGTACTGACAGTGACAAATAGTAGGTAGAAGTGAGAGCGCGTTTTGTAACCTGCCAAAATTCTCAAAGCTTTGTCATTCTTCAGTGTAAAAGATGCATGTATGCCAAGACTTACTCTTACGTGGTGACTAAAAGTTTAGAATATTCTCTGCAAGGAACAATGGGATGATGGTTCACATACAGGGGTTACAGCTTATAAAAATTCAACATGACCAGGGTAGTGGCTGCTAGTAAAGAATGCTATGTGCCTAATCTCAAGGTTAGGGCTTTTGAAGCACATTATATAAGGGTACTGCCATCAACACTGGCTTCCAAATTTAGTAAAAAGGGAATAGAAGTGCTAGAAGTGATCTAAGACATGGAGGCACACTGGCACAGGTAATGCGGCTCTCCCAGCGCGGCAGAATGCCGCTCAAGCTGGGAGCCGTCCTTTGCGGCCCCGCCCTGGAGGAAAGGAGACAGACTCCCTTCCCAGGCATCCTTAGCCAGGGGGCAGAGCCAAGAGCCTGATTCAGGCGGCTCCTCTCTTCCCGGCTGCAGTCTCTTTGAGTGCTCGGTGAAACAAGAGCTCTTTGCTCTGCCTTCCTTTGAGTGGTGAAGCTGAAGGGAGGAATGTGTGCTGAACAAGCATTGATGGCGGCAGTGGAGGCAGTTGGAAAGCGGCGATAGCAGTCAGCTCTTGGAGGCTGTCGGAGGCAGCTGGCACCTGCAGCTGCAGCGCACAATACAGGCCAGGGCTTCAGGGCCTTTTGGGGCTAGAGTAATTGAGCGGTTTAATTGAGCAGGCTGGTTGGGCACTGGGGTAGCGGGCAGCTAGGCTGTATCAGAGGGACTTTGGCCCAACTTGGATGTGGTCGCTCCCCTTAATAGTTGTCTTGGAGAGAGTGGGTGGTGAGAGCCCTCTCTCCCCCCCCCCCACACACTTACACATAAACCACTCTTCCTGCCATAAGCCTGTTTGTTTCCATTTAGCCTCCCCTCACCCCCGGCAAGAAGTAAAATAAAGTAACTTAAAAACAGAGCCTGTGTTCTTCACTTTGGCTTAATGGTAAAGCGGCACCTAAGCCTATATTCTTGTGGGCCATAAAAGAGGGCCTGTGGCCTGTCTCTGCCTGACAGCCATTCTGCTGGCAGGCAGATTTGCTCAGGGCTGTGCTCGGTGCCATCTTGTGGTGGAGAATTACTGGTGGCCTGTCTCTGCCTGACAGCCATTCTGCTGGCAGGCAGATTTGCTCAGGGCTGTGCTCGGTGCCATCTTGTGGTGGAGAATTACTGGTGGCCTGTCTCTGCCTGACAGCCGTTCTGTTGGCAGGCAGATTTGCTCAGGGCTGTGCTCGGTGCCATCTTGTGGTGGAGAATTACTGGTGGCTTGTCTCTGCCTGACAGCCATTCTGTTGGCAGGCAGATTTGCTCAGGGCTGTGCTCGGCGCCATCTTGTGTGGCAGCTTGGTACTGCTCCTTGCAATTGCTACTTTTGCAGGGGCTTAGTGCTACCTGTCAGGGCAAGCGTTAACAGTTGGTTAAGGGGTAAAGCTGTGAGCCAGTCCAACACATTATTAACGGCTGCTGTGTCATCATTTGGGAATGTTTATGCCGCCCAGAAAAGGGGGTGGCCCATCAATGGGGAAGTGGCCTGTAAAAAGGCCAGTGCCGCAGAACCCTACTCGGGCTCTGTCTTCCTCAGACGAGGACGATGGCCCAAGCAGGCAGGAACTTATGGAGCGCATTGTTGCTCTTGAGAGGGCTAGGAGTGGTACAGCATCAGCTGATGCACCTGTTCAGCCACTCAAGGGTGCTAAAAGAATTACAAGGGCTGATTTTAATAAGGATTTTGCCTCTTATCTTTCTGCCCTGGAGGGAGTATCAGGAGTGGTGGCAAGTGATGGAGGCAGCAGCCAGGACCATCCAACATCAACTGAGAGTGTGGCTGACATTGACCAGGAATGGTCAGCTGACAGTGGGCAAGTTGCCATAGCAGTGGAACAACCCATGCCTGACGGTAAGGATCCTTTGCCCAAACGGAGTGCCACTTGGCCCTGGGGCTCTTGGGGGCAGGTAGCTGCTACCGGCGCTCCTGCATCTTCTGTTTTGGAGACATATCCCATGCTTGGTTGGCCTTCTGCAGGCCCAACTATTTGGCCTAGTTATGCCAGTGGCTTCTTGCACCTGCAGCAGGTGCAAGTACTGCCTGTATTGGGCTGTGCTACCAGTTGGGATGGATAGGCCTTCCCTCTGTCTGTGACTGGGTGGCCTTTTGGTTATGGCAAGCAGATGGGCCTGGCCCCTTATGGACCCCAGGGATATGGCATGGTTCCTTATAGGACACTTCCCCCGGGAGATATGGCATTGCCTGCGGGGGGGGATATACAAAGGGTTAGTACGTGGATGTCTTTACCCTTCTCTTCAGGGAACTGGAGAAGAAGGATATAGATGATCTGTACGATAGGGATAAGGAGAAGATCCGCTGCAGGCAGATTGACAGGAACTGGACTCACTGGTTGTCTGGGTTCCTGGTTTATACAGCTGTGGGTGCAGGTCATGGCCCTTGCCAAGTCCAACCTCAGAAATAGGAGCGAGAGTGGTCATATTATTCTGCCCTCTCAGGGTTCAGGTTCCCGCACTTCTGCAGGGCAGCAGGTTTAATTACGGCTGCTTTGTTGGGACTTCACGTCCAAGGAACTTTGCAACAAGAAAGTGGGCAAGTATATGCATGACTGCCCTGCATGCATGGGAACCCACCCATAATCTGCCTGCCCCAAAGGAAGACAGGGTGGGAAACGCTTTGGGGGCAGTGGTGGCCAACAAGGGCCTGAAAAAGGGGCCCAGCCCAGTAAAGCTGAGGGTACTTGAACGGTTCTTCAGGTCTCCCCAAGGCACAGGGATGCTGACTATTCGTCCATTGTTTAGATGACTTTATGATGTCTGGGCCAGCTGGCTTGGGGCAGTGTGCCAGGCTTTTGGCAGGGTTCATGGAGTTTTCTGAGGAACTGGGGGTTCCTTTAACTCATGAGAAAACCAAGAGACCATCTGTTGTCATAACATTCTTGGGAATAGAACTAGACACAGTACAACAGACCTTAAGGTTGCCCTTAGAGACGGTGGTAGATCTTGGGCTCGATTGGAGGGCTGCTTGAGTGGAGCCAAGATATCTCTCCTTGAGTTGCAGCAATCAGTTGGCCATTTAAACTTTGCCTGTAAGGCAGTTGCGCCTGGGAGGGCTTTCCTCAGGAGGCTGTGCGATGCTATGAGGGCCTTACAGTTTCCCCATCAGCGTTTAAGAATTAATAAGGGCATGCAGGATGACCTGTTGGTGGGGAAGGAATTCCTTGACACCTTTAATGAGGTGACTTTTTGGAGGGAGGAGCTTTTGCTAAAGCCGAACTTCAAGTCACCTCTGATGCCTCCTGGTCTACAGGCTTTGGAGTCTTTTTTAGGGGGCATTGGTGTGCTGACCAATGGCCTGCTGATTGGGTAGCCCAGGGATTGTCCAAAGTCTTTACGTTTTTGGAGGTCTTTCCCTAGTTAGTGGCTGTGTGGCTTTGGGGACCACAATTGGCTAACCAGCCTGTCCACTTTTGGTGTGACACCTTGGCTGTAGTGCACATGGTCAACACCCTGGCCTCCAGATCCCCAGGGTGATGAGGCTAGTGAGGGCCTTTACATTGAAATGTCTGCAGATGAACATTTTACTTAGGGCCAGACACATTCCAGGTGTTAACAATGGTGTGGCAGACGCTTTGTTTCACCAACAGATGGAACGATTCTGGCAGCTTGCCCCCCTGGGCTGACAGGCAACTATCAAGGATGCCCCACGAGCTATGTGAGCTTGGACGGCAGCAGTAAATAGAGTGATCCAGCTGTCCTTTGCCCCCAGCACGTGCTGGGCCTACGACTGTGTGGTGGAGCAGCTTGATCAGTTTAGGGCACGACGGGGATCCAGCAGTCGTGGCCCATCCCGCCTGAGCACCTGATGAACTTTGTGTAGTGCAGCGTGAGAGGGGTTTGGCTGTGAATTCTATAAGGGGTCAGCTGGCCACTTCAGCCATGTCAGCACAGCACGTGGCTTACCTGAATTCACAGGTGTTTTCAGGATTCGAAATATGCTGGAAGGCTGAGCCAGGGAAGTCAAAATGGCGAGTGACCCGAGGCAGCCCATCTCCCCATCAGTATTGAGGGGGTTGGGGACTGCGTGGGTGGAAGTGTGCTCTTTGATGTTTGAAAGGAAGTTTTTTCACGCTGCTTCCTTAACAGCATTCTTTGGGGCCCTGCAAGTCAGTGAGCTGGTGGCCTCATCACGTACGGACGCTTCTGGCCGGGCCCTGACCGCTCAAGACGTTAAATTTATCAGGGACAAAGTCTCTATTGGGATTAGACGGTCCAAGACGGACCAGCGGCAGCGGGAGAGCACTTTGCGTTTGGGACCCTGCGCTGAGCAGGAGCTGTGCCCTGTTAAGGCCCTCAGGGAATATGTCACGCTTTGTGGGGATGCCCAAGGGGTCTTATTCCGCCATGAAGATCAAGCCCCTTTGACTAAATATCAATTTTGGGCGGTGAAAGAGAGGGCGTTGAAGAAAATTGGCTTGCCGGGGGTCAAATTCGGAACCCACTCCTTCCAGATTGGTGCGGCCTCCACAGCAGCTGCTATGGGATACCCTCAGCAGGCGATTCAGAGAGTGGGCAGGTGGTGGTCAAGGGCATTTCAGTCCTATGTCCAGCCCCTGCAGCAGTTTTAAATGGCGAACTAATTGCTCTTTCCTCAGGTGCCGTGATGGGCCAAGCGAGGAAGAGAATCCTGATTTGTGGCCACAGCATGGTGTTCTGGGCGGCCAATCAAGCCAAGAGCAAGCCAATTGGATCCCAGCTGGGATTGAGAGCTGTGGCCATGGTCGACTGGCAGGGCCGGCGTGGCCTCAGATGGCCAGGCCTGCTGCCCATCCTGTTTAGGGGGCGGACGAAGCCACCCCCACACATTGTGGTCATTCACCTGGGTGGTAATGACCTTGGGCTGGTACAGGGCAAGGCCCTGTCGACGCAGGTAGCTGAGGACCTTGAATACATAAGCAACCGATGGACGGGTGTGCTTATAATATGGTCAGAGACGCTACAACGACGGGTTTGGTGGGAGGCCTTAGATCCCAGGGCAATAGAGAGGGCCCGACGCAAGGCTAACCACGCCATTAAGAGGTCTTTGGGGCAAGGCTTGGGCATTTATGTGCCACACCCCAAGATTAGGGCCGAATTTGCCCACCTCTACAGAGGAGATGGTGTCCATCTGTCACCTGAGGGCAATGATATATTCCTAGATGACCTACGGCAAGGGCTTCAGGTGGCTCTAGGCCACCTGTGGGGCACAAGGGTCTAAGCAGAGGCTTGACCCTTGCGGTGGTAGGAGATTTTGGGAATAGGGTGTGGGCCAGTGAGCCTCCGTGGCATTCGCCAAGATTGGGGAGCAGGGTCTGTCATTAGGGCGGTATGCTTGTGGCGGCTACCGTCAGGGGGGGCAGATGCCTGAGGGGATCCCCTGGCACAAGGCCTAACCTCATGCTAGATGGCTGGGGCGCAACAGGGGCTTGAGTGGGGATCCTATGGCCTAGCTGGCCAGGTTGCAGCCATTCCTGAGATGGCCTACACCCGGGGCATTGGGGCTCGCCCAGACAGGCAAGGTGGTGGTCAGTGTGCTGACCCCAGGGCTTGACCTGTACCGCTTAGTTAGCTCTTGCCGTGCATTACCTTTATGGTCATTTTAATAAACGGCCCTTTATTCCAAGCCTGTGTCTGTCTCTTCCATCCGGCTGGGGTTGCAATGGTGAACACACCAACTAGGGTCCAAAAAACATTATATCTTGTTTTGTGGAAATACTGTAGTGGGACAAAAGCTTGGAACAAGCAATCAGTCAGCCCTGAAAGAACATGAAGTTCACATACTGATTGAAGTAGCTGGTCAAAGCTTTGGACAGAGAAGATAACAGAATGTGTGGGAAACTGAAGCAGAGAGAGAGAGACAGAGAAAGAGACAAAGATCATAATAGTGCCCCAAATGTAAACATTCTAATTTTATAGGCAACTGAATTCCACATGTCTTCAGTCTGTTAATTCCACAGTAGCATAAAGACAGATATGCATACTTCTTGTGCCATGTGATTTATTCTCACCAACTCTCCTTTTTAAAGAGAAATATATCTGGACTAAAACTATTGGTTCAAATGGGTCTGCAATGTAGTAGTTATTTACTAGAAAAAAAACTTGCTTGCCTAATACCTTAGAGATGCAGTACGACATAAATCTCAAGGCATTATGCAAGACATTTCCATTGCAAGTATCACAGAAAGCCCTAAAGGCTACTGGCAGTGGCGACAGAAAGGGGAAACAGAGATTACGGAAGTGCTTCCAGATTCAGGGCTATAAATCCTATGCCTCAGTCCAGTATACCATTTGTTTCTTGACAGCTGAAATATGCACTATGATCCAACAGCCTCATCAGTTTCACATTTCAGCATGGATTTACATCAAAGGGCCAATGTATAGTTCAGTAATTCTGTGATGTGTTAATGGATAACTATGCCCACTGATTTACTGTAAATTAAGCGGTCCATTTCTAAAATCTGCTCAAGACACAGAACTCTCTTACAATTGTTATAAGGCAGAATAATGATCAAACTTGCAAATTTACTTGTTATGCAGACCATATCAGAAGCATACTTGAAAAAATTACAGGGATAGTTATGAAGAGGAACTGATATCCTAGACATATTTTGCCTAACATCTTTTTAATGTGGCAGGTTTTTGTATGATCTACCACTGTAAATATATGAGGTAGCTATTTGGAGATCCACACTGTATGCCCTCTTTCATTAACCTTCAGATTCTGCATGTTGTTTTCGTCCACTGAGCAAGAGGCCCCAACAAAAATCTGTTATGCTTCATGTTCGCTTAACCTATCTTATCATGAATCAATCAAATGGCAATATAAACTGGCACAGTTCTCCAGGGTTTTAAAGCAAAGAACTCTCAGACAGCATTACTGCCTGAGATCACTTCAGCAGGATATTGAACCTGTTACATACTAGTTCATATGATTTTAGGATAACACAAGCATATTTGTTGGAAGTGGGCAATAAGAACACAAGCTACATTTCCAGATGAGGGCTGACAGCTTTACTCTGATGGATGGAGGAAAGGAGAAGTATCATCAACATAACAAATATACTAGCACTGCAAGTATTCCTGGTCTCAGGGCTTTTTTTAAGCGGGAACGCGGTAGAACGGAGTTCCAGCACCTCTTAAAAATGGTCACATGGCCAGCGCAGAGGGCAATCTAAACTCCCCTCTGTCTGGAGATCAGGGGGTGGGGCCACCAGCCATGTGACCATTTTCACCGAGGGCAATTTAAACTTGAAAAAACTCCCCCCTTGTTCCAGCTGAGCCAAAGTGACATCACTGTGCAGTCTTGAGTTCCACCACCTCTTTTCCCAGAAAAAAAGCCGTGCCTGGTCTTCACCTCTTGCTACCTAGCACCATTGAGTCCCATGAAACTAATTTTGATGAGGACTGCAACGCCCCATAATCTATACTTCTGCAAAGTACACTTCTCAAAAGTCTTTTATGAGGGTACTATAAATCTGTACCTCAAGTTCCCATTGGCCCAGGAAGTGAGTTCACAAACTTGGACAAGCTTTAGTAAGCTTTTCAACAAAGTGTTACACATTGAAACAATTCCTAGGGAGAGGGGTGCTTAGACACATGATACTCATTCCACGGCTCACGTACAGCTATATTTGTAATTAACATCAACCGAAAGAGCCTTACTTACATACCTGGCATGATGCCTAGATCTCAGGGAGTCTTGCAGCTTACCATTCCTCTAGCGGCACCTATTTCAAGGTGGGACTCTACTGCCAACCACATGACCCACTGGACAAGGGCCTTGCCCACTTTCCTGAAACATGACAGGTGCCATGTTGGGCAGAGGTACTCAGAAGAACCAAAGGTGGCATATCCAAGAGTCACATGTGGCTCCTGAGCCACTGAGCGTGCATCACTAGCTTAGAGATTGTAAATAGATCCTGTGTTTTACCAGAAAACAGTGTTGCACTTATATGTAACCTTTGTTCATCGAATTCTTCTGTGCAGTTCCACACTGGGACTGCATGTGTAGGCCAGCCAGTAAGAAAAGTTTTCTTTAGTTACTTTAAAGCTCCATTATGAGCCACTTCTCTCTGACCATATAGGAGCCCGTTTTCCTGCCTAAATAGTCACATGCTCCAAAGGAGAAACAGCCCCTTCCCTCAGTTCTCCTGAGACACCACAAGTTCATGCTGGATATTTCACACTAGAGAGTTCACAGTGATGCAGAAGGGAGGGAATGTGTGCCTAGGAGAAAGAAACAACTAGGAGCTCACAAAGAATGTTGTTCTCCTCGCAGCAGCTAAGACAGAACTGAGAGAAGGGATCACTTCTCCGTCAAAGCACATGACCGTTTAGGCAGAAAAGTGAGATCCTAAATGGTTGGAGAGAAGCGGCCTCTAATGGAGCTTTTAAAAGTAGCAAAAGAAAATTTTCCAAGTGGCTAGCCTGTGTACACAGAGTCCCAATGTAGGACTGAACAGAAGAACAAAGATGAATTATGTATTATCCCACCTGTCTATACAAGTTGTCCCCAGTTATGGTTAGACAACAAAACCCTTAAAATCTAAGGACTGGTTTTGGAGATAGTACTCTTCAGGAAAACTCACCCATAAGTTGATGGCTTAATCACTAACCAGCTTTACTTACTTTAAAAGAGGTGCTGAAATTGATAGCAAAAAGGGGAGAAATGGAAAAGCCAAGCCTCTTCTTTCATGCAAGCACACATATATGCTTGAGTTTACATTCAAATTAGGGGAACTCAGGAGCTGACCAGAAGCAGTGTGGATCAATACTTATACAGATCTTGTATTGACTCAACCCAACCCCCCAAAGATTCTTCCGGTAGTGTTAATTACTGAAGTTTTCCCTGAAGAGTAAAATGGATTTTACTCTTAGAGCTGTGACCGCCCCCCCCCCCCAAACTGGGGAAACTGAGTGGCTGAGGAGCTAGGGACTCAAAGTCCATAACAACAGTCTCTTCGCTGAATCTAACAATAATATGGCTGGCTCAAATTCCAAACAATACCAACAACAAAAGCAGCAAAACAGAGAAGGCAGGGGTCCTGTCATTGAGAACATTCCAGATTTACAGGAAAAACATGTGACTTCATAAAAGAACCAAGAAAGAAAAATCATGTGACTTCATAACAGAGCCAAAAAAAGAAAACAAGCGAACACAAGATATGAGCTCAGTACGCCTCAGGAAGCCCAGAATGTTGAGGGCAGTTACATGTCAGCTAAAGGAAAGAAAAGGCTCAACCCACTGAGAGCTATAGAATCTGGAGTGGGAATTTCCAAAGTGTTCCCCTTCTATGGCCCCAGGCTTTTCACTATGATCAAATATTATTTTACTATTATCAAATATTATTTTATTTGTGAGCCACCAAGATCAGGTCTCTGAACAGACAACATATACATCTCTCCTCCCTGTAAAAGTGATAGCCTCTGTAGCTGTGAATTTTAAATTGTCTGAGCTAGACTGCTATTTCAAGGAGAAAGAAAAGAGGAGGGGGCTTGGGACTATGACAGCTTTTAGTACTCAGCTCACTCCTCTGATAAGGCCAATTGTCTATTCTGGCGCACAGGTGAGGCAGAATGTCTTAAGAAGCAGGCAAAACAATTACATATTCAATCTCCTGTTGCAATAGCTTTGTGGAAAGTGCCAGCTTCAACTTGAATATTCCAAAAAAAAAAATTAATGTCAGTAGGAGAGGCAAAACAACAACAACAACCCTCCCCCATATACTTAAGTAATAAAAGCGGATTCTTTTTAAAAGTAAACTGGATTTTTAAAAAAAATAGTTTCTTTCCATATTTATTACTATTCATTTTTTCAAAGCAATAAGCAAACAGAACAAAAGCTGTACTTTGAAGAGCATTATCAACCATAAGTTTATTGTATTCATAAAATTGTTTCTCTACCCTCTATTACAGATTATTATGTACTTTACTAGATTACTGCTGTATCCATATAAAAGGTTTGAAATTGACAGCCAACTGTGAACAATAATCTAGACCAGGGGTGGCCAAATGGCGGCTCGCGAGCCGCATGCGGCTCTTCAAGTCTTATTTGTTGGCTCCCAGAGGCTTGCAAGTTCACTCCACCCCCAGGCTCTTTTAAGGGGCAGAGCCGACCAGCTGCTCACCCGATCTATGCACCCAGCGTGCTTCCCCTTTCCCAACGCTGGAGCAACGAAGGGGCGGGCCAGGGCTGAGGACAGCCCACCCCTCCTCGCCTTGCCGGGCACTCCTCTGCAGGCAATGAGTTTTGCCGGCCCCGCGCTTGCAGAGCACCCGGGAAAGGCAGTTGGGGGGAAGGGGAAAGAGAGGAGTGAAGACACGATGAGGAAGCGCCAAGGCAGAGGTGGCCCAGGACTTCCTGCTTTCTGGCTTACTCCCGAAAAGGCAGCTGCCGAGAGCCGCTCATGGCATGAAGCACAGCCTGTGTGTGGGGGGGGGGGGTGGCTTTTGCATGGGTGGAAGCCTCGTTAGTTGCAGGGAGGACTCCTTCCTCTTTACTTCTTTCCATATCTTTCTATGCCTTTCCTTCCTTCTTTCCATGCCTTCTTTCTTTCTTTTATCCTTCCTTCTTTCCATATCTTCTCTTTTTTGTCTTTTCCTTCCTTCTTTCCATGTCTGTCTTTTTCTTCCTTTCCATCTTTCCGTGTCTTTCCCTCCCTTTCCTTTTTTCCTTCCTTCTTTCTTTCCATGTATTTCCTATTTTCAATAAAACATTAGGGTTGCCAATTCCAACTAAAAAAATACCTGGAGTCTTTAGCCAGAATACTTTAGAGGTGGTGCCTTGCAAGGATGACATCACTTTTTGTGATGTCACTTACAGGTCAAAGGTTAGGTGGTGGTCCTTCCCAAGCTCCACCCCTTCTGATGATGTCACTCCCAGCATACTGTGCCAAAACCCCACCCCTTCCTGTGATGTCATTTCAGGGCACTCCCCCAAACCCGCCTCTTCCTCTGAAGTCTCTTCAATGCATCATGTCTTGTGGCTCTCAAACATCTCAGGTTTATTCTGTGTGGCTCTTGCATTAAGCAAGTGTGGCCACCCCTGATCTAGACCTACGTTTAACACTGTTAATTTCTGCCTGGAAAAAGAAGCTTTGAGTGCACTGCAGAATTATTTGTGTTAACCCTCTCTAACATAAAAGGCTGAAGAAGAGAAACATTTCCCCTTCATTTCTGCGGTTCTGTCTAAAACCAGGAGTGTAACATCAGCATAGCAAGTTTATTGTCTCAGCTCAGAAAATCCTCAAGTCCTATTTACGCATTTTTATCCTGCCTTTCCTCCAAGAAATTCAAAGTAGCATACATTGCTTGCTGCTCCTCCCTTATTTATTCCTGCAAGGTAGTCAACTTGAGAAAGAGTGTCTGGCATAAATTCATCCTATGAGCTTCGAGCTGGGATATGAGCCTGGATCTCTCAGGTCCAATACTCTAACCACTAAATAACCAGTCCTATTGAGAAGTGACAGTTAAACCATTTTTTAGTTTCTCATATCTGTTATTTGAATGGCTGGCTAGCATACCTATCCCTGCATTAATATTCTCAAAGGCAGAATTTATGTCGATGGATACTGCACTATTATTTATAATCCTTTACTTTCTGGATTTTCATATGCTAACTGATGAATGATTGCTCAACATCCAACATGTATGGATCTAATAAAGTTAAAGGAATCCCCAACTGTATTCAGTATGCTGGAACTTTTGGAGTTTTGAGAAGGGATAGTAGGTGCCACCACATTCAAGAGCCTTTGAATTTTATCCCCAAGAGTCAGGAAATAAAGAGATGTCAGGAAATATACTGGTGGCACCATTGCACCCATTTTTTAAAGAGAAAAATAATTTTAACATCAGTTGTGAAAATGCTCTTAGTAACAGCAGCTGGTTTAAAGGTAAAAGGGCTGAGAACTGCAAAACAAGTCACAAGTAAACACCAGTTGTTACTACATGGGTCATATTAAGAAAATGATAATGGGCCAGTTCAAATAATCACAATACTTGTGGCAGAGAGAAAATGGAAGATGCAGAGTGTGCTTTACCTCCATGCTCACCTAATGTGTGTGACCCACTTCATACACTAATGGTCATCCACTTGGTGGTGCAATATCTAAGCCTTCCAAAAACCAATGTATGCAAGTTTCATACGCTCAAATGATTCCCAGATTTAATCAAGGTCAACTGACACTTATGAGGGCTATGCTCACTGGACAAATTTGAGTACTCTACCACCACATGGAAGTTTGATGGAATCAGAAACAGGCAGCAAGCCAAGTGGTTGAGCAAGTGAGGTATACTCACTTCTTCCCATCTGCTCACCACAGAATATATGACTGAATATTGGCTCAATAAGCCTGTTGTAAAAATCATCTTGTCAGGACTTTACCATTGTACACATCAGACTGACAAACTGAATGTTATTTATCAAAACTCTAAAATACACAAATTTTGTGTAAATATAAGAATGGTGCAGCAGTACAGGCAACAGGCAGGTAAGCAAAATTTCTCTGTACATACCAACTTCTGTATGCTACGTTAGGGATGGTCAGATTCTTCATCTTCAACCTGAATTAAGCAGTTCAAGAGCTGGACACTCCTGGTCATGGTATCACCATTTCTCCCACCAGGCACCTTAGGCTCCTGGGCTGAACAATCATCTCCATACAAAAGCAGCAGATGTACCAGAACTTCTGCAGTAATGCAGGAACTTCTGGGACATGCTACTCTTCAATGCTTTAGAGGAGTGGTAGCTAGATGGGTCACCTCTTGGTTGGTCGGGCAATGAAGGAAAGGGTGTCCCAAGACCTCTACTCTTGAAAAGGCTGAGAGACAGCTGGCCAACTAGCTTCAAAATTTGTCATCAATATGCAGCTGTTGGGCAACATAACCCAACACGGAATAGCAGCAATGGGCAAGCACAACCTCTGACTGGCAGGAATTGGATGGAACTAGCTGGTGACCAGATGTGGCCTGTGGGCTGCCAGATGGCTATCCCTGTGATAGATAAATGTTCCTGAGGCAGAGTTCTTTCTGTTTCATGTTTGTTGTCAGCACAGGTAAATCTCAACAAATACAGAAAAAGTCCTTAAAAGTGCTGACTCTGCTAAACAGTATCAAAATCATAATTAACCATGCACAAAATTCATCACCATAAAACAAAATCATGTACCTTAAGAAGTAGCCAGCCTGCTATCCACTTTGCCAATTGTGCTGGCCAACTGATATGCCGATACAGATCAGTGTTCACTACTCCAGGATCTACAACATTAACGGTCACATGGCTCCCTTCCACTGTCAGGAGATGATGCAGCCGATAGCTGAACAATACAAGGGCAAGTTTGCTTTGAGCGTAGGCTCCGTGGGGTGAATAGAAGCAGCTGTAAGAAAGAAAAAGAAAGACAATTAGAGATATTGTATAGTTGCATACATGGAACAAAGCAACAACATTAGTAGTGGGGCTTCACGATGGGTTTATCACGTTGGTTGCAGAAACTCATTGAGTGATTTGTAGGAGGACTTTTGAGGAAATGTAGCTTTTACCATAAATTGTGATGTTAACAGTGTGTAGGTAACGGACTTACTTGCAGTGTAACAATATGAAGCTCAGAATACATTACTCTTTATGCCTTGAGATTCAGTATTGTGTGACTTTCAGAAGCCTCTTTTAGACTTTGTTAAATACATAGATCCAGAGGAGTTAGCCGTGTTAGTCCGTAGTGGCAAAATCAAAAAGAGTCCTAACATTTCTAACTCCTTTGAACCTTTACAGAAGCAAACTGATCTCCATATCAGAAGGAGCTGTTTGCATCTACATATCAGAAGGAGCTGTTTGCATCTAACCCGCCCTCCCCTCTCCTCCTCTATATCTGACCAGTTTCTTTTGGCCCTCCATGCATCTGACGAAGAGAACTGTGATTCTCGAAAGCTTATGCTACAATAAAATTGGTTAGTCTTAAAGGTGCTACTGGACTCTTTTTGATTTTGTTAAATACAGACAGTCCCTGCTTCACATTTCTCACAAAATAGGACAGCAGCAAATGCGAGCTTTGTTTTAAAATGTAAATTTGACTTGAATAATATGGAGAAAGCAAACATAAAGAATAAGATGTGAACAGCTTTTTCACACACTGAAGGCTGTGTCTGTCAAGTGCATCTCCTTGTTAATACAAGATTAAAGTCACCTAACTTTCACTCATATCTAGTTAGCCTTCAGTGTGTGAAAAAGTAGGATTTCCAAAACGCATATCAACCATTATTTTGCAATTAGGTCTTTGCATGCCATCTAAAGAAATTTTATAATACACCATTGGTAATACTGAGGATATTTTAACATACATTTTAGGAAAACTCCAAGCAGACCTGCTCAGAAGTAAGCCCCATATAATTCAATGGGGCTTACTACCAGGAAAATATCCTTAAAGCTTTTACCAGGGTTTTTTTTTCTGGGAAAAGAGGTGGCGGAACTCACTCCTGGGTCCATGTGATGATGTCACTTCCTGGAAGTGACGTCAGGGTGCAGACACCACCACCCTGGGAGTGCTCCTGCAATTCGGGCCCCCTTGCCTCCCCACCCCTTACTTTTCCCTCTAAGTGGTGCAGTGTTGTGAACCAGAAATCTATTTTGTGAGCAGCAACTTGCAAGTTTTAAGCATGCCTTTTCCAAAACCAGAATCCACTGAATAAAAGACTTTTGAATTAGATTTTCTGAGACATTGGTATTTGATGCCATCAACATGTTGATGACACCCACTTATGCATGCGGTTTTCAAAAGCTTAAAGTCTTAAAGGTGCTACTAGATTTTTTACTAGTTTGCAACTACAGACTAACATGGCTAACTCCTCTGGATATTAAAGAGTGCATCTGTAATATATGGAGTTCACTGCCACATGAAATGACAACTGCTAGAGGGTATTAGGGACTTTAAAAATGATTAGAGAAATGTGTAAATGAAAAGTCTATTCAGTTATTGTAGCATAAGAGTTAACAGGGACAGTATTGGACATTTGGCTCATGTGTGGCTTATCAGTCGGCCTTGGATGCATTATTCCTCTCCCGGTTTATGGGAAAACATGTGAAGCCATGTAATGAAAAATTTATATGCCCCAGAGAAACCAGCCCCCTCCAGGGTGAACCTTAGCTCAGGCTGAACTGACAAGTACAGAACAAGTAAACAGAGGTCTACAATACACCAATTGAGTGGAGCTGCCCTCCTAATCATGAGACACTAACCAGATAAGGAAATCAGGCAGATGGAAGAAGGGGGAAATTGCAACTTGCAGGGCATTGGTGTACAGAGGAGAACAAGCTGCACAGGAGCACAACCCTAGAAAGTTACTGGGCAAAGGGTTGCCAACCTCCAGTGGTATCTGAAATATCCTGGTATTACAGAGATCAGTTCCCCCTGGAAAAAATGGCTGCTTTGGAGGATAGATTTTATGGCATTATACCCCACTGAGGTCCCTCCCCTCCCCAAATGCCACCCTCTCTAGGCTTCAACCCCCCCCCCCCCAAATCTCCAGGAATTTCCCAACTTGGAGCTGACAACCCTAAATCAAAATTCAATATATAACAGCCAATATAATGAAAGCACAACTATCCTGCAGGGAATTCAGAAAGCATACCTTATAAGTGGAGGGGAATCTAAGTCCTTGTGGATATTATTTTAGTTGTCTGACAAGAAATAAAATCAAAATTTGTGCCTCAATCTGGGCAAGCTACACAAGTGCTTTGCGTATCTTTAGAGAGATCTTCTCCTAGTGAAAGGAGGGGGAACTCCCTCTCCATCTCTTATTGAGAAGCGACTGTGTGTCAGGCGGGCTGTTCTGCTCAGGGCTTCTCCTCACGGAGCAACCTTTTACTTTGCAATATAAACAGTTGGCTGGAGGAATGGTTTGTCTGTGCATGCCGCTGAAAAAGTGGCTTTGCTTCCCAATCCCAAACCCCCACCCCCGGTCTCTGTCTGCTTTGTGTGGGGGGGGGGGCAATGGAGCAGGCTTCCACCCCTTCCAAGCCAATTTGGCGAGGAGGAGGATCCTCTTGGAAATAACTTACCAAAAGAGAGAGAGAGCGATCCCCTGAACAACCCAGCTAGTACCTCTGTGCCGGCTGCCTCTCTGCCCGCCTCCCTTCCCTCCCCGCTCTTTCAAAATGGGATCCGGCCACTGCCTTTTGCCAGGGCTTAATTGCTGCCTGGCCAGCTAAGGTGCACAGCAGCAGAAAGGGCGCCTCGTTTCTCCTCGCCCGGTCTCTGGACGAGCTGCTTTCCTGGGCGTGCAAGCCATGCAGGAAAGCAACCTTTTAACCCTGCACCTTCAGTTGGGGAGGAGAAGTCCCCCCCCCCAACCAGCTGAAGGCTGGATTGACTCAGCTGCTTGACACAGAACTCCCCGCCAAACAGCTGATTTGGGGGGAGGGGTTAAAATGCCCCTTTTCGTGGCATCGCGCAGCAGCACGGAAGACAGTGGGATTTAATCTACCTCCTGCCTCTTATTTCTGCTGATGGGAGGGGGAGGATGGGGTTCCCTCCTCCCCCTCCCATCGGGTGAAATAAGTAGCTGGGTTAAATAAGTGGGTTAAATAAGTGATTCCCAAAGCAGCTTGCTGGTTTCTGCAATCACTGGCAGCTTTCTACCTTCAATAAATACCACTGAAATTCACAAGTGGCCAAATGATTTATAGCCATACTGAACACATACAAATGGTCACAACTGGTAAAGAGGTAGAAAAAAATCAGGTCCATACTCTCTCTTTGGGTATAAGATTATTAATTCAAAGCACATTCAAATTTGGAAGCAAGCCACTCAATCACTTGCCATTTTTCTTCTTGTCTTTATAGGAATTTACTGCTCTGTCTGCTAAGAACCTGCTCTTTTGGGGAAGCACAACCCCTTCCAGGATAGGTGGACTCTGCAGTCCCTGAGCAGCTTCTTCATTGAGCGATACCGCCTCTGTCTTGTCTGGACTGAACTTCAGTTTGTTTTGCGCAACACCTTTTCTCCAGTCTGCTTGATAGATTGTGCTATGCTGCCAGCACTGTTAAAGTTGCTGTTTGCAGTTAGATCAACACAGTCCCTATGAAGGGTTGTCAACTCCAAGTTGGGAAATTCCTGGTGATTTGGGGGGTGGAGCCAGGAGAGGAGTATAATGCCATAGAGTACAGCAGTCATTTTCTCTAGGGAACTGATCCCTGAAGTCTGGAGATCAGTTACAATGTTGGGAGATTTCCAGGCCCTACCTGGAGGTTGGCAACCTTATCCTCATTTAGAATGCCTTTGGAGATGTGGCAACTGATTTGATATACCTGGTAAATCCTACTTTTGGCTGGAATGCCTTTAGAAAAGTGATATTAAGCTGCCATTTTTTGCTTACTAGTACTCTTTTTGTGTCCTACCCAATTTCTCTTTTTAAAATAAATATTAAGATTAACCTCCACTGCTTAAATTTTTTTTCAGCCTGTTTTGGTCACAGAATGTTGTGAAATGAAATATTCCCCTTCATTACCTAGCTGTCTAATCTACACTATCTCAAAAATCCTCAGAGACCAGTGACAACAATATAGAAACAAAACAGCAATAAGCTTAAAAAATAACACACATTTGGATGTACAAGGGACTTATGCATCCTGCAAACACAATACCTGTATATTTCAAAATCAAATTATTATAATATTTGTATAATAAGTATGATTTGTATGATGACAGCCAGTGTGGTATAGTGGTTTGAGTGTTGGACTAGGATCTGGTCGACCCCGATCTGAATCCCCGCTCTGTCATAGAAATGTCCTGGGCGACCTTGGAAAAATCACACACACTCAGCCCAAACTACCTCACAGAGTTAACACAAGGATAAAATGGAGGAAGGAAAGACGTAAGTCACTTTGGGGACCCATTGGGGAGAAAAGTAGGGTATAAATGAAGTGAATAAAATATAGTACCACACCCTTACTCATTATGAAGGCACGCACATAACCAAATTGTCTTCACCACAATCTCATGAAGAAGGGTTAACAGAGATTGTCACTGGTGCAAGAGAAGTCTCTCAGAACAGATGGGGATGGCATACAGCAGCCATCTCTCTCTAGAAATGAAAAATCAGTGGCTTTTCAGGGGAAATATGGGTAGAATTTTGGAGATGACACAGCAGCCAGAAACCCATCCCATAGTCATCCCGATTGAACTACCTCTGTCCTCAGCAAAGAATAGCACACATACCATTATGATAGCCATTATAAACTGTTTCTCCTTCTAGAACAACACAGAACGTAATTAATCTTGTTTCAGCTGCTACAGCATCTTATGTTGTACTCGAGATGTTGCATGCTCATGCTCAGCTGAGCACAAGATAATATGTACTGTAACTATGGGAAAAGAGAGTACAACATGAGCCTACCAAGCTTTATGCATTTGTAATGGTACCTTCTGTACTGAGCTCTCCTATCTGGTTTTCCCACTGCTGACAAATGTGCACACCTGAAGGGAGACTGACGCATATTGACTGACATGAGGTCAGAATAATACAAGTAGCCACTTGATGTCACGTCTAAGCTCCTAGAGCCCCCCCCCCATTTGCCTTCTTTGAGCTTATGCTTCGGAGAGACATAATTGTGCTGAGTTCATGATTGACAGCTATAATTAACCTCACTGTTGCCAGTAGTCAGGTTTTCCTGGCTGGCACTTGTATATTTTACTCGTCAAAAACTGTGACACTTCCTTCCGCTATCTAACTCCCTCCAATTTCCAAGGCGCTAATCTGTCTACGAGGCACAATAGTATGTTAAGAATAAACTGAAGTACAGGGAGACAGCTATGCCTTGAAAACAGCTGATATGGCAACATATTGTGCATTTTGTAACATGGCTTATAACAAAAGGTTGATATATGCCTCAGCTTTAGCTCTCTGTAAGGAAGAGAGGCATGTAAGTACCCAAAAATGCTTCTTAATGATTTATGCCTTATGATATATGGCATGTTTATAACCTTAACTGTTGTCTAACCTTCTCTGCCTCAAATTGCTGTTAAATCTTTTCAACTGGCAATTATAGGTTTTTCGTTGCATAAATTTGGAATATTTTGCATAATCTCTAGTAGAAAGCTATGTCAGATTTTACCACTTTTCCCCTCTGGGAGAAATCACAATCAATATTTGAAGTATTAAAGGCACATGCCTAGACTGACTCTGACATGACTGAAAAAATGACTTCTGAACCGCAGATGTGATTCCCACCAATGAAGTGTTCCATGCAGTGCTTTCCTGTTGCAAGAGAATCTCCCACAAATAAATCTGTAGTTTCATACTGAACTGTTTACCTAGCACAAATACCTGGGAATGACAATCAGGTTGCTACTTAAGGTGAACACATGTGTGCATAGTCTGTGTATGTGTTTTATGTGCCATCAAGTTGTTTCCGACTTACGGCAATCCTATGAATGAAAGACCGCCAAAATGTCCTATCATTAACAGCTTTGCTAAGATCTTGCAAACTGCTGGACATAGCTTTCTTTACTGAGTCAATCCATCTCCTTTTGGGCCTTCCCCTTTTCATACTGCCTAAAATTTTCCCTAGCATTATTGTCTTTTCCAGTGAGTCTTGTCTTCTTATGTGACCAAAGAATGACAACCTCAAGTTTGTCATTTTAACTTCTAAGGAGAATTTAAGGTTCATCCACACCCCAAACATATCTTTCTGTTGTTTGCCACTTAGCATACAAATAGATCTACAGTATGTAACAGATGAACATTTCATGTACCTGAGGAATTGAGCTCTGACTTCCAAAAACTTATACTGGAATAAATTTTTAAAGTATCACTGGATTCCTTATTTATTTTGCTGCTACAGACTAACTCAACTACCCATCTGGAATTATGCTCTTTATAATAGACTTGTGAACAGGACTTTTCTGCACATGACTGGCTTTTCTTTCTCCTCTTCTTTATATAGAAAAACTTACTCAAACGAAATAGCTAAAGGAAATCACAAGTTTTCTTTAATTAACTGAAACACGGCAGAGTATACACAACTACGTAGAAAGGAGTAGGATCGTGCCTGTTGGCCCCAGTTCCAGATAAATATGCACATACAAGTGGCCTTGTACATGTTATTAGGATCCTTTATTTTTCAGTGGTCCCTCCCAACTGCATGTATAAAGCTTGTATGCATACAGCTCCCTGCAGACATTCATCCATGCCTGTTGAACCTGTGGGGCCTGTAATTATGAGACTGAGTTTCTGTGCATAAAGAGTTGAATATACTTTGATTAACTGTACTGGGGCAGTGCTATGAATCTCAATGTGTGCTTACACTAATTTGTTTAGATAGAAAAGGGGGAGAAAGAAGTAGACAGCATATGCTTCTTACGACTATTCTATAGTTATTATCGGAATGTGATGCCATGATTAGAGATGGGCACGATCTGAATTACGATTTCAAAAACTCCCCGATTTTGGCGTTTGCTCCATCATGACTCAGCTAATCGGTTCTGTCCATGGCAACCGATCCAGCGGTCGGGAGTTTGCTTGTTCGGGACATCAGATGGGTGTTTCTGTTCGGAATTGCAGACACTCTGGCGCTAGTAATTTATTCCCAGAGCAATGGAGTCAGGGAAATGAGCTGTGTTTGCCCTCCTTCTGTCGCCCTCGAAACACGAATGGAAGCCCAGCTTTCCTTGATTAGCAGGCTTCCTTCCAACCATGGAGCAGCAATCCAGGGGAGGAAGGCGGAAGGGGGTGGGCACAAAGGAAAGGCAAAAGGCAGTGTGGGTGGCTGGGAGGCCGCCTGCGCCGTTTGCCTTTCCCCAAGACAAGGGGCACGTGAGCAAGCCAGCCATCCCTTGTCTTGCGGGGCAGGTGAACTGCGCGAGCAGCCTCCGAGCCACTCGAGCTGCTGCCAGCTCCGCAGCGCACCAGGACAGCCGGCTTGTTGCTGTCAGAACTGTGGCTAGATAAAATCCTTACTCCAATCTGCCTTCTGCAATTAGACAAAAGTCCATTGTTTCCAAAAAGCATTTAATGAAGAAAAAGATTATTATAGTCCACTGGCCTGAATGCAATATCCAGGTTGGTACATATGCATTGTTACCAATGCCAGGCAAAGCAAGAGATACATATTAAATATCATAGCTGACCCATCCTCCCCCCACAGTTCTCAAAATATTCCCTTTGAAGCTGCAAAAGCGAAAGCTTCCCCAAGGCCGGTTCTTGGTGGAACGTCGGTAGCCAAAACAATGCTGGTTTGTGAGATAGCTGCCTGGGAACCTCTGCACCTGGGGAAGAAAGCACTGAACACTGAAAGGATTAAATATGGAGTCGGTTAAGCATAAGTATACAAAAGAGCATTCTGATCCTGACATTCTGCCCCCCCTAAGAAACCCCTCCCCGGTTTATGTGGATAGCGAGAGTGGAACGCTTTTACCAGCCTAGGGGCATGGACATGTACAGCACTGACCCACTCATCAAACCCAGAATCAAAGTCCTTCCACCTAATTAGGTAAAACAGCTGTTTTCGTTTGATTTTAGAGTCCAGTATTTGTTGTACTTCGTAGTGGGTCTGGTCATCGATTAACGTTGGAATAGGGGGGCCTTTGATGTGCCACTGGTTATCTGTTGGAGCCTTTTTTAGGAGGCTGACATGGAAAGTATCATGCACGTAGCGTAGGTTTTTTGGCAAATCTAAAGCAACAGTCACTTTGTTGATTACTTTACGCACTGGGAAAGGTCCTAAAAACCTTAAAGCTAGTTTCCTGCTGGTTTGAGATAATTTTAGGTTTTTTGTAGACAGGTAGACAAGATCGCCAGGTTGTAAATCCCATTCCGCCATACGGTGGCAGTCTGCGTATTTCTTGTAGTCCTGTTTGGCTTTGTCGAGGTGTTTTTTGATTAGAGTCCATTGTTGAGCTGCTTCCCCCCACCACTCGGTGACGTCCTGAGAAGCTGTAGTTGGAGGGGGGAGCGCTTCGAACGGGAATGGCTTAAAGTGGAAGCCATAAACTACTTTGAAGGGAGTTTCTCCGGTAGATGCGTGTACACTGTCATTATAGGAGAACTCTGCTAACGGGAGCAAATCAACCCAATTGTCTTGTTGAAAGTTAATGTAGCATCTTAGAAATTGTTCTAGTATCTGGTTAGTTTTTGCGGATTGTCCGTCGGTTTCTGGGTGATGACTTGAACTAAGCCCTTGTTCAATTCCCAGTAGTTGCAAAAGCTCCCGCCAGAAGTTGGCAACAAATTGCCCGCCGCGATCCGAAATCACCTTGGATGGAAAAGAATGTATTTTCACAATGTTTTTCATAAAAATATCGGCTAGTTTTCTAGCGGAGGGAATGGTGGTGCACGGTATAAAGTGTGCTTGCTTGGAAAACAAATCGACTACGACCAAAATACAATTATGTCCCTTAGAGGGAGGTAGATCAGTAATAAAGTCCATAGAAATAATCTCCCATGGTCGACTTGGCGTTTCTAAAGGTTGCAAAAGCCCCGGAGGCTTGCCCTTTCGGGATTTGGCGCTGAGACAGATGGGGCAAGAGGCTACGTATTGGGAAATGTCCTTGCGCACGCCTGGCCTCCAAAATTGGCGTTGCACCAAGTGGAGCGTTTTTAAGTAACCGTAGTGACCCGCCGTGGGGGCATCGTGACATCGTTGTAAAACATCCTTTCTCAGACATTTAGGCACATAAAAACGGTCTCCCCAAAGCCATTCCCCCATGGCGGATTGTTGCAGTTTGTCTTTGGGCGCCTCCCCCCCTCCTTCTCCACCTCGGCTTTCAGCTTTTCTCTCCACCCCTGATCGGGTGACGGGAAGGGCTTAGCGTGGCTGCGCATAGTCATCACACCCCCTAATTGCGTAGGCGAAAACACCGTGTCGACCGTCTCCTCCCTTTTGCTTTTATGTTGGGGCATGCGTGATAGAGCGTCAGCGAGGAAGTTAGTTTTGCCTGGTAGGAAGTTTAAGGTAAAATTGAACTTCGAGAAAAATTCCGCCCACCGCAATTGCTTGGCGTTTAGTCTGCGAGGGCTGCGCAGGGCCTCTAAGTTTTTGTGATCCGTCCAGACTTCAAACGGATGTCGGGCGCCTTCTAGCCAATGTCTCCAATTTGTGAGCGCTGCTTTAACACCGAAGGCTTCCTTTTCCCACACATTCTAGTTTCTCTCTGCCTCAGAAAACTTTCTAGAAAGGAAGGCGCAAGGTTTAAGATTTCCGTCCTCTCCTCGCTGCAATAATACACCCCCAATTCCCATATCGCTGGCATCGACCTGTACTATGAAGGGGCGGTTTTCGTCGGGGTGTTGTAGGACGGGTTCTGAGACAAATTGCTCTTTCAATTGATTGAATGCTGCCTCGCATTCGGGGGTCCATGAGAGCTTCGCACCAGGTTTTTTTGCTTGCTCCCCCTTGTCTTTCGTTTTTAACAGTTCAGTTAAGGGGAGCGTGGTCTGGGCGAAATTAGCAATGAAGTCTCTATAGAAGTTGGCAAACCCTAGAAACGACTGCAATTCTTTTCTGGTGGAGGGGACTTGCCAATTTAATACAGCTTGTATTTTCTCTGGGTCCATTTTCAAGCCCTCTGGCGATATACAATAGCCCAGATAAGTGAGTTTTGTTTTGTGGAACTCACATTTTGAAAGTTTAATAGGTAGTTTGTTATTCATGAGTGTAGTTAGCACCTTTTGTACCAGTTCCACATGTTCCTCCTCCTTGTGAGTAAATCAACACATCATCAAGATACACCACTACCCCCTGGTACAGAAATTCATGTAGGACTTCATTGATCATGGACATGAAAACCGACGGGGCGCCAGTCAAGCCGAAAGGCATTACTAAGTATTCATATTGTCCGAGTAGGGTATTAAACGCGGTTTTCCATTCATCCCCTTCTCGGATACGGACATGAAAGTAAGCATCTTTTAAGTCCAATTTAGTAAAGATCTTACCTTGGGCCACGACGTTGAGTAGATCTTTGATGAGTGGAATGGGGTAGGCGTTGCTAGCGGACACAGCATTTAGTCCTCGAAAGTCAGTACACAGTCTCAAGCCCCCATCCTTCTTTTTCACGAATAACACTGGGGCTGCATGGGGACTATTAGCTGGGCGGATGAACCCCCTTTGCAAATTGAGATCAATGAACTTCCGAAGTTCATCTCTTTCGTTGGGGCTCATAGGGTATAACCGACCCTTCGGCAGTGAGGCCCCTGGTAAAATTTCGACAGCACAGTCTGTCCTCCTATGCGGAGGGAGCGTATTGGCCTCTTCTTCTGTGAAGGCTTTAGTGAATGCCCTATATTGTTTAGGTATTTGGTTAATTTCTTCTTGGGTGAGTAGAGCTGAATCAGACATAGTGGGATTTCTTCCCCAGTTTTGATCCCAACGATGATTTTTGCACGATTCATGGGTGAAAGTAATACTCCCTTCTGCCCAATCAATGTGGGGGTTGTGATCACACAACCATTGGCTTCCCAGTATCAGGGGATATTTAGCTGTGGCACTAATGACAAAGGATCTGACTTCCCAATGTGGTCCCATGCCGGTTATGATCGGAGCAGTCTCTGTGGTAACCGGATTCATGTTAGTGCCATCCATTTGTTCAAAAATGACAGGTATATCCAAATCTTTCACTGGGAGTACTAGCCCATTAACTAAGGCAGGTGCAATAATGTCTCTAGAGCAGCCCGAATCAATAAGTGCTTGCACACGGATGTGCATCTTCTTGTCAGCATTTACTAACGTTACAGGAATGAACAGTATGGACCCCGGGGGTCGGTTCAACACCGGACCAGACTTACGTGTGATCTGCCGTTTGGGTCCTTTTACGACAGATCCATTTCGTTTCCCGACTCCGGGCTCTCGGGATTTCCTTCCCCGATTAGGGCTGTTTGATCGTCCTTGGTGATCTCCTCCAACTCCAGTCCTCTATCTGGGAAACTTTTCCTTGGTGCTCCCCTACTCCTCGGGGCAGCTCTGGGTACCGGAGAAGGGCGCGGTAGCACCGGGCTGGTTAGGGGAGCTGGGCGTCGTAATTGGAGCGGAGGTCTTTGAACAGGCCGATATGGGCATTGCGCTGCGAAATGGCCACCCTGGCCGCACTGTAAGCACAATCCCTGTTGCCATCTAGCATCTCGCGCTCCCCGGGTGGCATACCCGGTTCCCCTGCTCCCTCTCAGAGACAAAGGTGTGGAGGAGCGTCTTTGGCTCGGGGGTTGCTGATGTTGTTCCGCTAGGCGAACTTCCAGGAGTCGATTTTCAACTTCGCAAGTCAACTGTATCCATCCTAACAGTGTAGGCGGATTGTCTTGCATGAGCGCTCGGTCTAGTAATTTTGGATTCAATCCTTGTTTATACAAGATGATCTTGGTGGACTCCTCGCACCTTGGGCATTTGGCAGCGAGCTGTCGGAATTGTGTGGCATAGTCTCTAGCCGACATGCTGCCTTGTCTAATTGCTTGCAACTCCGTTCTAGCCCGAGTTTCCTCCAAGGGATCTTCATATTGTGCCCGAATGGCATCCACTAACCCTTGGAGAGTTTCTAACTCGGGGGCCCCCACATTATATAATCCCACGTACCAGTCAGCAGCTTTACCTTGGAGACGCGATCCCAGATGCTCTATCTGACTGGCTTCGCTTCCAAACAGGTGTCCCCAATGATTAAAAAATTGCACCACTTGTACCAGGAAAAATCCCAATTTGGAAGGGTCTCCATCAAAAGTAGCGTCCAGTTTGACCCATCCCATGGGTAAATCCTGTCTGGGGGTTTGATCTGGCATGGGATAAATGTCCATTGGCCCCAGTTGCAGCGGGGGCTGCCGCGGGTGGGGATACGGTTGAGGTTGGGGGGTCGGTTGCCTCGGCGTCAGCTGCGGGTGCAGAGGTTGTAGGGGCGGAGGGGCCACCGGCCCCGTTAGCGGTATCGACCCCGGAGATGGCAGGGGTCCCCTCGGTGTCGGCTGGCGCGGCGTCGGTCGGGTTGGCGCTGGTCGGGTGGGGCGAGGTCCCCTCGGCGAGGTCTGCGTTCCTTGAACCACCCTCGGCGTAATTGGTTGACTTGCTTGGGTTGTCAGTGGGTAAATTATAGGGGAAGTCGGCCCGTGTGGTTGTGCCGGCAAAGTTCCTGGAACCACCGTCGGTGTGGTGGGCTGACTTGCTTGGGTGGTTGGCGGAGGAATTATAGGGGAAGCCGGTCTGCGCGGCGGTTCTTCCTCCTCCTCCTCCGTCTCCTCGCTGCTGCTGGTATCAGTGGTTGCAGGCTGGTCTGGGTACCAGTCGTCCGGACACGGTTCACCGCCTTCTCCCGTCAAGAGGGATCCCCCTCCAGTGGCCCCAATCTCCTCACCCGTTTCCGACGGTTGCTGCGGCCATATCTGGTCTTGCAAGTTAGCCAGACTCTGGCTAATGCCAGACAGGCCCGTTGGCAGGGCCCTGTCTCTGTCTCCCGCCACTAAGACTGAAAGCAGATGTACAGCGTTGGCTAGACTCTCTTCCATATTCTGTAGTCTGTTCTCCAACCTCTGTACTCTGTCTGTGGACTGCTGCGGATCCCCCGTATCTCCAGTGGTTGGAGGGGTTGTCGGGTGGTCCGTGCTCAGCGTCTGTTGCCACGGCAGGGGTGCTTCCACCCCTTGTTCCTCCTGTGACCGCGCAGCAAGTACACCTTTGGTTAATCCAGTGATTGCTGAAATCCCAGAATCAATGGCAATGGTTCTACTCTGGAGCTGTGCCCATTGGTGCTCTCCGACATCTGGTTCCCCCGCTCTCGGGGTGACTTTGGCATAGTCCCAGCTCAGAGCACTTCGTTGGGAAGTATCCCCTTCCGTTCGCTCAGCCGTCCGGTTCCAGAACAGCCATGGACGGCCCTCAGCTTGCTCCGGTATAGATCCCAGGCTACGCCGGCTGTCCAACTGTATTTGGGTAAACATCGCGCTGATCCTCCGCTCCCTCGTCTCTCTGGGCCGGGCGCCCCACTGCGTCGGGGTCGGCACGCTGAACAATGGAACGGCTGATGCGCTGGGCCTCGTTCTCTCCGTACTGGGAGCGAGGGTAAAAATGGTTGTAACCGTGGATCCTTGTCTCCTTGGTACAACTTGAGAGGATTCCGAGCCTCGGGGACCGGGAGAGACATACGGATCGAACAAAGGGTCCCGGGGCGGGACAGCTTTGGAGTCCGTTTGATCCGGTTGAGGCATTGGAAAGATGATTGGTAACAAAATGTCAGAACTGTGGCTAGATAAAATCCTTACTCCAATCTGCCTTCTGCAATTAGACAAAAGTCCATTGTTTCCAAAAAGCATTTAATGAAGAAAAAGATTATTATAGTCCACTGGCCTGAATGCAATATCCAGGTTGGTACATATGCATTGTTACCAATGCCAGGCAAAGCAAGAGATACATATTAAATATCATAGCTGACCCATCCTCCCCCCACAGTTCTCAAAATATTCCCTTTGAAGCTGCAAAAGCGAAAGCTTCCCCAAGGCCGGTTCTTGGTGGAACGTCGGTAGCCAAAACAATGCTGGTTTGTGAGATAGCTGCCTGGGAACCTCTGCACCTGGGGAAGAAAGCACTGGACACTGAAAGGATTAAATATGGAGTCGGTTAAGCATAAGTATACAAAAGAGCATTCTGATCCTGACAGTTGCGTGGGCGGGGGCGACTCAGGAGCGTGTGCGCACATGCAAGAGCCTGACTACGGTTGCCCTGGGCGCTGGCCTCCCCGATTCCCGATTGCGGACCAGAAACGAGAGTTGATTGTTTAGAATTGGTGGCCTGCGTTCGGCAGCAGCCCAGATCCACGAACGGCTGAATTGGAATTTTTTTTTTGGATCGGGCCCATGTCTAGCCATGATTTCTCCAGTATCTAGTTAGCAGCCAGAACTGTTGTGTGTTTATTAAGCCATTTAGACAATCTTTTCTAAATTGTAAAGAAGTGGAAATGATTAGTCAATTCAAAAACTCGGCTTTTGTGGAATATATAGCTCAAGGCTTTAAGATGTTTTTTATAAAACACCCAATCAACTCAGCAGTGAGCTCTCAAAACTGTCTTGTAATACATGAAGACCACTGTCTGTTCATGAAGTGGCACAGCCACATGGTCATCATGACCATCTGTCTGAGAGGGACTGATTGCTTCTGATCTTTCCAAGCTATTGCTGGCACCAAGTCCTGCAGTGCCCATTGTTTTTATCAAGGAGCAATGACTTCCACATAGTCATTTTGTCAAATCCATCATTGAATTCAAAATAGTTTTGCATTGGCTATAAATTCCAGACAAGTTTTTGCTCCAAAGGCATTTTTACAATGATGAAATCATCTAAAATAAGTTTTGACATATAGTTTATTTTATCCTTTATAAATATATGGTCATTTCTTTTTCTGCCATCTTCTTTGCTGTGTAGGATTGCTTCTACTCTTTGATCAACATCCCACACAGCCACCTACTCTGCCTCGTCTCCACCTTTCATGTATTACTGAGACTGCCTCTTCCTCCTTTATCATCCAAGAACTTGATGTACATTCTTCTCATACTGTCATCCTTTCCTACCTTTGCTCCTCTATCATAGGCCTACTTTAAATTGCTGTTAGCTCCGATATAAGCCTGGACCTGCCATCTTGTGTTCAGAATGTTATTTTTCCTCTTATTTGTGCTCTTGTGCTATAAAAGAACATCTTTTTTGGTTATTTTTCCACTGATTTTCCATTCACCTCTCTCTCTTTCTATTTGTCTTCTAAGTAAAAACAACTGGAGCCCACTAATAAGTTCAACCCACCAAACTTAACTTCTCAATTAATTTGAAACCATTTCCCCATCTACATAGAAATATGCAAAAGTGTCTGTACTTTGTGACTGCATTAATCTTAGGCACACCATTTCTCATATTTATTTATTAAAATATTTGTGTTCCACCTCTGTATCCCATAAGGGAACTCTACATGGCTAAGCAGACACACACTGAGCCCAGCCCTCTATCTCTTTTAAAACCAGAATATATAGCTTGACAGACATATCTATAGACCCAACATGTGTATGTATATGTATGCATTTATGTGTGTGTGTGGTGCCCTCAAGTCATAGCTGACTTATGGCGACCCCTGGTAGGGTTTTCATGGCAAGAGACTAACAGAGGTGGTTTGCCATTGCCTGCCTCTGCAACCCTGGTCTTCATTGGAGGTCTCCCACCAATTACTAAACAAGGCCAACCCTGCTTAGCTTCTGAAATCTGGCGAGATCAGGCTCACCTGGGCAACCCAGGTCAGTGTAAGCATACCTGCATACCTGCATGTAAGCATACATGCTTACACACACATATACATACCATGGTGTGTGTGTGCACAACAATTATCAGAGACAGAAACAGGTTGCCAGCTCCATCCTGGTAAATGTAAATACAAGTCAGTTGTGAAGCTTAGGCAGATAGCCTTGTCCAAATCTATCCACCCACCCACCCATCCACTAGGGTTGCCAGATCCAAGTTGGGAAATTCCTGGAGATCTGGGGGGTGAAACCTGGAGAAAGTGGGGTTTGGGGATGGAAAGGACCTTGGCATGGCATAATTCCATAGAGTCTACCCCCAAAATTTTCTCCAGATCTCTGTGACCAGATCTCTGTGACCTGGAGACCAGTTGTAATTCCGGGAGATCTCCAGCCATTACCTGGAGGCTGGCAACCCTACCATTCACTATGGTTAAAAGAAAAATCATTCTACTGTGATCACCATTTTTCTTACTTGGGGTGGGGGGGCTCATCCATCCAGTCACTCATCATGTCCACAATGCTTTAGTAAGATTGCCGAACCAAGTGAGGTGTAAATGTTTGAATGTTAAACTAGGATCTGGGAAACCTGGGTTTGATCCCTGCACAG
Organism: Eublepharis macularius; assembly: GCF_028583425.1. NCBI lineage: Eukaryota > Metazoa > Chordata > Lepidosauria > Squamata > Eublepharidae > Eublepharis > Eublepharis macularius. Next base: position 58,939,287 of record NC_072792.1, read on the forward strand.
CCATGGAAGCTTTCAGGGTGACCTTGGGTCAGTCACATATTCTCTTTGCCTAACCTTCTTTACAGGGTTTGTTATAAGATAAAATTAGAGGAGAGAGATGTAAGCTGCTTTGAGTCCCCACTGGGTAGAAAGGCAGGGTATAAATAAAGTAAATAAATAAAATAAATAAATAACTATGTACCCTTCAACAGGGCACTGAGATTATTATAATAATATTACAGTTCATACTGAAATTCAAATTAAGAAAAAAAAACTTTTAAAAAATGACTAAACTATCATTACTATTTCTATGAATAATCTATGAGTTTTGTTAAAATGGCCCGGACTACAATTGCTTAACAGATATTTGATGTGTGTAAGGCTATCCTTCAATAACAGTACTGAAAGAACAGGCATTTCCCCTGCTCCTAAACTACATGTGCCAGAAAAAAACAAGCTTTGTCCTGTCATTTAGAAAGATGCATGCCATTATTTTTATTTCTTTCTGTAGGGAGGGGCGGGGCACAATGATCAGAGACAGAAACAGGGTTGCCAGCTCCATCCTGGTAAATGTAAGCTCAAGTCAGTTGTGAAGCTTATGCAGGTAACCTTGTCCAAATCACTATTAGCTTGACCGCTCTCAGAAAGTCACTGAGAGGGTAAGTAGATGACCCTGAATTTCACAAGTAAGACTAATCACAAATTCAATACATAAACACTAAGTTAAACAGCAATGTTTGAAGAGTTCTTTGGATCCTACTGGGTAGTTTCTATTTGTTTAATATGTCAGTCAGTCTTAGAATTGCTTATGCTCTGTTCTAGTATTTCTTCAGCTCTGTATTAGAATCTTCACAAATTTGCATTTATATACCTTTATTGTATTGGAATGGATTGTACTGACTCAATCTGTGTAATCAGTCTCAGTGAGAACGGTGGACTACAAATAATGTAGTTCTCAAATCTCTGTCTCAAATTTCAACCCGAGTTTATGTTTTGGCAATAACATGTTCATCATTTGTACACAAATTTGTCTCAAATTCAGTCTTAAATTGTTCAAAATCATATTGTTTCTTGTCAACATTAAACCTTTCCAAAATCTGTACATAAGTAAACCATTCTTTTATAAGTATTCTTTTATTATTTCGATTTATAAACTGCCCATCCTCAGGGGCTCTGGGAGGTGATACAGGGTTTACTTTTATAAGTAAACTATTGGCAAGTGTGGCCTGCTGTTAGTAAATCCTCTCTTGATTTTATTTTAACTTCAACTTTTGAGAATACTAACGTATCTCAATATGTTAACCATTTAAATGAACTTGTCATTTCCCTTCTAAAATCAGCTTCTTGTGGTAATAGCCACAATGGTATTTTGGGGCAAATTCCAAGTTTATATTTATTCCAAATTCTCATAGCGGTTATTAAATTCTGCATGAACCTTAGTTTTTTCATACCAAATGTAACCATGACATCTAAATCTTAAATTATGTCATTCTAAATCCAATAGTCTATTTTTAACAAAATCCATTCTTTCATCCATACAAAACAACTTGCGGCAAAATATGATTTCAAATCAGGTAGGCCCAACCCTCCTCTTTGCTTTGGATCCTGCAACACCTTAGATTTAACTCTTGTTTTTTTCCCTTGCCATATACATTTAGCGATATCTTTCTGCCATTGTTTGAATGGTGCCTTCTTTATGAAAACCAGAATTGTCTGGAATAAAAATAACATTCTGGGTAAAACTTTCATTTTAATCATAGCTATATTTTCCAAAAGAAATAATTGGATTTTCTCCCATCTTTCCAAATCCCTTTTAATTTCATTCCAGGTCTTAATGTAATTATTTTGAAATAACATACAATTCATATTCGTCAAAACAATAACCAAATATGTTACCTTTTTCTGAATTTTACACGGTTTTATTTTCCAGTTTTGATTTTCCAGTTTTGTTAACATTTTAGTCTTCAGTTTATTAACCTTAAAACCTGCTACTGTACCAAAATTCTTTCAGTTTAACCATTAACATTTTGATTCCCCTTAGAGGATTATCCAAAACCAGCACCAAATCATCAGCAAAGGCTCTTAACTTATAAGTCTCATTTTTAACCTTTAGCACTCCAATTCCTTCATCTTGTTTCACATCTCTATCAATACTTCAAGTATAAACAACAGGGGTGACAGTGGGCACCCTTGTCTTGTACCTCTTTGTATTCCACATGGTTTCGTCAACTGTCAGGTTACAACTATCTGTGCTGTCTGAGATATATAAATAGATTTTACCCATTTTACAAGCAGCAGACCCATGGATTTGGGTCTGCTGTTCAAAGAGAAAAAGAGGGGAAAGCTAAAAATTCCAGACACTGTCTCCATGTTCTTAGAATATTTAAATTACTTCTTTGGATACCGATCAATAGAACCTGATCCATTTTCATGGTTTGTGTGTCTTGGGCAAATGATGGTTTGCTCCAAGATGCAGCTTCAGATGGTGAATTTGTAATAATATTCTAGGCATGTGCAATGTACATAGAGATGTGCAATTTCACCTATTCCTCTCTTTTTAAGCAAAAAAAGAGAAGAAGTCTGCACTCATCATAAGCAAAAACAGGACAATAAACATTTTGTTTGACGAAGAGTCGACCCTATGTGATAACTTTACAACTAACGAACTTACATCTGACGAAGAGAGCTGTAGTTCTTGAATGTTTATGCTACAATAAAGTTGGTTAGTCTTAAAGGTGCTACTGGACTCTTTACTACCTTACAACTAAGACATGAAATATATTCACATGAAATATAAAACCAAAGAATTCAATAATCAAAGAGCAATTCTTAGTATATGTAAAGCGCCAGTCGCCAAACAAATGCAACAGAGAACATTTACAAGCAAGTTATGCTGCTGAACTGTAACTCGGCTCCCATACTGCACATTATACACTTTAGAGATGAGGCTGATATGGCCAGGTTCTTAGAAGACTATACCATAAAACCAGATTATACTTTATATGTTATCATAAACTCTCATTTAAATTCATCTAATCACCGAATCACACGTTTCCTAGCACTGTTTAAGAAATAGAAACTACAAATCATGCTGAGTGTTCTGGTACTCTCTATGGATTATTTAGTGGCATAAAATTGCTACTTTGGACAATATTATTGGAAAAGTAGCTTTATTCATAAATTACATGAATAAAAAGCAGCCATTTATGCCTTTCCATACATGCCAGCCATTCATAGGATTTCAACATGCGCTGCTCTTGAAAAGTTATTGGAAATTTCAACTGGTGCAGAATGCTGCAGCCAGGATGTTAACTGGGGCTGGTTGTGCAGACCATATCACTCTAGTCTTGGCATATCTACGCTGGCTCTCAATTTGTTTCTGCACCCAATTCAAGGTCCTGATGTTGACCTTTAAAGCCCTACATGGTTTCAGACTACATACCTGAAGGATCACCTATGCTTCCTTATGACCCTACCTGACCACAGTGGTCACCTTCAGATGTCCTGCTTGAGGTGCCCCTACCTTCTGAGATTAGGTGGATGGTAAAGCTGGACAGGGACCTCTTGGTTGTGGCACCAAAACTCTGGAACTCTCTCTCCATGGGAACTCATCTGTCCACTTCTGTTACCATCTTTTGCCAGTGGGCGAAGGCTTTTGAGTTTTGTCGAAGGCTTTCACGGCCGGAGAACGATGGTTGTTGTGGGTTTTCCGGGCTGTATTGCCGTGGTCTTGGCATTGTAGTTCCTGACGTTTCGCCAGCAGCTGTGGCTGGCATCTTCAGAGGTGTAGCACCAAAAGACAGAGATCTCTCAGTGTCACAGTGTGGAAAAGATGTAGGTCATTTGTATCTACTCAGGAGGGGTGGGGTTGAGCTGAGTCATCCTGTAAGAGTTTCCCAGGGTGTGGAATGCTAATGGCGGGAGGCTTCACTGTATCCTGAGGAGGTTCTTTTGCATATGGATTGGTACTTGATGTGCTAATCTTCTCTGCAGGGCTATTGTCAAGGATAGAATGTTTTGTTAGCCTGGTGTTTTTCAGAACTGGCAACCATGCTCGGTTCATTCTTAAGGTTTCTTCTTTCCTGTTGAAGTTTTGCTTATGCTTGTGAATTTCAATGGCTTCCCTGTGCAGTCTGACAAAGTAGTTGGAAGTGTTGTCCAGTATTTTGGTGTCCTGGAATAAGATACTGTGCCCTGTTTGAGTTAGGCTATGTTCAGCCACTGCTGATTTTTCAGGTTGTCCAAGTCTGCAGTGTCTTTCATGTTCTTTTATTCTTGTCTGGATGCTACGCTTTGTGGTCCCGATGTAAACTTGTCCACAGCTGCAGGGTATACGGTATACTCCTGCAGAGGTTAGGGGGTCTCTACTGTCTTTTGCTGATCGTAGCATCTGTTGAAAAATACAACAGATGCTACGATCAGCAAAAGACAGTAGAGACCCCCTAACCTCTGCAGGAGTATACCGTATACCCTGCAGCTGTGGACAAGTTTACATCGGGACCACAAAGCGTAGCATCCAAACAAGAATAAAAGAACATGAAAGACACTGCAGACTTGGACAACCTGAAAAATCAGCAGTGGCTGAACATAGCCTAACTCAAACAGGGCACAGTATCTTATTCCAGGACACCAAAATACTGGACAACACTTCCAACTACTTTGTCAGACTGCACAGGGAAGCCATTGAAATTCACAAGCATAAGCAAAACTTCAACAGGAAAGAAGAAACCTTAAGAATGAACCGAGCATGGTTGCCAGTTCTGAAAAACACCAGGCTAACAAAACATTCTATCCTTGACAATAGCCCTGCAGAGAAGATTAGCACATCAAGTACCAATCCATATGCAAAAGAACCTCCTCAGGATACAGTGAAGCCTCCCGCCATTAGCATTCCACACCCTGGGAAACTCTTACAGGATGACTCAGCTCAACCCCACCCCTCCTGAGTAGATACAAATGACCTACATCTTTTCCACACTGTGACACTGAGAGATCTCTGTCTTTTGGTGCTACACCTCTGAAGATGCCAGCCACAGCTGCTGGCGAAACGTCAGGAACTACAATGCCAAGACCATGGCAATACAGCCCGGAAAACCCACAACAACCATCGCTTTTGAGTTTCATTTGGTGTTCTCTCTTTGATAACTCCTTCCTGCCCAATATTTTAGCTGTTGCTTTTAGATCCTGTATTTTAGCTTTGCTTTTAACTATTTTAATGATGTGGATTTTTTTTTGTTTTAATGGTTTTTAAGATGTGCTTTTATTATGTATGTTTTTAATTTGCTAATCACCTTGATGGCCCTTATGAGGTCAGACAGGGTAAACATTTTGTAAAATAATGATAATAAATAACATAAGGCAACAGCCATTACTAGAAGAGCCACAAAAGTTCCTTTGCAACTGCGAAGTCCATCTTTGATTAAACAAAGAAGTATAATGCTGTTCTGAGCCCTACAGAAAGTAGGATTTCTACAAATCAAGATCCTTTTCTAAGTCTACCTTATGCTTGGGGAAACCAGGCTCTGTGATTTTGGTAACTGAAATCTGTAGTGGTAATGAATCCATCATATAACTAAGAGATAAACTATTTAAAATAAACTATTTATTTAAAATATTCTATACTGTCTTACAACCAATTCAGGGTCCTAAACGAGGTAAACATTAAAACTTTTTGAACTTTTTGCTGAGGGAATGCCAAACAAAACAAAAAAAATCTTCACCCACTGGCAGAAGACAAAATAGGAGGAGACAGATGGCTCTCCCTTGGGAGGGGGTTCCAAAGGTTCAGCACCATACCCGAGAAGACCCTTTACTGGGTTGCCACCGTCTAACCTCAGATAGTGGGGGCACCCAAAGTAAGGCTGCCAAAGATGACTGAAGTGATTGGGTAGGTTTATGTGGGAGAAGGCAGTCCATAAAATATGCTGGCCTTAAGCCATAAGGGAATACCAGCACCTTGAATTAGGCCTGGGAGCCACTGTAGATGGAACAAGACTAGAGTGATATGATCTCTATGACCCATTCCAGAGAGCATTCTGACCACAGCATTATATATCAAATGTAGTTTCTGGGCAGGCTTCAGGGGAAGTCCCACGTAGAGCACACTACAGTAATCTTATCTCGATGTTACCAAGGCTTGCACCACAGTGCCAAGATCTTTCCTGCCCAGGAACGGCTGCAGTTGGCTCACCAGGTACTCCAGCCACTGCTGCCTCCTGTTTATTCCACAGGAGGCCTGATTCCAGAAGCACCCCCAAGCTACGAACCTGCTCCTTTAGCGGGGAGTGGAACACTATCCATAACAGGAGATATCATAGCTCCTGAGTCAGACCCCTCCCTCAGTAGCATCCCCATTTTGTTGGGGTTAAGTTTTAGCTTCTTAGCCCCCATCCATCTCAAAACTGACTCCAGGAACCTGCTCATGGTTTCCAAAGCTTTGTTGGGATCTGATGGAAGCATGAGACAAAGCTAAGTGTCATCCACATATGGGTGGCAACTCAGTCCAAATATCTGGATGACCTTTGCCAGCAGTTTCATGTAGATGTTAAAAATGGGGAACAAGATGGAATCTCGCAGGAACTTGTCTGCCAGAGCACCACACTCTGAAAACTACCTTCGAAGTAGGAACAAAACAACTGGGTTCCTCCCAATCCCAAACGTTCGTCCAGAAGGACCCCCTGATTGATGGTACTGAAAGCCACTGAGAGGTCCAAGAGAATTAACAGGGCTACATTCCCAGTGTACATCTCCCAGAGTAGGCCCTCTACCAGGATGACCAAGGCCATTTCAGTGTCATAACCAGGCCCAAACCAGACTAAAATTGATCCAAACCATTTGCTTTATTCAGGAATGCCTGAAGTTGGCCAGCCACCATTTTCTTTAGTCACCTTGCTCAAGCTCCCAAATCCAGCAGAATTAAGCAGCCAGGTGAAGCAAGGGTCATACAAGTAGGTGGTAGGCCTTAAACTTTCAAGAATCCCACCCACATCCTCAGTTTGCAAAAGTTGAAAGCCATCCCACATAATTGGAAAAGTCAGCATCCTGGGACGATCCACTCTCGTCACTGCTAATTTAGAGTCCAAGTCAGAATGGATATGAGAGATTTTATCAGCAAAGTGTTGAGCAAACTGACCACACCACAGCTAAACTAAGTTAAGCAGTTACTTTAAATTTAAGGAATGAGCTGGACGATAGAAACTGCATCTTTTAAATCTCCTGAAAATTCTGCAGTAGGATAATTCAAATTTTGACCAAGAAAACCAGAATATTTGTGCAAACAGACATATTTTTTTCTGAACAACTGCAACATTTATTCATCTTCTGCTAGAAATGAGGCAGAGGAATATAAGAAGATGATGCCCCACTCTATTGCCACTATATATCCAGTCCCTTTTTGCACCTGTGATTTAATAACAACAACAACATTCGATTTATATACCGCCCTTCAGGATGACTTAACACCCACTCAGAGCAGTTTACAAAGAATGTCATCATTATCCCCACAACAAAACACCAGAGAGCCGTGACTAGCCCAAGGTCACCCAGCTGGCTTCAAGGGGAGGAGTGGGGAACCAAACCCGCTTCTCCAGATTAGAGTCCCACGCTTTTAACCAATACACCAAACTGGCTTTTAAAAAGGCATTACCCAAGCCACTTTCCCCAGACATAAGGATATGGAACTTCTGTTTGAAATGAACAGTTTGTTTTTAAAAGGGATGCTTGATTTGTGCAGCTAGAGTTCATTTTGATATTGCATGGTGCAACTTTAGAATGCATGGTCCTGACAATGCCGAGAAAGGGCTAAACTAAGCCAGAGTAGAAAGATGACTTAGTGGTAGACATGGGCAGAGAAAACAGGGGCTGATTCCGCACATGTTGGATAATGCACTTTCAATGCACTTTATCAGTCGTTTGAGGTGGATTTTTTGTTCCACACACAAAAAAATCCATTCCAAATGATCTATAAAGAGGATTGGAAGTGCATTATCCAATGTGTGCGGAATCACTCAGGAGCAACTATAAGCATAATAACTCAGTGATTGAAAAACAGGCAGGCGAACGAAGGGAGAGGTTAAATGAGAGCCATGTAATCCACCTCATGCTGAAATGACTGCCAGCTGGCAAGGGTGTGCTGCGAACTGAACACAGCTAATGAGAAAGTCAGTGGAGAAGTGCTAGACTGTATGCACATTGAAAGCACCTAAAATCCATGTTTTAAGTAGAATGTAAGCAGTGGAATCCTACCAGCTTTTCTGATACAAAAGAAGGAAGAGGATGAAAAAGCTATACTGGGGATAATAGGACAAAATCAGGCTGAGATGAGCGGTTCATGGAAAACCAGGCAAGGTTGTGTGGAAAAGCTGGTAGGATCCATGCAAAGGCTTTGTTTTATGCTTTAAGCTAAAAACTGTTCCAAAAGCAATGATGAGAGGTGGGCTGAAATTTGCACCCAGCATAATCCCTCTGTTAATAGTGTAGAGTTAAGATTTAATATTCTTTTCCTTATAAGGGTTTCATAGAATTTCATGCTTTTATACACATATATTCTTAGAATGAATTAATAGTGCAAAGTGCCTTTTTGCAACCCACCCTTTCTCTCTTTCACTGTTCCATCTTTGCTGAAAGTTGCTTCAGAACAGCATAACAGGCCGAAAATGTTTCTCTTTTCTCAGTTGCTTAGGAAACTTAAAGATAAGGCCACATTGTTTAGGCTATTGTCTCATGAGAAGGAAGAAAAAGATACAACAAGAAGAGCACATTCACTGTATCCATAACTTTTGATTCTAAGGTTTGGAAGTCAGCAAGGAGAAATTCAGAGTCAACAATAGGTAGTAGTGACCAAATAAGGGGAATGAAAATTACATTGATCGCGAGACTAGTGAGAGAACTGAGAAGTAGCCAATTGAAAGAACTGTAGAGATCATATGTATGTAATGACCAATTGCAAGTTAATCTGCAGGCAGTTCCTTTTGTACTGGAAAAAAATGTCTTTAAAACTGCTTGTAAGCTTTATGTTCTTTGGCTCCTTTGAAAGATGGGTACCCATTTTGCAATATTCAATACAATCATTGAAAGAAGAACTTGTCTGTCTCCTCCTTTTGCTCTGAAGAATCTGGGTAAGGGCAGAAGGGCACTTGTTGTGTAACAATAGTGAACCATGAAGTCATTCACTTTTGTAAAGTCTTTTTACTGACTTAATGTAGCTGATACTTCCAACAATACTTAACCCCATAAGGGCCGTCGTCACACGGTCCCTTATTTCATCAGTTTTGTACTCGAAATTGTATCCTCCGTTATCGCTATCATAATAGATTCCCCCATCGTCTGTCGAGTGCTTGCGCTTCCAGTCGGTCTCATTAAAAGGGAAAAGCGCAATTTGACAGTCAGTCAAAGTACTTCCTTAAAGGGGGCAAAAAACCCTGTCCCCCTTGTTTGTAAAAAATAAAAATTCCGCATATTTGCACTATATCAGGCAGCAGCTCATCCCAACAAGGCTAAGCATGCGGCGGTCAGTTTTGCAACTACACCAAGAGGGGGAAAGTCGCCGCTGACCGGCAGACTTTGGGACATGCACAAAACGGCGGCCCTCCGAGCCCTTGCAGGAGAACCTTCTCCCTTAACTGGGGCGCCTGACTAGCCAGAGGCGGAGGTGCTCCTCGCTGGGGCGCTTTGGCTGCGGGAGCAGAGGTGCGCAGAGCCAGGAAAAGGGCGCCCGCCAGGGCCTCGGGGCTTCGGCTGCCCTCCCGACTTCTTTGGCTCAGCTGCAGCCCGTTCCCAGCCGTCCCTTTCGCTTTCCCAGCCCCACACCAAGGAGGAAGCGGCTTCCAAAGTGCCCCGCAAGAAGCGCCGGGGAGGGCTGGAGGGCAAGACAGCCGCCCTCGGGCATGACTACTTGGCAATAAAATGGTAGAGGAAATGTCAATCAGAATAAACTGCTTCCGTTGTTCTTGCATGGCAGAATATCGCAATAGCGCGATAAGGCTTACTTTTAAAAAAAAATACTTTGAGGCTAAATTGCGGGTTGCGCTGGGGCTTGTCGGAGTGTGGGGTGGGAGAAGCAGCGTTAGGAGGGACAGATGATCGGGGAAGTGAGTGCTTTGGCGTTGCAAAGCGTTCACAGTTGATCCAGGGCATTCACATGGAAGCGGATGAGGAAGACATAAAGAGTCACAAAGCGTGATTTGGGGAGAATGGCGAAATTGAAACAGAACCAGAATAAGGTGAGCATTCAGTGGTAGATGGCGCTAAATTTATGGCTGTGTGACAACAGCCAATGTCTCCTAAGGTTGGGAGCAGTAAAATGATATGTGGCCACATACGTGAAGCCATGTATGTGACCATGGAGAAAAAGGTATGGCACAACAGGGAATAAATGAGGTTGACATATTTAGATGGACAAAATGTGTGAGACATACTCTGAAAACAGAAAGTGTTATATACACACTTATCATAATATTTCTTTGTTCTGTAAAGCAAGTTTTAGGATACTGTTTTCTAATTTTGTAGATGTATATTAACCCAATTAATATGGTCAAATATTTTTCATACCTGCTTTGTAGATCATTAAGATGCAATTCACCTACATAATGGGTAGCTGATGAGATGGTGATAATTCTAGCATTGTGGCTGTGGGTTCCTGATTGCTTCAGTGTTTCCAAGAGAAGATTAGTCAACAAGAAGTGTCCCAAGTAATTAACACCAAAGTGCTCTTCAAACCCATCCTCCGTTTTCCTTTCAGGCACCAGCATCACCGCAGCTGAGTAATAAAAAAAATAATGTTATGGGGAACAGGTGCCTAGCTGTGGTGAATAGGTCACTATTTGACTTGTTCACTGGCAGCAGAAGGTGAAATTTTATGTACCTCAATCTGAATTCAGCTGTGGAATGCAAAAGTTCAGTTTTCATGAATTCATTATGATTCAGATGACTTGGACCCAGGCTGAACAGTAGCAGACCCACCCCCCTCCCTACTATTCTGAGAGCAACCAAAGGACCACAGCCAAAATTTTCTCTGAGCACCCAGACTCAATCTAATCATCATATGACTTGCTCAGAGCAAAGGGTTTCCGAGCGACCAGGGCTCCTGGAATGTTTCCCCCTAGTCCTTCCATCTGGGCAGCCTTGCTTAAAACAGAAACATTTAAGGAACTGAGGATAGATCTATCAGTGGCTACTAGTCATGGTGACATTCAGTGGCAGTAAACCTCTGAATTCCAATGACACGAGGCAACTTCAGGGGAAGGCCTCGGCCTCTATGGGTGATTCTGCATGTCCTGGCATAGTGCTATACTCACACAACGAGGGTGTCCTCCTGGCACGATTTCTGACATCATCACGCCTCGAGAGCGGCATCGTGGCACGATGATGTCAGAAAACGCGCCAGGAAGACGCCCTTGTTGCATGAGTACAGCGCTATGCCAGGACATGCAGAATCGCCCTATGTCTCGTTGATGGCCCTCCATAGCAACTGGTTGGCCACTGTGTAAGACAGGATGCTGGACTAGATGGACCACTGGTCTGATCTAGTAGGGCTCTTCTTATGTTCTTATGAGAAACATTTTTTTCTCAGTGATGGGTGTCTAAGTGGATCCTTTTCCACAAACATATTGTGCCCGAGATCTTAAACATGTTTCATAAGAAGTTTTTTTGAGACAAATATGTATGTTATGATTGGAACTTTGAATCCGTTCTAAAATAAAATGATCCTGTTTTCAGAGATGGCAAAGTACATCAAAAGCTAAGTTGCTCTGTGCCCTGAAAAACTAGGCCACTTCTTATTCAATTCCCAAGTATATTGCAGAAATATACAGAGTGTTTTTTATTTCCACACTAAAAATTCCCACTTTCAAAGTATAAAATATTTTGAGAGACAAGGAAGACCAATAGCCCAATCCTGAACCACAATGCTTAAACAGCATATGCAGGTGACATGCCTTCAACCATTACGTATTGGTCCTGGAACTAGGCTGCAAATACAAGACTAACACACAACAGCCTTTATGAGATCCAAACACTAAACTAAGCAATACAAGAGCTAGTTTACTCTAATTTAGCCTTTATTTTCTTTTTCTGAATAAGACAAATGGGGGATGATTCTGCTCTGGTTGCTGAGGTTTGAACTTCTCCTAATATTGTAGTTTTTTGTATCTGGTTTGCCAGGAGCTACTGGGAGAGTCTTGAGACTCATTAAACCAAAGAGAAGTATTGCAAATCTGTGTTTGATGTTTAAAATAAGAAGAATCTCTCTTCTTTTTTAAAAATGTTCTTCACTTTAGACATTTTAACTATTCTATAAACACCAATGCTATATTTTTGTTCAGTTTAGATTTTTGAAATAATTGGATACTCCAATGAAAGCTTGTTTGCTGAAAATACAAATACTTTCCTTTTATCAACACATTACATGTTTCTGCTCTATATAGTCCTTAACACCTGACTGGCATAACCAAGAAGACCTAGCAGAAGCACTATAGGCCTCATATAATCTCCTTCAGGCACTTCTGTTATTACCAAAATGTGAACAGCAGGAGGAAAGAGAAGGACATTACAAGTGATTGAGTGGCAAAGTGATTGTTTGTTTGCTCTGTCACTATTAATTTTTCTCAGGGGAACTGGCCACAAATTAGTCTGGATAAAGATTTGGGGGGAAAGGCAAGGTATTGTAAGTCACACCTACAATATTAGTCTGGTACTCCTCTATTTATTCATGTCTGCACAATGGTTTTGACTACAATTTATTTCATTTGTAGAAGTTCTAATTGATAGCTCACCCCTCAATAAATTATTACAAAATATTTTTGTCATTGCTAGGGGTTTTTTCCCTTCTCGTAAGAGATGCAAATGCATAAAACAAAATTTTGTCTTGCAATGTATAAAGTTTCCTCATTGCATTTTACAATTTCTTCAAGTACTGAAAGGAAAGCAAAAGCAACTATATAAATACACAGAACACTGTCTGCAAATACAAAGACTCAAAAGAATACACTCTCCTTTTTAAATTATTAAGTACACAGCATTCAGTAGGCACTAACAAGTTGCGTGTTATTGATTTTTTTTAACATGCTGACATGTCACCAGCTATATTCACTTGCCCTAAAGCAGTAAGTTACAACTATAGACCAATGCTATTTTCCTGATGCAGTAACTAGGGAAACTATTGGTTTCCATGAACAGGCTGAATTTCCATCTCCCACCCACTCTACAACTTATTTGGAGGATCTTTTGTTAGGAAATCTATATGAGAAAAATAAACAACTTATTTGGATGATCTTTTGTTAGGAAATCTATATGAGAAAAATAAAGTAGATCTCATTATGAACTGCTTTGGGATTCCTAATTTTCTGAAACCTTGTGAACACATGACCATAGGTTTTAAAAAAGAATTAGCAACATACAGAATGATAGTATCGCTAAAAAAACCTAACAAAAAACCTCTCTGTTTTGATAGGACTGTCATTTATATGCAATTTACTAATTTAGCTTAGCGAGCTTGATTTCAAAAGCCTTTGATTAAACAGACATCAACAGAAAGAGTAAGGCAGCAGCAACAGAATTTATGAATAATCTGTACAGCATGTGTTCAATGCAGATTTTGTTTAGCAATTCTGTCTGCTGGAAGTGTACATGGTAGCAGAATTGCCAGATATCAGGAGGACACTTAGGCAATCCATATAATTACATATTAATTCTGACACTCTGCAAGACAGTCTGAATTAAGTACTTGAACCAGCTCAGTACTGCAATGTCTTTTCAAGGGGAAAGCACAGAGGGCAAGAGGGGGCAGCCATGCTAAACAATTATCTTCAACTAAGATTTCACTGAAGCAGTCATTAGAATCACACTCAAATCAACTGTGCCTTAGTTCATATATAACATATGTTATACATTTCCCTACAAAGAAAAACCAGAGAGCTGTGGCAAGATTAATTAGAGCACTGGAGAGGAAAAAAATATTTCTCAGGAAAAAGTATTGAGGAAATAATATTTCTCAGTAGTAAAGAGGAAGAAATGGAAAAATAGCTCAATGTCTGAGTAATCCAAAAACACATTTCTGAAGGAATATGGGGAAGATTGCAAAAACGAATCACTTAACAATAAATATTTGTTCTAATCCTTAAACTGTCCCTTAGAACAATTGTGTTCCGTTCACAGTGCATTCATCTACATTCTTACAAACAGCAGCATTCAATGATTCTCAACATAGTGCCCGTGGGCACCATGGTACTGGGCAATGGGTTTCCTGGTTATCTATTTGCTTCTTCACCAAAGTATCTCTTCCTCAAAGCAGAGGCAATCCTAGCTTTCCTCTACCTCATTGGAACAAGAAAACTCAGAAACAACTGACTTCATAGCAGGAAGATGCTTGGCTTGCAACTTCCCAGTGTTTTGTGAATATTTTTAGTGCCCTATGGCAACCATTTTCTGATTGGCTCCATCCGTCCATGTCAGCCATTTCATGGTGGCTCCCATTCCCCATTTTCAAAATTCTAAAGAAGACCACAGGGTCAATATTTTCCACATGATCCCAAAGAACAGGAATGGATATCATAAATTTAGGTTTTGTTTTTGGAGAGGGAGAGAGAAACAAAATCACTGCCAAAGATTCAAATCCAAACACCCACATGTTAACAAAGGTTAAAATGTATATAAAATCTATATATTTGCTAAGGTTTGGTGTTTGTGTGTGGGGGGGAGGGAATCTTGCCTCACTGTAGTTATTAGGTTTTAAAGCTATTATTTTAAAAAATTCTATTTCATAATGATTATTTAACCTATGCTTTAAATGACCCTGGGCATTTGAAAGGCAGGTTAGAATTTAAATAATATAAAAATGTCCTTTAATATTAATCAGATTATATAAAATATTAAATATTAATTCAATTTTTAAAATAGCTTATTTTAGTAGTGAACATTCTAGGACCGTTTTCACACGCTCAAAGCCTCTGGAAGATCACGCGAAACTCACAGCGCACAGCATCTTCCTAGCGCAATTTCCCAGCATGATCCTCTTTAATGGCATGATTCCTGACATCATTGCACCATTAAAGAGGATCATGTCAGGAAATCGCGCTAGGAAGACGCTTTGTGCCGTGAGTTTCACGTGATCTTCTGGAGGCTCACAGGTGTGTGAAAACGGCCCTAATGCCTGTTTAAAACCTCTTAACCTGTTAACACAGGAAATTTGTAAATACCTCTCTCTATTGCCAGGATTTGGGCATATGTTCATTCCGGGTCTATTTTCCAAGAGTGAGTATCACTTATTTTGTTCCCACAATCACTCCATCAGCTAGGCCAAGCTAAGAGAGAATAATAATAATATTTGATTTATATACGGCCCTTTAAGATAACTTAACACTAGACATGGGCACGATCTGAATTACGATTTCAAACCCCCCCCCCCCGATTTTGGCGTTTGCGCCATCGTGACTCAGCTAATCGGTTCCGTCCACGGCAACTGATCCAGCAGTCGGGGGGGTTGCTTGTTCGGGATTTGATCGGATGTATCGGTTTCTGTTCGGAATTGCAGACACTCTGGCACCAGTAATTTATTCCTGGGGCAACAGAGCCAGGGGAATGAGCTGTGTTTGCCCTCCTTCTGTCGCCCTCGAAACACAAATGGAAGCCCAGCTTTCCTTGATTAGCAGGCTTCCTTCCAACCACGGAGCAACAACCCAGGGGAGGGAGGGGGAATGGGGTGTTCTGAAGCCATGGGCACAAAGGAAAGGCAAAAGGCAGCACGGGAGGCTGGGAGGCTGCCCGCGCCATTCGTCTTTCCCCAGGACAAGGGGCGTGTGGGCAAGCCAGCCGCCCCTTGTCTGGGGAAAGGCAAAAGGCAGTGCAGGTGGCTGGGAGGCCGCCCACGCCGTTCGTCTTTCCCCAGGACAAGGGGCGCGTGGGCAAGCCAGCCACCCCTTGTCCTGGGGAAAGGCAAAAGGCAGCGCAGGTGGCTGGGAGGCTGCCCGCGCTGTTAGTCTTTCCCCAGGATAAGGGGCGCGTGGGCAAGCCGGCCACCCCTTGTCCTGGGGAAAGGCAAAAGGCAGCGCGGGAGGCTGGGAGGCCGCCCGTGCCGTTCGTCTTTCCCCAGGACAAGGGGCGCGTGGGCAAGCTGGCCGTCCCTTGTCTTGCAGGGCAGGTGAACGGTGGGGGCAGCCGCCGAGCCACTCGCACTGCCGCCAGGTCCACAGCGCACCGGGACAGCCGACTTGCTGCGTGGGTGGAGGGGGGGCGACCCAGGAGCGTGCGCACGTGTGCAAGAGCCTGACTACGGTTGCCCTGGGCACTGGCAACCGTAGATCCGTCCCTGGGAATGTCCCCTCTCTGAGGGGAGGCGGCTTATTGCCGGGTTAAAAACTCCCCCCCCTCTACTCTAAGTGTGTGTGTGTGAATGTCCCCTCTCTCCCTGAAGGGAGACGGCTCATCGCCGTGCCTGGTGGCCGCTGCAACCAACCACCATTCCTATATCGCTGGAAACAGCGGGGCGCCCTCCCACTTTGGCCTTCCCGATTCCGGATCGGAAATGGGACTTGATCGGTTAGAATCGGTGGCCTGGGTTCGGCAGCGGCCCAGATCCACGAATGGCTTAATTGGTATTTTTTTTGGATCGTGCCCATCTCTACTTAACACCCACTCAGAGCAGTTATTATTATCCTCATGATAATCACCCTGTGAGGTGGGTGGGGCTGATAGAGCTCAGAAGAGCTGTGACTGACCCAAGGTCACCCAGCTGGCTTCAAGTGGAGGAGGTGAGAATCAAACCTAATTCTCCAGATTAGAGTCCTGCTGCTCTTAACCATTCTGCCAAACTGGTCCAAGGACAAGTCGTGATATTCATAGCTGATAAAGTATCTGACTTCCACAAACTACACTCATAGTGACTCTCTTAAATCTCACTAGACTTCAATATCCTTTACCACACCTGACCATATTTACAACTGAAAACACCTGTACCAGTAAAGACACAGCCACTTAAAAACAAAAACAAATTTCAGTTTGGCGTTAAAGCATGGTTACTTCTGTACTCTACTATGGCAACTAGGTTGATTCTTTTGAAAATGATTTGAGCTAATGCAGGGGATGGCCATTGTGTATGTGGAAGGGGAATGACCCCTGAGGGCATCAACACAGATGCAGACTACAAGGCGAAA
Organism: Eublepharis macularius; assembly: GCF_028583425.1. Classification (NCBI taxonomy): domain Eukaryota; kingdom Metazoa; phylum Chordata; class Lepidosauria; order Squamata; family Eublepharidae; genus Eublepharis; species Eublepharis macularius. Next base: position 58,956,410 of record NC_072792.1, read on the forward strand.
GGGAAACTGACAGAATGCCCCCCACCCAGGGCTTTCACACAAAAGCAAGGTGGGCGGATTCTGCGGTTTCCCCCTATAGACTCAGGACATCCCAAGCCATGACCAACATTCAAAACAGCTTTTCAAGGGTGAAGTACAAATAAGAAGGCAGTAATTATCCTTCCCACTAGCTCACCCCATTTAGGATCTAATGCAATAAAGATAAAGATAAAAAGTCAAGAAAAGGTCATCATTTTAGCATAGATAATCTGCCTCTGGCTGGTGTGTTTTTTTAAAAAAGCTACTATAAATATTTATTTCATAGATTTAAGAAAATACAGATGTTTTTCAGGGTGAGATGAACATGGAATATAGAAACAGACACAGTTTACTTAGAAAAAAACCTGGCATTGTGTGTTGCTGTAAATGTTGGGAATACTTCCACATCTCTCATAGCACAGCAGCAATTATTTGTTTCGATTTGCAATCCAGATTATCACAAAGACTTCTTAATCTAAGCAGTTTTGGGCAACATAAAACAGTTGCTTTCCAAGCATTTAATAGTTCGCTGACTAAAAAAAAAAAAATTTGCACGCTTGGTGCTGCTTTTTTAATGAAATCTTGTTTTATATGTTGATGTCAGTGGTTTGCATTTACAGATGTTAACATGGTTTTGAATTGCTTCATGTTTTAAAATATAATCTAGCATTTTATGCATACATTTTTTCTACCATCTTTAGTACTTTATACTACAGCGAAAACAACAATTAAGTGGCTAGAATAGGCTGGTGTCTGTGTTTTACAGCTGAACGAGAAAACACATTTGCTTGCATCATCTAGTAAAGCCAGGGTGGTACCTGCAACACAGACTAATAAATTGCTATACATTTGTTGTTACTTTGAAAATTAACCATTGAAAATGAACTTTTTGTACTGCAGCACTAATGCCTTGAGGCAAAACTCAAGACTAAGAATGCCATATCTGACCTTTCTTTCAAATTCAAACTGTATACTCTGTCAGCCACAGCTTGTTTGGGGAACTCTTTTTAAAAATGTACTCAATAAATCTTCAGTTCTTTTGGAGTAGAGAAACATAATAAACAGTAGATGTGTGTCCCAGCCCTTAGCATGACCCCATCCACCTTAACAATGTTCATCCATTTTGTAGGGCCTTTAAGGAAATTCAGTTGATCATTACTACAGTATATCATTGCTTACTTACATGATCAAGGAATTCCCATAAGTGCAACTGGTAGTTCATAGCCATTACAATATATAATGCAACTACATTCAACACTTTTGCCTATCTTAGGTGGATAGGTTCATTTACATTCCTAAATATTCTGGCATCAGCAATCATATCAATAGGTGGTCAATGGCCACAGCATGATAATTATGATTGTATAACTGGGGAACCTGCAAGGACTTGTGGGAGTCACTTCATTTCCCCCTGTATCCCCTTCCCCACAAGATTTCTTTTTCTCTACTCCTGGCAGCCCCCATATGCTCTCCCTTTCCTGTTTCCTTGTCTCCTTTTCACTTACCAACCAATGTTTATCTGTCCCCTACTCAGTTTTCAGCTTTATTTATTATTAATTTTCTTTTCTCCCCATGGAGACCCAAAGCAGCTTACATTGTTCTCCTTCTCTCTATTTTATCCTCATATAAACCCTGTGAGGTAGATGGTTGTTGTGGATTGTGAGGTAGGTGTTGTGAGGTAGGTTAGGCTGAGAGAGTGTCACCCAGCAAGCTTCCATGGCAGAGCAGAAATTTGAACCTGGCTCTCCCAGATCCTAGTGTGACACTTTAACTCCTACACAACACTGTGTTTCAGTTTTCCAAAATTCCCTCCACCTAGCAGCCTCTCCCAGGGAAAAGTCCAGCCAAATTACAAAAGTCATGCAACAGCAACTTGCTCAGATAAGTTGTGTAGTGGCTGCAGCCAGGCGGGGCCAAATTGCACAAGTTGTGCAGAGGCTGCCACTGGGTCCAGGTGTGTGGTATCAAGTCATTCATTGGCCAACAGTGCACCTGAGTGACTCACACAAATTGCATGGTAGCAAGTTGTCTGGTAGGGCTGGTTCCGATGAGTCCTCCCTCCAGGGCAGAAGGGAGGTTAGCAAGAATGGACTGGGAGGCCAAAAGTACTCTGGAAAGGGCCCTTCCCCTTTTTTAACTGATAGAAACCAAGGTTTGAACATGGTTGTGGCTGCCTAGCAACCCCCATAATGATCACTGAGATAGTCTTTTTTAAAAGGTACATGTGCTGCTTGTGTTATTTTGGTTTTTTTTTTAAAAAAAATACCCCTAATGTATTTTGGGTTTTCTTCATTTTATATGATGTGTAGAAGAAATAAGGACATTGCTTTCACATCAAAAGCAATGTAAACAGTTTTGACAGGTGTCCAAGCCCCTCCCAGGGCCCTAAATCTCACTTTCCTTTGCCTCGAAAGGTCTACCCTACATGGGAAAAACTGACCCCGATACATGTGACCCTGAGAGGTCTCTGAGGGTGTTATATGACCCTGCTATGAGCTTATCGCATTGCCCCAAATAAACAGAAAAGAGTTTTGAGTTTGTGGGATGCACAGGTGGAAATTTGGGTATTCTTCAGAGGATTTTGAAACATCAGCAGCATGATTCCATGGAAGTGTCAACGAAACAGAACTTTTCTTACAACAAATTATCATTCTGTTTAGAAAGTACCTTTGGGAGCTCCATTAAGTTTCAGAACACTAATCTAGCATTGTCACATATTTTTCTTTTTTTCCTCATCCCAACCTAATTGACAGCACAATCCTCAGAGGGGAGGGGGATGGAAAGCGCTCAGGGAGCCAACTAGGAGTTATGCTAGTGTATCCCAGACTTATGTTGGCATAAACCCCCTCTATGCCAGTGCAGCAGCCTGGCACCGCTCTGCCACAGCCTCCACTAGTGCCCAGCTGTGGCGTCTGGGCACAAGCATGACCGTGGCATAAATCCCCATGCTGGCATGCTGGGAGGGTGCAGGTGCATGAGGCACGAGTTAGAGCAGAACTACAAGTGACAAAAGGCACAGGTTGGACACTTGTCAGCTTTCCTCAAGTTTTGATGGGAAATGTAGGCAGCTTGGCGGAATGTTGGACAAGTGATAGTTGAAAAGTCCATTGGACAGCAGTCAGAGAGCCAAGCTGCAAGACCAGGATGCCTACATTTCCCATCAAAACTTGAGGGAAGCTGACAAGTGTCCAACCTGTGCCTTTTGTCACTTGTAGTTCCGCTCTTAGTCAGCTCCCTAAGCCATTTTGGGCCCAAGAACGCTTCCAGTAGTGGCAGAAAGTTATGCCATGAAAAACTATGTAGCTTATAGCCACTCATTCTATCCCCCCCCCCACGCCCAGCCCAGCCCTGCCCACACGGCCTGGTGGAGCATAGGATGCTGACTACTGTGGGGACCAATCTGCTCACACCCCCACAGCAGCCGAGTCCAGAATGTCTGATTAACCATTAGCACCCAAGTTCCCTTGTAGGTTACTCGTTTCCTGAGTCCTGGCTCAGTGAGGAGCGAGGGCACACTGACAGGTAAGAAGGAGCTGGGGAGGCGTCTGCCCTGGCTTGCTTGTTCACATTGGCATCCCCCTCCTCTCACCCATGCCCCCCACAAATGCTGGTCTCTGCGGTTGAGGCTCACCAGGGAGGAGCTTCCGTGATGGACCAACTGGTACTGTACATAATATTCCAAATGCTACACTATAGAGGTATCATGAATCATGATCCTGGCTATCATATTTGCAATGCCTTTCTGAATACTTCTCAACACTTTCTACTATAAAGCAGTCATGTAATCTCTGTAAAGAAAAACAGATTGTATTCTTCAGTTCAAAAAAAAGAGAAAAAAATGAAACAAGTACAAACTCAATATGTAAAAGTTTACACAATAAACATCTTTTTAAAAAACTCACCATTATTGATCAGGACATGGAGAGGGCAATTCTTTGCTTTAAATGTGTGAACAAACTGATGTATGGACTTCATGGAAGCCAAATCACAGTATAAAAACTCCACTGAAAGAAGGGGGGAAAACAATGTTAAATCAACTGAAAGAAAAATAAATACATTCATGATTATGGAACTCACAACCTGTACCCTTACACTAGATGTACGGGTAGATCAAGAGTGTTCCATACTTTCAGATAAGAATATCATATAAGAAACTGCCATGGCACACATTCATACTGCTTGCTTTGCTTTAAGCTTCTGTACCCAAATCTTGCACGGTCACACATTATAAGCAATGTCCTGTTGTCTTAATTAATGGAAAATTTGGGTCCCCTGAATCTATTCCTTGGCAATTTCTTTTAAAATGTATAAATTGCATGTAAAATTGCTCCTTTGTTTTATGAAACCAAAATTAGCATAGTTGTATAAAGAGCATGTAAATAAATTCAGCATTTATTTGAACACAATCACAGAGAACTGCTTCAGTAGGAAGAACATGGAAAATAGGCAAAGCTAAATTCTAAGACAACCAGGGTTAAAAATAAAATGCAACAAGAGTTGGATGCATTTATAAAAGTGGGACTGCAAAGACCAGACTTCAAAATAGAGGGAGAGGTGGGTGAGGTAGAATGAGTTAGAAATGTCGTTTGTCAGCTTCAGACACACCATCATAAAAACAAGCAGAGAAACTCACCTTCACTATGTGAACAGAAAATGTTTGTGAGTAAATGCATTTATAAACATTACATCCTTGTACATTTACTTTAGTAAGACTAAATGAAGTTCTTATTTAATCATAAATCAACAACATTGTGGTACAGTAGAGCAAGATATATTCAGACCAGAAATTCTTGCTGTGGGTAAGCATTTGTGGAATCTAGCACATAATATTCTTTCAGAAAATCTTAACTGCCTATCTACCTCACAGGGAGGATAAAATGGAGGAAAGAAGAACAATGTAAGCTGTTTTGTGTCCCCAATTGGGGAGAAAGGTAGGGTATAAATGAATAAAATAAATAGATCTCTTATTTTATGGAACAGCAGCCAAGGGATATTTGATTCAAATTCTGTTAAGTTATAAAGTGTATTGGGATGGCTTTAGGATAGTCAGTGTCTTCCAGCCTATTCTACTCTCATGCTTGTTTTGAGGATAAACATATGTGAAAACACCACTCAAGCCAATCTGAGATCCTTTGAAAGAGTATCTGAGCAATTAAGAAATAGGACTGCTTATTCTAGCCTTGGAATTGAGGTGGGGGGACTGAAATGGTGGGAACAGCTCTCCCCATTGAAATAAACAAAACTAGGACACTGTAGAGAGCCGGTGTGGTGTGGTGGTTAGAGTACTGGATTAGAATCTGGGAGATCCCCATTTTGCCATGGAAGATTGCTGGGTGACTTCGGGCCAGTCACACATACTCAGCCTAATCTACCTCACAGAATTGTTGTGGGGATAAAATGGCAGAGAGGAGAATGATGTAAAGGTGGGGTATAAATAAATGGTCGAATCACAGCTGTGACTTCAGCAGGACCTGCTTCTGAGCAAATATGCTTAAGAGCTGTGATCAAGTCTAATGGCTATTGCACATATAATAAAATAGGCAGAATGGCTTATACTTCTATCACTATGAGGAGAAAACACTTTCTGAATGCGTCAGTGGCTGATTCCGCACATGTTGGATAATGTACTATCAATGCACTTTATTAATCGTTTGAGGTGGATTTTTTGTTCCGCACATGAAAAAATCCGTTCCAAATGATCTATAAAGAGGATTGGAAGTGCATTATCCAACGTGTGTGGAATCAGCCAATTATTCTGTGTAAAGAAAGCAAAAGAGAGAAACAGAATACAAACAATTCAATACCTCCAATTTATCCCTAGTTACAGTGTAAGCACTTAGGCAAACTTTATGCTGAATAGGTTCAGTTTATCCACCTATTAATCTTCAAATAATTTATGTCCCCATTATTATTAATAACAGCAACTGCTTATGCTCCAACTTCACTAGCAAAAGGGATTTTTAAATCAAATCTGTCCTGTGCTTTGCTATGTGGGTCTAAAACTCTCTAAAGAAAAAAACTAAGAAGAACAGAAAATGGTATCTAAAAATGGAAACTGTAGTAATACATGCTGCTAAATTATCCTCTGTTCTGAAATCAATTCCATTCAGAGTCAGGCTTTTTTCTGACATTAACACACGCAGCAACAAATGCACCTGTACTTCTTTCTTTCCTATTGATATGCTTTTTTCCCATTCTTACCTAGGCAACATGATTCATAAGAGCGACACAATTAACATTGACAGCCACTGTGAGTAGGAAGGCACACAAGATGCAGACTCTCTCAGGTATTTTCATCCCACCATGGCTATGATTTTTGCAGTCAATACATAGCAACTCCCTATTGAGAAGGATCCTGAGCAGAAATGCCAAATACTCACTCAAGACAATGGTTTGCATCTTACCTTCTGTTCCCAATGATGAAGGGATATTGTTCTCTTCGTCAGATGCATGGAGGGCAAGAAGGTCTTGCCCTCCATGCATCTGACGAAGAGAACTGTGATTCTCGAAAGCTTATGCTACAATAAAGTTGGTTAGGCTTAAAGGTGCTACTGGACTCTTTTTGATTTTGCTGCTACAGACTAACACGGCTAACTCCTCTGGATCTAGGCAATGTAGGAGCTGACTGCAGACCTTATGCTGCCTTCAAAACACACCAATCTTAGCCCTGAAAACCTTGATAGGAAGCTCTGGTTGCCAACCAGAGAGCTCCCATTATTCTCTATGTGAATGTTTAGTATAAGACACAGCATGTCTGTGGTTTTATTTTCCAGCCCGCAGTTACCAAGCGAGGAACTGCTTGCTGCAGGATGGTTTTTTTGCATTGCACGTTGCAAGAGGGAGGCTTGGGGCTTGTGCTGCAGCAAAGCTCTGGGTGAGAGCAAGCTTATTGGGTTTCCTTAGCTGAGGGTTCACTCTTGTTTCTCCTTTTTTCCTTTCAATTCTTATTTGCTTGAGGGATGGTGGTATAGCCCAGGGCTGTGCCCCCAACCCAGTCTCAGAGCTGCAGTCAGGCTCTGAGTGCAAGCTCACTGGGCTCCTTGAGGGCTCACTCTTCAGCCTGATGGGAAGATTTTTATTCCCTCAAGGAGACTCTCCTTCCCCCCAGGATCACCTCTGTCCTGTTCTGTACAGGGATATTCCTGTCTCCCCAAACAAATCCACTCCCTCCCCCCAGATTTAACCTCCTCTCATAGACTGTCTCTGTCTTCGTGTCCTTTAAAAGAATATTCTTGCTGTCTCCCCAAAATCATCTTCATGACTGTCCCCTAAAAGAGTACTTTTCTCCCTGGCCATTCCAGCCCAAAGTAGGTTTTCTGCGCCCAGGGACTGTCATTCCACTCTGGGGGCCATCATTCCGTTCTCAGAGGAAGATTCTCCAACTCCATCCCACATTTTCATTACAACTTTTTGGTGCTGCAAGCCAATGTAAGTTGTAGCTCCTATTCTATGTACTGAAAGTTTCCTAGGGTGGCTGCTTTTGAGGTCTGTAACTCAGATGTCCAAACTGCAATCTTGGCCAAACTTGGAGGGTGGCAGGAGGAGAGCCTGCTGAAGACTCGCTGTGAGTTTGGCATCTGTGAATGTGAAGGGGGCAGTACCATGGCCCCCAGAAGTAACAGACCATGGATCAACAAACCAGTCCACAAACCAGGACGGATCCATCAGTGGTCCGTGGTCCATGAAAATCAATGGACCAAGGACCCAGGGTCTGTGTTTTTTCCCCAGTCAGTGCCCACCTCTAGTTAGGAGAAAATCCTTCTGCATGAGCACCACTGCTTACAGATCCCATAGGATACAAGTCAGTGCTACAGAGCATTTTTCTGGGAAGAGACCTGATACTGGCGATGCTTTTTGTAACCTCCTCATTACAGGGTGGCTTGGAAAGGGGATCTGCAAGGCCTTCATCTACACCTTTAAATGGTCCATGGCACCAAAACAAGACCCAGTCACTGCATCTGCTACTCTTCTGTATGTCAATCCACTATTTTATCCTTCCCTCCTTCATACACACATTCTTCTCATGCCTTGGTGGGATAATGGGGAAGAAAACACAGGAGTTGTTTTTTAGAAAAGACCACTGCCTTGACCCTAAAGCAGATTTGTAAAGTCTTGGAGCATTTACAGATAAAGGCACCATCTGGGAAACAGGGCTCCACAGTCCTCCATGCAAGCCACAAAACAAACGGCAGCATACTAAAGTCTTGGAAATATCTTGGTGTATTCCATTGTTGGCAATGACAGAAAAAAGTAATTTGTGTATGGACAAGACACACATATGTAATGATCTACTAACCAATGAAACTTTCAGCTACAACAAGAGGCTACCATATTGATATCTATGGAGAGGGCTACTCACAGTCTTACTTTTCCTACAGAGAGCTTGGGGTAGTGATATTGGTTCTCTCTTGTCTTATTTTAGCCTCAGAAAGTCTGTGAAGATAGGTTATGCTGAGAGAAAGGTACTAGTCAACTTCCACAGATCTCCAGTACAAGCTATAGCTGGTATTGACTGCATGTTCCTGTCTCTCTGGAAATTAAAGATAGACTGGTTTTCCTGCTTGTTTACAGACCACCCGGCTCCCCCATAAGCACCCTTTCCGAGCTGGCAGAGCTACTAGCAGACATGATGTTTGAGTCACCTAGACTTATTGTCCTGGGAGACTTCAGACCATGCCGAGTGTTCAAAGTCAGGCCCAGCTCAGGAATTTATAGCTTCCCTGGCAATCTTAGGCTTCTCTTAAATAGTGTCAGGCCCTACACATGAAAGAAGCCACACACTAGGATTAATATTTTTCCCTGAGCCTTTGAGGGAAAACCTTGTTTCAACATTGGAGATTCAACCTGAACCATGGTCAGGCCATCATCTGCTGAAGGCAAAAGTGAATAAAGCCCCAACACCCCTTAAAAATGGGAGGTCCAGTTAAAATGATTCACCCAGAAGGCTCATAGACCCTTCCAGATTCCAAAATGCCTTGGGGGATTTTAGAATTCCAGACACATACTCCACAGAAGCTGCTGTAGGAGCATGGAACATAAAGCTCCTTGAAGCTATTGAAATAATTGCTCCTTGTCAACCCCTCCAGCCCTTGGGATGGAAGCCAGCAACATGGTTTATCACGGAGCTGGCTGACCTGAAGAGGGTTGGAAGACATCTAGAAAGACGCTGGCAAAAAATGTGCAAGGAAGCTGATAGAGCTTGCTACAGAACACACTGGAGGATCTATGAAGCGGAAATGAAAGTAGCAAAAGAACCATTGCAGAAACTAGTTCAAGACCATTCCAATTGTTCAGAATATCCAAACACCTTCTAACCCCTAAATTTGAACCTTACAGTCCCAAGAACAGACAATTCGCTGTGAGGCGTTTGCTAAGTTTTTCACTGATGAAATAGCACAAATATGCTCTGATCTAGATGCTAGCTGCAATGAAAATGAGATAGAAGAAATGCTTAATACACCATCTGGCCTACATTTGTACTGCTTTGAACCAATTACAATGACAGACCTTAACAGGATCCTGATATCTATGAAAGCCACTACTTGTGTGCTTGATCCTTGCCCATCTTGGCTGTTAAAATCAAGTAAAGTGAACCACTGAGATATTGCAAATCAGTTGCTAATGCAAGGCACCTTTCCCCAGCCACTCAAACAGGCAGTTATCCGTCTGCTAATTAAAAAAAACATCCCTAGACAAAACTGATGTGGCCAATTATTGTCCAGTCTCTAATCTTCCCTTTCTGGGCAAAGTGATTGAGAGAGCAGTAGCTGACCAACTCCAGATCTTCTTGGAAAACTCTAGTGCTCTAGACCCTTTCTAGTCTGGATTCAGACCAGGACATGGGACAGAGACAGCACTAGGAGTGTTAGTGGATGATCTCTGTCTGAATATAGACAAAAGCCTTCTCCTGGATCTATCTGCAGCCTTTGACACAGTAGACCATGTCATCCTGTTGAGACATTTAGAAACAGAAATGGACATCAAAGGATGTGCCCTGTGTCCGGGGTCTGACTCCCAGCCCCCAGACTTGCCAGGAGGGAGCAGTGGGAGGCAACCGGGAGGCAGTGGCCCTACCACCCCAGCCAGCAACCAGGTCCAGAACCTGCCCACTCCAGTGGGAAGAGGCAAAAGGCCAAAGCCTCAGAGGGCTGGAGGGAGCAGGGGGAGACCAGCCAGTCCCACCCTCCAGGGGGAAGAGAGGGGGCTAAGCAGGCCAGAGGAAAAGGGCCAAGGCAGGGGGAATAGGGACCCAGCAGCAGCCCAAACAGAGCCCTTACCAGCCAAGGAGGAGAAGCAGCCACTACAGCCCAGAGCCACACCCTGGCTAGAGGACAGCAGCCTGGCTCAGGAGTTGCTAGGAGCCAAGCCCCTCCAGGTGGAGCTGCCACAGGCATTCTGGGGGAGGAGATGGGGAGCCCCACCCAGCATCAATGAGCAGGCAGCCCAGAAGCTGGCCGGGGCAGCTCCTCGCGAGCAAGGCCAGGCATGCTCAGCAGCACAGAAGCCGGCTGGGGCAGTTCCTCGTGAGCAAGGCCAAGGAGACCTCAGCTGGGGATGGCTCGCATTCAACCCCACTCTGCCAGCAAGGCAAAGAAGCCAAGAAGGGATTAGTGGTAGGAGGGAAACACCTGAGGGAAGGCACAGCTGGGCCAAGTCAGGAGAGGGAACAAGCCTAGAAGGAGGGCTGGGTGGGGAAAGGAAACCCTATATAAGGTGGCTAGGAAGAGCTCTGAGGTGGTGGGTGTGAGTAAGGAGTGATGGTGTGGAGTGAGAGCAGAGTAGTGCAAGAATGGGGGCATGGAGGAGAGTTCTGGGAGGAGGAGATGATGGAGGACGCAGGGGGTAAGCAGGCCAGGTTGAGCAGGCCAGCGAGTGGATTGAGAGGGAGCCAGGGTGATGTATACTGCCCCTCCTTCCACAGAGCAGGGTCCTGCAGCATCCCTGGTGCCCCTCTGATGTCAGGGCTGGCCCAGCTGGCGCCCTGCCCAGCGGCGGCAGCGACAAGCCCTGACACTCTGGACTAGTTTAAATCATTTTTCACAGAATGGACTCAAAGGGTTGCTGTCACAGATCAGACATCTCCAGACTGGGAACTATATTGTGGGGTTCCACAGGGCACAATCTTATCTCCCATGTTATTCAACCTCTACGTAAAACTTTTAGGAGAACTCATTTGCAGCTATGGAGTTGGATGTCATCAATATGTAGATGACACCCAACTCTATAACTCGCTATCCTGGTCCCCGCACGACGTAGTAGAAATCTTAGATTGACAGGCATGATGAAATGGCTAAAAAAGAATAAATTGAAATTGAACCCAGACAACACTGAAGTGATGTTTGTTGAGAAGGCAGAGATCTTGAAGGACATTGTACTCCCCACTTTTGATGGAGTTTGTCTGACCCTTGTAGACTCCAGGAGTTATGCTGGATCCAGTGCTACTACTAGAAAAACAAGTTAAGGCAGTTGCAAAAATGCTTTCTACAATGTCACTCTAGCCTGGAAGACGGCTTCTTACCTCGACATGGGCAACCTGGCCACCTGGATCCATGCTATGGTAACATCAAAACTGGACTATTGTAACACATTATACATCAGTCTCCCATCTAAGTTAACTAGGAGGTTCCAATTGGTGCAAAATGTTGTGACTTGACTGTTAGCAGGAGCAAGCAGGAACATGAACATCACTCCCATCCTACAGTCACTCAATTGGCTACCTATCAGTTCCTGTGCTCCATTCAAGATACTGGTTATTACATACAAAGCTTTTCATGGCCTTGGCCTGACATACCTATGGGACCTACTCCTTCCATATGTCCCTCCACGGCAGCTTCGCTCATCTGAACAGGGTCTCTTGCAGGTGCCAGCCTGCACATGGGTGAAATCAACAGCAGGCCACGCATGGGCTTTCTCTATAGTGGCCCCTACCCTGTGGAATGGCCTGCCTAAGGAGGTCAGGAGACCCACTCTCCCGGCTTTCCAAAAATGATGCAAAACCAAATTATTCAAAAAGGCTTTTTACTCAGATAGGAGGTCTGTATTGTAGGGAAGGGGACTCAGATGCTTCACTAATGACTTGGGGGCCATAACATTCACCATTATGTTGCCTTACATATTATCTGTTGTTTTAAATATGTACTCCTATATACTACCTGTGCTTCATGTTGTCTAATGTCAGTCCTAGAATTATGTTCTGTTTCAGCATTTCTTCAGCTCTGTATTGGATCCTTGCTAATGCTGTGTCTTTGTAAACGTGTATTTATTTACCCTATGGCATTGTTTATGGAAATATCCTTGACACTGTATGGAAATGTCCTTGATACTGATTGTACTAATCTCACACTATGTAATCCACCTTGAGTCTCAGCGAGAAAGGTGGACTATAAATAAATAAATGAATGAATGAATGAATAAATAAATAAATAAATAAATAAATAAATAAATAAATAAAATGGCTGAGCAACAATTTAATCTGAGGTCATCCTAGTTTAATGCTACAACTACAACACTACATTGAGCCTGTAAATGAATGTAGTTGCAAAAGAATGTGCACAGATGTATGAACAGACTCCTTAAAGCTTGGCTCCTTTACTTTTACTTCACCTTTCTCCGATATGTTTATATCTTGGCTATTTTCCATGACCTTCACTTCCCTTTTGTTCACAAGCTACCCATCCACATATAATACTTTTTTTTCATACGCAGTAGAAATCTCTAGTAGAGAAATACATTCCTCCATGACATTGGTGAGGTTAATGCAATGTTTTAATGGACTTTTGCTGAGAGTAATTTTTCAGAGTATATTTTTGTAGCAAGTTCATTTTCAATTCTCCTGTTTCTCAATATTAAGTCATTTCTAACATGAAATCAACGAAGTTGTCCTTTATAGCCACTAGGAATATGTGCTGGAGGCATTATGACATTTCGAGAAAGGATATTTGTTCTGCAATGACACGTTTTGAGAAGATGGCAAATTCTAAGAAATACAGCTCAGATTTCTGATCAGTGCCCTTCCAGCAGTTCTGGCATGGCACATGTTGTCACTCTTGCCAGCTGCTTTGGTATCCTATTCTGCTCAGTGTCACTACATTACAGATTTCTGTTTTATAGGCTACTTTGTTAAGAACGTTTCAATGCCTTTGAGATTTACAGGTTAACTTCACTCCAAGTGCTACTCTATTGGTAAGTAACATGAAATGAAACAGATAAAAACAATACCACCATTCTTAATGAGCTCCATCAACATTTACTACTTTTCCAGACAGCCAATTTGATGGCCGATAAAGAAGTAAAATGGAACCACTTACAGGTGAATGGCTTGTATCTACTGTTCCTCTCAGCCCAGCTTGAAGCCTGTTTTCTGCTTCCTGTTGTTTAATCAATTTTTAATCCATAAGGGAACTTGTCCTCTTGTCTCAAGAGTGCTAAGCTTATTCAGGAGTTCTTGGTGAGGTATCTCGTCAAAAGTCTTAAGTATATAATGTCTACTGAGTTGCCATTACCTTTGTTCACTCTCTCAAACAACACCAAAAAGGTGGTGAGGCAGAAGTTCCCTCTGCAGAAACGCTGCTGATTTTCCCTCATAAGGCTTCCTTCCTCTCTGTGCTTAATAATTCTATTGTTGATTACAATTTCCACTAAATTGCTTGGGACAGACATTAGCCAAACTGACCTGTAATATCATGGGTCCCCCCTGGAATCCTTTTCAAAAAATTGGTGCAATGTTTGCTACTTTGCAGTCTTCTGGTACAGTGGCTGATTTCAGCAACAAGTTACGTATACTTAACCCTTATACCCTCCCAGCTATGCTCAAGCTGCCAAAAAGATCTCTGAAATTACTCTGTTTTATAAAGGTGTGAGCTCACCCGGCATCTTCACTTGGCTCAGCAACAACTTTTAGCTGTTCCTCTCCGTGAAAGAATGATCTACTGTCGCCCAGTCACAGACTTTCAGTGGCTACCCCGGCCTTTTCTAGAGGATTTGAGAAGGGTTTCAACCCTAATAGAATTTCAAAGAGGCTGGAAGAACGAGCTTATTAACAGACCTTTTGGTATCTATTCATGGTTTAGGGATACAGGGGGTTATTTTGTTGGCTAAAGGTCTGGATTGTTGTATTGGTACTCTTTGGACGCCGTTAGTACCATTGCTCTTTGATCCAGAGGAGTTAGCAGTGTTAGTCTGTAGTAGTAAAATAGTAAAGAGTCCAGTAGCACCTTTAAGACTAACAAACTTTATTGTAGCATAAGCTTTCGAGAGCCACAGCATCTGATGAGAGAGCTGTGGCTCTCAAAAGCTTATGCTACAATAAAGTTGGTTAGTCTTAAAGACGCTACTGTACTCATTGCTATTGCTCCCTGTCAAGTATACACTCAGCTGCAAACTCAAAGTTCACTGCCACAAAATCTGTACCTCTGCTGTTGCTCATGAAAATGAGTGTTCAATATATTGCTCAGTTTTAAAGATAAATTTCTAGCGACTATAATTCAAATTTTCTTACAAGTCACATTAACTGATTTTTTTAAAGCAAAGAATGCATTTTGCTATTATAGAATTGCTGGTGAAACATTCTTACTTACTTATTTAGGAAAGCATGCCATGTCAAATCTGATAATATACAGTATGGCTCAGTGAGCCATTTTCCTCTTTTGTGAGTGAGATGGATCTTATCCTTTTATATATCTTTATGATTTGTTTCATTAGTCCACTCCTTATTCCTTATGTTGCTATTTTTATGGTTTTATTGTAGTTTTTTTTACTTGTAAACTGCCTCATGTAGGGCAGCATACACACTTTTTCTCAGTGCAATGTAATAGAATGAAATGGTAAGCAGCAGATCAAAAATTAACCCATCAAATCAGACTTGGGACATCTTTTAATCAGGGAAGCATTATAAACAGCAGAAAATACTTGCTTTATCTTTAAGATGAAATTAGGAGTGTTCTTGCTAGGCTGTTTTTGAGTTCTTGTAATGTTGATTTTGTACCCTTAATAAATACAAAATGTTCAGGGAAGGTAGGTGGGAGATTATAATCAAGGAGATTAATGGGAGATAAATGGAAGATGCGCCCATTTCATCCCAACCTTCCTACCAAAGCAGGGTTGCAAACTCCAGGTTGGAAGATTTGGGGGTGGAACCTGGGGAAGGCACATTTCGGGAGGAGAGGGACCTCAGTGGGGTATAATGGCATAGAGCCCACCATCCAAAGCAGCAATTCTCTCCAGAAGAACTGATCACTGTAGCCTGGAGATCAGTTATAATTCTTGGAGACCTCTGGATCAAACCCTGGAGATTGGCAACACTACACCAAAGTAAAACAATGTGCACTGAACTGCTGTTAAGGTATGGTTACACGTTTTCACCCTTGGAGACTCTTCCAAAAAAGAGGCTCGGTTAGGTTTTCTATTGTTAATTAAAGTTGTTCAATTTGTTTAGAATTAGACCACAGTGCCCAGGAATTCAGCTTTCTGAAGGAACAAACAAAAATAATGAAACGAAATAACTAATCTAGAGGCAACCTAGGGCAACATTTTAAAAATCTCAGATTTTGGCTTTTATTGCAAGAAAATGTGTCTGGCACATACATGATTCTGCTAAAGAATTAATCTTAAGACTCACAGCTGTCACTGGGTACTAAAGTTAAATAATCCAGTTGTAGAAAGATAATAACAACAATAACAACAACAACAACAACATTTGATTTATATACCACCCTTCAGGATGACTTAACACACACTCAGAGCGGTTTACAAAGTATGTTATCATTATCCCCACAACAAAACACCCTCTGATGTGGGTGGGATAGAGACAGAGAAGTCAGTCATGGAGTGTTAAGGTTGGAAGATATCTTGAAGAGAATTACAGTTCAATCTCTTGTTCAGTGCAACTAAAGCCTTCCTGACAGATGGCCAACCAGCTTCTGCTTAAAGACAGAGGCAGCATGTCTTCAATACTAATATTACAATACTTCTTCAGACACCAGTATGGAAACAAATTGAGTCAATGTATTTGTACTCTTTATTAATGTACTGGTTAGTGGTGAGAATCCTAGCTGTTATGGGAATTTTGAGATATCTAGTTTAAATTATGTAGCTCCCTGGGATTGACAAATAATTCAGGTAATTGATAAATAAATTGGAAAGAGACAGATTTATATTGTTTTTCAGTGACATGGGAAATAACTGTTGATCCTTAATGAGGGCAGTTCTACTCAATAAACAGCAGAATCATATGGCTTGTATGGGTATGCACAATAGGTAAGAATTTGTGATCAGGTATAACCAGTATAAAAATATACCTAGATATTTTTCAAGTATAATCAGGAATCCTGACTTGATATCAGAATTCTCTGATAGACAGGTATTGCTGGTGTCAAATAATCCCCCAAATATTCTGATAACCCAAGACTGGTACTTTAAAGATTGCACCCAGGTTCCCCCCCCCTTGCTTCTGGAGGTTTCCTGAGCAAAAAAAGGGACAGGGACAGAGGCAACTCTCAGAGCAAAATCAAACAAGACACCTCACATGTGAAAGACACGCATGTTTCCAGCAAGGTTCCACGGGAAGTGTAGTGAGAAAGAACCTCTGCCACGGAGAAGAGGAGGAGAATCTCTCTTCTCCCTGGCAGATGTTCTTTCTCTAGGTGTCTCGCCTAGTCCACTCGGCTCCCTCTTGCCACTGCCAGCCCACTCCCCTTGCTCCCCTAAATGCACTCAGCAGCCAGAGGGATCTGAGCATGCTGGTGGCAGTGAGAGGGAGTTGATTGCGCTGGCGGTGGTCAGAGGGAGCAGGTAGCAGTGGTCAGCTCCTTGTCCCTCTTGCTGCTGCCAGTGCGCTCAGCTCCCTCTGGCTGCTAAGTGTATTTAGGGGAGCAAGGGGAGTGCGCTGGCTGTGGCGAGAGGGAGCTGAGTGTGCCGGCAGCAGTCAGAGGGAGCCGATCACAATGGCAATGGCAAGAGGGACAAGGAGCCAATCGCCGCTACCAGCTCTGTCTCGTTGCTGCTGCCAGGCTCCCTCTTGCTGCCACCAGCATGCTTGGCTCCCTCTGGCTGCAGAGTGCTTTTAGGGGAGCAAGCAGCAGGAAGAGACCTCTGCCAGGGAAAAGAGGGATTCTCTCCTTCTCCTTGGAAGAGGTTCTTTCTCACTACACTTCCCATGGAAACTTGTGGGAAACTGATGCATGTTCTCCATGCATCAGGCGTCTCATCTGTTTTGGCTCTCAGAGGTGAATGGCTTCACACATTAAGGAGAGCTTAACTGTCTGCCCAATCATGATGATTCTCTCATAGACAACATGAAAGAATCACCATGACTGGACAGACAGTTGAGCTCCCCCTAATGTTGGATGCCATTCACCTCTAAGAGTCACTGTCCTCTCTTGTTCCTCCTTTTGCCCAGGAAAGCTGAAAAAAGAGGGGGGGGGGACCCAAGCTACTGCAACCAGCTACAGCTTCATGGCTATATTGTTTTGGAGTGCTTGCCTTCTGCTGTCTACTGTCAAGTTGGTTCTGCTGGGATTTTGTGATTTGACATTGATTCTGTTGGGCTTTGCTGGTTTTTTTTGGTTGCTCTTGTGTTTGGCTAAAGCTTCTTTGTCCTAGAGAAAGTGTCAGATTCCCTCCCACATAGAAAAAAATGGGGAGTAGCTAGGGTCTTCTTCATGGTCCTGTAGAATTGGACCCCTTGAAACTTAGGGGTCTTTAGTGGGCAGGCAGCCCTCACTCTGGTAAAATTTTGGTGTCATAAGCTTCAAAAGTAGCCACTCCAGTGCCCTCTCTCCCCAGACGGATTCCCCCACAGGTTAATTTTGGTATTTTGGAAAAAACCCAGTTCTGAATATCAAACTGGTATGGGAGGACTTGAATATAGGGAATGCTGATTTTATGCCAGTCTGAAAAATACTGATCTTTCCCTAATTTTTCCTACCCTAGTCACAGCTAACCCTCACAATCTAAGAGAACCTCAATGTGTATTTTTCATACTGACACTTTACATTTGTAAGTGCACAGGCAAAGGGATTATATAAAAGAAACTCTGCATATACAATCTATTGCATCTAACTGCAATTTTAGAATCCAGGTTTCTAGAACTATATAGTAGCTTTACCATTCTTCTCTTGCTCGGTCTTCCATTCCAGTTCAAGGAATATATTTTTATGAATGGCAGAATTAAAGAAGAAAAAAATCCAAGAGCAGTTGAAAACTAATAAAACAAACCACTGTATGAATGGCACTCCTATTCACTGGATGTTACCTAGATCTATACAGTATTTTTCCTGGATATTTTTTACTGATGGGCCTAATTCTAATGGCTGCCGAGGGTTATAATGGAACTAGCAGGGGAGAATGCTTTCTAGAGAATGATTTAAAATATCTAATAAACCACCTACAATTTTTAAAATCTGCAGCTCGGCTGAAATAAAGAGATAATTTTCTGCCTTTAGAAGGCTTTCTTCCTCATGAAATCCTTCTACCCTATATATTTTTACTGCTGACTTTCAAGAGCAGCCAAGATTTCTGTTTCAAAGTAACCTTTCCAGAATGAGATGAACCAGAATGACTGCAAACCTCCTGACAGTTCTGTGAGTTGTGAAGGAGACCGTAAGCAGTCGCAAGTATTCTCTTCCCACATTTTGGAAACAACTGCAACTGCCTTTCCTTAGCAAACAATTCTGCTCCTGCCTTTGCCCTTTGCAAGAAACAGCTATTTAAAGCCCAAACCAGATTTTTTTTTAAAAAAAATATTTATAATAGATGTTGAGAGTATGTAGCACACTCTTTGAAGATGAGCCTAATTCTAGATACATTTAGTTTTGCTTGTAAAAAATAAATAACTAGATAGTTCCCACTGATCCCTATTTAGTATTTTAAAGTGAAATGTACAGTCTTTTTACCAGCAAAAAGGAAATAAAAAAAATCAATATAGCTAGCAATCATAGGTAAAGTCTCTGTAACCTCTCCCCTATCCGTTCCCAAATAACCAGTGACTGCAGCTTCAAGGATGATAAAGTACTGGTTTAGGAACTGCACAATCTCTAACAGCAGCCTCCATCTCTTTCTACATCAAAAGTTACTTTCTAAATGTGGAAAATCGGTGTTTTGGGAAGGAGCAGGAAAGGAAATTAAAGTAGTTCTTGTTGCACAAACACTGACTAAAGAATTATTGAATTAGAATGGGATAATTTATATTTTCAGAAATGGTATTTGTAAACATAAATGCTAACAAATTTCATATCAAATGCTGTACTAGCAAGGAGATTAAGGTGTGGCATAATGCATTAAGAGATCAAGCTTAAAATTTTAAAAAGCATACTTGTTCCCAAACACATATTTCTCCTATGGGTCTTTTTCATGGACCAACAACTTTCGTTGTGATCTTAATTTACACAAGATACCTTTACAGATCACAATGTTTACAGACTCCTCATAATACCACTATCCCCTCATTTTTTTTCAGTTGAGTACAAAACAGTTGCAAAGTTTGAGTTTAAATGCCAATACAACCTATGCCACCTTAGCATTGCTGCCTACTTTAAATGCTCCACTTCAACTAAAAAGGTGTAATGAAAATGCTCGTAACAGATTACTCAAGAAGTAATTGGCTTAGAAAATTACTTGTAAATAGTTAGACCTGATTTAAATGATAGCCTATCAGGCAAGAAGAATTTGCTTGTGCAATCTTAGAAATGCCACACACCTGATACAAATCTCACTCTATGTGCAAGCTTGCTACAAAGGCTATGGGGCTGAATCCATACGTACCAGCATAGTGCTAAATGTCAGGATGTCCGCATCTTCCTAGTGCGATTTATGATGTCATTGCGCCACAATGCCACTCTCGTGGCATTCCGACAGTTTAGCGCTATGCAGGTCCGTGTGGATTCCACCTGGATCTCTGGCATGCTCCAGTTGTATGTCACGCAACTGAAAGCTTAGCTTAAGCAAAACACTGGGTGCACAAAAGATCAGACAAGAAAGATCCTCCTAGCCTACCAACATCACACTAATATCAAGCCCTGGGTTTTTCTTATTAAGCAGGAGAATCACTAAGGAGCAGTAACCACATTTTGCAAAACTCACTCTGCATTAGAGGAACATGATGTAAAGATGGCATGGGATACTAAATGCATTTAAATGCAACATAAAATCAGTTGATTTTAATACAACTCATTTCCAGCACTGACTTCAGCATTTGGACAGGAAACATTGCACACAAATGTGTGTAACAAAGCTCAGGTAATTAATTTGTTTTTAAATTAAAAAAAAAACTTGCAGAAGGTTGCAAGTCTGATTGAAAGAGCAAGTGGGGGGGGGGAGAATTCCCCCACTTGCTTTTTCCATTCAAAGTCCCCCTGCCTCACCAACTTTTCCTTTAGTTGGGTCTTGCAACAGAATTCAGAAGGATAATTTTAAGAATTATTAACTGTGAAAAAGCTAAGTAGGTAACCTCTAACAACCAGATATTGGAATTGGAAATATTATTGAACAAACCAGTTCTGTTCCTCTAACTGTGCCTGTGTGTGTAAGAAATATTTCACACCTCATAAAACAAATATGTAACATACAACAATGTTAACATTTGAGAAGCCTGGCAATGGTCCCTCATCCTAGCCCCTGACCAGTCTTTCTTCTTCATTAACATTTTTTCAGCTGATTTGTGAGATAAAGTTTTACCACACACCTTACCAATTTGAAGTGCTGGAGAAGAAAAAAAAAAGACAAGGTTGTGGGTGTGACCCTCTGGTTAGTTCACAATCCAATAAACGAGTCTCATGATCCATCCCCACAATTAAACACAGCACAGTCTTTGAAGAGGCACATCTTTATTAGCGTGTATTCAAAATTGTTACCAAAAACAAAGAAACACACAGGTCCTCAGTTCTGAGAGGAAAAAGCGTATTGACACAGACAGAAAAAGGGTTAAAATAAAACGATCCTCTACAACCGTTACCTAGATATTCAAATTTAGAGTATCAGCTACTCTTATTTTTATCCCCTACCAATAATAGTAAAACCACATATACATGCATACACTTCAAATGCAGAGAAGTTAGCCGTGTTAGTCTGTGGTAGCAAAATCAAAAATCATCAGGCATCTGAAGAAGAGAACTTGATTCTCGAAAGCTTATGCTAAAATAAAATTGGTTAGTCTTAAAGGTGCTACTGGACTCTTTTTGATTTTGATTACACTTCAAATGAACTCTCTTAGGTGGATTGGCTGAAACAATGGTGGGTGCAGCCACAGACTGAGTGATGAGCCTGCGATGGATCTGTAACCACCCCTTTTTATTGGACAGATGTACAAACTTCCAACTCAACTGAGCCAAGGAGAACTCAGCTCTTATTTCCAGAAGAAGCTAGCTTGGCAGAACTGACTGGCTGGTCCTTGTGGCAATCATGAAGCCATACCCCCTACTAACTAGAACAATGCTTCAAAGTGCAGCTAAGAAAAGCACAATTTCTGGATATATAAAAGCCAAAGGCCTGACCAAATCATGCTCAAAATATGGGCTTGAAGCAGAACAAAGTATGCACTTAGATAGAGGTAGCAAGGATAGAAAGAAGCAGGTAGCCTGACAAAATCAATCTGGTAGGGCAATTAGAGCTTATATAAAAAACAACTGCTATCTGAAACAAAATTGTATAACTTTAAGAAAAATTAAAATATTAGCAGTTAAAGATGTAAACTTATTTTACATGCTTTAAAGGGTTGATATTCTAGCAGATGCAAGAAAATAAACTTTTAAGACCATACCAGACAGGTTAAATAAAGTTTTTAGCACTGTTGAAGTTTGTGTCACAGGTATCTTGCAAGTTTAGCAATCTAGTGGCTAGTTCAGTAGTTATTGACTCCTTATCACCAATTATGACCAATGTAGGGCGTTCATATTTTGTGAGACTCTCAGCATGATAGAAGCCAAAAAACGTGATGTTCAAAGACGTCTCATCCATTTTGAGATTAACCATCAGCTACATTATTAATTTTTCAGATTTCATTCTTTTAAATACAACCTGGCTTCTTGATGTCATTAAATGAAATTTGAAAGGATGTGTCTGAAAGTATCATTAAGCGCCTTTAAAGTCTCTCTCTCTCTCTCTCCACAGCAGTGTGGGGAACAGAAATATTGACTGTGACACCTTGTGAAAGTTCCATTTCTAGGGTGCCCTTTGCATGAAAGAGTGAAGTCAGAACAATGATTCACGGAGACATTCTGAGGCACTGTCTTCTGCCTCTTCCTAGATCTTTTATGCGAAAAGACAGGAATGTGGAAAAGGAAAGTTTTCATACAGATATTAACATTTTCTCAAAACATTTTTAAAGCTAAGGTGTGATACTATATTGAAAGATGCTCTTACGGGGCAATCTAAAAACTGTGCATGTAAAAAACATATCACGCCAAATGAAGGTGACCAGCTTCAGAGGAGTTAGATAATATGCAGGCTGAACAGAAGAAATAAACACATACAGAAAAAATATCCCTGGTTTTCCTGGGTAATGGGAAGGCGGGTGGGGGAGTGATGTAAAAGTTCAAAGAAGGCATCAGATTTAAATACAATGGGGAACTGTAATGAGCAATTTGGCCACTTACTTTAACTCAATATGTAAACTTCACAACAACCAACTCCTTCGTATCCTGCCTCCATTCCATTTCAACATAGCAACTATGTTTAGCAAGGTATTTGAATTGTCTTAGGCTGAAAAAAGCAGGAAAAAACTAGCAGCAATACTGCAGAGGCAAGGGATATCAAAATTTCACTAGGAGTTTATGAAAAATTTAAGAACAAATGAATGAAAGTAGTCCATAAATTCTGACAAATATGGCTTATATAGAGCACACTGATTGTAGCTGTAAATGTGGTGTGCCCTCTTCCCTCTCCACTTAATCAATTCCATCATGTTTGAAAGCATGATATCGAAATACATAGAAGAAACAAGAATTAATTATTTGTAAATTAATGATGCCAATAAAGGTGTATATATATATATATATGTATGATTATGATGATGATGTAAATTAATGCTAATTATACATGAACTTCAATAGTTCAAGGATCAACAACACCTCTCTAAACAACTGTTTCTGAACCATGTGATTGACAACCTAGAGAATCACAACTGTTTATTAAGCTTTAAAAACTGTAATTAGATTGTTTCCTGAGTAATCACTTCACATTAATCCTTCTATACATCTCTGACACAGTGGACCACGCTATCTTATTGGGACATCGAGATAGAGAAGTAGGTATCCACCTTATGGAATGGCCTGCCCGAGGTGGTCAAGAAAAGTTCCATGCCTCTGTCTTTTTGCAAACTATGTAAAACACAATTGTTCAGGATGACATTTTTATAAGGTTTTCATATACCAAAATTGTTCTGGAGAGTGCTTTTATGAAGGGAGTGGGCCTATGAACTGTACCAATGTGTACAGTATGTTTAGCTTTGTGCTTTATGTTGTTGCTTTGTTTTTATACTGGTTGATCTGCTACTGTTGTTGCTTTGTTTTTATACTTATGTAATACCATTTTCTACATAGTATAATCATAAAATTTAACAGTTTATGCCTTGTTCCAGATTGCTGTAATACTACATTGATTGCACTGAGTTACACTGCATAATCTGCTTTGTCTTTCAGTAAGAAAGATGGACTATAAGGTACATAAATAAATTCAGTCTATTCTCATTTGAATGTAACAAAGCTGGGGCTTAGTAAATTTGAAGAACACAGTACAGTTTTGCTGTTGCATTATTCAGGTCTGGGCCAACAAGACTCTTGGAAGCCATTAACATCTGTGAGCTCTTTGGAAGACAAACAGGATATAAAAATGCATCATCATTATCATTATATTATCATAATTATTGTCATTATTATGTGATGTTATCTCAGTCCACTGGATGTTTGGGCTGGGATTTGTTGTCCCTCACCAACTCGGATTTTATTCAAGAATTTAGGAGTCAGTGAGGTATTATCTGAGTATGTGGCATGTTCCAAGCAGTGTGGCTGTTTATAACTGTCTGTTATTATCCTGTCTACACCAATATCACCTAGATGTTTAGTTAGTCCTTTTAGGATCACCCCTAGTGCTCCTATCATTACTGGAATCATCGTTATATGTTTCTCCCAGAAACACTGATTTTCAAATGTTAGATCTTGATATTTTGTTATATTTTTAATCTCTTTCTCTTTAATTGGACTGTCACCTGGGATTGCCATATCAGTAAATTTGAACTCCTTACCACAGTTTGACCACAGTAATATCTGGAGTATTGTTTTAACTGTTTGGATTTTGAAGTCCCACAAAATCTTAACTTTCTCATTTTTAACACTTCCTCAGCTTATATTTTACAGATGAAATGCCATACATTTATTATGGCTTTTTTATAGTAAGTTTGTACAATTTTACTGCATCCGCTGATGAGATGGTTGACTGTTTCATCTGCTTTGTTACATAAACTACACTTGCTGTCATTTGTGGCCTTCTCAATTTTTGCTTTCAGACAATTTGTTCTTAATTCTTGTTCTTGTGCAGCTGATACAAGTTCTATCTCTTTTTAAAATATCTTTTGTGTTAGCCATTTCCAGCTGTTACTCTTGTCAACTTTACTCTCAACATTCTTCAAGTATTGGCCATGCAGTGGTTTACCTGCCAAGCCTCCACAAGGTTTTTCCATGTTTTTTCCCCATATTTGTCTTTTGTACCTTTAACTTTCTTCTCTGTAAACATCTTCTCTTTCTTTCTCTTAATGCAATCACCCAGCACCCTTTTTTCTTCTACTACTATTTGTAGAAGCCATGGATCATGCCTTTCCTGGGGTGCAATTTCTCTGAAACTAGGGGAGGGGTCCTCAGAAGACAGTGGGGACTAAAGAGGGAGAGCCATGGATCATGCCTTTCCTGGGGTACAATCACTCTGAAATTGGGGGGTCCTCAGAGGACAGTGAGGACTAAAGGGGGAGAGACATGGATCATGCCTTTCCCGTGGTGCAATCTCTCTGAAACTGGGGGAGGGGTCTTCAGAGGACAGTGGGGACTAAAGGGGGAGAGCCATGGATCATGCCTTTCCTGGGGTACAATCACTCTGAAATTGGGGGGTCCTCAGAGGACAGTGAGGACTAAAGGGGGAGAGACATGGATCATGCCTTTCCCGTGGTGCAATCTCTCTGAAACTGGGGGAGGGGTCCTCAGAAGACAGTGGGGACTAAAGAGGGAGAGCCATGGATCATGCCTTTCCTGGGGTACAATCACTCTGAAATTGGGGGGTCCTCAGAGGACAGTGAGGACTAAAGGGGGAGAGACATGGATCATGCCTTTCCCGTGGTGCAATCTCTCTGAAACTGGGGGAGGGGTCCTCAGAAGACAGTGGGGACTAAAGAGGGAGAGCCATGGATCATGCCTTTCCTGGGGTACAATCACTCTGAAATTGGGGGGTCCTCAGAGGACAGTGAGGACTAAAGGGGGAGAGACATGGATCATGCCTTTCCCATGGTGCAATCTCTCTGAAACTGGGGGAGGGGTCTTCAGAGGACAGTGGGGACTAAAGGGGGAGAGCCATGGATCATGCCTTTCCCGGGGTGCAATCTCTATGAAACTGGGGGGGGGTGTCTTCAGAGGACAGTGGGGACTAAAGGGGGAGAGACATGGATCATGCCTTTCCTGGGGTGCAATCTCTCTGAAATTGGGGGGGGTGTCTTTAGAGGACAGTGGAGACTAAAGGGGGAGAGCCATGCATCATGCCTTTCCTGGGGTGCAATCTCTCTGAAACTGAGGGGGGGGTCTTCAGAGGACAGTGAGGACTAAAGAGGGAGAGCCATGGATCATGCCTTTCCCGTGGTGCAATCTCTCTGAAACTGGGGTGGGGGGATCTTCAGAGGACAGTGGGGACTAAAAGGGGAGAGCCATGGATCATGCCTTTCCCGGGGTGCAATCTCTCTGAAACTGGGGGGGGGGTCTTCAGAGGACAGTGAGGACTAAAGGGGGAGAGCCATGGATCATGCTTTTCCCGGGGTGCAATCTCTCTGAAACTGGGGGGGGGGTCTTCAGAGGACAGTGCCGACTATATCCCCTGCAAATTTGGTGGGTATTGGACATTAGGAAGATTCTCCTGGGTGCAAGAGGGACGGGGAGAATCTTCCCACCTCTCTTGCACTGGGCAGGCAGCCTGGCTGTGTGACTGCTCTCCTGGCCCTTTAAACTATCAGCTGGCAGTCGGCAGAGTGAATTCTCCTCCTGCGCCTGCCAGCTGATAAAGGGATCTTTAAAGGGCCAGGTAAGTGGGTCTGAGGGGAGGAGGGGCAAAGTGTGGGGGTTTGGGGTGGGGGTTCTGGTCCCCACGAACAACATGTTCAGGAACAGGTCATGTTCGTTCATGTTTGTTGTTTGTGGATGGCAACGAACCACGAGCAGGGTGTTTGGGTTTTTTTCTGTTTGTGCCCATGTCCAATTATAACCTGAAAACTAAATACATGAAGAATCTTCCCCGTTTATAATATAACTGGAATTTGTCAGATAGGGTTGAAATTTAATAGTAGCTCCGGAAAAAGGCATAATAAATCTGAATGATTGCTGAAATGCTTGGCAGAAATGTCTATCTTTCAAAACATTTTATTAAAGAAACCACTACATTTTCAAAGTTATTCGATAACCTGGTTAGACAGAAGAAAAAGCACCATTTAGTACAAGATTTAAAACCTGTCAAATGCAGTTAATTCCATCAGTACCTTGTTTACAACAGCATTCATCAACACAGATCTACCTGCTGTTTAAGGTAATTGCCAGAAATTACAGAGCAAGGGTTGCTTTTTTCTTGTTCTTGAACTGTATGCACCACATGCAACCACATATGCAAACCATGTGCTGTAAATGTCTACGTATTACAACATTAATTTTTCCTCTACAGTTGAATATTACATGCTTTAAATTTGGCTTTTTCTTGATATCCATCTTCTTATGCTGATATCAAATTGAGATAATTGCTTTCCTGCATTATTTACCAATCTGAACTGTACAAAAAACAGTATAAAATAGTGGTTAGAATGTTAGACTAGAATCCAGGAATCCCGAATTCAAGAACTCACTCAGAAATGAGGTTCACTGGGTCACTTTCTCTCACAAACTTGTAAGGGTAAAATGGGAGCACATGTCCCTTACTCCCAATTTTGCATTTTTTCCCCTTCACATGTACCCACCCTTTTATCCTGTCAGTCCTCCAAAGAGATCTGGGCAACAAATACAGCCCTCTTCCGATCCTCTAGTTGCACTCACAACAGCCCTGTGTAGTGCATTAGGCTGGACAAGGTAACTGGCCCAAGGCTGCCAAGAGTGTTTCAGGATTGATTGGGTATCCAAACCAGTCTCTCAAGTTCTGGTCAGACACATCAGTCACTACACTATAGTATTATTATTCTTCAGTTGGCAAACTGTAGTTTTTCCCAGAAAGAAAGAAATACATTCCTGTGAAAACAAGGCCCCCTGGTTTCAAATAAAACTGCTTTCAGTTCAGTGTGCTTTGGATTACAGATTTTAGAAACATGTTTGAGAACTACTATTTGAACCCTACCCCAATCAACATGCTTGAAACCAAGTTGGTTAATGGGAATTCAACTCAGAATATGTATTTTGTAGATTCATTCTATAGGACTATTTCAACTGACTGTAATGAACCCAGTGCTATATTACAACTCTGTGCCTCCATAGCCAATAGTCCTAAGTATCATATCTTTCTCCTTAATATACTATTACAATTGGAGTCCTCCATCAACTGCAGAAAAACATGAATGAATTATTTGCTACAGCATAGTTCCTTTCTGTCTCAGATCAGTTGCCAGAACAATCCAATTTTCCTGCCCCATAACAGTCTGTTGCAAACTTGGCTGCCGAAAACATTTTTGCCAGGACAACTTGCCAGACAGTGGTGAGAAACAAAATGTCTGGAAATCTGTCAACAGTCAACATAACAAAGAACTAGTGGGAGGTTTGCAGGCAGCAGAAAGGAGTAAAAACAGCAGCATGAAAACAGACTGGTGAAAATGAGAAAAATCCCCATGAAGCTCTACAGGAAGGGTGCTATTCTTATTCAATAACAAGAACCAGCTTTTATTCAGTGATCAAGATGCAGGAAAAGCCTGTATTACACTGCAAGTCCTTTGTTGTTTAAAACAGCATACTTTGAAATATAACTCAAGAAGACATTTGGGGGGAGGGTTTATTAGGAAACATTTTGATAACCATTAAAATAAGAAAGGAAGTTCATGGGGTGGACAACATATAAATAGCTTGAAAACACTGTGTGTGTAACATCACAGAACTCAGATGATACCTAATGCACCAGAATTCTTCAAATTCATACAGCATGTTTTAAAACTTGTCATTTTTTTTTGTCTTCATAACAAACTCAATTGATAAGTTTGTATTGGGGTCCGTTAAGACTGAAAATGGACTGAGATAAGGGATGTCAGAAGCAGAACAAGAATGTGATTTGAAATTTGAGACTGAGGAGTAAAATCCCACCCATTTGCTGAAAGGTATACATTATGCAGCAACTAATAATACATGTTTGAAGCAGATTTCCCATTAGTGAACATAACACATTTATATGGTTTCTATAGCCCTGCTTATCAGCCCAGTCTAATTATCATTTTAGTAATGGGGGACGGTTGGGGAGATGAACATACGATAGATCACTTTCTATAGATAATTTTCTGTAGCCTTAGATATAGCGACATCACAAACAATTTGTTTAAATTCTCTTCTTCTCAGGGAATCCATGCACTATTGTTTTGAAGGCATCTAGAGCACTCTAAAAGGCAATTCTTGTAAGGATGCCAGGCTCCTCTCAAGAGACTTCATTTCATGAGTAAAATGTATTAATGAAAAGCTGCCAGTATCGTACACTTATGCCCTCCTTGCTAGGACTGGTGGCTACAGACAAGTATCAAGCAGAAATAGGTTCCCCAAGGCTACTCCTAATTTCCCCCTCCCTTTCTCCTAACAATCCTCTAACTCTGCAAGTAGGAAAACAGGCTGTGTGATTCATGGACTTCTCAAGGTCAGGCAGGCTCCCAGACTTGGGAGAGATTACAACAGGAACAAACACCTCCTGTTCTCAGTTTCCTGCCTTGAGTTCAAATAACAGAATCACCCTGACAGCATCAGCTTTGGCTGCCTGGCTCAAGCTGCAAGTGGTACTGAACATGACAAGTGATCCTGAGCACCTGACAATTCTGTTATTTGAATTCTCAGAATTCTTTGGAAGAAGCCATGACAGACTGCTATAAAAATCCATTTAAATTTGTAGTGTGGATATACACAGAATAAAACAACCTTCCCCTCATATTTCTCCAACAGCATTTAGCCATCATCAAATACTAATAATTCATGGTCCTAAAATGTTGCTTGTACTTTATATATATTATCACTAGACATAACAACATTGTCAGGTTGACCAACAATATGGAACACTTCATTTAAAAACAAAAAAATGCCCCCCCCCCGCCCTCCACAGTACTAAACAGGGAGTGCGAGCCTGTTAATTCTCCTGTTATCTCTTATCAACCATGATATCCTTCTGGGCTGCCTTTCAAGGTTGGGACTAAGAGGCACTGTTTTGCAATGGATTCAGTTCTGCCTTGAAGGTAGGGTTTAGTGTGTGGTGCTGAAGAATTGCTACTCTGCCCCTTGGCTTCTTGCCTATGGGGTTCCACAAGGTTCTGTCTTGTCCCTTATGCTTTTCAACATCTATGTGAAGCTGCTAGGAGAGGTCATTCAGAGATTTGGACCAAGTATGCAGGTGACATTCAGCTCTATCTCACACTTCCAGTAGATCCCAGAGAGGCTGTGCAAACTATAAACAGGTGCCTGGAGGCAGTTTTGGGATGGATGAAGGCTAACAAACTGAAACTTAATCCTAACAAAACAGAGGTGCTACTGATGGGAGAAAGGTTTGACCCTGGAATGGAGATATCTCCTGTTCTGTTTATAGGGGTTACACTCCTCCTAAAGGAGCAGGTTTGTAGCTTGAAGGTGCTACTGGACCCAGGCCTGGATAAGCAGGTGGCAGGGGTGGCCAGGGTGCCTTTCACCAGCTTTGGCCCTTCCTGGGCAGGAAATATCTTGCCACTGTTGTACATATCCCGGTAACATCCAGATTCTATTACTGTAATGCACTCTATGTAGAGCTGCCCTTGAAGACTGTCCAGAAACTACCACTAGTACAGATGCTACAGCCGAAGTGTTGACTGGAGTGGATCATAGGGACCATATCACTTCAGTCTTGTTCTGTCTACACTGGCTCCCAATTTGCTTCCATGCTCATTTCAAGGTGCCTTTAAAGCCCTATACAGCTTGGGACCAGCATACCTTAAGGACCACCTTCTTACTTATGAACCTACTCATCAACTCTGGTCATCTTTGGAGATCTTACTTCAGATGCCCCTGACATCTGAGGCTAGACAGGTGGTAACTCAAGAAAGGGTCTTCTTGGTCATCTGTTGTGTTTATACATATTTGAGAATGGCACAAACAGGACAAAGTCATTAAACATATATTTGGGATGACTTTTCAATTCAATAAAATTTCTGACCTCAAGGATATACTTAGTTAATATGTTCAATTTTTGAAATGATATGCACTACTTCAAATAGGTACAACTGCTTGCTGAAATTCTGACAGTATATCTGAAGATCAAAGTAATTGTTGTATGCACATATTTCCTCCCACTATCACCATATGTTCCCTACAGAGAAACTAGTCTGCCTTCTCTGCAAATAGATCTTTCAAAACAAGAAATTAAATTCAGAATGTGGAAGTGCTCAGGTTTTTTTAATGTTTACAAAAATATGTAGCTTATGCAGAAATGCAACAGGGAGAAATTTTTTCTACCTAAGACACTACTCTTGAATTCAGTCTTGTATAAGCTGTAATATCTCTAATCAAACCCTGCGCTTTTTCTCCCAAAGGCATTAGTTAATTAATTAATGAAGCTTGACAAAACCAACCATTTGCATTATCTAAATTATAAATGTGTTCCAACCTTGAAGGAGTTAAGTTACTTAATAGGATGACACCAGGTTCAACAGTTTGTCAGATGAGTATTATAAAAATGTTATGATATTATCAATATACCCGCCAACACATTCTCTCATCAGCAGGTATATTTAAATCTTTCAATTGGGACTATGGAGAAAGAAAGGAGATATTTCAGAAAGTGGGGGGTTGCAGAAAGTCTGAAAAGTTTAAAAGGACTGGATTAAAACCAAAAAAACCTGTATGTGAGTTAGAGAAGGAAAGTAAGTTATTGCCTCCGCTGCTTCCCACCACTGGGTAGGCAGAACAGAAGAGAGGGGGCCAGTGAGCAGAGTGCCAGGGAGCAGGCAGAAGGCCCAGCACAGAAAAGGGCAGGAAAGCAAAGTGGGGAAAGGAGGTGTGTAAGGTTCCCACTGCCCAAGTGTTCCTCTCTGGTCCCTGTGGGGAGTGGATGGGAAACCAGGCCAAAGAAGGGAGGGCATGAGAGCTAAGGGAGGGCAAAGATAGGATCCTCCCACAAGTCTTCTGGATCCCCATTTGTTATTACTTAAATAAATTAATATATGCCATGCACTCACATTTCAAAATTATGGAAGACACAAGAATCACTTTAAAACAGGGCAAGTTCTATATAGAAAGATTTGTTTAATACTGAGTTACACAGGCTAATCACTTTGTGGACCCAGGGCTTTAAAATATGTATTAATCTTGAATCTAGATTAAGAACAATTATAATTATTTTGATGAGGACCAAATGGGCTTTTTACCACATAGGAAAGTGTCGTAGTGCCCACTGATTTAGTCATGGTGCCTACTGGCTGCTTGGGATAAACTCTTGGATGGAACATGAAAAATAGTTTCAGGTTACCCTGCCCCCCTTCCAGCTCACTGACTACCAAAGTCCTGAGCTCATGCCAAGGCCATAGGTCAGAAGCCTCAACTTGGACATAGACACGAATTTTCTTGTGACTCTGGGGTGCACAGGGAACTAGGCCTTCCCTTCTTTGTAAATTGAGACCAAATGGCAACTCTTCTCCAAAGTACAGAACCCATCACTCCCAGGTGAGTTCATCAGAAGAATCCCAGGAGACATCACATTTACATATTCAGCAAGTGTCCATTTGGAAGCAGTTGTCTCTAACACAGAAAGAAGCTTAGCTTTGCATCTCCCAGCATTTTGTGATTCAACCCATGCCCATGACAGCCATTTTCGTATTGATCATGCCCCATTGCCAGTCATTTTGTCATGGTTCCATCTACTCTCTCTCAAAATTTCTGACATACCTATGGCCTCGGTCAACTAACAGAAAGATTAAGGAAAAATTATAATTTGTGTTATTTATTTAGATATTTATTTGTAACCTTATTTTTACTTATAACCCTAACTAAACATAGCAAGAAACATTTCTTAATCTGTTTCATAAGACCTTTCTGGTGCCACGTATTGAGGTGCCTCTCTGCACAAGAGGAACCCTAATGAATTCACCATGGTTTTGGTCCTATACAGTTTAAAAAACAAATTCAAATATACAGCAGGAACTACATCCCAATCTATCAATCGAGGACAGAATCTTTAAAAAGGGGAGGAGGATCTATAGTACAGTTTAGGGGGGAAAGGAGGCACGTGGGGGGGACGACTGCCATTGACAGGAAACACTCCCCTGCTCCTAGCAGAAATCCCCCTTGTGCCTTGGTGTTTTCCCAGGTACTCCTCTCTCTTCCCCACCCCAAAACACTCAGAACATAAACACTTAAAAACTCTGTAGGATAATAAAGAATGGAGAAAGGCTTAAGGCCTGCGGAGGGTAGAATGAGTAGGGGGGAAGAAGGGGTAGAAATGGGCAGGGCCCATCACCAAAACCAAAACCTTTGAAAAAATCTAATTACCACTTTTATACTCTCATCCAAATAAGTCAAAGCTCACACACAGAGAGAGACAGAGAGAAGCAACTTGGTCAACCTTAAGATCTTCCTCCCAAGTCCTATTATCTGTGCCCTGGCCTACAGAGCTGAAGCGGGTTGCAACTACAAACAAGGCTTTCAGTGGTAGCACCTAACCTTTGGAATACCCTTCCACCCCCTTAAAGCTCACCCAATACCAGTCAAACATTTCTGTATACCTTTCTGAGTCTGCACACACCTTTGGAATTCTGACACAAAGTGTTAGAAGCAATTGTGAAATGGCTGCTGCAAGCTAGTTATTTTGCTGGGATTGTGCTTTGTATGTGTTGACGTTACTCCCCTCCGATCATTTTAAAATTAATATTCTTTAAAAATATTTTATTGTACACACACAAGAATATTATAATATTCTTTAAAAATATTGTATTGTGTGTATGTATATATATATATATATATATAAAATACTGACCCAGCTAAGAAAACCTTATCTGACAGTATCAGTCTTCATTTTACAGGCATCTAACACGCTTAAGCAAAAGGAAATTATGCTTCTTCTCCTTTAAATGTTCCCATCTCTCATGAACCCAACCATTTT
Organism: Eublepharis macularius; assembly: GCF_028583425.1. Taxonomy (NCBI): domain Eukaryota; kingdom Metazoa; phylum Chordata; class Lepidosauria; order Squamata; family Eublepharidae; genus Eublepharis; species Eublepharis macularius. The sequence goes on from NC_072792.1 coordinate 58,989,941, forward strand.
TATCCTGCACTATTACTTTTAACAATGTCAACTGATGCTGAAGAGCCGGTGAGAGATCCTTGCAGTCAGAAAGTGATCCTGGTCAGATTTAGATGGGAACATAAATGATTTTTGAAAAGTGAACAAAATTTAATGATGTTACTATCAACTTCCACCCAAATTATAAAAAAAACCAAACTGGGAGAATGTGATGACTTCAAAAGAAGTACCAGTTAGGTGCATAAAGTATTGTGGCCATGCTGCCCAATCACATTTCAGCAGAAACAATCCCCCATTTCCTTTCACTGTATTACACCACCATTTGCACAGGTAAACTACTTTACATAAACTTTACATATCCTTTCACTATATTACACCACCATCTGCTGTCAGATGGTCATCTATCCTCTGCTTTAAAACCTCCAAAGGAGAGCCCACCACCTCCCAAGGAAGCCTGTTCCACGGAGGGACTGCTCCAACTATCAGAAAGTTCTTCCTAATGTTTAGCCAAAAACTCTTTTGATTTAATTTCAGCCTTTTGATTCTGGTCCAACATTCTGGGGCACCAGAAAACAACTCTGCGTCATCCTCTATATGACAGGCCTTCAAGTACTTGAAGATGGTTATCATATCACCTCTCAGTCATATCCTCTCCATGCTAAACATACTGAGCTCCTCCAACCTTTCCTTGTAGGACTTGGTCTCCAGACACCTCACCATCTTTGTTGCCCTCCTCTGGACACATTCCAGCTTGTCTATATCCGTCTGAAATTGTGGTGCCCAAAACTGAACACAGTATTCTAGGTGTTCAGAATAGAGCGATACCATCACTTCCCGTGATCTGGACACTATGCTTCTGTTTATACAGCCCCAAACCGCCCTTCCCTTTTTAGCAACCACATCACATTGCTGACTCATGTTCAGTGTATGGTCTACTAAGACCCTTAGACCCCTTTCACACATACTCCTGCCAAGACAAGTCTCCCCCATTCTATAATTATGCATTTGATTTTGCCTTCCTAAATGCAGAAATTTGCATTTATGTCTATTGAAATTCATTTTATTTGTTTTAGTCCAGTTTTCCAGCATGTCAAGATCATCTTGTATCCTTACTCTGTCTTCAATCGTATTTGCTACCCCTTCCAATTTAGTATCATCTGCAAATTTAATAAGCATTCCCTCTATTCCTTCATCCAAATCATTTATAAAAATGTTGAACAGAATAGGTCCCAAGACCGATCCCTGAGACACTCCACTTGTCAATCTTCTCCAAGAGGATGAGGAACCATTAACAAGCACTGTTTGGGTGTGATCTGTCAACCAATTACAATACACCAAACAGTTATAGGATCCAAACCACATTTTACCAACTTGTCAACAAGAACATTATGTGAAACCTTATCAAAAGCCTTACTGAAATGAAGGTAAACTATGTCTACAGCATTCCCCTGATCCAGCAAGGTAGTAACTTTCTCAAAAAAAGAGGTAAGTTTAGTCTGGCATGACTTGTTCTTGAGAAACCCACGCTGGATCTTAGTAATCACAGCCATCCTTTCTAAATGCTCAAGGACTGACTGTTTGATGATCTGTTCTAAAACTTTTACAGGTAGAGACGTCAAGCTGATGGGTTGGTAGTTAACCGGATCCTCCTTTACCCCTTATTCAGGATTGATTTGATCTAGTATCCACTTATTTGTCTTTTTTGCTGTCCATGGTATCCACAGAACTCTCCTTCAACACCACACCAATTTCCTTCCTGTCAGCTTTCTTCACTGTCCAGCTTTCACATCCATACATAGTAATAGGGAATACCATAGTTTAGATTATTTTGCTCTTGGTTCCCAGAGAGACATCTTTATCTTTAAGGATCTTATCTAGCTCCCTCACAGCTGCTCTTCCAAGTCTCAATCTCCTTCTGATTTCTTCATTGCAGTCTCCCTTTTGGTTGATGATTGAGCCAAGGAATAGAAAATCTTGAACAATTTCAAGATATGTATATGATAGCTAAAATTGCTTCCTACTGCAAAGAAATAAAGGCATTTCCAAACGGAAACTTCTGCCAGTGGTGAAGAGAAGGGGGAGAAATTACAAAGAATAATAATAACAATAACAACATTTGATTTATATACCGCCCTTCAGGATGACTTAATTCCCAATCAGAGCAGTTTACAAAGTGTGTCATTATTATCCCCACAACAATAATTACCCTGTGAGGTGGGTAGGGGTGAGAGAGCTCCTAGAAGTTGTGACTGACCCAAGGTCACCCAGCTGACTTCAAGTAGAGGAGTGGGGAATCAAACCTGGTTCTCCAGATTAGAGTCCCATGCTCTTAACCACTCCACCAAACTGGCTCTCAAAGAAGATATCCAAAGTATATTTCTGTTGCTACTAGTTGTCCATTCTGTTCCAGCTATTTGAATTAGAAAAATCGGCCTGAGTGAGAGAGGGCATTTACTCATAACTGACTTGAAAATAAGAATATTATTGCTGATATAAAATGTATCCAATGAAAACTGGCTTATGAAATAAACTTTAAACTGTGCAATTCTTAAGCAACAAGAATGGCTGCTGCTGTAGGTTTATTTTAATTGCTGAACATTCACAGTAGAATTGCTTCCTCTTGTACAACTACTGAGGACAATCTTGTTCTGTGCTTTGGCGTTACTGCAGTCCAGCCCTACACTGCCCAGCTGACTGTCAGGTTTCTAGCTCATATTATTTTTTGCCATACTAGTCGTTTCCTTTTTTTGCTGCTGTAACTTTGTGATCATTCTTAAAACCGGAAGAAATTTGAAAGTAGAACAGGCTGGATATTCTTGTACACTTAAACAAACAAACAAACAAAAACATTGATGTCAAGCTAATTTTCATGATGAGTGTGTTTGTCATTCCAGATACATTTTTCCATTTATTTGCTGTGAAGCACATACAAATATTTATATTTTTGTGTGTGACAAAAGAGCTTGTAAGGTTCTTATGTTGTTGGCTGACATAACATGTATATAGTATTTGCACTGGAATATGATTAGACTATTCTACTGAACTCGTCTGAAAGTTGGTAAGGAATAGGTTCAAGTGGGAGCCTTCTACTCCATAACAGATAGAAAACATGACTATTTAACTATTTAAAATCCATCTGGAATAGAACAAGTTGTGCAAATTACTTTACTGTCCTGGTCCCACTTTCATTCAAGCACAGTTGCTATTTAAAATAGTAAAATAATTTCTTTGTGATTCAGATGGTAGATTCTTTTTGCTGTATTGTATCTGGAATAAACCTTTTTTTAAAAAAATGTTCCTATTTTTTGGAATCTTCTACACACCATGTAGTCTTAGGACTGGCTGAAATAAAAAGTAACCTTATTATATAACACTAGTAGCTGGGCGTAATCCCAGCCTGAGCACGGGAGGCTGAGGCCGGCGGATCGCTTGAGCTCAGGAGTTCGGGACCGCAGCTGTGTAACGTCAGTGGACGTCTGTTGCTGTTGCTGTGTCTATATAACACTAGCATTTCAGTCTCCTGAAAGCACAAGCAAGGTAGATGAAGCTATTTTTAGTATCTGCTTTTTTTCTGTCTGAAATAAAATAAGATTTTAAGCATCATTAGAAGACAATAAAAGTAAAAGGCGAAAGATTTATGCGATCTGAAGAGAAACCAGAGTTATCCCTGTAACTCTGTAAGCAGAGTTATCCCTGTAACTCTGTTCAGGATCGCATTGTAAATTGAATAGATCAGTGACATTCAGTGGCTCAGGAACCACGTGTGGCTCTTTGACATGCCAACTGTGGCTCTTCTGAGCACCATTCACCAACATGACACCTGCTCCATGCTTCAGGAAACTGAGTAAGGTTGTTGCCTTGTAAGGGGTACAGTTTATTTCTGTTCATGTATGTCCTGCTTTTCCAAGTGGTTCAAGGTGGTTTACAATAATAATTAAAAACCATTTCTAATTTATAACAAAATAAAGTAACAAACCCCAAGTTTCTCGCTCTTGGCTGGTAATTCTCATTTAACACAAAGAGAGGTTCTAACCACCCTGTTTCTTGCAATTCTAGAGTTCAAATGGAAAGGTACTTTTAACATAACACAATAGAGCATTTATCTTTTAATATCTAGCCTAATGAAGAATTCTACAGAACCTGAATGCTTGCCTTTTTGTGTCATAAGTAGAGATAGGCATGAACAGCAATACGAACCAAAAAAAAGCCATGAACAGCCCAATCTGCTGTTTGTGAACAAGCTGTTCGTGAGGCCCCATTCTAAACAAACAGGTGGTCGTTGCAAGCCTCCTTCGTTGATGTTCGTCAAACCAGACAGTCTGGCACCTGCAATCAATTCCCTTGGCAACTTAGGCAGGGATTGTCTGAATTCTGTCTGAACTCCTGCCGTTGCCCTGGAAACCCCAATCTAAGCCCAATTGAGCTTGATAGGCAGGTCTTCCTTTCAAGTGTGGAGCTCCAAATTTGTTACAACAAGGGAGCAAAGAGCAGGGGGGAGGGGGGCTTCCAGTTCTGACTTTGCAGACAGTGGGGAGAGTTGCTGTTGGCATTTTGATAGAGTGCATTGGAGCTTGAATTTTCTTTGTGTGTGGTGGGATAGGGATCTACCCCTTCAAGTTCCAGGGCTGCTGCCAGGCTCTGGGTCAAGCTATTATTTATTATTGGTACCTTTCCTGCTGCCTGCTCTGGTAAGGTTTCTGGGAGTGGTGCGGTAGGGATCTACCCCTTCAAGTTCCAACAGCCAACCACAAACATGTTCATGAACAGGGCCATGTTCGTGGTTGTTCGTGAGTCCTTGTTCGTGGATGACAATGAACAATGAACATCATGTTCGTTTTTTTTCTGTTCGTGCCCATCTCTAGTCATAAGTTCAACTTGAAAGCCCTTCCTCTCATTCCTTATATTAACGGAATGGCTAAGGTTCAACAATGGTAGGAAGAGACCACCATACATGCTCAGGCTATAGTTATACATTTAATATTAATACTTATATCTGTGTGTGTGTGTGTTTGGTGGGTAGTGCAAAGGACACATAGTAGTCACATGGCTCTTCAAGATGACACTAACTGCAAATGCAGCTTTCTGTAAGCCATGAAGTGGGGCCCACTGGAATAATTTTGTTTCATCCTGTCATCTTCATCAGTAGTACTGTCTAGATGCTCAAAACAAAACTTGCCAAGTTGCAACATTTCACCGGTATAGGATGAGGAAGATATTTAGTCACAGCCAATATTTGTTTAATTTCAGGAAACTTTTATTCATCAACCTTGTTTGTCTCCTGGTCAGTTGTACATAGAGGCGCTCTTTATTTGCGATATGCCTGTGCAGTAGTAATTTTTAAAACCCTACAAAAATGTGTAATAAGCTAAATGTGACTATCTTTGTAAGGATTGGAGTTAAAGCCCTGTATGACTTGGAACCAGCATACGTTAAAGATGGCCTTCTCTCATATGAACCTGTCCTTCCCCTCCCAGAAGTACTCCAACTGTCACTCCTCTCCAAGAAGATGAGGAGCCACTAACAAGCACTCTTTGGATACAATCTGTCAACCAGTTACAAATCTTAACAGTAGTAGAGTCCAAGCCATATTTTACCAATTTGTCAACAAAAATATCATGTGGAACCTTATTAAATGCCTTACTCACATCAAGATAAACTATGGTAGGACATTCCCCTGATCCAACAAAGTAGTAACTCTCTCAAAAAAGGAGATAAAGTTAATCTGATATGACTTGTTCCTGAGGAACCCAAGCTAGCTTGTTGTAATCACAGTCATCTTTTCTAAATGCTCAAGGACTGACTGATGATACATTATAAAACCTTTCCAGGTACTGATGTCAAGCTGATGGGTCAGTAGTTACCTGGATCTTCAACACTAATATTAGCTAGAGAGCATTGTGGTATACAGAATGCTAAATAATAGACAAACAATGCAATCCTAAAAAGAGTTATTCCAGTCTAAGCCTATCGAAATCTTTAGGATTGCGCTGTATGTCATAGATGTAGGCAATGAAAAGGAAATAGATCAGACAGTGGTGACAGATAATGTCAGATATTCAACAAAATATTAAAATGCCCCAGACTATGTATTGATGATGAAGAATCCAGTAGAAATCATATCCTATATCTTTATGTATGAAGATCTCAAGATTTTTCCATCAGTATAATGTTTACTTACCACAAACTTAGAAGAGTCTACCAATATTATGTGAAATGACATAAATTACTCACACTGGAACAGACCTTGACAACAGGCCCATTGAACTGTGAATTTCAGGCAGAGCTATCCCCTGGGAAACAGGACTTCAGTAGTGGTGGTGCTATGATTAAAAGGGCACTCAATATGGCATGAAGTTTTGCTATACTTACCTAATAAAATTGAAATAGGCTTGCTTTCTAATAAAGGCCAAATAATAGGGGTCTGTGACCATTACAGGGACAAAAACACCTTCTTCTCCAATTTCTGGGAGGGTTGCCGCTTGACCACAAATGGCAGGGCACCTCCCAGTGATGCTCCCTGTCCCCCACTCAATGGAGCAGTGGGGAGAAATGGGAGGAACAGCATGTGGACATCACTTCCTATTACATTATGATGCTTTGGGAATTTCAAATATGGTAAAAACATGTTTCAAAATAAGAAATGACTTCCAAGACGTCTCTGCTCCCCCAGAGCTCACAGGGGTTGCCAACTGAAGGCTGGCATCCCTAGCCACCCTAAGCTCCCAGTGTTTTCCACGCTTCTAAGCTGTCACAACAACCATTAGACTGTGATCATTATTATATCTAATTCTGAACTGAGCCACAGAACATGAATAAACAATTCCATGCTATGAGGCCACAGACAGAAAGGGGGTATTATTCTACACATCTGGGGGAAGCCCTAAGGTTGCAGGAAAATATGAATGTTAAAAAAAGATATTGAGGTTTAGTAAGATTCAAAAGTCATAGAAGCAACATTTGCTTTTTAAGAAAAGTGTGCCACTGAGATCTTGCAAGATTTTGTAGTGAGCTCTTGGTGGCCATTTAGAGGGTTGCTAGGCAACGTGCAACGAACTGCTAAGAATTCCAAGCCTCAGTTAGTGGCAGTGTGGAATGGTGGGGAGACAAACTGAAAAGAGAAATATAGAAGGAAGAGAAGATAAAGCTGGAGAGGGCAGGAGCAAAAATGTAAAAAGGGAAAGCTAACTACAGGGAAGGAGAGCAGAAAACGTTGAATGAGTGGGAAAGAAACAGAACAGGTAAGAGGAAAAGGTAGGTAAGATAAAGAGAAGGAAAAGGGAGAGGCTGTAGACACTGACAGTGGAAGGCAAACAGCAAAAGCCAGAGACAAATGGAGCATGGAGACAAAATTCCTACCTGTGAATCCCCCACTTGTAGAATCCTATTGCTCTGCCATGCTGCTACAATGTAACAGACTCACCTCTCTCTTTCCTTCACCCTATCTCAAACCAGGCTTGTGTCATCATCCCTATCTTTCCACTGTCATTTGAAGCTCTCCCATCTGCATTCTTTGCCAGTATCTTCCCTCTATTAGCTGCCCAATGTATAAGCTCTAAGAGGATCTGCCATTTTTGTCTTGTGCATAACACCAAGTTTACCAGTGACAGTACGTGAGTCTGGCTTGAGTTAAAGAATTCATAGTCCCCGCTCTCTACCAGATTGCTTTACCTTCCCCTCTTTCATTCAACCCAAACTCAGCCTAGAATTCCAGTGGCAGCGGGGCTCAGATCCTATTACCCTCCTCATTCATAATCCAGATCCATTTCACTAATTCTTTAACTTCTTTTTTTCAAAAGCCCTAGTCAAGGATTTTGGTTTGCAAAACTATGGTTTTCCACTGTTTTGCAAACGATGCAAAACCAAATTATCCAAAAAGGCTTTTTTACTCAGATAGGAGGGCTGTATTGTAGGGAGATCTCAGATGATCCACTAATGAGTTAGGAACCATAGACGTCACCACTATGTTGTATTGGATTTGTGTTAACACTATGTCTTTGTGAACTTGTATCTATTTACCCTATGGCATTGTTTACGGACATTTTCTTGATATTGACTGTACTAATCTCACACCATGTAATCTGCCTTGAGTCTCAGTGAGAAAGGCAGACTATAAATGACATAAATAAAATAATAATAAATATATTAATTAGAAAATTTCTGGCTGCTTATCCAGAAAATGTGCTTGTAATGTAAAATGTGATAAAAACAGCACAAAATAATTAAAAATTAAGGGTAATGTTAAAAAAGATTAAGCCCCAGCATTAAAAACAGAGCATAAAAACAGCATAAAACTTTTGGCAGTTTAAAATGAGCATCAGGCTACAATTAGACAATGATTTACAAAGATCAATCCCTAAAATAAAAGGCTGGGAAATTTAAAAAAGCATTTTGGCCTAGCACCTAAAAGGGTGTGATGTTTGCACCAAGTGAGCCTCAAGGGGAAGGACATTGCACAGGGGATGTTCCACCACCGAAAAAGTCTTCTCTGTGGTTACCACCACCTTTGCAGGTGGGGGCACAGAGACCAGGGCTTGTAAGCAGGATCTTAATTAGCAAGCTGGACAATATGCAAGGAAGCAGTCCTTCAAGTACCGTGGCCCCAAGCTGTTTAGCACCTTAAAGGTAAGAACCAGTATTTCAAATTATGGTTGGAAGCAGAAACCCAGATCTTTCCCACCTTTGACAGTAGTCTTGGTACTGCATTTTGGACGAGCTGAAGTCTCTGAAAAGTTTTTAAAGGCAGCCCTCAAAGAACACATTACAGTAACTTAACCTGTAATCAGAACATGCATTACTGTAGCCAGATCACAATGACAAATGGCCAGAGCTAGGGCTGCTCTCTGTCTGATAACCCCCACTCCCCCCCCAAAAAACACTGGGTCAACAGCATGACATCACCTCCAGATTGCCCCTGAAAGTGACATCCTGCCATTGCTGACAGCACTTCCCATGTCCCTGCCTCTCGCGGACTCCCACTGGTTGCCAGGCCATGATTGCAATCGCACAATATTCACCAGTATATAGATCTCGATTGTAATTCCACATGCAGCTAAAGCCAGTACAGCACTGATTGTTTGTGGTGAATGGCCACAATGTGGAATTGACCTTTTATACAATCTTAGAAGGAAGAGGTTTTATGCCCCAAGGGACATCTGGGTGAGCTAGCACATGAACAAGAGAGCCATTCCCCCACTTCTACCCTCTTGTCCCACCGTACCTTCAGTTCTGCCTCCACCAACCTTCCCTAGTGAGTTGGGGCTCCAGTGAGTGAGTGAGTGAGTGAGTGAGTGAGTGAGCATGTGTGCGGAGAGTAGAAAAGTCCTCAGTTTCTCAAATCCCTCCTCCTATTTCTTCTATCCCAGCCAGAACTCCATGGATAAGCCTGAACGAATGTCAAAGCACAAGTGGAAGACTTTGACACAGTCTACATTCTCAAACAGAGAATCTTTATACTTCACCAAAATACACTACCAAGCACAGAAACATAGAGAAAATAATATAACACAATTTATTGCAGAGCTAACAAAAAGAATTCTAGCTAAGCTAACTTGAGAATTACAAATGTTATCTCCCCAAACAGCGGAAAGCGTGTGGGGCTTCTCCAGGACATAGGCAATAGAGGCAAAACGCCCCTCTATTTCTCCTGCTCCTAGTCCTGGTCAAACATGGCTTACCCACATATAAAACATATTCAGATGTTTTAAATCCTTTCGCCCAATGGGCAGACTTTTCTCCTTCCCAGTTGTGGATTTGGAACTGTATCCCTCATGGCCCCTAGGCAAGCCTCCTTCCAATCACAGCCAAGTGCACAGTCTTCTGGCTTATGGCCCAGTGAGTTTACACAAATAGCAACTGGCCATGTCATTCCTGGCAGCAAGGCCAAATGGTTACCTGCTGGTAGAAAACTCATTTCCACTCAGCTGGCAACTTGAGCATTTTATTGCCCCCTCCCTTTTCTTGGAAAGAGTGTCTTCCTCAGGATCAGATTTCTTGGCAGTGTGATTTATGTCATCTTTGTACCTCTCAAGCACCACATAGACAAATAAGGGTCATGGGACAGGACAATGGAAAAGGCTGTACTCTTGTTCCCTCCTTGGGAGAAAAGGTCACCACTGAACTGATCTTTGCACAATGTGGCCTGAACAGGAAAGTGCTGCAATTATGAAGAAAGCCATAGTAGAAGGATCCCTTGCAAGCTGGGCTGGGAGGGAGAGCAGAGGCTTTCAGACAAACTGGTGACTACCACACTAGGGATCACAGAGGGCTTATGACTCTGGCTTAAGCTAAAAGACAGCTGCTGGAAAAAAATTCTCCCTTTCCCCTATTCTATTCTAACCTTCTGTACAAATATATTTAGAAAGCACAAAGTTGCTTAAAAATGTCTAAATGTGTTATTTTTAAAAAGTTTTCATAAGAACCTTATTAGGGTTTGTTTACCATCACACTGATATTCTAGTTCCTTTTGGTTTGTCACAACTGCTACCTTAAAAGTGTAAATATTTTGTATTCATTGCATATGGAATACTCTCTTCTTGTGATCTGAAAACATCTTCCCAGTGCAAAGAAACAACATGTTCTCTTTGCGTCACGTTTCAAGTGTTCTTTATACACTTGATACACTAATGCAGTGTTGGTGGTTAGAATACCAGACTAAGATCAAGAAACCCTGGGGTCACATCCCCCCAGTTATGAAGATCAGAGTGTCACTGGCCAGGTCTTCCTCATCTTAGTTCAGCACTCTACCCTATTTCACCTCACAGTGTTGTTGTAAGGATAAAATGGAAGCGGCGAGAACTATGTACATTGCCCTTAGTTGCTTGGAAAGTAGGGACAAAAATAACATATAGAAACCCTCTTGGTTCTTAAAAGAAGCAAAATCTAAACATCTTCCATTCCAGTTCTCAAACTCAAATCTAATTATGAATACATACTGTCTCTACACAATCAAAAGAAAATATCACCTGTGCTATTCCCACTACTGTTCTAATTTACACTCTGCAGATTCATAAAGAAACACAGGTGTGAACAGTGTTACTGCAGTAGAAAGCCGTAATCTGTAGAAATATCCATGAAAAACCATGCAGTTCACCATTTACCCAATTACCCCTCTTGTGGCCTTTGTACACACTTCCCTTCTACATCGTTTCTACCACCATACCTGCTGTTGTATCTAATCAAAGATACAGAGTCTGGACTACAATGGCTGTGGAAACTCATTCTCCATCTGTCACAGTCTCTCTCTAAACGAGACATCTGAGGTATGAAGAACACATGTCGGGAGATGCAGTGTTAGCCGGAAAGAGTAGTTTAAAAAGACAGAGCCGGTGGCAGGGTAAAGGCTTTGCTATACACTGGAGCTGTGTGAAGAGGCTGTGAAATGCCAGAAGGGAAACTTCAACCCATTATAACTTCTCCAGGTCCAAGCCTGGCTTTGGAAGGCAGCTCCATTTCCACAGGGTTTTAGACTGGAAAGGTGAAACTGACAGAGCCTTTGGGGAGGTGAAGATGAAATTAACAAACCCTCTGAGGAGTGATCCCTGCCTACTCTTATCTTTTTAAACTATGCTTCCCGGCTAACATTGCATCTCCCTACAGTTGATGAACACACACCAAGGCATCTCATGTAGAGAGACTCTCAGTGACCATTAAATCTTGGAGAGAGAGAGAGAGAGAGAGAGAGAGAGAGAGAGAGAGAGTTTGTGTGTGTGTGTGTGTGTGAGAGAGACAGAGAGAGAGAGAGAGAGAGAAGCTGTGTTGCTACTGCTGAGTTTGGCTGCAACTGCAACCGTGAAAATAATAAAATGTAACAAACAAGCAGAGCTACAAGGAGGACAGATTACAATGCAAACCACAAGTGGCCAGTGAAGGGAGGAAGGATGGAAAAGTCAGTATAAGCAAAGCAAGAGCGAATGAAAGCCATATTTGAATTCCCACTCTTCCATGAGATGTTGCTGGTCACCTGGGGCCAGTCACACTCACTCAGCCTGACCTACCTCACAGAGAAATTGTGAGGGTAAAATGGAGGACAGGAGAAAGACATAAGCTGCTTTGAGGGAAAAGGTAGGGTATACATGAAGTAAATAAACGAAATAACTACACTGTCTGAAGGTTATTTTGAAGTTTACATGTTGAGGAAATCACCCCGTGCTAGTACCATCAAAAAAGCTAACCCAATATGTGAAGCAGTAGATACTGATTGATATAGCTAGCATTAATAAGACAAATAGGGTAGCTTCTTTTGCAGAAAATGACCTTTGTTCATGAAATGCCCTCCAAGTTAATTGTTTTATTTGAGTTAACTAAAATAAGCAGTTAAAGTCGAAGCCATTAACATTTACCCACCAGAAGAGGAGAGCTAGCTACTACTTGCCAGCCAGTCTGCAAAATGTTTCATTCTATTCTTGCTTTATTCCCAGGATTAAGACTGGTTCTTTTCACTCTGCAGTTTCTTTACCTTGCTGAGTTTTAAGCTTTGCTACTTTTCTGTATTACACTTATCTTTTCCTCTCTATTTTACTTTTGGTAATGATAATTTTGCTTGCAATGTTAGCCATCCTACACACATATCTCATCTTAATTTAGTTCATGTTTCTTGTAAATCCTTTGCCTTCCTTGATTTGCAACATTGTCATTCTGTAGCTAACAAATTAACTATTCTATATGAATACTTTTTTCCAAATAGCTGGATGTCTGCAGCTGAAACTTCATTAAAATTTAGAAACCTTTCCTCTATTTTCCTCTCCTGCAGGACATAGTGAAGGGGTGGGGCTTATTTTCTTGCCCATGGGAAATGTAGGCATCCTGGTCTCGCAGCTTCGCTCTCCGACTGCTGTCCAATGGACTTTTCAACTGTCACTTGTCCAACATTCCACCAAGCTGCCTACATTTCCCATCAAAACTTGAGGGAAGCTGACAAGTGTCCAATCTGTGCCTTTTGTCACTTGTGGTTCTGCTCTCAGACTAGAACCATTTGCTCCTCTTCCCAACATTCCAAATTATTTTGATGGTCACATCTTAGAAACTGGGGTCATTGTTTCACAGTGCTTTGACCCTGATTTCTATGATCCTTTCTCCTCACTATCCTATTCTCTTGTATTTCACATTACTACTCCCTGAGGTTGCATACCTTCTTTAGATCTTCATTCTTTAGACATTGCTCAGTTCTTCTCTTCTCATGTCTTCTCTCACAATTTCTGCACTCTGCACAATTTCTACACTCTTCTCTCACCATTTCTGCACTTTCCCCTATTTTAGACTCCTTTTCTCCTGTTGCTATTCATTTGCTTTGGTTCACCCCTCCTCAACTTGGTCATCTCTCCTTTTATGTTAATTTAATTCTTGTGCCAGAGCTGCTGAATATCCTGGCATGAATCCTGCTCCCTGCCTGATTTGATTCATTATTAATGCATGCTTTCTTCCTGTTTAACCATTTTTTGCTATACAATCTTTTCTCAAGTCTTTAGCATTCTATCTCTTGTCCTTAATGCTTACTACTTTCAATTCTCCTCCTACTGTGTTTATCTTTCATAAATTTATCCCAATAATTCTTAGCAAAAAAATACTGTGCAAAAATAATCATTTTCTCTTCCTCTGGCTGCAATATTTCTCCTTCTGCCATTAGATTTTCTTCCTCCTTCCTTCTCTATCTCCTATTCTTATTTTCCTTGATCTTATAATATTTTTATATAGCCTCACATTCTCCCCTTAGTTCTCTTCATTCTTTGAAATTTTGTGGCATTGTGCTTTCTTGTTTTTATTATATCTTTAAAATAATTATTTGTAAGTTTCAGTAAATGTTTCTCTCCTCAGTTCTCAGTCTCTAGTGAGGTCCCTTAAGGTTCTGCTTTTGGCCCATTTCAATTCACTCTTCATACTCTTCCACTTGGCCCATTTCAAGTTGCTCTTTAAACTTTTCCCTCTTGGTAAATTATCGTCATCAGCAACATTACTGAAGACAACAAATGTGGCATTTTGCCCCCTTTTGCGACCTATATATTGCTGCCTTCCTGATTTCCTTCGTATTCTCTTAGATTTTCACTGCCAACAAAGGCTTTCATCTTAGTTCTCTTTGAGGCTGATATTGTATAGTAAGACTTACATTTAGTAGCATAACAGAACCGTCAGCACATGGAGGTGGCTGTGAGGGGGAAAACAGGATCCTTTACACTAGATGAAACAGGCGTTTTGCTTAACCAGAAACAGGGTTTATTTATAAGTACATATGCATAATGGATACAGAGTATAAGCATATCGGTTTCAGAATACGTTCATAAGCTAGGTGGTTTCAAAACAGATACAGATCCTTAAATATTTATTCACAGACCAAGTCACAAAGACTAATTATCCACATAGTTGCCACTTAAGCTAAAAAAAATATTCCCAAAAGAGAACATGGAATTCTCTGAGTTCACCTACCACATTTCCTCCACCAAGTAAAAACACACAAATTGATTGAACCTGGCAGACTCACTGACCTACGCCCCTTTCTCATTTTCATTTTAACCAGGATATTATCCATTGCTGCCTGGACTTTGTGTAAAACAATGTGGGGGTGGCAGTTTCAAACAGCATTTACATCCATTTATGAACCATATTTGAATCACTGTGGCCAGTGCTGCTTCTTCTGGCACAGGAAGGGGCTATTCCACCCCGGGCCACCGGGGCTTTTGCTTTAAAAAAAGAATCCGCATAAACATATCATTTACAGAGCTAAAGTATTGTAACCAGGGCTTTTTTTGAAGGGGAATGCTCCGGAACACAGTTCCGGAACCTCTCTAAAGAGGTCAAATGTCTGGTGGCCCCGCCCACCAGATTCCCCTTCCTCCTGGAGCCCCAGCGTCTCTTTAACAGTTCTGCAAGTCTGCACCATTTAGAGGTGAGTCCCCTTTGCCTTCCTTCCTGCTAGCTTGCCCCAGCTTGCAGGGACACTTTACAATCCCCACAGGCCAGCTGGAAGGGTGTGTGTTAAAGTTTAAATGCATAAATATTTTGCAGGAATATTGCAAGCAGATTTACTTAGAGCCTTTGGTCTTGTGCACACAGCCCTATATCCACCTTTTTTGCAAGCTGTTTTTTAAAACTTTCACCTCCGTAGTGGAAGAATGTGTAGGCGAAATTGTTCTTAAGACTAGAAGAGCCCCAAGCCTTCATTAGCATAAGAAAAAAGCAGGAGCTTGCAGCATACAGGGCTACCCCTTCTCTTCCCGTCCTGGAGAGCTCAAAAAGACCACATGGCAGTTCTGGGAAGGGGGGGGCTGTTGTTAGACTTACAAAATGCAAATGCCTCATTTTAGCACCAGCCAGCCCCATTTGCACTTGCTAGCAGTTCTCTTCAGTGCCCTTTTTGAACCAAGCCGAAAGGTGCAAGCAGCTGGTTGTTCAGGTAAAGGGGCTCCCTCCGAAACTCTTCCTCTCTCCCTTCTCCCCCACCCCCTTCCAAGACTGTGTAAAAATCATCCCCCCCCCCCCCAATTTTTGGAAGGACTTGCTTTTAAGGCTGCTTTGGAAGCAGCAAGAGCACTAGGCTTGGTATGTCAATGGTGTGGCAAAGTTTCCTTGTATGGGAAGTGAGAGAGGCAGAAAAAAGCAACAGACCGGCAATATGGGGAGCTGAGCTGCCTTTTGCTGCTTCAGCAGAGCAGAGGGATGTAATTGATTTGCAGGTCTGTTTGTGAAAATTTTGTGAGTTGCTGAAAACTAAGCAGCTTCATTAAAATCTAGCTGTATTTATAGATTCTGAGTAGGCTATCTGAAGTTGAAACGTTTGGGGAAGGAACAGAAGCAGGGACTTGATTGGAAGATGATCCTTCTTTGATGTTTGGTGTGACTAGTGCTGATGATCCTCCTATGCAAAATTCTCCCAGATCCCTCAGTGGGATGATGCCCTTTGGTTTGCACTGGGATCATACAGACTTGAGTGTAAGCCCATTGAATTCTATGGGGTTGACATTGGAGTAATAATGCATAGGATACTGACTGTTGCTATCCTTCAAGAGGGATGTACTAAAAGGAATTACAGGATTTGCCCATTGGAAATAATGGGAGAGGCTTGAAGGCCCATTGGAAATAATGGGAACCAGGAATGCCAATTTACTTGCATGGGCACCACTGAAATACATTATAGCATCCAGGGGCTGTCATTTCACTCAGGGTCCTGTCATTCCAGTCCCAGGGCCCTTCTGATACTCCCAGGGGCTGTCAGGGGTCTGTTATTCAGGGGTCTGTTATTCTAGCCTCAGAGCCCTTCTGATACTCCCAAGGGTTGTTACTCCATTCTGGGGCCTGTCATTCCAGTCCCTGAATAATCTATCTGGGCCCAGAGACCTTTCTGTAAAATCCATTCCACATTTTCTTTGCAACTTTTTTTTTGCTGTAATATATTTCAATAGAGTCCATGTAAGTAAATTGGCATTCCTGGTTCCCATTATTTCCGATGGGCCTTCAAGCCTCTCCCATTATTTCTAATGGACAATCCTGTCATTCTTTTTAGTACATCCCCCTTCAAGAGGTGGAGAGAGCTACTAACCAATTAAAGAAGATGGCTTAATTTTGCTGCTCAGGTATTCTAGAACCAAGGTGTTTTTCTGGTTTCTTATAATTTGTAGTTTGAGATGTACTGATGGTTCAACATTTGCTTGAACTTTTTGTCTTCATAAAAAATACCCCTGTGGCTAAAAAACTGTGCCTTGCTTTAAAAGAGTTGCTCTGTTGCCTCTTGTTTGCCTTATGGGACTCTTCTGAGAGAAAACCGGTGGGTGGGTGGATAGGGCTGTTTTCTGGAAATGTCTTCAGTCTTTGCAGGTGACATCTTCTATATGTGACACTGTGCATAATCCTTTCAGAAATTAGATTGGAGTTGATAGGTGCATGAATGCATGGATTTGTGACCGGTGTGCTGTTTCTGACACTTGACTACATCAGAATCAGTGCTCATAAAACAGGTGGCAAGTTTCAAGTGGATCACAATCTGCAGTTGAACTTTGGAACTCGTTGCTGCATAATGATTTTTTTTTTTTACTATAGACACTATATTGATAGTTGCTGCTAAAATAAACCCTTCCTTCTTAGAGATGTTGGAGTTGGATGTGGGCATGGACAGAGGCATTGATCTCAAAGCCACCTATGCCAGTCAACAGAACACTAAGCTAGGTAGTCCATAGATCTAAGCCAAGTGCTTATTATGAGACATGACTCTTTCATGAGCCAGACTCTTTCCTGTTCCAGTGTCTGAACTAGAACAATTGCAAATTGGTACAATCAGGCTGATATTTAGATCTCTTCAGTCACTTCCATTTTCATGGTGGAACCTGGGTCTGCTTCATATTGGCAAGTGCATATTATGAAATGGGACAGGATAATGCTGAATTCATTGGTGTTAGTGCCACTCTGTATATAAACGGACCAAAGAAGCTTCCCCTCATGCCATGTTCCCCCTCCCTTGTTTCTGTGTCAGTCCAAGCAGGGCCACGTATAGTGGCTCTTATGGGGGGGAGGTTAAAGTTTAAATTGCCCTCTCCCCCCAAAAAATAATTCATGCAAAACCTTCCATGTGGTGAAAACAACTAGAATCCAGTTAACAGTGTCCTGTATTGGTAGAATCTTTTGAGTGGACTGTGAGTTTGTGGAATATTTAACAATGAATCAAACAATTCTCTCTAGTCCCACTGCCCCTAACTTTTAATTTAATATCCACCACCAGGACACAATACAGAATTTTAGCAATTGGTTGGGTGTGAATAAAATATGATTGGAAGTATTTAATTGTGTATGTGATCATGTCTGGAGAGGGAGAGAGCAAAAGTCATCTAAAAGAAACAATACGCACAGAGGAAATGAAATACAAAGACATTGCTTCGAGCTAAAACCCCTTTCTTTCCCACTTCTTTGTTTTTAAAAATTGGTTTTCATTTTATTGTATGTTGATACACAGTCAGATTTCTCTGTACACCCTCAAAGTAGATTTCTGCTCACAAAGTAGATTTCTGGCTCACAACATTGCACCGCTTAGAGGCAACATTGCTGCCAGGTAAGGGGCAGGGAGACGAGCAGGCCCAAATTGCCTGCTCACCTCCCCATGCTCCTGGGGGCTGGCTGCACCCTGCACGATGATGGCACTTTCCAGGAAGTGATTTCACTTTCCAGGAAGTGATGTCATAGCGTGTTCCAAGGACTGCGCTTGCATATGGTGCCCCTGAGTTCCACCACCTCTTTTCCCAGAAAAAAAGCCCTGATTGTAACAATAGGTGTAGTATGTTCTCTGAATTCCCAGCTTTCTTTTTTTTGAAAAGCAAGACTCTAGCCCCTTCCCTTGAAGAGATACAAGGGGAAAGGCATATCTCCACAAGGGAACGGGGTAGAGAACTTTATTTTAATGAAAGCTGTGATTCAGATAACTTGCTACATCTATCATTACAACTCTACAGCGCAAATCTATATATATTTGCAAAAAGAACACTTTGGAATTGGATGGAAAAATAAAAAATGAGGCAGTGTTGAAAACACTATGGACATTTCAAACAGCGCTCTGCAGTGAATGGGAAATGCATTGAAAACGAGAACAGGCTTTTTTAATAAAAACAGTTTAACCCCGCTTTACAATTGGGACACAAGTTTGTCTGTAAACAAAATCTATTAGCAACCAGCAGCCAAACTGGTTGTTTCTCAAATGGTGCAAAAAATCCACTAGCAACCAGCAGCCAAAGCTGTTTACAAGGCTGTGAGAAACAGGCCCTAGTCTGACTTAACACATTTCCTCATCATTCTGATTAAAACTGCAGTTCACCCCGCACCCTAGGGTACAGCTACCATCCAATCACAGCGTGCTTCATTCACCCATCCAGCCCCCTCTCCTTAGTTCAGAGGCCTGCATTTTAAACCATAGTAAAACAGGGTTGCACTTAACTGTAACTGTTGTTCATTGGGACTGCACACATGCAGGCCTGCTGACTGGTAGGTTCTATAGCTAAAAATTCACACAGCAGGGAAGGTCTTCTGTGGGCCTGCACAGAAGACCTCAATGAACAAGTTACAGGTAAGAGCAACCCTGTTTTTATTTTTGGTCTTCTGAGCAGTCCCACATGGACTGAGTAACAAGCCACTTACTTATGGAGGAGAAGTGCGTTCTTTATGAGAACAGTGTTTGCAGGACTGCGTGACCCACACTACCTCCCTCCTGTTATGTACATCTAGAGCGTAGTGTCTGATGAAGATATCAGTTGATGTCCATATCACAGCTCTACAGATGTCTTGAAGAGGAACATCGTTAAGCAGGGCTTCTGAAGATGCCCATGACCTGGTAGAATGGCATGGACTCCCAGTGGACAAGGTTAGTCAATTTGTTCGTACCTGAATTACCCATCTGGCAATGGTCTGAGAAGTAGCTTTTTTGCCCATATTTGGGCCTGCATAACAAACATAATATTTAACATCTGACCTGAACGATGCTGTGCACTTTACATAGGAGTATAGCTCTCCTCACTTCCAGAGTATGTAGTGTCCTCTCTGCCCCGGATGTCAAAGAAGGGAAAAATACAGGCAGCATTAACTCCTGTCAGTTGTGAAATTTGGAAAATATCTTCGGTAAGAATTCCAAGCTAGGTATTAGCACCACTTTTTCTGTATGGATCTTCAGGAAAGGAGAATCCATGCGTAGTGCCACTAATTCACTTACTCTCCTGGCAGAGGTACCAGGAATGCTATTTTAATCGAAAGGAGTCTTAAGGGACAAATGGCCAGGGGCTCAAATGGTTTAGTCATCAGCATTGCCAAAACCAGCTGCAATGACCACTAAGGTACTATTCGAGCTGTCGGAGGAAACATGTTCTGAAGACCTTTCAGAAACAGTTTAGATGTATAATGAGAAAAGACTGTCTTCTTGTCTACAGGGGAGTGAAATACTGAAATTGCAGGCAAATATACCTTGATGGAAGATGAAGAGAGTTCAGTATGTTTAAGATTCAACAGATATTCCAGAACAAAGGCTAAAGGGCACGTATATGGATTAATGCCTCTACTCTTGGGACCATCCTACAAATATATCCCATTTATGGGAATAATATCTCCTAGTATTAGGTTTTCTAGCATTCAATATAATTTCAGCTACCTCCTAAGAGAGATCTTCTGCTACAGAATCAACCATGCCGTAAGTCTGAGTCTGAGTCTGTGATGATACCTCACACCTCAGTATAGTAGGAGATCCATTACCAATGGTATGTGTTGAAATCTGCCCTTGGCCATTAGAAACAGGTGTTTTCTGCACAGCCACTTTACAGCGTTTCAGAGTCTATTCTGCTTCCCATGTTCTCCAGAGTTCCGCACGTGCAAGAGAGTCATCGGAAACATAAACAGTTTTTGGCTGTTTTCCCTGTTTTTCCCCTCTGCACACATTCCCCGATTTTTTTAAAGATGCTGCTCAGTCACTACCAGCATGTGTTATGTCCGTGCAGAATCAAAAACTCCCATTCTGCTTCTTTTGCCCTTCTCTTCCTTTCCCCCAGGAGCTGATTGGCCTGTCTGCTGGTAACCACTCCCCCTCTCCTCAGCTCTCTGAACTCCTTTTCCACCATTTTTATCAGTAAAGTGAGGTAAGGGTCATAAGGCTGCTTCTCTATTTGCGTCATTCCTCCCGGGTATGTGCACACTTTTTTTTTTTCAAAGTCAGGAACTAGTCCTAACATTGCTGCTTATTCCCTGCTGGCTTTAAAAGCCAGGAAAGGGTTAAATAGCCGCTTTCCCCTTCCTCTCTTGGTGATATGAGCACACTCTAATTTTTTTTCAAAGCTTGGAATGAATTGTAATGTTGCTGCTTATTCTCTCCTGGCTTTAAAAACTAGGAAAGGGTTAAATGGCTGTTTTTCCCTTCCTCCCTTGGTGGTATGAGCGCACACAATTTTTTTTTTTCAAAACTAGGAATGAGCTGTAATGTTACTGCTCATCCTTTCTAGCTTTAAAAGCCAGGAAAGGGTTAAATAGCTGCTTTTCCCTCCCTCCTAATGCTAAAGAGGGAAAAAACCCAAGTGCTTTGCACAGCCATTTACAAAACTAAGCTGCAGAGAAGCTGCCAGGAGGGAACAAAGCAGCAGCGTATTAACTCTTTCTTGGCATGGCTTTAAAAAAATGAGAGTGGAACAAGCACAAAAAGTACATGTTTGCCTTCAGAACTCCACCATCAGTTGCCTTTCCGGTAGGCACGGGACAGCCCAATCAGCAAATACAGGGAAGGGGGGAATGGGTTCCAACATTGCAACATTACCACACATGCAATTTTTTTTAAAAAAAATGACATCAGCTCCAGCCCCCACAAAATGCAGCTCCAAACAGACGCATCTCAATTCCTCAGCAGACACTAAATCGCCTCGAGGTCGTGCAGTGCAGAATGATGGGACTCCAAGCCATTTCAGCGCCGATTGGCATGAATGCTCAGCATTGCTGGCTTAAAGTGTGCCATGTGGAATGAGCCATAATCTGTGAAACCATGCTTGACATGGCCAGAATGGTGCTATTACTATGCAATTCGTCTTTTCCATCTGTATTTTGACAACAGAGCAAACTATGAGGGGTAAGGAAGTGAACACATAAAACACGTACCCCTGACCATGTTAACTGAAAAGTGTCTTCCAGGAATCCTGAGTCCATTTCCTATCTGGAACAGAACAATGGAACCTTTCTGTTCTCCTCTGTCACATACAGGTTTATGTTTGGGAATCCCCACTGTTGGAAAATCGGCCGTATACATGACTCCTTCAGTGACCACTCGTGAGTGGAAAACTCTAGCCTGCTCAGCCTGTCTGCAATGAGATGGGATGCCCCAAGAATGTGGATGGCCTGGAGGGAGACATTGTGTTGCACTGCCCAGTCCCAGATCAACATGGATTCCAGACACAGAGTCCTGCAAACAGTGCCTCCCTGCTTGTTTATGTAGAACATGGTGGTACACTTGCCCATAAGTATTTGGACATGTTTGCTTTGCATAATATCTGTGAAAGAGATAAGTGCCTAACGAACTGCCCTCATTTCTAACACATTAATATGTAAACTTCTCTCACCCTTCAACCAAGTACCATGGGTTGTGAGATGGTCACAGTTTGCCCCCCAATCTTCCATCAAAGCATCTGTAGTAACCATGGTTTGGAGAACCAGACTGAACCCCTCTAAATAGATGGGGATCTAGCGACCACCAGCGTAGTGACTTAACCACTGCTCTGTAGATGCAATGTTTTCTATTCTGTGAGTGTATCGAGGGATTGTAGACAGGTAGAAACCATGGCTGTAAGCCTCATATGCAGTCTTGCTGTATCAATCACTACTGTAGTTGCAGCCATCAGTCCAAGAAGCATTTGAATTTTCACAGCTGATTAGAATATACAGCTTATCACAGATTTGACTAAGTGTTTAGTTTTCGTGTTCTCTCCAGTGGGAGAAAAGCCTTATTTAATGAGGAGTCTAGTCATGCACCAATGAATAGCATTTTCCTAGAAGGGTTGAGGTTGGATATTTAAAAATTAACCATTAATCCCAAGCATTAACACATCTCTAAAGCCAGGTTTATGTGCTCCTGTAAGGCCTCTTTAGAATGGGCAGAAATCAACCAATCCTCTAGATACGGATAAATAGAATAACCTCTAGTTCTCAGGTGTGCAAATACTATAGCCATGCACTTGGTAAATACTCTTGGGGCTGTAGCTAGTCCGAATGGTAGGACCTGGTATTGATATGTGGTCTCCTCAAACTTAAATCTTAAATATTTTCTGTGGGATGTATAGATAGAAATATGAAAATAAGTGTCTTTAAGGTCCAACACTGCAAACCAAGAATTGTGGGGTAGCAACACCGTATTGAATGTAACCATTCTAAATGTACACATTCTGACCAACTTACTCAAGTCCTTCAGGTCTGATTCAAAAACACCAGTCCTTCGTCTGGACTAAGAAGAATCTTGAATAAAAGCCCAGTCTAGTTTCAGACATTGGTACTCGTACCGCTCCTTTCTCTAGCAGCACTGACAATTTTTTCACCAGCTCAGGTAATAGGTTTACGAGGAAGATTCAGATATGGGGAAGTGTTAAACTCAATTTTATAACCACTCATAGCTTCTAATAACCAAAATCTGTGGTAACAGACACCCAGGCTGCGTAAACGTGGGTTAGTCTACCACTGAAATCAATAGGTTTCTCCTGCGGTAGTCAGAATTGCTTCTGATTTGGCTTGGATTCTTGCTCCTCATTAATGAGACACCGTGCTTTGACTTATGAATGGGCTTATGCATCAGATACTGCTCTTGACCGGTAGATGTTGGGAGATTGTGGGGATACTGATGCTGGTAAGGTTGGTATCTGTGGTAGCAACCTCTGTATGGTAGTTGTTGCTGCTGCCTGTAGAAAGGTCGATAATTTGATTGCTGAGGGGGTGGTAACTACGCTATGCTAATTTTCCATTACTATGCTATGTAGCAAGTTTAACCATACAGTTGCATATTGGTGAGGACCTGAGCGATTTCATTTGTGAAGGCTCATTCAGAACTGTCACAGGTAATACCAATTCTGGAACGCCACACTCAACGAGTCATCAATCACCAAATTAAATTTTTGTACTGAACATTTCAGCTGATGCAATAATATCAGAAAGTAGAACTTCTTCAACCCTGTCATTTGCTATCTCATAGGCTAATATTCTTATGAATGCTAATGTTCTCTCTAGCATGCTCTATCAGATTCAGTCCACCTTTTATGACTACAGTGATCCAGGAAACTCCTAGCCGCTTCAGTTTCCACAACTCCACAGTAAACTATGGATCTGAGTTTCTATTCAAAGTCAGAGGAGGACAATAGAGAACAACCTACATCTGTTACTCCAGGAAGCCTAGCAATTCAAGTTCCTGACAATGGCTCAGTGCAGTTGCTGCTCTGATTCTTGAAATCCCTCTGAATATTTCAGAATCCAACTGGATCCATCAGTCTTTGAGGTTGGATGTTTTAATAAGCCTGCCAATCCTGTAAGGAGGAAGAGTAGCAACCACCCATTCCATCAGAAGATAATAGTCCAACTATGACAAATGTTGCATCTTTAACATCTTCAGCAGACCTCAGAAAACTGTTCATTTCAGAAGCTTAAACACAGTACGCAGGACCCAAATCCAGCCAGAGTGACTTGAGACAGAGTTACATATTACCATCATCCAGCCATAACTTCATCATACATGCCAGATATACTTAATCCAGCACCAGAAGATCATGCCACAAAGTAGATCTATTCATTTAAAATGTGGCATTTAAAATGTGGTTCAATGTGAGTCCTATCATAGTATCTGAGGATGGGATCAAGATTAGACAATGTATGAACCCTAGTAAGTCTCTCTGTTTATTTCCTTAACACACCGCTCTTCATAACCATACATTCCGAACATATTTAGAACCTCAGTATTGTCTGTAGCCATCACTCTTCCTGCCCCATCTACTTCAGATCAAAAGTAGAAATGTACTAGTTTTTGAGCAAGGTTGGTATGTAAAAAGTGATGAACACTAAATTAAAAAGGTTTAATAGTGAACTCAAGAAAAAATACACCCCAAATTTTTTTTACATAAATAAGTACCTTTTGCATTCAAATTTTCTTCTTTTATTTTCATCACAGTTTCTTGGCCTTCAGTATCATTATTTCCAGCTATGAATCAAGGCAGAGAAAAAATAATATCAATTACTAGTATGTCAGAATGAAACCTAGTTAACATTCATTTCTGCAAATATCCACAGCCAAAATCTTACATTGCCTCTTCAGGAGAGTGAAGCAGACTTGTTGGTATAAAAAGCGGGGAGGAGGATTGGGTGTCTCTTGACCATAAAGGTGATCAGTCCATCAATAGAAAAAGAAGTATTATTGGCCAAATGAAGTCAGGCCATCTCACATAACCAACCTTTCTTTTATGTTTGTAACATCAACATAATAATGTTTAGTACACCTGTTCAGGATACAAATATAAGTTCCATATTATACCCTTTTCCAGTCAGGACAGGAAGGATGAGAAACACAGAATAATGCACTCTCTTCTTGAGCAGTAAATTGTACCTACCTCAACATAATTTTTGAGTTGAGATCTGAAGATCAAAAATATTAGGAGCTGAGCCTCTTGGCCCAACTGAATCCGCTAACTGGTTCAAGTGCCACTGAAACTGCTTGATGAGACTGCCTCATATTATAGACTGGGCAGATTTCACCGTGCCTTCATGGTTTGACTTTCTGAGCACGTTCCCATACAGGGCCCCCACATAGAGGGAGGGAAGGATGCACTTTACTGGGGCCTGGAGGGCCAAAGGGGCCTAGCCCAGGCAGCAAACATCATTGCCATGAGGGAAAAAAGGATAAATTGTAGATCATGCCTGAGGATATTTACAGAAACTTATTTCCTTGTATCTATGTATCCATTGGGAGGGAAGGCAGTATGGTATAGTCTGATCTTATCAGATCTTGAAAACTAAGTAGGGTCAGTACTTGGATGGGAGACCACCAAGGAAGACTCTGCAGAGGAAGGCATTGGCCAAACCACCTCTGCTTATCACTTGCCTTGAAAGTCCCTTGCTGGGGTTGCCATAAGTTGGTTGTGACTTAAGGGCACTTTACATATTCATGAGTTTGTTGTCCAGATCCTGTGAAATTTGCTGGATCCAATTGGAAGCAGTGTTAGCACAGCAGTCTCAAATGACATTCTGAATTGCTGGGCCTCCTGAGTCGATCAACTCCTCCCTGATCGAGGGGACCCTCTGTAATTGAAGTTATTAGATCGCTGCTCAAAAAACCTTCAATAACGAGGGATGAGGTGGCCAAATATAGGCTAGTCTCTGGTTTCTTTTCTAGGGAAGGTGATAAGTGTGGGGTGGCAGAACAGCTCCAGGGTTTTCCTGGATGACTAATCTGTCCTCGGCCCATTTCAATCTGGTTTCAGACTTGGATTTGGACCTTAGCTGCACTAGAGGACAATCTTTGCTTAAAACTGGACTGGGGACAACAACAACAACAACAATAATAATAGATTTATATACTGCCCTTCAGGACAACTTCACAACTACTCAGAGTAGTTTATAAAGTGTGTTTTTATTATCCTCACAACAATCACCCTGTGAGGTGGATGGTTCTGAGAGAGCTACAAAAAAGCTGTGACTGACCCAAGGTCACCCGGCTGGCTTCAAGCGGAGGAGTAGAGAATCAAACCCAGTTCTCCAGATTAGAGTACTGCTGCTCTTAATCAATACACCAAACTGGTTCTTCCCTCTTGATAATGTTAGAGGCCTTTGACACAGTTATCCACTGGCTGGAATATGGAGTTGTATTAAGGACATAGCCCTTCAAAGGTATGGCACTTTTCTGTCTGACCAGACATAAAGAGTTTCCACCAGAGGTGTAGAATTAACGGGATGAGATTTGTCTTGTGGCATACCACAGGGTTCTATTCTCTCATCCGTGCTATAATATAATATAATATAATATAATATAATATAATATAATATAATATAATATAATATAATATAATATAATATAATATAATATAATATAATATAATATAATATAATATAATGAGGGCACTGAATGAGATTGTCTGGAGCTCTAGGGCTGGGTGTCATTAATATGCAGATGACATCCAGCTCTATATATCCATCTTGGTTTTACATTGGTAGTTTGAGGCTGCTGTCAGGCGGCTAAGGCAGAACAAACTGAAAGTGAAAATACTGCTGGTTGGGAACACTGATACTCTAAAGGGACTGAACCCTCTTGTCCTAGATAGAGTTAACTTGACTTTTCTCAGAGCAGGTCAAGAGATTGGAGGTGCTCATGGAACCTGCCTTGCTCTTTGAAAAGCAGGTTGGCATTGTGGCCTGGAGTGCCTTTTATCAGCTGCATCTGGTGCACCTACTCTCTTGCTACCGAGACTCAGCGATCTAGCCACACTGATGGATGCTTCTCTAACCTCATGGTTATATTACTGCAACACACTCTACGTGGGGCTATCCCTGAAGACAACCCAGAAACTACAAATGGTCCAGAATGTGGCAACCCAACTATTGTCAGCAGTTAGCCACCGGGAGCATGTTACCCATTTTGAAATTACATTCGCTCCCAGTTTGTTTCTAAGTTCAATTCTAGATGCTGGTTATGACCTTGAAAGCCCTTCATGATCTGGGACCAACATATTTGAATCACCGTCTCCTTCCTTATGTCCCAATGTGCTAAATAGGATCCTCAGGCAGCTGTTTGTTGGCGGTCACACCACCCAGAGTGGCCTTACAGCTAGCTCATGATTTTGCAATTAAAAATGGTAGGAAAATAATGATTTTAAAATTAATTGGCCTAATCTTTGCAGCCACATTGGCCCTTTAGAATTTTCTTTTAAGACACTGACAGGATTAACCCTTTTCAGTGACCAAAAGGTAACAAAATAGTTAGCAAGCCTGTAGGACTCTCAGGCTAGGCATTATCGTCAACATCATCATCTATCAGTTTATAGTCTGCCTTTCTCATGGAGGCTCAAGGCAGATTACCCAGCACAAGTCAATATAATATAATCAACAGCTAGGACAGTATTAAACAACGTAACAAAAGCAGGCATTTTTCAGAAATGTAGAATATGTCTCAGTAATTTCATAACCAAAACAAACTGTTTTCATGGTTCATCAGACTGTATGTACAGGATGAGGGATTTTGGTGTTGGGGTATATGGGGGTATTTTACAAGCTTGTACTTGTAAAATGCAAGTACAAGTTTATAAAATACTTGCTTAGGCCCTGTTCACATCCTTCCCTCCTTCCCTAATAGCCATAATTTTCTTGCCACAAGTTTAAAATATCTCTCTTTGAGTCTGACCATTCGGTACATTATCCAATAAGTATGCAAAAAGACAATATGGAAAATTTTACATACTTTTTAAAGTGGAAATTTCCAACTCACCAACATTTTAATAGTTTGCAGCAGCTATTTTCTTACTTGCTTTTTTCTCAACCACTTCAAATAGTTAGCCTTATAATATTTAATTTAAAATGTAAAAGCAGTTTTTGCCTATGAACTCTTGACATGAGCATTACCTTGCAGCTGGCTATGCATATATTAGATTAGCTTTCCAATTATACCTCTGTGGATCAGTGGATGCTTCTTTGTTTTGACCACTAAAACTAAAAACATGAACTCCTACAGTATTTTTCCCCTATAGAAATAATCCAGGGTTGCAGAGAGCAAATATCCAGTTTGATCCTAATTTCTAGAAATAGATGCAGTGTCAACAAATAAACCCTCCAGTGGAACTGCCAGATCTGTGGAGCCCTCTATAAAAGAAGTTATGGGCATAAGATCAAGTCTCCTCACTTTTTCAACCTAAGTAATTTTCTACAGCAAGGAATTCAATTCCAATGTTTCATAGTACTGTATATAATGTGTTGGGGAGGGGGCAGGGGGAGAAGGGAAATTCTGTTGCAATCTCTGCAAGGTTTTCCATATTTTAGCCTCCTCCTCCATTAGCTTGCAAGACAACATCCACCTTTATTAAGGCCACCAGCACTCTGTTCAATGTCTGATATATTATTTTCATTTGGGCAACATGTTGTATTTTTACAACTTTGCTGCTTCATTCACAACAGAAGCTCTTCCATATGGGTACAGTTTTAAAGAAATAGCATTGCTAAAAATTCTTCTGAAATGTGCTATTGGGGGTATTTTACAATGCCTTCCCATGCTAAAAGCAGAGTAACAGTGAACCTTAGGCAAATGCAGATTAAATATTCACCAGCCAGCCTGCTTTATTACTGACAGAAAACAGTGAATACTTGAATTGACTGCTGATGAAGGTTAAAAGAGAAAGTGCTAGAGCAAGATTATGGCCAAACATCTAGTAGACAAAAGTAATGACTACTGAATTACACAACGGGGCTCATGTATATCAGTAGACCCTCCATTATAATGAAGCATTATAAGAATATGTACAAATTCACTGTTTGCTCCACAGAGTCTTACCCCAATGAAGGCCACTAAAGGGTTCTTAACTTTCTCACTGTTCTGGATTTTTTCAAGTCATTTGATTGAGAGCTTATACATATAATTACTTATACATTCTGCGTAACCCATGGAAAATAGTGGTTTATTCATTTAAAATATTTATCAGCCTACATTTCTCCCAAGCAAATGGGACCCAAATTGGGTAACAAAATTAGATCATTTCAAATGAAAGAAACTTCCAAAATTGGGGGGAGGGGGATTAAGAAAGTGAAACACATTAGAAAGAACCAGTGAGCATAACAAATAAATAATAATCATTCTAGAAAGTTTGCCCCCCCAAAGTGCCCTGACAAACTGTAATGCCACCACATGACCCTCCTAGGTCTTTGTAAAAGTTCTGAATTGCAAGCCTTCCAAAAGTGTAACAATGGGGTTTGCCTTAATTCAGTTGAGAGATCATGCCATGTGGTTGGAACCACCCCTCAAAAAGGCAGTGGCAGCAGAACCACACTGCATGGGTGGAAGGGTGGAGCAACCAAAAATGCTGTTGGGCAGAACACAATTGCTTCACAGGTTCATGTGAGGAAAGGCAGATCCTAGGTTGTTATCGGTCTGATGGACAGGAGAACATTCTGCCCTCTTCTCCATTGATCCCAGACCAATCAGACTTAAAATCCTGAATAGGATTTGGGGGGAGGGGAGGCTGCTAAGGAAGTTTAACTGAAAGGAAGTACTCCAGTCTGGAAGCTAACTGGAAAAACATGTGATGTAAAAACAGCCCTAGATAATATTATCAATAAATTGTCCATGCACCGAAAAAAGAACAGGCCAGCTTTGAGGAACAACTTGGGAAGTTGTCCAGCATTTTCAGGAAACCATGAAGGGATCACACAAGGGAGAAAATAAGTGGCAAAGAAGCTTGACGGGAAAGATTTTCTAGCACAGCATATAAAAAAAAGTCTGTACAGGACGAGTTGATAAAGATTTTCTTACAGGAAAAAAACCGCAAAGCTTAGAAGGGCAGATAGGGAAACAAATTTAAGTATGTCCTTATATGGAAGTATTTGAATAATAATACAATAATCTTGACTAACCATAACTTCACTGCATTGTCAATGGTGCTAGATGTTAATTTTATTTCTACTGACTAGTTTGAGTTAATCCACCTCTCAGCCTAACCTATTTTACAGGAAGGTTGTGAGATTAAAATATGACTCTGAGAAGCATTAGCAATATGTAATGAATACTGAAATTAAACAAAATAAAAATCACACAAATGCGTAACAAAGAAATAACAACAGTACCTATTATAATGTGCATGCCGAGTCTTGCCAGATACTTCACAGTATGGTAACCAATTCCTTTAGTGCCTCCAGTCACTATGGCAACATTCCCATTTTGCTGAGGAAAAACTAAGTAAAAAAAGGAAGAAAAAGGAATTCAGAAGAAGATCCATTTTACCACTCCCAACTCTGGAGACTAAAGACTGACAGCCGATCAGAACAACAAGACTTACCATTACTCATCATAACAAGAATCAGCAAGAGCTACTTCACATTTTATGCAGCAATTGGGTTTGTGATAGTTACCTAAGTGTTTGACCATGCAGCTTGTGAGAGACATCGTAACTCTGGTGTTTGCAACAGCTACATAGCTTTTGTAAAAATGTAAACCAAGCATGAAGCATAATAACGGGAGCATGGGTTTGAATGTACAAGAACCTGGTTCAAATGTGCACTAAGCCATGAAGTTAACCAAGTAGCTCTGCCTGCCTCCCAGGATTGTTGGGATAATAAAATAACCATACATACTCTGTGTAGTGGACTCTTGGACTTTTTATGATTATTTTTTCCAATATTGCCTTTAACTTAGAGTATTTTAGTATAGTATCATAGTATTGTAGTGTAGTATCATAATTTGTAAGCTGCTTTGAGATCTTTATAAGGAGAAAAGCACAAGAAATAAATACTTTATGAATAGTATTATGATTATGTATATATATGTATTTTTAACTGTGTCACTTTGACTGTTTTATGGTTTTAACTGGTGTCAATTATTTAATGTTTTAATTGTATATGGTTGTAATCCGCCCTGAGCCTGTTGGTGTGGGGAGAGCGGAATATAAATCGAATAAATAAATAAATAAATAAATAAATAAATAAATAAATAAATAGAGATTCTTGTCAAAAATCAGGATAAAGTGACTAAACTGATAACTAAATATCCTTTATGTTTCTGGAGCACTGGTACTGATAAAAATCAATGACTGAATATCATTACTGAGACAGTCATTTAAATCCAAGCCATGGGATCTGATCAAAAGATGACTATGCACTCACCAAAAAAACCCAGCCATCAAAAGAGTCTAAGCTGAAGAAGTCCCACAGTGGCCCTTTTCGAGCTAAGCCACACTCACTGGCTTTTCAATTATTTAAGCTTAGACTTTCCATCATTTGAATGTAGCATGGTAGAAGTTAAGAGTCAAGTGCGTACAGAGAAAAGCTTCAAAGTTAGGGTTTTTCTTTCAAACAGGAAAAAGGAAACTAAAAATTTGATTTTTTTAAACCAGGAACTTAAAGCCCTGTCCACATAAACAATTCCTTGAGTTGTAAGTTCAGTAAATTGTAAAAACCAATTATTCGTTTCTTAAAAACTTATTCCTATCCAGCTAATAGTAGTCATGATGACCAAGTCCCACTGAAACCAATGGAAGAAGCTAATTACAATTAACAAATCCCATTCCTTTCAACTAAATTTAGTCACCAGTTTGGTTGCTGGATTGAGGCCACAACATGCAATTGTAAGAATGGTCCCTTTTAGAGATGGGTACGAACCACAAAAAAAACAAAAAATGAGGTTCGTGGGTTTTCACGAACCAGAAACCACAAACTGGCACGAACTGGGGCAAGTTTACGAACCAGTTTGTGGTTCATGGTTCATGGGGTTTAAATGCCCCTTTCCAGCCGCTTAGCAGCGGCAGGGAAAGGTGCATTTTGACAGTTAAAAGGGCCCTTTCCTGCCTTGCAAGTGGCAGGTCCCTTTAAACCAGCCACGGCGAACCTATGGCATGCGTGCCACAGCTGGCACGCAGAGCCCTCTCTGTGGGCACGCGAGCCAAGTCGCCGATCGCTAGGTCCAGGGCTCATTTGGAGGGGGAATGCCTGGAACAGAATTCCAGTAGCTCTGAGCAGAGATCACATGGGTTTTGGCCCTGCCCACGTGATTTCTTTTCCTCAAGGCTGCCTCCCTGCTGCCCGTCTCTTTAGCAGCAGGAAGCGGAGGCAGCAGCCGGGCTGCTGGGGCTGGTTTTCTAAAGAAGAGTAAGCTGCTTTGATTTAATTTGCTTTACTTTCAGTCGTGGCTGAGTGAGAGTGAGAGAGAGAGAAAGAGAGAGAGAGAGTGCTTGCAAGCGGGGCTGCTGGTGTAAAGAAGGGCAAACTGCTTTGATTTAACTTGCTTTACTTTCATTCGTTGCTCCTGAGTGAGAGAGAGAAAGAGAGTGAGTGAGAGAGAGAGAGAGCGATGTTAATTAGTTCGGACAACTGTATGAGTTGTTTTTTTCTTAACTAAAACCTCAATATTCAGGTTTAATTGCGGTGTTGGCACTTTGAAATAAATAAGTTGTTTTTGTGTTGCAGTTTGGGCACTTGGGCTCAAAAAGGTTCGCCATCACTGCTTTAAACTATCAGCTGGCAGGCAGTAGGGATCCCCCCCTCACTGCCTGCCAGCTGATAGTTTAAAGGGACCTGCCCCTTGCAAGCGGCAAGGCCCTTTAAACTGCCCAAACCCCAGCCCCCAGCCCCACACTTACCTTGCCCTGTGGGCCTGCAGTGTCCTTCCCCTCCTCCCATGAGGGGTGGGAAGGCCATTTTTGGCCTCTTCTGCGACTGTGTGGGCCCGCAGGGCAGCGGAGGATGCCAAAAACGGCCTCCCCTGTCCCTCAAATGGCCACCGCGTGGGCTGTGGCAGCCATTTGAGGGGCGGGAAGGCCATTTTTGGCCTCCTCCACCACCCTGCGGGCCTGCGTGGCAGCAGAAGAGGCCAAAAAAGGCCTTCCCGCGCCTCATTGGAGGAGGAGGGCACCGCGGGCCCACAGGGCAAGGTAAGTGTGAGGCTGTGACTGTGGGGGTGGAGGCTGCGGTTTGGGCAGTTTAAAAGGCCCTGCGGCTTGCAAGCAGCAGGTCCCTTTAAACTATCAGCTGGCAGGCGGCAAGCTGGCAGGTGCCCATCTCTAGTCCCTTTGTACAATTATCAAATTTTGTATTTTCATTTTTCATTATGACTACACCAAAGGATATACAGCAAATGGATCTGAGAATAACTAAATTGTTAAGAACTGTACCTGCTATGGCATTATATATAACATGGAATTATTCAAAGGTTCTTCAACATATCAGAAAAGTGGCTCCAGATCATTTTTGTGATACATTAATACCTACATCTGGTTCAGATATCACATGTGCAGTCTGAGGGCCAAACTACAAGTGACGAATGACCCTTGAACGGCAAGCTTATTCCTCCCTGTTCACTTGCCGCTCAAGTGTCATTCGTCACTTGTAGCTTGGCCCTCAGCCAGTCCACTTATTGCAGTGACTCCTCTAAATGGTACTCGTGGGCAACATGGCTATTTCTTCCAACTGGAGTAGGAGGCGCTTCAGAAGACCACAGAAGGCATGTTTGTGTCTGCAGGGAGCCCCAATTTGGATACAGATGCTTCCATTATAGGAGAATGCCAGCACTTGGCTTGGAACCTAACATTTTGCTGAACCTCCCAGTGTTTTGAGACTAGCCCAAGCCCCCTTGTCAGCCATGCTGTGAATGGTCACCCCTCCACAGCTGCCATTTTGTTGCAGTGCCCACTACCTGTTCTCAACATTTCGGAGCCCACAGTTTCAACAAACAATGGGGGACTCCTGACAGTGGCTTCTGAAGCAGGTTGTTAATTTACCTGTAGCCTTTTTGTAGAGTAGACTTCACTGATCATGACTGGAGGCAAACAAAGTTTCATTGATTTAGAATACTTCTATGTCATCTCTTTAATTAATTGTAATTGGCTTACAATTGAAAATTACAATATAAAAAAGCCATTCATTGTAATTACTGAATATAAAAACAGGAATTCAGTCAATCCTGAGTTGATTTTATAACCTAAAGCATTAGGCTCATCAAATCAAACTATTGTGTAAAAATGGTGGACAAGAAGGAAAAAGTCCAGCACATTAATTTAATTCATCATTGAAAGTTAAAATGTGTTTCAGGTTTTCAAACATTTTACAGCAAAAGTTTTATTTATACATAAAAACACAATGCATAAGTTGAGGGGGGGAGTGCAAAAACAATATGAAAAATATTTACCCAACACACATTTTATACTTGCTTTAAAAATCTGGATTTTACTACTTGCTTTAAACTTCTGGATTGCAACTCACAGGGGAAAAATTGTCCTCATTGAACAGGCAGGTGCATACACAGCATAAAGCAATACAGCCTTTGAAGGCAAAGATGAAACAAGGCGGGGAAGACAGCTGGGAGACATCTTTGTGATATCAACAAGAACAGCCTTGCAACCCTGAAACAATGGATAAAATGGTTGCGTTGGAGGACAGCGCAAAAGATCAGAGGAAAAAAGAGGTGGCACAGGGCTGCTGGCGGCTTTGACTTATGGGGGAGGGGGAGAACCACAACAAGAAGTAAACAAATAGCAGAAATCCTCCTCCACGCAGCTTCCTGCACACAGTTAGAAGAGCCTGTATTACTTCCGCACACTGCTCAAATTTCATAGGGCAGCTGCTGGCACTTCTGTCAACCAGACAGAATAAACGGAACAGATTTTAAACAAACGTAAACTCTGCATCTCAGCTCTTAAAACCCAGAACCTGCCAAACTGTTCTGAAGAACTGGAAAACAATGGAATAGAGCAAAAGAATACTGACCTTCCCCACAGTCTGTTTGTTAGAATGTCACCTAAACTACACTATCCATACCACTGTATACCATAAGCAGGGAGCAAAGGAATCATTATGCAGTATTGCCTTTTGTTTTGAGCCTTTGAGCCAATTAACAACATTTAAGAGAATACGTCAGGCACTCTTTGAAACAAGCATGGAAATCACAATATTTTTGGTGAACTGATTATTATGCACATTTTAATTCAGGGTTTAATAAATGCTACGTGCCAGGATGCCTAAAACTTTCATTGTGGCACCTAGTATTTTCAGAAATGATTGTTATTGTTTCTTCTTTCACATATTCTTAGTAGAAGTACAAAGGGTTGGTCTAGCTGGTTTTTTACTGATGAAAAGAGGAGAAATGGGTCCCATTTAGAGGTGGACACGAATCGAATTACGACCCCAAAAAATGCATGAACCAGGCCAGTTCGTGGTTCGTTAACATGCAGTTCGTGGAGCTGCATGTTACAGAACCCCCATGACTTTTTCAGGCCCAGTTCATGCAGGTCATGAGCATTGTGACCCAAGACAGGCTGGCACCACTGAGGGGTGTGTGAAATTGACAGCCCCGTTCTCCTGCCACCAGCGAGCAGCAGGAGAAGGGGGCTGTCAGTTTCACACACACCGCGCCGGGTTCAGCCCATGAGCTGAAGCCAGCACGGGGTCTGTGAAGCTGACAGCCCCCTTCTCCTGCCTCTGGGGAGCAGCAAGACCTGGGTTGTCTGCCAGCGCGGGGTCAAACTGACAGCCCCCGTTCTCTTTCCGCCCAGGGCAGCAGGAAAACAGCGGCTGTCAGTTTGACAGACCCTGCATTGGCCTCAGCCCATGGGCTGAACCCAGTGCCAGGTCTGTCAAACTGACAGCTCTCTTTCTCCTCACACCCTGGGCTGGAGGAGAATGAGAGCTGTCAGTTTGACAGACCTGGTGCCGGGTTCAGCCCCTAGGCTGAAGCCAGCGTGGTCTGTCAAAGTGATAGCCCCCGTTCTCTTTCTGCCCAGGGCGGCAGGAAACAGGGGCTGTCAGTTTGACAGACCCGGCACTGGGTTCAGCCCACGGGCTAAGGCTGGTGTGGGGTCTGTCAAACTGAAAGCTCCCGTTCTCCTGCCACTTGGGGGACAGGAGAACAAGAGCTGTCAGTTTCACATGCCCCATGCCGGCTTCACCCAATCAGATGAAGCCTGCAGGGGTGTTTTGAAACTGACAGACTTCTCATTGCTCCTTGCTCGCTTGCTAGAGAAGAATGGGAGCTCTATGGCTGGCAGGCAGAGCTGCCTATCAAGTTTTTAAGGGCTAGGATTGGTGTGGGAACCAATCCAAGGGCTGCAGAACATCCATCACCTCCGTTGCCTATGGAATTAATTCTTGCCCCTTGCTCGCATAGAGAAGAATAGGAGCTCTCTGGTTGGCAGCCAGAGCTGCCTATCAAAGTTTTGAGGGCTAGGATTGGTGTGTTCCAAGGGCTGCAGAAGGTCTGCGGTCATCCCCTCCATTGTCTAGGGAATTGATAGATCAGCGCCAGGATGTCTGGACTCATGGACCGGCCCAAACAGACCAAAGCTCGTGAAAAATGTGGGCCCCCGAACGACGTTTGTGAACCACGAACCAGGCTAGACTGTGTTAAATTTAGGTCTGTTTTCCAGTGCGTGCCCACCTCTACCTACAGGTTAGCATTTTGCTTTTGTGATCACAACCAGGATTATATTATTTATCCATATCTTTTGTCCCAACTTTAATAAAATTAGGAGAAAGTTTGAAGAGAGTTGGATTTGGTTTTATGGTAGCAATGATTAGAAAATGGGGTCATTAAAATAAGAAACACTGAAGACCTGTTTTAATTCATTTTCAATGACCATGCCTTTCTATGCTATTAGTAGGTCTTAAAGGTCAGTAGTTTCAGTAAACGCTAGAAAACTCTTTATAAGTTCCCATTACTTGAGTAATTCATTCTTCTTTAACTACAACATATAGAGAATAACATCTTCATTCACAATAGTTTTGCAACTGCTGATCAACAGAAATGTTTCTGATGGTATGTTATTTTTTTGTCCCATTTTCTTGCCATCACTTCCTGGTGTATGTCCTAGCTGCC
The DNA here is from genome assembly GCF_028583425.1 of Eublepharis macularius. Lineage (NCBI taxonomy): Eukaryota > Metazoa > Chordata > Lepidosauria > Squamata > Eublepharidae > Eublepharis > Eublepharis macularius. The sequence continues at coordinate 59,026,923 of NC_072792.1, forward strand.
CTGGTTTGCACCAGCAACCATAACTTAATCAGCAAGATGAAGTTGGCTCAGCAAGCCCATTGTGTGGGATGGCTGCTTTTATCAACACTCAAACCTGCCATTTGTGTGTTTATTTATTTAGAATATTTCTGTGTCTCCTCTTCAGAGTATTGCTTGAGATGGCTTACAATTAAAAACTGCAATATTAAGAAGTCATTTTAAAAAACAAACCATTTGAGATAAGCAACATAAAAGCTATCCGTGATACAGAATCTGGTAAGATTTTTAAAAACCCTGAATATCCCAGACTAGCCCAAGGTCATCATTGCTTATAAGCTAAGCAGAGCTGGACATGGTTAACACTTAGAAGACCTGAGTTGGTATGCAGAGGGAAACAATGGCAAACCCTTGGCCTTGGAGAAAATGGTCATATGGCTGGTGGCCCCGCCCCCTGATCTCCAGACAGAGGGGAGTTTCGATTGCCCTCCGTGCCGTTTGGCAGCGCAGAGGGCAATCGAAACTCCCCTGTGTCTGGAGATCAGGGGGTGGGGCCACCAGCCATGTGACCATTTTCAAGAGGATCCGGAACTCCGTTCCAATGCGTTCCCGCTGAAAAAAAGCCCTGTTCTTTTGGAGCCCTGTTCTTTTGGAGTTTCTTAATTTTTAGATTGGAGAGCTAAACTTATTCTTCCTCTTTTTAAACAGGATTTTATTTCTCTTTAAGATAAACCTTGGCTATTAAGAGATGAAGATAAACAAGTAACTTTTTCTGTGGCTAAATTTTTGACAGCTGTAGTAAAATCACATTGTAACTGGAGTTTTTGCTAGTGAGGCTCTCCTGGTTCTTAGGAGGGGGTTCAGAGCAAACAGCAGGCTGCTTGAGGAAAGGGAAGGTGGAGACAGAGCCAATCTTACTCACTGGATCCAAGTGCTATGCTATTTCCCATACCATTTAATAGTGTCCATCTCCAACCAGCAGTTGTTTCTTCATTTGGCAATTCTTGAAGGTTGCATGTCTGACTGCCCTCTGACAGAAATGCTCTGTAAGCTTTTCTCTCCCGATAAAGCAACTTGAAATATGTACCTTTCTGTGTTCTTATCACTTTTGGTAGCCCATGCTCATATTTAACTTACTTTAGAAAATATATATCTTCCTATTGCCTAAGATCAACACTCAAGGCAGTTAACAGCATAAACCAGTAATGTTAATCAAAACAGTAATAGTAATAGCAGCACATTAAAAATAAGCATTAAATAGTTCTAAAAGAGCAGCCAATTTAAATTCCTAAAGTAGACTTAAACACAGGCAATTTATATAACAGCAGCAGTCTAGAATAAATGCAAACAAGCAACTGACTAATAAAAGCATAACATCCCAGCACTCTGTGGCATCAAAACTCAGCTGAAAGAACATACCAGCTATCTCAAGGCCACCGTACAATTTATGTAGGGATGTGTTTATAGCCTCAAGGGCTACATAAAGCAGTTTTGTTAAAGGGTTGTATGAAGCAAAAAGGGGGGGATGCTTATCATCTCTTTAGCTCTCGTTCAGCCTCACCTTCAATGGCAAATGCACAATAAATCACCATAATTCTTCTTCTGTGGACTCATTTCTTCAACACTACCACATAAGAGACTGACTTTGATTTTTTAAGGACAATTGTGCATTAATATCAGTGAGCTTAGACTGGAGTAACTCTTCTTAGGATTGCACTAAATATATCTTTAACAAAACATTACATGTCTTAAAAGTAGAGATGGGCACGAGAAACGAACCACAGAACAAAATTCCATATGGAATGGCTGGTTCGTTTGCACCGAAATACGCGTTCAGTGGGAATCTGTGTTTACAGAACAAATGAATTTTTCCAGCCGTTCCATGGCCAGGTTCGGAGTTTCACAGCTGAACCCAGCACAGGGTCTGTGAAACTGACAGCTCCTTTCTCCTGCGCAGGGGCTGGAACAGTGCTGGGTCTGTAAAACTAACAGCCCATGCAGCAAGAGAAAGAAGCTGTCATTCCACAGACCCCACACTGGAACCGGTGCAGAGTCTGTGAAATGACAGCCTCTTTTCCTGCTGCTCTGGCAGCGGGAGGAAGAAGCTGCCATTCCACAGCCCCTGTGCCGCTTCCAGCGTGGGGTCTGTAAAACTGACAGTCCAGCAGCAGGAAAAGAGGTTATCAGTTTCACATCCCCCATGCTGGTTCCCGCACGAGGTCTGTGAAATGACAGCCACTTTTCCTGCTGCTCTGGCAGCAGAAGAAAGAAGCTATCATTTCACAGATCCCGTGCTGGTTCCAGCGTGAAATGGACAGCCCGTTTCTCCTGCTGCCCGGGCTGTCCGTTTTACAACCCCACAGCGCGGGGTCTGTGAAATGGACAGCCTGGGCAGTAGGAGAAAGAAGCTGTCATTTCACAGACCCCACACCGGTTCCAGCATGGGGTCTGCAAAACTGACAGCCTGGCAGTAGAAAAAGAGGCTGTCAGTTTCACAGCCCCCACACCAGTTCCAGCATGGGGACTGTGAAATGACAGCTTCTTTTCCTGCTTCTCTGGCTCCTGCAGCCCAGGCAGCAGAAGAAAGGGGCTGTCTGTTTCAAACGCCCGGCACAGGGCTTCAGCAGCTGATGTAGGGCAGTTGAAATGCCACGGAACAACGAACCACAAGCTAGGAAAAGGCCAGAAGTTCGTGGTCTGAGGTTCCATGGAATGCTACGAACCACGAATCACATGGTTCGGGGTGTGTGTTTTTTGGCTCATGCCCATCTCTACTTAAAAGTTACTGGACAGCATATTCACTGGTGTTAGGAACCCCTTAAGCTCTAGATCACATCAGGCATCAAATTCATAATATAATGCACTCTTAGTAGAAATTATCAATGAAGAGGTATACCCTATGCACACTGGACTAGCAGAAACAGATTTCTTTCCCCTTCTCCTTCACCAAAAAGCGCCCTGTAATCTATAAAGGGTTCTACAGAGAGCTGAAGAATCCTTGCAGACAAAAAGCTATGTAAGATAAGGAGAATGTTATAAGAAAAATTGGGTAAGATAACACTTCCTCCCTCTTTCATCAGTGAATCTTCAGTGGAATACGTCCCAGTGAAGACTGGTTTGCTGCTCATTTGGGAGTTGAGGTGTGACCATAAAATAGTGAGGTGATCTAGTTCTATAAATAAGTAAATGCAGCAGTGTGTGAATTTATCCATATGCCTGGATTTAAGAGTCTTGGTCTTGTTTTAGCCTCTTCACAACAGTCCAAAAAGAAAAAGAAAACCAGGTGTATGTGGACTCTACTATCTACTTTTTTTTGCCGTTTTCCTTCTCCCTTTCCTGCCAGAGGCATCCATGCCAGCCTAAGGTCCCCAGCCAGCTGCATTCAGGCAGATGCCTTCAGGTGGAGTGGATGTACTCCCACTTCCTAGGGACAAAAAGAAAAGACACTTCTAGCTGACAACCAATTATTAGAATTGCCTTGCTGGATCAGGCCATCTAGACCACTATTTCACCTCCATCGGTATCATTATATGCCTGGATGCTGCAAGCGGGACATGCTGGAAAAAGCAATCTCCCCGCTGTTTGTCCCCCGTCTCTGATAAAAGGTTCCATTTTTAGCTATCACAGATAATAGCTGCTGAAAGCCCAGTATCTCCTGTGAATTACCATACCCATTTGAAACAGCAGGTTTCTTCCATTAATTCCTATTCAGGTACTTTCATGCAGGCCCCAATTGTCACACTAAGTCTCTATAACACCCGCTGAAAAAACGAATCACAGACAATTGAAGTATCTAAGCACAACTATCATATGGAATAATGAAGCACGTGTCATATGTGTAATAATAAAGCAGATCTCATGTTGCCTTACATCACTGTCAATACAATCCTACGCAGAGTTACTCTAGTCTAAGGCCACTGAAATCAATAGGCGTAGACTGGAGTAACGCTGCATAAGATTGCACTGTGGACAACTATACAAAGTTGTTGGCACCTGAGATGACTTGCAAACATGGTTTTCTAAACTCACTGATCCCATACTGATTGCATTTGTTTTTTATGAAGAGAAACAGTTTTATACTATCAATGCTAAAAGTGTATTATTCCAGTAAAGAATATATTGGTTCATAAGAATAAGCTTGATTAATAGAAATAGCTCCATTGTATACCATAGCTGTCATTTAAATTGGAAGATCTTAAAATGTAAAATAAAATTATAAATATATTGTGTGTGAAATACTTTGGGTTTTTTTTAATATTCATTATTTATTTTTTCAGTTTGGTTGTACCATGCCTCCAAATTAGAAGCACCATTTAGCAGATGCTTTAAACTGCAGCATTTTCATGGTTTTATTCCCTTATCTTTTATATCAGCAGTAGAAACTTCTTAAATTTAAGTTTCCAGAATGTGAAGAATTGGTCTCATCACGTTAAAAACAAAACTGTTTTTGTAGCAAATTCCAACCTATTTGATCCAATCCATGACCAATTATGTTAGACTGAATGACCCATAAATAAAATCATTCATAAACAGCTCCTTAAATTCTGAAAAGCTGATTCTGAAACAGTAAGGTCACCTTGAGGAACACAGCGGGAATGACGCACATGGACTGGAGCGGAACAATAGAAGACAATCAGCAGAAACACCAAACACTTAAGTGTTGCCAACTGGGGTGGGGAGTCCCTTAAAAGAAGCTTAATGAGATGTTGTATACCAGGTTATATTATGTGCCTCCCTGATATTACAAACTTTCACTTGCCCATTTCCACACATTAGTGGGGCGGGTCATTTTTTTTCAGTTTGCTGGCAACCCTGCATACACTTGTAGAAGCTCTAGCTCCATTCAGATTATAGCTCACAGGGCAGATGTTGCATCCCACTCTAGTTCCTGAGGATTCATGGACCCTACAGGTGGCTTTTTTACAAGAATGTAGAGGGAAGAGACCCTGACCTGAATATTCCAAGCAAGCCCGATCTTGACAGATCTCAGTAGCTAAGCACTACAACACTGGACTTGGTTAGTAATTGGATAAGAGCCCTCCAACAAAGACCGCAATTGCAGAGCAACCACTTCCGTTCGTCTCTTGCCATGAAAACCCCAACAAGAGATGCCATAAATCAGATGTGACATGATGGTACTCTTCATCACCAAGGGGAAAAGGATGACATGTATTTCAATAACTTTCTCCATTGGATCCAATCTCTTTGCAAGGAGCAGGGGAATTGCAGGCTTACACCTTTTTTTGTATTCCTTGCTCAATCCGTTGCTTAGCAGAGGGTATGTGTATGGACTTTTTACTTTTAACAAATTTACTATTTTGAATGCCAGTAGTTGTTTTCTGTGCCATACAGACCTCCACTGTTCAAACATGCTATTTAAAATGGGCACCAGAGGAAGAAAGGCAGCTGTTTCTAAATTGCTATTTCTGCAGAAGTGCATGCGTGTGGTAAGCTGTCCCCATGGTAACCAGTTGCTGGGTAGAGTGAGATGCAGGCATTAGAGGGAGCCTCACAATGGCAATGTGGGAAGTGAAGGTGGGAGTACTGGCCATTTCAGCAGGTAATTCCTAAAACAAACAGTTGGTAGCAGAATTCCAGAGAAATGGAGACATAGAGCGGAACCACAAGTGACAAAAGGCACAGATTGGACACTTGTCTGCTTCCCTCAAGTCTTGATGGGAAATGTAGGCAGCTTGGCGGAATGTTGGACAAGTGACAGTTGAAAAGTCCATTGGCAGCAGTCGGAGAGCGAAGCTGCGAGACCAGGATGCCTACATTTCCCATCAAAACTTGAGGGAAGCAGACAAGTGTCCAATCTGTGCCTTTTGTCACTTGTGGTTCTGCTCATAGAAAACTCCGCCAGGTGAACCAGAAGAATGGTGTGCTGCCAAGCAGAAACTTGGGACAGTCACTAAGTGCCTAGACATCTCAGAGGGCCAAACAGAACAAGTGTTTGCAGGTCAGTAAGGCTGCTCCATTACACCAGCCACCAAGAATAGCAGTCTTGCTACTTACTTATCCATCCAAGTGAAAGAGAGGCTTCAAGAGCCCTGATCATACAGGTTTTCATTCTTCCATCCAATTTTTATTGCTACATTATCTCTTGTATATATAAACAAAACCAGCCAATGAAAGGGATTCAGGTATAGTTATCTCAGAATAGGTCGTATAATAGGCCCTAATTCACTAATGCTCCAAATTTCAAAGCAGTTTTTCAACCCATTCTTATAACCACTCAATAGACTAAAATTGTAATTCATTTTTATCTGAATCAAACACACTCACAGATCTGCCATGTCCTTGACAAGTATTATTTTCTACATCACATCACAGATTGCTGAAGCATGTATTGCTGTTCAATGCTGAACAATGAATGTCACCTAAATAGGAGGCAACCCTAAGAGACTAACAGAACAGTTTCTGGAGTGGTTTGTTCTTTACCATTTCCAGTTCTCAGAAGTACTTTCTGGGAGAACAGCAGTTCAGGCTGTTTTGTACGATGCAAGCAGCTTTCTCTATCCTCTGTCTTGTACTTTAGATTTGGGTGCACCTAACCAAACTCTTCTTTACCACTCCGCTGATTTTTACTAAAGGTTGACTAACAGATCTCATACAGACTCTTCAAAACTCACCGAGATCATAGAACAAGTTTCAGGCCCCTCTGGATTCTACCAAGATTCAATATGTGTAAGCACACAAACATAAACATGTTTTGATATAAGTACAAACAGCAGAGGCTGTCACTGGCTGAGATATATACCCAGCTGAACCACTTGAGCCTCGAGGCTTCATTATGTGAGGTGGCCTTTTGACAAAGATATAAGGATTAACAGAAGACTCCTGAATTGTAGCTGTGTTCCATTCCACTGAGCAGCAAAACACAACATCCACTACAATCTAGATCCAGGAAAGCTTACACACAGAGCAGGAAGTACTTTCAAGTGTATCCTTTTTTCATATAAAAGCAAAGCAAAACAACGTAGAGGCAGCTTGCTGACATCACAGAATAGAATAATTCTGCACTTAGTTCGAGAAAAGGTTGCATAAATAGATCCCTCTATTTGTGAAATAATGGAAGAGCAGGAACAAATTCGTACTTAGCAGAGTTACACTTTAGTTCAGTTCCCATTTAGAGAATGGTGGTCATTTCCAAACTGAACTCAGGGTCTTTACTTTTCTGTTGCTGCTCCATTCCCAGCTGAAGCGTTTCCAAATGCTGTTTCGAGACTGGTAGCCTCCCTCTGATTTCCCCCCTGCTGTTTCTAAGTTCTTGGGCTGGGCTTTCCTTTGCCCACTGGATCCACTGAAGGATCGCACTTCTGCTACGTCAGCAATTTCATCACCTCAGAGGCAACTATGTGCCCCCGACCCCACTTTCTGCACAGGCTATATTAACACAGATAATGTAAAGTGGTATTCTGCAGACAAGAGTTCCACTTTTCTAGACCCAAGGTTGCATTTTTTAACTTCCCAGTTCCCTCTCCAAAAAAACTCAAGCAAACCTTTACAGGCTTACTGGGACCCTTACTGGGGAGGAGGTGGGAGGAAGTGGTGCATGTAAGAGAATGATCTTCACCATGCTCCCTGATTTTGTAGATGTTGCAGCAACATCTCAGTATAATAAAACCATAATAGTGGGCTGTGCTGCCCTATTGATATAAATAGGAAAGCTTTTTTAAAAACAGCAAGAGCAAGAAAGGAAAAATAGTAGCAAGCTCTGAAAAAAGGATGAGCTAGAAAGCAGACTGTGAAAGCTGCTGACTGTGGGCAGAACCTTTGAAAATGCCTCAAAATGTACAGTCCCATGCCCCCCCCACGCCAAATCTTTAAAAATGATCCATTCAAAAATTGGTGCAAAGATGGACTGAGGGAAAAGGGGGGTGGGGCAAAATTGGCACAGCACTGACTGGCAAATGATACTGTCCATAACATCTGAGAAAAAAAACAAAGTGGTAAAGAAGCTGAGCAACAAAAAGTCTATGCGGAAATGCTGGGAATTAAATGGAATTTGTGTTCGCACTCTGGAGTCCTACAACAGATGCCTGTGTGTTTCAGTGCGTTACAGGATGAACAGAATATCAGATTGAAGAACTTATTCGCGGGAACAAAGCTTAAGAGAAGAAGAGCTACGAACACATTTTTGTAAATAATCCAAGCTTAAAGCATTAAATAAGACAACACACAACATTGGCTTTTGGATCATTAAGACATGTCTTGTAAATCATTTAGAACTTTATTTTGGATACCAAAAATTTAAAAGGGCCAGAAATACATTACCATGGCACCAAGAAGAATGTATCTAGGGAAATGAAGAGTTTTTAATAATAGGAAATTTCAGTTCAGAACAGGAGAAAGTTGACAGGCTTTGGGGAAGAGGGTGTTTGGAACATCAGAACTGGGGAGAGTAGTTAAACCCAGTAGGAAAGCAGATCCAAAATGTATGTGAAGCAAATTATGTGAAACAACTTGCAATTCTCTTAAAAGCTTTACTGAAATGAAGGAAGAATACACAGCCGCAGTATTTGGTGTTTTGCCAAGTACAGCTCCCATGGGAGGTTCAACCCCAACTTGAGAGATCAATCTTTCCCTATATCCACATTTACTGCCCTTTAAGGTTCTGTGTGAATATGCATTCTTGCAAAAAAAAAAAAAGCCCCATATACCTAAAGGCATAATGAGGTGACATTAGCTTAACATTAATTATCTTACTACATTTGACTGACATGTTTTAAAACGTATTTCCATGCTTTCATTAATTTTACTCCTACTTTCACCCCTTTTCACTACTCTGACTTTCTCTTTGTGGATTCAGTTAGACTACCTTTATATTCTTCTCTCTCAATAAATATGAGATTTAAAACAGAAGTGAATGGGATGAGATGTTAGTACAGTAGTTGGTCAGTTTGGTCAGGAGGGCAGATTTAAACAGAAAAGAAACTTTTGGATGAGTTTGGCAGAGATGACAGGACAGAGATGAAGAGCTGAGGAGAAAAAGGAAGAAAAGGCAGAAAGGATATGGGAGCTGGAAGTACAATCATCAGCGGACAATTTACAGCTCTGGAAATACAATAGGGGAATAGGGTAACAGTTCAGTGTAAGCGTACATATCCAGCATACATTATATCCCTAATTCAATCTTTAGTACGTACACTTAAATTATCTCCAAGCAAGGCTGAGCAAAATAGACCACTGGCTCTCAAAGGTTCTGAAGTTCTGAACGATTTCTAAACTTATTGTGCTTTCAGGGCCCACCTGCAAAGTCACTCCACACTTTCTTCTTCCTCAGCATAAACAACACTGTCACATCAGATAACACTGAACAACTTTTATTTTCATATTTAGTGTGTGTGTGTGTACACACACACACACACACACACACACACACACACACACACAAACAAAGCATTTCTGAGCAACAAGTTGAATTTCATGGCCATTGCACATATTATGCACTGGCAAACCAAATTTGCCACTCAATCTCCCCCAGAGTCTCCTCTTCTAGCTCCTCTTCCTCGACCTCCTCCTGCACAACCTACCTGTGAGAGAGAATTGTGATCCACTTTGGGGTCCTCCTGATCCATCTTTTGGGAACTACTGCCTTAGCGCACACCCTTGGAGAGCTACTATAATCAGTGGAGTCAGTATGAGCTACATGGGTCCAGGGGTCAGTAAAGGCACCTCCCTGTGTTAAAAAGAAACCTAGTGCCTTCTGCAAAGGACATTAACAGACTGAAAGGCAACGTCTGCTGTTCAGCGGCAGATCTGAGTTTTACTAGCTAGGCCAGATAATGAAATATAGAGTCACTCATTTTATAATATTACAGCCATTGTAGAATAGAGGTGTAGGAATATTTTTAACAAACGTAAGTTGGTATTTAGTTGTAATGGAATAAAGTTTTCATTGCAACAAGAGAACTCTTAATGTTCTAAAATTTCACCTTGAGATTACACATACATATAAGATTCAGGAAACTGCACCCTTATTCAAACCAGATCAATACCACTATTTCATCACATACTTTCTGTCTTAAGCTCAGAGGTCCCCCAACCTTTTTGAGCTTGCAGCCACTCTTAAAATTGTGACACAGGGTGGTAGGCGCAAGCACAAAATGGCTGCCAAAGGAGGTAGAGCCACACACTCAAAGCAGCCTACTCAAAGTGTAGGAGAGAGGAAGGTAATTAAAAATACAGAGAGAATAAAACAAACACTGTAGTGGCAGCTGCCTCTGAAACAATATTATTTTTATCTGGATTTTCCAAAACATTTTCAGGGGCAAATCAGAAGCCTTGCAGGGGAAGAACCACACCTGGCCCCAGACACTTTCTAAAAACACTTGGTAGGCACCAAGAAGGATATTGGCTGGTATCACAGTGCCCATGGGCATCACATTAGGACCCCTGCTTTAGCTGCTTAAGATTGCACCAAATGAGAACCACCCCAAAAACTTAAATTACATGTCAGACACATTTACAAACATTTCAATATATTGCTTTTGATCATTTTACATAGACTGTGTTTCATTAAAAGATTTATCTAGCTTTAATTAAAACCTCTATGCTACAATATTCAGCAGGCTCTACCAAAGAGTTCTATGATTGTTGCAGAAGGAAATTTACACCATGTTAGTGATTGCATGAATAAAGACAAAGGGCAGTAGTTACTTTTATAGAGCTTTACGAGCAAGTGCCTGGTATCTGTCTTGATCACATTCCATATAGCATACATTCCTGAACATGAAGGTTTATGTTTAGTAGGTATGCTTAGAAGCTAGGAAGAAACTTGATAAAGTCATTAGGAATGAATGATTCCTGAGGAATATATGAAAATGGGATTATATCATTACTTCTCTCAATAAGAACAGAACTGATGATATGTTTAAGGATTCATAAAATTGAAACACCTGTTTAGAAGAACACACCCACATGGGTAAATCTGTGATCAACTGAAAGTTTACAAGCTATCTTAAAGTTCTTAGGAGCTTCTAACAAGATTCTGAAGACTTCTACAAATTGACAAAAATACTGGTTTGTATATTGATATAACCAAATTTATCAACAGTCCTGCAATCTCAAAACTGATACATTACACTAATGCTACAAGAGACTGAAGAGTCCATCTTGCACCTCCTTTGGGGAACAGTAAGCATTTGGACCAATCCGCATAACTGTTCTCAACAAGGGACTTTTTTACAATGGTGCCAAGCTACATGAAACCAAGTCTCATGATTGGATTCACGCATGTACTAAACACCTGCCAAACAAAACAATATATGGCTCCAAATTAATTCCTGGTGAACTGGTCACATAGGCCTGTAAAATCTGTATTCTATTCAGTAAAGTGACCTTTCAGACCATTTCTAATTGGAGTAATGGGGAAATTGAATAGGTAAAGAGTAGTTATGAAGGCATACAGTTTTCCTCTAAATAAGCCATAGATTTTTGACTGATTTTTAACAAAGATTTTGTGAGAGACGCAACTTGCAACTTTTGTTGCAAGTATTAATCAGTAGTGAAAACAAGAAACCAGTATTTAGTCAAGACCTATTGCTAGACGTGAAAGGAATTTTTCAAGTAATCTGAAAAATCCTTCCAAAATTTCATTTTGAAAGAGGGTATTTCCACATGAAGATCTGACAGGAACTGAACATTCTATAATTGGGGGGGGGGTGCTTAGCAGTCAAACCCTATCCTCACACTAATAGGGAAGTTTATGAATATGGCTATATCATAAACCCCTTCTCCTCATGTGCCCTGAGCACAAGACATGGTGCCTGGCTGGGCAGAATGGATCCCAACCTGGCTGGAGAAGGAAAATCACTGAAATGTGAGTCATAGGCAAGGCTGACTGGCTGCTCCATACCCCACAGATGTGCAGAGATGTAAGACTAAAGAGGTCTTCTAGAAGTTCCTGAGTTCATCTCATCCACACCCTTTCATTCTTCTCCCTTCCTAATCATGGCTATTCAGGAAACTGATAGCCCTTGTTAACCAGCAATCATGGGATACCAATCACTTTTCTTACCTTTAGTGACACCCAGGAAAGTACAATCAAGCCTTTCTCAACTCATTGTCTCACCTCCTGAGAAAGCCATTAAGCTATTGTTTTGAGGCAGAAGACGCAATCCTGCCCCATGGTACGTCCCACAGTATAATTGGACTGCCCGGCCATGTGCTCACTGTGTGTGTCCTGGGATCCTAAGCACATGCTCAGATGCATGTCTGAGCCTTCTTGCCACAAAGCGCTGGTCTCTCAGCCACGTCCCTCTACAGACGTCCTCTATCCCCTAAACTGGTAAACATCGCCCAACCCTGTACTCCTCTCCCTCTTCCCTGTTTTCTAGTTAGTTTTGTGTGTATGCTGTGTGATTTCTTGTGTGTGTTTTTTAATAAAATCTTTCCTGTTGAACACTCGCCTGGTTCTTTCAGAGAGTGGTCTAAGGGAACAATCCTGGTTTATGTTGGTAGAAAGGTCCCTATTTACCTCCTCTCACTGCATCTCCTTGAATGCTAATTCCTCGATCTCAAGGAGACCCTTTCCTCATTTACTGTAACAGGAGAGTTAACATCCATTTTAGAATTAAACATTTACTTCAGTTCCAGAATTGGGAAAAAGTCCAAAATGGACTAAATCAGAACTTTCAAACCTGTATTTACTTATTTGTAAAGGGGTAATAGAATAAAGACCACACAGTTGGCATACTTAAGCCAACTGGGATCACGGGGTATTCACGCCCATACCAAATTACAGCTGTAGCATAAAACACTAGGTCTTGGCAACATGGTACACTAACTAGCTGTCATCAGTGTGGTGGAGGGTAGCAAAGGTTGTCACCGATTCCTAAATATCAACACAGATATTATACCTTTAACACACACCAAAAAAACCCCCATGATTTGCAGTGTGGTAGCTAGTGGTCCAGCCAAGCTTAAGTATGTGTATGCTGGTACAGCAAATCTTAAGAGTTGCTTTACATGTTTATTTTCCTGAAGGATATCTGAGGCATGGGACCTCAAGTACGTATCAGGAATCTACAATATCCACTCAAATAAAAAGAGAGAAAAAGAGAGAGAATGCATAGGCAAGTATGGCTTCCAACACATACATTATTTGCCGGGGAAAGTTACATGTGAAGCAGGCCATTGAAAAAGATACTTTAATAGTTCTTGATGATTTGACACATTATGAGAACAAGTTTTTAAATCAAAGTTCAAAATTTAAAACTACTTCAAACAGCTTTGCAAGCAAATTAGAACACTCTGTTAAGACTGCTCATTCATAGCATCTCTCTATAAGGTAAAAAGTGCTGTGTAAATTGCTCAGAAGTTACCTTTTACGCCAATGATTTTACTTATGTTTCTACTGAAGGCAGTGGAAACTAAGTCTGGGTTTCATGAGAATTAATTCTCTTCCCTGTCTCAGTGTTTCAGAGTCAAAGGTCACAATAAAGTTTTAAGACAAGAACCAGACATTATTTATACATGCACACTCACACATATTATATATAAGTACAAAGAAAGCTATGTGACATTCACTCAGCATTTACAGTATACTTATCATGAGAAATATTTGGTGATGTAAGACAAATATCCTCTCTTTGATGCTTAAAATGTACCAGGAATATTCAATTTATATGAAACCACTGTCTCGCATATTAAAGAAATTGCTATTGATATTTGCTGTGTCACTTAAATTAATACTCTGTTCCTGTTCCAAGCCCCATTCCCCTTCATCCTCATCTTCAGGTTCTGCTTCAGACCCACTGCGAGCATTCTCATACAAAAAGATCTGTTCATCTACGTGAGCTGGAGCCAATCTATTTCTCTTGGCGCTAATAACATTGGCAGAAGAGCTAAAAAGACGTTCAGGGAAGATTCTTGTGGCCACAATGCACCAGTACTTTTGAAGCACCTTCGGTAAAACAGGAAATAAGGCTAGTCTATCAGACCACCACTTTAGTGGATCCTCATTTAAGCCAAGGACTTTTTGTGACTTGAAATTGCTCAATTCTTCAATTATTTGTGCATGCCATTCCTCTTGGTCTTCAACACCCCCAGTCTGGCAAAAGATTTCTGCAAGCATATTATTAATAGCACTGATAGGCGGAGGGGGAGGTGGGGAAGCAACTACCACTTTTTTCAGCGGTGGCTCTTCAGAAACTGTAAAAAATTGTTCTTCAGGCCTGAATGTGTTCTCTTTTACCTTTTCTATAAGACTTTTTGCTTCCTCTACCACTCTGTTTTCAACCTGCTGCCTTTCAAATGCAGAAAGAAAGGGTAGTTTCTTGTATCTTGGGTCCAAGAAAGTTGCAACATTAAGAAACGTATCTATCTCAGGAGTATGCTGGTATGTTGTAGCTAATTCCTTGGCTATCACTTCCTTTGCCATACTAATTTCTTTCAAGTCATTTTCTTTGATGTTTAATGTTGTATTCAACAGCATATGAAGGAGGGGTTTCACCATACTTATTGTTGGGTATTTAGAAGCAGACAACATCTCAGCAACCTGCTTGAATGGCTGAAGCAAATCCACCAAGCCTTCAATTGTATTCCATTCACTGGCTTCCAACATGAGATGGTGATTGTTGCTGTCCTCCACGAGAACAGCCGCAATAGCAAACTGCTGCTCTTTAAGTCGCTGTAACATAGCAAGAGTGCTTCCCCACCAGGAAACACGATCACTCACAAGCATGCAGTGCACACCGCTCTGCTGCTTCTGTTTCTCACTCAACATGTACATGGCTACCGCAGACTGCTGAAAATATTCTACCAGTTTACGACACCTGGATAGGAGACTGGACAGCTTAGGAAGCTGAAAAGCTTGTTGCATCCCTACATTAAAAGTCTTCCCCAAACAAGGCATCTGCACTTGAATGTCCAGAAGAGAACAAGCTTTCACTATGTCTTTCCCATAATCCGTTGTAGCACCAAAAACTTTTGAATTAAGTCCCCATTCAATGAATATTTCGTAAAGGACACGTGTAATGGTCTCCGCAGTGTTTTCTTCTGGCACTTCAAATGTTTTTAAACACCTGGAATTAATAACCAGGAAGTTGGATGAGCCATTGCTGAGGAAATGAACTGACAGTGTTACATAGGATCTGTTCTGGTTTTCACTTCTCCACATGTCAGTGGATATGCCACACCACAGGATATCAATGAGTTCTTTTAGCACAATGTCCTTAAGAGCATGATATTTTTCAGGAATGGCTTTAGTGCAAAAATACTTCCTGCAAGGAAGTTCATACCTGGAGTCAGCCGTCCTCAGGAGAGTCTTGAAGGTGGGCTCATCTACAATAGAAGGAGGATATAAGCCCTCGCATATCAGGCTGATCACAGCAGATGTCAGCTCCTGATGCTTTTTGTTCTCATAGTTGTGACTCATCTTCATAATTAAAGTGTCCTGAACAACCTGCTGAGATGATTCTGGCTTGAGTTTTGAAAATGCAGTTGCAAAGGCCTCCCGCATTTGCTCAGTGTTGCTTTTCACAAATTCACAGAATTCATCGGGATGATTCTTTTCGAGGTGGTAAGAGAGGTTGGATGTATTTCCTGAATAGGCAATCTGTGCCATACAAATACGGCAGTAGATTTTCTTCCACTGTAAAATGCATCCTTCTGCATTGGTATCAAAGCCAAAGTACTTCCATACTTTACTCTTTGCTCTTGGATGGGCCACTAATTTTAGGTCTGATGGTGAAGTTTCCAAACTTTTATTCTCCATTGCTTCTTGGCCACTGTCCCAGTCTTTTGCCTCTTCACTCATTAAGGAGTACCTGATAAAGGCAGCAGATAAACATAAAATGAGAAAGCACACGTCTGTCACCTGTGTGAAGTCAGTGCTTCTGTGAATAAACATAACGTACCTTATTATTAACATATGAATACGTCTGAGGGTAGCCCAATGCCCCCTTTGTAAAGTGAGACAATATAATAGCATTGTAGACATATGCACGAATTCCGGTTGTAGACAAATGCTTGATTGAAAGTAGAATTAAAAAGCACTATAAATGGAACTAGGAACAAACCATCCATTTTAATTCACACTGATCCCTTTCATTCAAGAAGCTCTTCCACTGAGGAGTTGGGTAATGTTAATGAGTCCACAGACTCTGAGTGATCTTGGAAGCCAATCAAACTTCATTACCATTTCAATGGGGCCATCCCTCTCCTTATGCCATGGCTCCAAGCTCAAGAAAAGGGCCCATCATTTTCACAGGCAAGAGGAAAAATGTTCAGCATGAAAGCACATTTTTGGGGCCCTGGAAATGTTCAACTTCAGGTTTGTAAGCAGGGTGGATAAAAATCAATGATTTTTTAAAAAAAAAATTAAAAGATTTTTTTATTTAAATCAGATTTTTAAATTTAAATTGGATTTTTTAAATAAAATGTTTTTTGAGGAAAAATTTATCTAAAGATAGTTTTCTATTTAAGATACATTATAGTCCAAAGGTTATCATCATGAAATAAGGGTTAGTTTTTTAAATTATGTAATATGAGCTGTATATTCATGCAATGTTTACATTTTTTTGTAAATGAATTCCATTAATCAGTTCACAATGTCATGTTCTTCCAGAGGTTGCTGTAAGATTATTGGGCAATTTTTCTATCTAGAAGATATTATCACAGATGCTTGGTTTTACAGTTCTCAAAACTGTGAATTTGTGTCTGCAGAGATCACATCTCTTCTTCACAGCAAAAAGGTTACAAAATAAACATGCAGAGTTGAGAAAAATACCTTAATCCCATTGTTCCTTTGCAGAACCACAAGTGACAAAAGGCACAGATTGGACACTTGTCAGCTTCCCTCAAGTTTTGATGGGAAATGTAGGCATCCTAGTCTTGAAGCTTGGCTGTCCGACTGCTGTCCAATGGACTCTTCAACTGTCACTTGTCCAACATTCCGCCAAGCTGCCTACATTTCCCATCAAAACTTGAGGGAAGCTGGCAAGTGTCCAATCTGTGCCTTTTGTCACTTGTGGTTCTGCTCTCAGTACACCGAACCAACCCTTTACCTCTTAAGTTCTAAGTTTCAAAAAATTCAATGAATAGAAGATTGTTGGGAGTAGAATATATCAGCACAAGAAGCTAAGTGTGAGGAGTCTTTATGTAGAAAAGAATGAGTCTTTATGTAGAAAACCATGATTTAAATCTAGTCTGACTAGTGATTTAAATTAATTCAATTTAAATCAAATCCACTCTGTTTGTAAGTAAATACGTTCATGACCACCTGTGGTAAGAATTACTTCAAGGTCAAGCAGCAGAGAAGCTTTTACAAACTGAAAGTTGGTTCTCAATCCTCCCCTTCCCCCATCTCTCTGAGGCCAACGACTAACGTAATGTACAGAGCATAGAACCAATATGGGAGACAACAATGGGAGTAACCAAACTGGTTTGTTGTAGCCTGTGTATAGCTTTTTTGGACTTTTAGAGCAGCTTGCCTATTAGAATGCGTGAACAACTGAAGTAGAACCTTTAAAAGAACCCTCCAGTACGTTCTTTCCCACGCATCAGTCCACAGGACATTCAGATAAAGGGGCCAGGAAAACTGTTGCCAGAGTAGAAAATACTGACCTTGATATGATCTGACTCAGTGCAAGGCAGCTTCATATGTTTATATGTGTGTGCACAGGCACAAGTTTGTGGGACTGCAGCCTAAGCCACTTCCCTGAATCAATATTATTCAATTATTGAATTCATTTACATGGGATTTCATCATCAGAACTTGTAACAATAAGGTTTGGGGCCACTTTCTTTCTTACAATATGTTTTGGTTCTTAGAAAGGAGCAACAGAAGACACTGTTCTCACTAATATTAAGCAATATTGCCGGTGAAACAAGTTTAATTTGAATTTAGGCAAGGAAACAGAAAATTAGACCTTTTTTTTTTAAGAAAGAGTCCTCTGGTAGGAGAAGCAAATCATCCTTCTAACATTTATTACTGAAAGTGGCAAGACTTTCCACACTGTTAAACCTACAAACACAGAGACTCTCTCAAAACATAAGACTTCACATATCAGTTACAACTATCTGAAGAGAAGAGAAAACATAAGGATACAGTAAGATACCCAACATAACTTGGCCAACTCAAGAAACCCAGCTTCTCTATCCACCTATCTGGATAGCCTCACATTTAATGCTGATAGGTTTCTAGAGGCCACCAATCTATTGAATATTATCATGGACAGCCAAAATCACACTGCATTTAACACAGAGTAGAGTAATGCTGCACTTGGTGCCCTTTTTAGCGTTTTTAGTAATTATTAGCAGCAGTGCCAGATGGTATTTCAGATGCCAGCATGATGGGAGGCACAGACTTTCAAACCACACAACATCAGCATCTCTCGCCAACTGTCTGATCTTAGTTTACTAGCATTATAGTTGCCAAATTCCTATGGGAAGATGCCTGGTGCCATCACAAGGATGAGTGCAGTTCATATGTGTGGTGTGTGCAGGAAACAGAATATGACTTTTTGATAAGAACAAATCTTAAGAAACCAGGAGCCCTGTGGCACAGAGTGCTAAGCTGCAGTACTGTAGTCTCTCTGCTCCCGACGTGAGTTCGATCCTGGTGGAAGCCAGGTTCAGGTAGCCAGCTCAAGGTTGACTCAGCCTTCCATCCTTCCGAGGTCGGTAAAATGAGGACCCAGTTTCCTGGGGGTAAAGTGTAGATGACTGGGGAAGGCAATGGCAAACCACCCCGTAACAAAAAGTCTGCCAAGAAAACGTCCCCATGGGTCAGTAATGACTCAGTGCATATACAGGGGAGTACCTTTACCCTTTTTTTAATCTTAAGAAAGAAGCTAATAATTGTGTACACCTAGGATCATCAAAAAATCAAGAGCCTACTTATATCCTGCTTGTATCTGAACTACATAAATTTAAAATATTTATCCTGCCCTTCCTCCAAAAGGTGGAATACATGTTTTCCCTTCTGCGTTATTACACTCATAGCAACCCTGTGTGATAACTTACGCTGTGTATGTTATTGATCCAAGATCAATAACTTATCTTTGAGGCAGGGTGGAGATCTAAATCTGGGTCTCTTGTGTTCTGGACCAGGTTCTACTCTAACCACTACACCGCCATCACAGTGGCTATCTATGAGAAACAGGCATACACAACGGCAACCAGGATCAGAACAAAAAGGGATTTAGGTGATGGTAAGAAAATTCCACGTTTGACTGTTTTCTTGAGATGAGGCTAGAAGGGTTATTTATAAAAACAAAGTTTTCACTATTTTCTGGGAAGATCGAAGACAAAGAATTTTGCAAATTTTAACAAGATTTGAGTCCAGCAGCACCTTAAAGGCCAACAAGATTTCCAGAGTATAAGCTTTCAAGAATCAAGCAAAGGGAGTTTTGACTCTCGAAAGCTTATACCCTGAAAATCTTATTAGTATTTAAGGTACTACTGGACTCGATTTTGCTGTTCTACTGCAGACCAACAAGGCTACCCATCTAAAACAATCTACTTATATATTTCAGTTCTTTGGAGGGCTACAAAAGCGATCAATTTTTCCATAAAAGAGAGACTGACTTGATAAAGTATGTAACTTAAGATTCCAAGAAATTTCAAGACAAAAAGGTTAGATAAAAGATGGAAGAATGTGATACAATGTATAAGACAAAATATTGTGTAGTATAAAGAAATGCTTTGATACTTTTCTTCTTGTATTGAATCTTTATTACCTATAATTGACTTTTTAATATCATATACATTAATTAAAACATGTAAGAAGTACCTAATGAAATACTGCTTCTTATACCACTTTGAAAAGTGTAGACTTCCATCTGGAAGCCAGATCTGGAACTTGAGGGGGTGAGGCCATGATTCAGTGGTAGAACATCTTCTTGGCATGCAGAGGGTCCCAGCTTCTATCCCTGGCATCTTCAGATAAAAGAATCAGTTTGTAGGTGCTAGGGAAGATCTCTGGAAATTATTATTTATTTCTCCCCAACAGGAGCCCCAAGGTGCTTTCATCCTCATCTCCCTCATTTTCTCCTCACAACAACTCTGTGAGGTAGGTTAGGCTAAGTGTGTGTAACTGGCCCAAGGTCACCAAGCAAGCCTCCGTGGCAGAGTGGGGATTCAAACCTGGGTCTCCTAAATCCTTGTCAAACATTCTCACAGCTACACCATGCTGGCTCTCAGAGTGCAGCCACAGTGTAGACAATGCTGACCTTCACAGACAAATGTTCCGACTCATATAAAGCAGCTTTATGCGAGTCCCTGGGAGCCTACACGGACCTCTTTACTCTTTCAGCAGCAAAATAACTGTTTGGGGGATGAGGGTGAAAAAAATGAAAGTCCCTCAATTGACTAAAGTCAGGTGCTCAAGAATAAGCAAACACCTATACTTCCTTGATATAAACCTCCAGCCCATAATTCCTATTCATTGGGGGAACAGATCATCCAGCCAGAAGCCACTCGGCTGCCCTGCCCTCACAGTCAAGCTGCATAACTTTGTTTGACAACTGTTTCTACTCACACCATTTTTCTATGCCAAGCTACATTCTTAGAGTCGGCTACATTAGCACAATTTATTTTATTTGTTGGATGTTCAAGGCTAGCAATACTAATTTCTGAGCGGGAACTAAGAATTCCAACAAGTTCTCTAAAACCCTCTAAATATACAGTTGCAATCATATTTGCTGCTGAACAAGAGACAGCCTGAACCTCATTGCTTAAAAATGGCTGTTTTGATTAATATCTGTGCTTGAAAACCTGCTGACACAAATTACTGACCCAATACCATTCTGCTGTATCATTCCCAAGAGGGCATCTGTTTAATTGATCCTCGCTATGTTTTCTCACAGCTTCTAAGCTAAGCTGACACAAGTATGCAATACATTCTGGCTTGAACAGTTCCATATTAAGAAGATTCATATCAGCATCTACTTTTTGTTTCAAGTTCCTCCATTTCAGTCCAAGTTAAGGTGTTTGGGGGATTACCAGAAACTGTAATTCAGCTACAGAGTGCCTCTTCGAATACAGAGAACCTCAGAAGCAAGAGAAAGGAGACCAATAAAACAACTGGCAGGCTTTGGTATTTAATAAGCATGTAGAATCCATTATTACAACAAGCCTGCTGCAAACAAACTAAGCTGAGTTCACAATTAAGATATGCCCTGCAGTCAACCCACCTTCAATCTAGTAGCTGAAGAACAAAAATCTGTCTATACTGTTGTACAGATTGTACTTATGGCTATGAAGTCACACTCCAAACAAACAAGCAAGGGGAAATGGAGATAAATTAGACAAATTAATGTTGTCACGGTTTTGCAGTTCAGTTGGTTAGCTATGCAATGAGCAGAAAGCAACCCCATGATGTTTTTTCTAAACTTGCTGATACCTTTCCACAATCAACCTCGCTTTCCTCCCTGGACCACAGATAAAAGCTACTAGGGGCTTCTGGAAAGCTGGGTGGGATGGGGGAAGAACCCTGAAGTTTCTACTTCCCGCCCTTTCTCATAACTCTCAGTTTTGGCCAGCTATTGAAGCATATCCACTACATAACTTTTGAATCTCAAGAAGCAATACAAAATATATGTAAGCATTCTATCCCCATCCCTTCATAGGCCACATACATTCCCAGAGACGGGAAAAAACACAGATAATAGGAATTTGGAATTACTTAAGGGCCACAATCGGTCAGAGGTCTTCACACTGAACAGACCTGCCCTACCCTACACTTTCTGCTGCATCATGGTAGAACATGGATGCAATTTCTGCCCTTGAGTAGAACATAGGTATGTTGTATGGAAATTCTGCAAAACCTGAGACTGTTGAAGCTACCTACAGATGCCTGCACTACAACTGTCTTCACTATAAAATACATGCACGTATTTCACATCCAATGTAACAGTTATATAAATGTTAATTTCTACTGAGACATCTTGGGGGGGGGGGGTGACTTAACGAAGAGGGAAACTTTAGGGTTTCTTAGACAACAGGCCAACATAGAATAACAACTGAGATCAAAATAAGAAAAGAAGGTACATTACATTTCCAAAGATTTGATGCACAGAGGAGTGCCCTCATTTATAAAATAAAAAATAAAAAGGTGTGATAATTTCACCCTATTTTCTTCCCATCCAGAGCACACCAATCAGATTTGAAAGCTTGAAGTGAGGAGTGTTAAATTGAAGAGTTTAACAGTCAACCAACGGACAAAAAGAGGACTTGGGGTTTGGAGAGAGAAAGGACAGGACTCAGAGATATCCCAACTAGTCATGGAGTCCAGTAGGGACTATAGTGTATGATTTTAGACAGCCAGGGTTTGGATACTTTTCCTTGATAAAAATAATGAATTGTCAAAGCTGTCCAGTTATTGTCTTCAAGTCTGAAATGCTGAAAGAACAAACATTGTGCCCATTAAGCATAACATACCTCTCAGCTCTGCTAACTGGGTCAGTCATCACACTAAAGTGGGAAGAGATTACAGCTCATGCTTACCGACTAAACAATTTATATGCTTTATTATATAATAATAACAATAACATCTGTGCTTATATACTGCTGTTCTAGACAGATTAGGGCCACACTCAAAGCAGTGAACAAAATCAGTGCTGTTATCATCCCCACAATGCAGCTGGGAAGCTGGGGCTGAGGGGAGCGGTTTACCCAAGGCTACATAGCCTTGGGTACAGAGTTCGTGGCAGTCGAACTAGCAGAGTGCTGATTCACAGACCAACTACTTAACCATTTGAGTTATCCACATAATCCACTACACACTTTGCAAGACCCCAGAAAAGAAGTCTTGATTTGTATCTGCTATGGTCTCTGGTACAGGATTAAGGAGCCCTGTGTGTATATATATATTTTTAAAAACACGTATAAAAGAAATCCACTTTACCTTATGCACCTAAAGTTGACAGTGGATCCGATATAGTGTGGATGGTGAGGAGGTTCACAACTCTCCAGCCAAGTGACGTTAGTGGTAAAGTGGTATAAAATAACTAAAGAAAGGCCTGGATCAGGGTTTTAACAGAACAGTTGTCAAGAAGCAGGGTTTTAAAAAAAAATTCAACAAAGAGTGACGCAAAAACTTTACAGCTGAAACTCTAAATATATTTGATGAAGATTTAAGTCCCAGTGAGATCAATGATTAGCTCCTACTCTAAGACTACACCAAACAGTACAAACATTATCTAAAATGAAAGAGAAAGAATTCTATGAATCCAGTCACACGGACATGTTTTATAGGCTCGACTCAACAAAAGATCTGCCATTTGTTTCTCTTAATACATAAGGAAAGTAGCTGAAATCTTCTAGAAAACATACAAAACTCTAAGCCTGACATAAAACAAGTTAGTCAAAATGCATCACAGCAGGAATATTAGTACAGAATAAAGGCAGTTTATTCATCAATATTTGTACAGAATAAAGGCAGTTTATGCATCCAAGCACAAAGGTTTGGTTTGAATTCAGCACTTTATGAAACTATGTACTTTATGAATTTTATGTACTTTATGAAATTTTGTATTTAAACTCTTCACTGCACTGCCATCATCACTACTGGGCAGTTTCAATTCTAAGCATACTCAGAAGAAATAAAATTTCTTCCACACAACCTGACATGAGAAATAGCAAAAGAAATCTCTTATTAGGAGTGTGAGGGCCTGTTTTGGAGCAGGACCATTGTGAGGTGGAGGGGGGCGGTTAGGCCTCCTCCTGTTCCACATACCCAATTGAAAACTACCTCGGGGCACTATGTGGCCTGTTGTGAAAACATAGGTGTATTGCTGCACATGTGGTGAGACTTTTTAAAAGCACTGGAAACTCCTAACATATTATCTAGTTAGGCTTTCAGCAAATGAGCCCAATTCCAGTCTCCATAAAGTAATCCACCCTCCCTTTTAACAGGGAGGATTTTTTTATGCTCTCACTCTGTTTTGATACTCAGAATGACTTTATCTATAGGTTTCTTAGCTTTTTGCTCCTTCTTTCTGTGAGATTTCTGATTGAAGACTGAAAAATAAAAATGTTTGGAATGCTGCTTATAATTATATTATAATAAGAGAGATTAATTCAAAGTACAATATTGATGAGGGAAGTAAAGACACAGGGAAGTAAAGTGATATTGAAAGGTGTGCATTTGTTAATCTAATTCAAACCGACTATGTACAAAAAGGGAATATGAATTAAAAGTTTAGAATCAAAAGAATCAGATCCTCCTTCTGAATGAAGAAACGAATTTCAGTTATGCTAATATTCCTAAGATACTATTTACTGGAACAAATCACAATAAATATAGGTTCAGGACAGCTAATTTTGTTTACAATGACACCTGCTGATACACAGTTCAGTACTGTTAAGAAATGTAATTATTAACCATATTTTTATTTGCCATTCTCTGAAACTGGACTCAAATTTACCTGTTGTTACTCTTACTGACTGCTAACTCCATGACATCTATAGTCAACTATTTTCTCTTACTTTGCCAGCTAGCAAAAGTGAAGATATATTTAGTTAGTTTAGGGTATTAGGTTTATTTCTAGTAATTATTTTATATTTAAAAAATACCAGTTATACTTCTTTAAAATTATTTTAGATTTTTATTCTGCCCTCCCCACAAGCAGGCTCAGGGCGGATCACATCATTTAAAAGCCACAATAAATATCACATTTTCATAAAAACAATTTAAAACATTTAAATTCCATCAACATTATAGACAATTAATTAAAACAGAAGCGAGAGATGTCAATATTAAGCAATGTGGAAACAGGATGATGGACAACCTAATTGGGAGGGTTCAGATCATTTTCTTCCCTCTCTACCATGCTGGTGGAGGTTTGGCTCAGCCTCAACCATATGCCTGGTGGAATATCTCTGTCTTACAGGCCCAGCAAAAGGATAACAAATCTGGCCGGGCCCTGGTCTCCATAGACAGAAAGTTCCGCCAGGTCAGAGCCAGGATCAAGTAGGCTGTTTCTCTCCTGATTGGAGCATCATCCGGGGAATATATAGGGAGAGGAGGTCCCACAGATATGCTTGTCCCAATCCACATAGGGCTTTGTAGGTTAACACAGAACCTTGGATCTGACCCAATACTCCACTGGCAACCAATGCAGCTGGCGTAGTACAGGTGTTATATGAATCCCACTTGGCCCTCTTGAATAACATGTGTAGCTGCATTTTGGACCAGCCGTAATCTCCGGGTCAGGCTCAAGGACACCTCTGCGTAGAGTGAGTTACAGTAATCCAGTCTGGAGATGACCACTGACTGAATCACTGCAGTTAAGTCGCAGGTTGAAAGGTAAGTGACAAGTTACCTGGTCTGCCGTAGATGGAAAAAAGAGGACCTGGTAACCGCTGCCACCTGCGCCTCCATTTTCAAGGAGGCATCCAGAATCACCTCAAAGCTCTTAACCCTCAGAACTGGTACAAGTGGTGCCCCATCAAGGGTTGGGAGCCAGAGTCCTGAACCTAAACACCCGACCGTGGAGAAAAGAGACAAGCCACTGCAAGGCAGTCCCTCGTATCCCCACACTGGCAAGGCGGTGGGTCAAAAGTATCAACATTATCGAACGCTGCTTAAAGATCCAATAATATCAGCAGCGCTGAACCACCTCAATCCAGATGCCTGCAAAGATCATCTGTGAGGGCAACCAGCAATGTCTCTGTTTCATGTCCTGGGTGGAACCTGGACTGGAAGGGATCTAGGGCTGAGGTATCCTTCAGGAAACCCTGCAGCTGTTCCACCACTGCCTGCTCCATCACCTTGCCCAGAAACAGGGCAAGGTAATTGACTGAGTCAGAGGAGTCCAAGGATGATTTCTTCAAGAAAGGCCTCACCACGGCTTCCTTTAGTGCCCCGGGAAAAGCCCTGGAGTCCAAAGATAAGTTAACAATGGCCTCCAAGGAGGACCATAGCCCATCAGCACTGGCCTTCACCAGCCATGACGGGCATGGGTCCAAGGGGCACGTGATGGGCCTCACTGCTCGCAGGGTCATGTCAATCTCATCCCCAGAGAGTGGTCTGAAATGATCAAGTATCGGCCCAGAAGATGGCCAAGGAGTCTCTAGCTCATTTACTGTATCAATCATGGCTGGCAAGTCGCGGCGGAGAGACAAAATGTTATCAGCAAAGAAGCTCCCAAAGGCTTCACAGCTAATATCTGAATTCAAAATTTGGCATCCTCCCTGATAACGGAGACCAATGATCGAACCACATTAAAAAGTTTTGCCAAGCGAGAGCTAGCTAACGCGATGGAGGCTGTGTAAAAATCCTTCTTCACAGCCTTCACTGCCACCTCATAGGCTTTCATGATCTTGCCTCTTCATCCCGACATCGTTGCCACACTCGCTCAAGCCATCTTAGATCCTGTTTCTGGACACATTTCAAGTTCTCAAACCATGACAGTCAGTTTAAGTGTTGCATTTATTCAGTTTTCCTCCAAATGTTAATTTTCCCTAAACCAATAAAAAGGGTCATTCCCTAGTTTCAAAATCTCTCAAAACATTTCTAAATATATTTAGAAGTGTGGGGTTATACAGCGTCCACTGGCCGGCTGCCTGACGTATGGGTACAGCACGGGGCTATGTAGTGTCCACTCATTAGCTGACTCACGTATGGGTTGCAGTACATTATCTGTCTGCTTACCTCCCCCTGTATGTTGATGGGCAGGAACCTAGCACTGACCCCATCTTGGGACAGTTAATATCTGTTTAATTGTTGATTTTATGATATGAACTCTTGTTTTATACTGTATTGTAATTTTTATAACTGTTGTACCTTGCCCTGAGCCCGCTTGCAGGAAGGGTGGGTTAGAAATTTTTATTATTATTATTATCATCATCATTATTGTCATTATTATTCATGTTAAATATTTACTACTATAAAATTACTCAAGAAGGCATAAAAGTGGAACTGTCACAGAAGAAAGCAGAACGCACCTAGCTAATAATGGCTTGGAAGCTTTCAGGAGGGCATATTTCTCAATAGTTATTTAGATCAAGGTGCCCATCCCAAATGCCACTCAAGATGCTGACAGTCAGGAATAACAACTAGAAGTTCTACTAATATGTGGATCAATCTCACATGAGGAAAGACACTGCTGGCCTTACTCTATGAGTATCCATAAACTTCCTTACTTGGAAAGTAACTAGAAATCTCAAGATAAAAGGCAAATATATGCTATTTTGAACATAGGCCATGTGCATTATTCATGTGCCCACCACAGTCATGGTTAAAGTGGGAGAAGTCTTCTTAAAGTATAAAAATAGGATGTTCCATCCTCCCCATGTTGATATCTCAAGGAATTTTTTTCCCACATAGCTTGACTATCAAAAGTGCAGTATGATATGAGAAAACTGCCTGGAGTGACAGCGTGGAAGAGATCAAGCAAATGAAGATTTAGCTCCTCTCACTAACATGCTCCTTTTTCATATTAAATGAGTAACACAATCCCACCTCTACTTTTTATGTCAATGGGCAGACATATGAAAAAGCATAGCTATCCTGTCATGTCTCTGCAACTCTGTATGCTTTCACAAGAAATCACACCACAGGGCAAGGGACTAGATAAGCCTGGAAGGAAGCCAGTAATGAAAACCTGAAGAGCATCCTGAAGAGCATCCAAATGAAGATAAAGGGCTCTTTGTCCAGTCCTAGATGATCAAGGTGTGTGGGAGGGGCTCATTAAAACATCCAAAATGACAAATCAGAAGCCATGCATGGTACTGCATAGATCCTATGTAAGCAACAGAAAAGGCAAGGAGACAAAAAACCTCCACGCAGACATTAACTGCAACCCATGCTTTCTCTCTTCTACCCTAGACCGGATTTCATGAACTAGGAAAGTTTAACTTCAGCTTGTAATATTAAGTAGGAAAGTGCCGTTAAATTATTTACATAGTCCTGGGCGACTATGAAGAAATCCTAACCTGCAGTTCTTTTCAAGCCTGGGTCATAGTGAAAGTCAGCCACTTCAGGCTGGGCATTAAACAGCATGCATGGATGTGCCAGCCACAGCTGTACCCAAACCTGCAGAGGCAGAGGAAGGCCCTCTATCAGTACCAAGGAAGGTAGAGTGCTGTTCTCCCCCAAAAGATGTATTAGGGCTAAAACCTTACTTAGCTATAAAACTCGTTTGGATTTACATACACAGTAGAAGTTTAAGGATGTCAACTGCTTCCTTTTTGGTATACACAAAGGGCAAGCCCTAAGAGACATCAGCTCTTTAGGTCCAGCGGAGTTAGCCGTGTTAGTCTGTAGTTGCAAAATAGTAAAGAGTCCAGTAGCACCTTTAAAACTAACCGACTTTATTGTAGCATAAGCTTTCGAGCTCTTTTCGTCAGATGCAGCTCTTTAGGAGGACTAGGCAGGGCTTAGGGGTCCAGCACCCCATTTTAGTGTTAGATGTACACACAACGTCCACGTACCAACGAGAGTGAACTGGCAGCGCAGTTCCTGCAGGAAAGTAATTGGAGTTTCTTGCCCAGGAGCAGAAAACTCGAAAGGGGGCGTGTGTACGTTTGCTGAGGAGCAGAACGCCTTCGGGAGGCCAAGGCAGCGGGCAGCGCCTGCAGAGCGGAGTTTGGCACCGCTGACAACGTGGCCTAACTTTGCCTTTGCTCTGCAATACGAGGGCCGAGGAAGGGAAGTTCCCTCTGGGTGATTCCTAGCGAAGAACTGAAGCCCTGGGGTACGTTTTGCTCAGCCTGCCTTCTTTCAGGAAAGCAGAGTCGGGCTGAGCGGCACAACGGCATTTTCAGTCCTCTCTGCTGGGCGGGAGGAGGCAAAAGAAATAGACGAGCCCGGAGTCCTGATGGCCGCATTTCCCCTTTTTGCCTCCTACAGATCACACGCTAACCCCACGGCGGGTGGCGAGGCATAGGCGCACCCAAGTTCCGCGCTAGGCAGAGATGCGCCCACTGTCGCCGCAGCCCCTGGCGCGAAACCCACTAACCTGGCTTGAAAGGGCAGCCCGGGCGGAAACGGCGGAGTAACTGATGCAGCACGACACGAAAGCCGATATAATAGACGCGCAGGGCAGGCAGAAGCAGAGACAATAGCGACATGGCTGCCTGGCAGTCTCCGGTTCTTTTGCTGCTGCTACCGTAGCCGCCGCCGCCACTACCATAGCCTCCTTGCTCTCTTCGTGGGCGCGGAAAAGGAGCCCGGCCACCGCCCCCCAACACGAGGAAGGGCACGCCTCCGAAGCCACGCGCCTCGGAGCTCCAGGCTCGGCCGCCACACCCAGCGGAACAAGAGAGCGCCCGCCCCGGCTGCCTCTCCTCTCTTGCCGCTCTGCTCCCTTCTGGGCATGTGCGCATTCCGCTGGGCGAGCTGTCAGCAACAGACGCTCGGGTTTTCCCCCCGGTTTCCAGTTCCGTAGATATTGTTCTGAAGGCAGAATGGGCACGAGCGAGAAAGAAGACTTGCATACTATTAGGGCTGCAGAACGAAATTCCAATAATATTCCAAGCTGCCTCTTCGTGTTAGTACATACTGTCTGGTTTGTTATTGCAGGTCAGTTAATTCGGATTAACCCCACTGATTGCTGTACTCGAACAAACATTGGATGTGGTGTACATAAAGCCTGTACATAAAGTGTTAATAGGCCTTGTCCTTAATCTGGCTAATTTGATAGTTACATCTACACTAATGTATTAATAACGCTGGATGGTCTAGCTGTTTGGCTTCTACAAACTAACAGGGCAAACTCCTTTGAAGCCAACTGATACACACACCAAAAGGAGATGTTTACATATACTAGCAAAGGAATGTTTTGATTGCTCCCTCCCCCTCCCCCCCAATTGCCTCTTCCCTCTCTTGCTCTTCTGTGTTTGACCAGTCTCTGTATCAGGCATCTGACGAAGAGAACTTGATTATCGAAAGCTTATGCTAAAATAAAATTGGTTAGTCTTAAAGGTGCTACTGGACTCTTTTTGATTTTGCTGCAAAACCCATTCTCTCATTCACACTGCAAGATTCTCTGTTTTCCATTCATCGCTGTTGCAAATGTAGAGGCATGCATGCAGAGTTTCCACAGAGTTTTCTGTGAACTTATCCTCATTCGCTGACATTTTTCCTGCATTCTTTCTCTGATGTTCTACAGGAACATTTTGGACAAGGGCTGACAAGGAAAACAGCACCAATCTGGAAGTGACCTTTGACAACATACACTTTCCCATCAAAATGCTGATGGCGCTGCAACCCCCTGAACTCCTGAAAAGCTGCTTCTGAAGATTAGGACCCTCTGTGCCACTGTGTGGTGTGTGGCATAGGAGGCAGCACCAGAAGGAGAAAATTAGAAGAAATTGCCCCCTCACACCCATACACGCAGACCTGTTCTGCATGAGTGATGTGCCCTGCGTTCAAAGCTTGGGGAAAGCAGTTTTTTCCCTACATTATGGTACATTTGTGTATCTCGTATAGCATTATGGTACATTTGTGTACCTCCTATAGCATTTGTGTACCTCCTATAGCATTATGGTACATTTGTGTACCTTCTATAGTTACAGCCAGGTTTTTTTTCTTGTGATGCTCCCTGGTAATGTGTACCAACACCTTGGGGGGGGGGCTTTCTGAAGTCCTGGGGGGGGGGATTGGTGGAAATCATTGCAACTTTATATATGAATACCAGCACCAAAAAAACCCACTGGTCACAGTGATGTAGCAATATAACGGTATTCTTGTGCCATTTTTTAAAAATTGCGAAATCCCTTGTGGCCCAAAGAGGAGGGAGACCACTTCCAGGAGATTGGGACAGGGAAACTGCAAGGAAATCTGTGCTTTATCTGCAGTAGCACCAGCAACAGGGAAGCCATAAAATCCCATCCCCACTGGAGGACACAACAGAGAAATATTTATTTTACAAGCAAGAACTTCTCATGTAATAGTTCTACAAATAAAGGTGTAAGACTTTCAGATCCTTCATTAAAATATTTCAGAGCCTCCTTCACACTATTTCCTGCACTTCTAATTGCTGTCAAAATGAAAGGAGCTATAGAACATATTGCTATTGCTACCCGTAGATAAAGAGATACCAGAAAATAAAAGAAATATCAGAAAATGAAATAGGCATTCATTTATTAAGCACCCCTCTGCTACCTGAATCATTTCCCAAGGTACATTTAAAATCAAGCTCAATTACAAATGGGAGAAGGATATGTATGTCTCATTTCTTAGAGAAAAAGCATTAAATGCATCTCACAGATACCTTAGGGCACTTTAGTTGCTATATTTCATATTATTTACATTAATTGGATTTCCAAAGAATGTGTCCCTGAACTCTAGCAAATCGGACACAAAATAGCAGAGTTACCATATACCTACATGGCCTGGTTCCACACTAGGATTGCCAACTCCAGCTTGGGAAATTTCGGGATGGTGCCTGAGGAAGATGGAGATTGGGGAGGAGAGGGAGCTGAGCAGGGATGTGATGCCATAGATTCTGCAATCCAAAGCTGCCATTTCCTGCAACCCTAGTTACACCTCACTTTCCTCCATTTAAAAACAAATACAATGGAGCCACAGCAACCTTGGCTTTTAGAAAGTAACATGAGAATATGTACAGAGAAACCATTGTACAACTAATATTGCAATAGGCTTACCGGCCTTCCAATGGGGGATCTCTTACTCCCAGCCTCGGCCTCCTACCACTTCTCACCTGGACAGTGGGTGGGAGGGGGGAGGCCTGGGAACAGGGCTGGAAACTAGTGTGGAATGCTTCCGTGTTGTGCTGGGAATGACATCATTTCTGACACAATGTGGAAACTTGCAGGTGCCAGCTCTGTGGAACTTACCATTAGGCGCCGGGCATGGCAATGGGAAAAATCTGGAAATTCTAGCTGAGGTGGACCTAAATTAAAGGTATACTGAATTAGACCATTGGCTTCTCCTGGCCAGGGCTAAGTTCTCTGATAACAGCTTTCCAGAACTCAGACGATGGTTTTTACCAACCTTCTAAACTATGGGTGCTAGAAACTGGGCCTGGGCCTTTGGAAATACATTCACCAGGTCTGTTATAGGCATAATGGTATCCATGAAATGACTGGTTGCTGTTACATGTCTGTAGCAGCCATAGAGTTAACAAACATTTGAATGGCCCAGGTTCTAATCCTAGAGTTTGCTAAATTGATCTGACACTGAACATTATTATTTAAAGAATGGGTGCAGGTTTTGAATGCAATCCCGTGTATACAGATATGTAGATTAGAATTGATGTTATCCATCAAAATCAAAACGAAAACTTCTTTATACTAAGGTGCTCCAGTTTCACTGATCTACAGCATTTGAAGTTATTGAGTCTCATAATTCCTGCACTGCATATTTTTAAAACTTCTTTGCTATACTGATGCAGCACTAAGAGTAGCTACTTACAAGCTTGCATCACTGCAAGAAGTAACTCTTGTTGACATCCTGTTGATCTGACCTTAGGAATGGCTGTATAATGATACCTTCCTTTGCTCAATAAATTATATAAGTGAGACACCATAGCTCAGCAACCTATACAATGCATCTTAAATAAATATGCTCTGAAATGAACTCTGGAAATTTTTTAAAAATTGCACTGGGGTTTAGATTTTTTTAAAATGACTTGTAAAGAGGCTTAACTCTGAGTAAAAGCCTCTTTTATAAAATTACTTTTTGCTTTTTTTCATATCTCCAGACTAGAATGATCCAGGTTTAAATACAATTTTGTGGGTTTAAATCAATGTGAACTAACATATTTTCCTGTTTGAAAATAAAGCAAATACAGGCAGCAGAGGCCGGTCCAGTAAGGCAAATGGGGCAGTGCTCTATCAGCTGAGGTCCACCACAGCCCCTTCCTACCTGCCTCCTACATTCTTCCTCAGCTAGTTGTCATTCCGCTCTTTGTTTAATTCATCACTGTTAGCAGGCAAGCCCCTCCCTAAAAAGAATATTGCTTCTGAGAAGTTTTCAAAATAAGGGAAATAAAGATCCAAGTGAACAAATAATCTATTTTAGGGGAAGGGCTGGTGCTTCTTCCCAATATAAGCTTCCCTGCTCAAAAAAATCCCAACCATTTTTCAGGCTACAGCACTATAAACACTTGCTTTGTGTGAGAAAATCCTATTGAATATAGAAGGCCTTCCTTCTGATTAAACACACATAGGATTGCATCATAAGGTTTCCAGGACTGAAAATGGGATGGGCGTTATTGGGGGTCTTACTGGTGGGGTCTTGCCGGTGGGATTTTGCCCCAATGGGGCTGATTTTTACTGAATCAGCCCCCATCACAACCTGCAGTTTCCACATTGTGTCAGAAATGATGTCATTCCCAGCACAACACGGAAGCATTCCACACTAGTTTCCAGCCCTGTTCCCAGGCCTCCCCCCTCCCACCCACTGTCCAGGTGAGAGGTGGTAGGAGGCCAAGGCAGGGAGTAAGAGATCCCCCATTGGAAGGCCGGTAAGCCTATTGCAATATTAGTTGTACAATGGTTTCTCTGCACATATTCTCATGTTGTTACGTTCTAAAAGCCAAGGTTGCTGTGGTTCCATTGTATTTGTTTTTAAATGGAGGAAAGTGAGGTGTAACTAGGGTTGCCAAGTCCCTTGACTCCCCCGGCGGGAGATTGGGAGCCCAGCACCTACCTTGCTGTGCCCTGTGTCCCGGCTTGTGTGATGACATCACTTCCAGGCAGTGATGTCAACGTGTCGGGTCAAGGGGCAGCTGGAAGCACTCCTGTGAACTGGATTGGCCTGAAACGAGCCCACTACAGGGTGCATTTCAGCCCAAATCGAGCTTCTGTGGGTGCGGGAGTGCACCGCACCACCCCAGGGTGTGCCACATCACCCAAGGGAAATGGCACCCCAGGTATAACATTTTAAACAAATAAGTACCCCCCCCCCAATGAAAAACCTAAAAAATCGTGATCAGGACTGTCTATACTCCAAAAGCATGGGATGTTGAGAGCAATTACATGTATCAGAAAATGGAGAGGGTGAATGAGCCTGCTCCAGCATATAAGAGCTTACAGGATCCTGAAAGGGAAGATCTTGGAGCTGGTGCTATTCCTCATGATACCCCAGGCTGCATTTTACAAAAAAAGATATAATAAGATGTTGTTGTTGTTTATAATTACAAGGAGATAATTATTCCATTATTAATTACAAGGAAAATATGCACTGAACATGCCAGCTCTGGCTTGAGAAACTGCTGGATATTTGGGGATAGTGCCAGGGGAGGGTGGAGTTTCGGGAGAAAAGAGAGCTCAGACAGAATGTGATGTCATTCTAGGACTTTTGTTCCTCCAAGAAATGCCCTCAGAAGTTTCCATTTCCTCTAGGGGAACTGATCTCTGCAGTCTGCAATTTAGTTGTAATTACAGGAGAATTCCAGGGCCCCACCTGGAGACTGGTGACCCTATATGGCAATAAGACCAAACCAACTAGAATACAATTTCCTTCTTCCCATATGATATACACAGATGATACCCTAACAGTGCAATTCTAAACCTTGCTTCCTCGCCATCGTGCAGGTGCCCATGGAACCCTGGAGCCACTTGTTCCCTCCCAAAGGACATTCACAAGCACATAACACTGGCATGGTAAGCTCGGCCAGGCATGGCCAGGAGAGAATGCTTCCTAGTTGTCCTGGTAATGCTGGCAGAATCCACCAATTGCAGAGGAGCTGCAGTTGACAGCACTGTGAGTGGTAGGCAAAGGCATAGCCACTCCATGAGCCAGACTGCATTTGCCATTGCCAGCTGCCAATGCTATTCCCTTGCCCTGCAGAGAGTGAGTGCACAGGGCAGAAAGACTCCAGTGATCAGGCTTGCCACACCCCAACAGAGTCATCTTCCTTGACAGAAGCTCTGCCCCGTGGAGGGAGGGGGGTTTAGACTGATTGTGTAGACAGGCCACCTGTCCACCCACTCACCCAACCCTCATTTCTGACAAAGGCCAGGCTGGCAGCTGAAGCACTTCTTGCTTGCAAACTCCCCCTCCACATTACTCCTCTGAGAAACATGCACCCCCTCCATGAAAAGTAAGATCAGAAAGACAATGGGACTCAGCAAGGGTCACACCCACAGCCCCTGGCACTCAGGATCAGCCCCCCCCCCCCTGCCGCCCAAGTCTTGGAGAGGCAGCTCATTAGAGACAAGCTGGAGTGGTGGTTCTTAAATGAATGATGAGAATGCCCATTGAAAACAATGGGAGAGGCTTGAAGGCACAAATACCCATCAACTTGCAGTGGCTCCACTGAAACACATTACTGCATCAAAAAGATGCAAGGAAAATGCAGGGTGGTCATTGAGAGTCATGCCCTGATGCTCAGATGACAGCACCTAGAGTGGAATGATGGCCCCCAGAATGGAATGGAGTTCCCCAAGACCAGAGAAACTGCTTTGGGGACCATCACCCCATCCTCAGAGCAAAATTCCTGAAGTCTAAGGAGAATGGTCTGGCCTTGAGGGGTAGCAGCCCCTGAGATCCCAGGATTTTGCTCCACACACACACACACACACACACACACACACACACACACACACACACACACACACACACACACACACACACACACACACACACCACATCAACCTTACCCCCAGCATGCAGCAGTCTTCTGCCTGGCTTATCAGATGCCAGCAGCACTATTAGAGAATGAAAGTACTCTATGGCAGCCCCTGGCCAGACACACACAGGCAACACTCTAAGTCTCACCCTGCTGCCCGCAGTGAATTTGAAGGGGAGCGGTGTGGGAGGAAAGCTAAGTGAGGCTGGAGCCACACAAAAGTGTGAAGGCACCTGGAACCTCTTTAGGGCCACCTCATCCTTACCAGCCCAGAACCAGAGATTCTCCTCCAGGATGTGTGAAAGGGCAGCACGAGGGAAAAGTGAAGGGGGGGGGGGCTACAGTCATGCACAGGCAAGCAAACAGACAGGGAGCAGGTTGTTGTTTGACACAGACTTTATTGAACTGCCAAAAGTGAAGAGGATGTCTGGATGTGTGTTGCCAAGTTCCCTTGCCCGGGAAGGCAGCGGCGCCTGTTTGCACAGCAGTTGGGTCCAGGAGATACCTCATGTTGCTTTCTCAGGAGCGAGGATCAGTTGTGGGTTGCCTGGGGAACAGCTGCATGGTCTGGGCTTGAATGGCAGTCAAGAAGGATTACTGGGGGCTAGAGGAGCCATGCTCTTCAGCCTCCCTGACAGGTCGCAAACTGCTGAAAGGGAAATGGAGATGGGTGGCGAGGGGCCTGGCTTCATGTAAGCCACAGCCACGAATGCCATGTCCTGGGAGAATCTCCACAGTTGGGAGCAGAGACAGCAGCAGCATCGTCACAGGTACTGCCAGCAACCAGATGATGGATACCTCTCTGGTGAGAAAGTGCTTCTCATCAGCATCTGGATGCTCTGTTGCTGCCATGGCTTCTTGGAGCTGCTTGTGAAGGAGACAGTCATTGGGTTGCACGCCCATCATCGCAAGGGAGTTACCAGAGTGAGCACCCAGTCACCCCAACCCACAGCCACACTCTCTCCTCTGCCCAAGAGGGGAGCCTGGCTGAGGGATTCTGAATAGACCTCTGACATGGGTTGCTAGAAGTCCCCTCTTGAAACAGCTATGTTGAGCACTGCTCCCTGGGCAACTGCCTCTTTGGTAGGCATGGGCCATACCAGCTTGTGAGCAGGGGCCATGCCCCCTCCCAGTGAGCCTCAATCTCAGAGGTCAGAGTTTGGGGGAGTGGCAAGGGGAGAGGGGATACCAGTGTGAACAAGCAAGCCAGGGCAGCCAACTCCTCAGCTCCTTCTTACCTGTCATTATGTCCTTGGCCCTCCTTGAGCCAGGATTCAGGAGATGGGTGACCTGTAAAGGAACTTAGGTGTTAGTTGTTAGACGTTCTAGACTTAGCTCTCCTCCCATGTGTGAGTGCAAGGTACACCCCAATTTTTGCAAAGTTCCCTCTGTGCACCCTTGCCCCACAACTGTGTACACACTCTCCCGCCTCATGTTCTAATTTCCAGTGGTAGAGGGCTCTCAGGCAGAACCTCCGGCTGTGTCCTGACTTACCTGGGTTCATGGTCTCCCCAGCCAGAGGTTATATAGGGTGGGCGTTGGAATGATTGGGTGCTGGGGAGTGGGTTCAGGCGCCCTGGGGGCATGAGTGGATTAGTCACTATGGTAGTCAGCATCTTATGCTCCACTGGGCCACATGGGCAGAGCCAGGCATGGGGTGTGTGGGGGAGACAATTTTTCTCTTACAATGGGCACCTATGGACTACGGCATCATTTTTTGTAGCATAACTTTCTGCCATTGCAGGGGGCATTCCCAAACCTGAAATGGCTTAGGGAACCAACTAACTCATGCCCCCCCCGTGCCCCCCCCCGGCTCACTGGTACAAAGATTTATGCCACAGATGTACTTGGCTATGGCAGCTGAGCACAGGTGAAGAACCCAGGTGCAGCAGCGCCAAAGAGAACCACCAACATAAGTCGAATCTGCACTGGCATAGTGGGTAGATACACTGTCATGGGGACTCATTGGCTTCCTAAGCACTTTCAGCTCCACCCACCCACCCAGGATTCCACTGTAAAGTCTTTAGAGAATAGTTGCACTGAACTAATTTACGAATAAGTTCCTAAGAATCATGATCCTAGGAAGGATAAGAAAAACAAAGCAAAACTCCCAGTCAGAGCTAAGAAAAGTTTGATGCTGCATTTTGTATGTTATGCAAATTAAGCCAACTAATATTTGCTCATTTTCCAGAACTGATTGTGTTTCTACGAAGGATGGAGAAGTTCAAGAACATGGACCGTGGAAGATTGCACCCTGCCATTTGGAAATCATACTGAAATGTTTTCTCTGCTTAGGCGGGTGCGGACAAAGTTTAAATTCTACCTTTTCAATCTTAAGTGTGATAGGACTAGTTTATTTTATGTTATAAGGATTCATATGATGCTGATTTCTACACCCAGTTGCATGTTTGCGTGGAATCACAGAATACACACTGCCTCATCAAGAAATCAGTGCACATTTGAGACTTGTTAATTTTAACTGCCTTGATCTTGTATTTTCATCAAGAATGCATAGGAAGTGGTGTAGGTGCGGTGTTGAAAATCAAGCTAGGGTGAAATGAGATCAGTTTCCCCCCAAAATGATATGTGAATAGATCCAACATCAAGGCTTCTTACTCCAAGTTTCAAAATGTGAGCCCCCACCCCCGTAATATCTGACAAAATTGCAAGAGTTACTCACAACAAGGTTCTAAATGAGAAAAAATATATAAAGAAACAAGCAAAATTGCTACACAGATGTACAGTGGCACACTTTCTGCCAGAAAGATAAGAGTATCAAAAAGAATGCAGGAATTAGTAACTGCCGTTATAAAATTTCAGAGATAACCTAACTGTTGCAAAATTCATTTCAGCATGAGAACTATGGAGGGAGCTGATAACCAGGTACAAATATGCTTTACGGTCCAGCTAAGCCAAACAGAAGCCAATAAAATCCAGCAATACAAAAAATCACCACGTAAAATGTAGTTAGCTTGTGCCATAAATGGCGTAGACTTAAAAAAAAAAAAGAAATAAACTTTTACTCAATTATTTAACAATGTGTCTTGCCTTCAGGGTTGCCTTCTACCTCACTTTTATTTAAATACAGTTCTGTTTTCAACTCTTTTCTATGATTTCTTAACTCTCCCATTGTATATGGAAAAGCCAGTTCTTTACCTTAAATTTTGCATTGCCTTTTATGTGGAGCACCTGAAAACTGCTAGTGGAAAAAGGTATTGAGTTTAGACATGGGCACTGTCATGGCCCAGTCTGAGAGTGAGGTCTCCTCTGGAGAAGAGGAGCCTTGTGTAGCCAGCCAGGACTCCTCAGGAGAAGAGGAGCCCTGTGTAGCCAGCCCTAGCCCTGATTCAGCAGAAGCCAGCAATCAGGAGCAACAGCTGCTGGCTGATCAGAGCTTGCAGCCAGCAGCTGAGACACCAGCACCCTCTAGCTCCAACACCACAGGGGAAGCTCAGCCAGGGACTTCTACAGGTGCAGCGCAGCCAAGAGCCTCCACCCCCCCAGGTTCACCCACACCCAAGGAATGCCGCAGGCAGCGCCAGAGACTGGAACTGCAGGAGAGACGGCGCAGTGCACGCCTCTTGAGCCAACGCCAGCTGCTGGAGAGTGAGGATGAGTAGCATCAGGATGGAGCCCCAGCAGCTGGCTGAAAACCACGCCTGGCTATAAGAGCCAGTCTGGAGGAACTGTTGGCCGTGGAAGCAATGTGTCTACTGTCTGCAACCACTCTGTTCCTTGCCCATGCCTGCTTTTGGACCTGACACTACCAGTAAATGACCTTGGATTGTACCTGACCTTGCTCTTGGACTTTGGGCTTGAACCACCCTGCTTGGGCTTGCCCAGCCCGTGACAGGCACGAACCAAAAAATATTAAAGAACCTGCAGTTCGTGGTTCGGTGCTGCCACCGCACCCGAACAAACGAACCGTAACGAACATTTCCTGTTACCGAACCGGTTCGTGGTTCGTGGTTCATGGGTGTCGGAATGGCCCCCGTTGCACTTAGAGATCCCATATTCACAGGGAGCGCTTAGCAGGCTCTCCTCCAGCCAGCACCCAAGTTTGGTCAAGATTGCAATAGGGATTTTGGAGTTATACCCTCTCAAATCCAAGGCCCCCAAGAAACTCCCACTCGATACAATTAGAGCCACCAGTTGACGTTGGCCCAGTGTACAAGGAGTTGGCCATCAGAACTGCCTATCAGGGTTTGCAGGGATGAGATTGGAGTGCCCATGGCTACAGAACACCCCCCTCCCTCCCCCCGGGTGTCTTCTCCCATGTAACCAATTGTAACCAATTTGCAGCTCCATGGTTGGAAGAAAGACCTGCCGATCAAGGTAAGCTGGGCTTCGATTCGGATTTCCAGGGTGACAGAAGGAGTGCAGACAGAGTTCAGGCATTCCCCCAGCTCCGTTTCCAAGGGAATTGATTGATGGTGCCTGACTGTATGGCTTCACGAACCGCGGGCGAACACAACGAACCAGGCTTCCAACGAACGCTGGTTTGTTGGCCATGGACCCCCACGAACTGCCGGATCGTGAACAGACTATCAGGCAGTTCATGGGATTTTTTGGTTCGTAATGCGGTTCGTGCCCATGTCTAGTTGAGATCTAACTCCAGAATGCTTGGACAGTATTCTATGATGCTAAATCAGTTTGAGTAGATAACCTTGAAAGCAGTATAGATATAAAAACATTGGCTGCAGAGTTAATTTCACTAAATGGGAAAACGAACATAATTAAACAACTGACAAGATTATTTTTCTTTTCCACAATTCTGGACTTCTTAACCTGTTTAAAATGCCCTATACACAGGCCAGGGTACCACTGCTTCAAGTTCCTATTTGTTTTTTCTTATAAAGTCAAACAATTTTCTATAGCAAAATCAGTGCTTACATCTATTCTGGATGAAATGGTTAACTGAAAAATATGCTCTAGCAGTGGAACTGCATCAGCTTATGCTTACTTTGGAATAAAATTGAATATTTTCTTATCTTTGAAAACAACTAACTCTTGACTGTGTGGAGCTCTGATTGATCAAATACATTGACAGGTGGTGGAGGTGGATACTGCCATCAAGTCATCATTGAATTATGGCGACCCCTTCTGAGGTTTTCAAGGTAACAGACTAATAGAGGTGGTTTGCCATTGCCTACTTCTGTACAGCTACCCTAGTCTTCCTAGGAGGTCTTCTATCCAATTAATAACCAAGGTTAACCCTGCTTAGCTTTTGAGATCAGGTGAGATCAGGCTTGCCTGGACTATCCAGATCTGATAGGAATTTCCTATTAGCAGATTTACAGCCTTCTAAGTCCATGGATTTATAACACTGCATAGACATGTAGTATGAAAATGCAATGAATATTGGCTAATATTACTTTTCTATTAAAGATTCCTGAAATGTTATATATATAATATAGTGTAATTTCTTTGCACAATCATTTAGCATACAAGTCATTTTGTGTGGTGATTAATAAGAATATGCATAAAAATCCAGATGGAGGTGAACTGTTGTTTTATTTAATATTTTAGAATTATTTGGAGAACATCTGGTAGCTATGTAGTAGAAAAAGGGGTTTCAGAATCTGTCGTGGGACTTCATGCCCTGTTCACTAACTGTATCCATCAACACCATTTCCATGTATTTTTTCCAACACTGTCTCATTTTACATTTTTTATTTATTTTTGACACTTCAGGGAGAAAGAGGCCTTGCAATTAATTTTGAAGCCTTCACCCTTTAATTATCTTCTGTTGCTACCCAGGATTTTTAGTGCCTTGAGAGCTCTGTAATAACCTGTTTTGATTTATGGGCATAAAGATTTACCCATGCTGGGAGGTAAATTTTGCATATTATCTCTGCTTATTTCTGCACAATCAACTCACTAGTTTATCACATGCATACCAATGAATGTATTTTAAGATTACTGATTACTTTAAACAAAACACCTACTGCCTACAATTCAGCAATGCTGTTACAAGAATGCTATGGGTATGGCAACCAGGGAGGGTGGACCATTTAACTTACTGGGAAGTTCCCCCTGGGCCAGAACTGCAGGGCCCACTTTGACTTGGACCATTCAGCAACAACAATTATCATTCTCAGCCAGGGCCATCCCAAGAATTCTGGGCACTCAAACCACCACTACCACCCTGTGCTGCAGGGGAGGCGGGAAGATGGCATCCAACTTCATCATCACCCTATCCACTGCCAAGTCATGAGGAAGCAGGAAGACAGCACCAGTTCTCCCCCCACCCCCTGCCATGACAGCAAGAAGCTACCACTGGCCCCCCTCACCACCCCACCATAGTCAGGTGAGACATGGTGGAGGTAAGAAGGGGTCAGATCCCTACACAGACACTAGAGGGAGGGAAGGAGCCAGTGCCTCCTGGAGCAGACCCTAATGCTGGGGTGGGGTGGGGAGGCAGCAAGGCTGTTTAGCTCACTTGCAGCACTAGTGCTCTAGGGGCACCTGGTGGACAGGCTGTCCTTGATCTCAGGTCACCAGTTGGTTCCTTTTACTCGGCCATCACATGACTTGAAGCCCCTTGGGGATTGGCTTGCTCCTGGGCCATTTCAACTCCCCAGTTTTCCCCCTGATAGCAACTGCTATAGAGAATATTCCACATAGGTATAGTTAAGGAAACCACAAAACAGGGTCTCTGTGATTCATACAGAGCTTTTCAGATACATGAACGGTATTTTTTTCCTATGAGCCAAGGGATGCCATGCAGATGTGGAGCACTCTGTGATGCAGAAAAGAACTGGAAGCTCAATGTTTGAGTTTAATATTTGTATCTGAGCAACCAAAGATGATGGGGTTGGTGCAGGTGAACTGGAAAATACTTGCTGCCTTGTCTAGCATGGTAACACAGGCCCCATTTGGGAACTGTCATGATTTCTGTTGAGGGGTTAAGAGCAGCAAGTATCTTGTTTATGCTAAGTTACTGAAATATGCAAATGATTTGAGGGTGGCCTTCACTCAGTCCTCCAACGTCATGAACTGTGCCCTGGCTCTTAAACGTCCAAAACCACAATATTTTAACCAGCTGTAACTTAACATCTAGTGGGTGCCAATAAATGTTATGTTACACAAATGATGTTGATTATATGTAAATTAGCACATTCCTTGAGCTCAGTATATGATTCCATGATAGCTGTTAGTGCCGTGTCAATTTAGCTTCCTGCTGGAGTATTTAGAGGAGAAAAATGTTCTCCCCAGTGTTCCTGCTCACATAATATAACTGCTTTACTCTGTATGCTGTCTCTTCCTCTGTAGCCTATTATCTTGTTTGTCTTTTTTTATTGCTGCAGTAGAATGGCCTGATAGTTTCAATGCTTTTCCCTTAATAACCTCCAAATCCTATTCTT
Organism: Eublepharis macularius; assembly: GCF_028583425.1. Lineage (NCBI taxonomy): Eukaryota > Metazoa > Chordata > Lepidosauria > Squamata > Eublepharidae > Eublepharis > Eublepharis macularius. Next base: position 59,069,761 of record NC_072792.1, read on the forward strand.
GATCAGTGCACTGGATAATGGTCCCACTTAGCACCTATTCCCTTGTTTCCTATCTAGTTATTCCATGGTTTTACATTCTGAGATATCTGCACAGCTGCCACAGAGATCTGATTCTTTTTCTCTCATTTGTGGTGGAAAGTGCTGTCAAATCATAGCTGGCTTAGGGTGGCCCCTGCTGGCCTTTTCAAGGCAAGAGACTAACTGAGGTGGTTTGCCATTGCCTGCCTCTGCAACCCTGGTCTTTGCTGGAGGTCTTCCATCCAATTACTAACCAAGGCCAACCCTGTTGAGTATCTGAGATTTGACGACATCAGGCTTGCCTGGAATATCCTGAAAAGGATTTCTCTCATTAGATTGCCCAAACTGCATATATCCTTAGGGCTTTTAATGCTGCAAGAGAGACCTTAATTTGTGTGTGTGTGTGTGTGTGATTATTTTACATATAGCAATATTTGAAACTTCATTTTTTTCCTGAGGTCAACAAGTAAAGTGATGTTATGTTTTGATTTGCCAAACACAGCATGGAAGAAGAATAGGGGTTCTTCCTTGCTGTTGTACTGGGCTTTGGAGCCATTTAGACTCCTTTTCTCTGAGGATGGGGTCAAGGGGAGGGTTCTTGTCTGTGATTTTTGACAGCTGCAAATTTTGGCAGCTACCAAGGCCAGTCAAAATGCATAGCACTCCAGATGTTTTCTGGAGTCCATTTCCTTATATTGTTTTAATAATATATCACATAAGATATGTGAATTTAAGGGGGGAAATTAAGGGGAATAACGTTGACAGAAGGTGAAAAGGGACCCATGTGCAGCAGCTGATGGGGATGGCTGGCACAAATGGGCAACTACACTTCTGCATCAAGCTTGCCAAATTTCTTTCTGTCATAACAACTTGCAGGCCAAGCTTAAGTATCTTTATTCAGCAGCAAACTTTGTTGATTTAAATGTGACTTCTTAGTATGTATGCTTAGAATCAAGGCCCAAATGGAACAGGAAGAACTTCCAAACCCAACAGTAGCTATCTAATCTGTAGGCAAGCAGAACAAGGGAAACCAGTTCGTATGTGAATCACCGAGAACAAACTGAAGCCGACAACAAAGGCAGCTATGCTGATTGTGATTTTATTCTGACATCCAAGTCATTCCAACCTGTTCTTCTTTAATGATTCACAGCGTTGTTAGACGATCGGGGAATATTGCAAATTTTGCCTCAGTAAAGAGAAACACTAACTATTTAGGCTTTTGGATGCTGCTTATAGAAAAAAATGGGATGAAATAATCCCCTCGTTTCTTTACATTGGATGTGAGATGTCAGTACTTAAGTGTGTGGTTGCTACTTTGGGCAATTTATTCTTATCATAGTCTACCTCAAAGCCAAACATGCCAATAGCAATAAGATTATTTTCAATGGAATATGTGGAGAAGGGGTGTAAGGGGGGGGGGAATAAAACTACTTTGTCAAAAACATTCTTATTGATTAAAAGGGTAAAGGTAGTCCCCTGTGCAAGCACCGAGTCATTACTGACCCATGGGGGGGATGTCGCATCACGATGTTTTCTTGACAGACTTTTCACGGGGTGGTTTGCCATTGCCTTCCCCAGTCATCTACACTTTACCCCCAGAAAACTGGGTACTCATTTTACTGACCTTGGGAGGATGGAAGGCTGAGTCAACCTTGAGCTGGTTACCTGAACCCAGCTTCCGCCAGGATCGAACTCAGGTCATGAGCAGAGCTTGGGCTACAGTACTGCAGCTTACCACTCTGCACCACGAGGCTCTTATTCTTATTGATTTCAGCACGTAATATTGATAACTCTTCCCTGTTCCCCTAAGCTTTCCTGATGCGCTGTCTCAGGTTTGTTGTTGAGTGATAGGGCCAGGTGGGACCAGAGGACATGCCACCGTTTCTAGAATCAGGCAGCACTGCTGAAGCTGGTGAGCCTAGGCTGGAAGCACTGCAGCAAAGCAAGGTCCTGCTCAGCCATTGTGCTTTCTTCCATCTCCAGCAGTGCTTGCCAGCCAGCAGCCAGGGGCTGTGAAGAGAACCTATAGCTGGAGCATGGTGGCACCCTATGTTGCCGTGCAACCTATGTGCTCAGACAGAGTAGGGCTGGTGAAGAGCAGCAGGGTGGTACCTCTGTACCCTTATGCTGACTCTTCAGCCCTCCATCAGGTGAAGGGGTGGGGAGGGTGTGGCAGAGGAGGAGTGGCTTTTTTCCAGGACAGTTTTGGCCTCCCTATCAGCCCTTGATTTGTACCCATCTAAGGAATAATCTGTAATATTAGGGGAACATGTTGAAGATAACTGCAAATATTCACTATGGGAAGCATGTATTTCCATAGCAAGATTTAGGTATATGTTGTAATTTTTTAAAACTCTCTCCCACAGTGATGTTTGGTGAGGTTAGTTGTTTCCAAACTGCATTATGAAATACCTGTAATACATTTTCTTTACCTTAAAGAGACCTTGAAAGTATCTTGCTGTCTGTATCTTGCTGTAAATTTTCAATTACCTTTATTCCTTTATTCAGTGAGTTACCGATATCCCTATACAGCCGATCAAACAATGGAACAGCTGAATAAAAGTGTTGTCAGACTAAGTTTCCAGTTGCAGTTATGATTAAAGGAGCAGAACTCCGAAGACCATGTTACATTTTTACTAACCACTAATATTTTGAAATATTTGAATGTGTAGGGCTTTTCTTGTGTGGTAGTATTCACTGATACCGAGTACCAGTACCTTCGGAGGAGCTGCCTTAGTCCCAAGAGGGGAACTGGTAGAAATCAGTACAGATATATGTTTGAGTACTAGTACCTTTTTTTAAAAAAAGCATTGCTAATTTGTATTTTTACAACAGTAGTAAATCTACCTTGTCAAATCAAAATCTAACTGGATAAAAACAATTTCTCAGAAATATTGACTCCATCCTAATATTGACTTTATTTTGTAGTAAGTTTTATTGTGTTAGAGTTATATTCTTATACAGCTGATCAAACAATGGAACAACTTAAAAAATAGTAATCTTGAGTGCATAAACAAAGGAAAGATTCTTTGGATACAAGAATCCTCTAACCTCCCCACACTCAGGACCCACCTGTAACCTGCAGGTGGCAGCAGGGATCCATAGAGCTGCAAACATAATTTCTGGTTTCAGTATCACAAGACAGGATAAGGAGGAGCTGAACTTTCCAGATGTGATTTTGTTAAAATGGATTCCTTCCCACACCTGAGTGACTCGTCTTGCTGATCTACTGCTCCTCTCAATATGCATTCAAAGAGAAGTATAGGGAGTGGTGCCCTTGGTTAAGATCTAGCAAAGTGCAAGCAGAAACATAAACAGATTTAGGACAGTTCTGCTTTGGAAGATCTAATGCACTTTCCTCCATATATATGATCATGCTGTGAGGAGGGGCCATGGCTCAGTGGTAGAGCATCTGCTCAGCGTGCAGAAGGGCCCATATTAACCCCCAGCATCCCCACTATCAGCCTGAGTAGACTATTCTGATTTGGATGGACCAGTGGCCTGATTCAGTATAACAATGCTTCATATGCTCATGCCCATAACTGAGAGCCTTGCTACAAGTGACATTTTACACGTGAAGGATAAAGGATCATTTTCGCAAGTCTTTCTGGGAACTGAAGTTCCTCTCCCCCACCCCTTTTCCTTCTGTTCCTTCCCCTTGCTGCCTGAAGAGACAGAGAGAGCCTACGGCAACATTAGCTTTTGCAAATCGTCTTGCTGGGTGGGGGGAATGCTCCGGAGAAAGCTGAGAAAGTTGCAGCTGCCTGCCCCAAAGATGATTGAGAGCAGGCTTGTGACTGGAGGAACGATTTGCAAAAGTTGCTGTTGCTGCAGGCTTTCTCTGTCTCTTCAGGCAGTGAGGGGAAGGAACGAAAGGAAAAGGGGTGGGGGAGAGGAACTTCAGTTCCCAGAAAGACTTGCGAAAATGATCCTTTATCCTTCACGTGTAAAATGTCACTTGTAGCAAGGCTCTGAGTTGCGCAATATCTTGCACAAGTGGAAATGTAAATGGGGATGCAATAAGTTTAATACAGCACAAGTGGTCACCATAGTATTTTTCTTCCATTTCTGCTTGTTCGAGAGCTCTAGACCAAGTTGAATTTTTGAGCTGGATCCACCCCCTTGTCTTCTATCCATACACCTTAGCAACAGGTCAAAGCAACAAACAAGGCAGCTATACAGGGGCCTGTGACCCAGCAGATAGAGCTTCATAACCAGCTGAGGATCCTGATCCATGAGTTGAAGACCTCTACCCTAGCCAAGAGCGTGGCTGATAAATTCCAAGAAAAACAATGGTGCTAATCACTGGGTCGTGGGGGACCCCTCCTTCTCTCCTATGTCTTTTTCCTTTCTTCCTCCTTTCCTGATACTTGCTTTCACTGCTACTCATCTCTGCCGCTTCTACATTCCACCTGCTAACACTTCTCTCTCGTGTGTGTGTTGCCTATCTCTGTCTTCTCCCAGATAACACATTCAGTTTTGGTGATGATCCATTACTTTTTTTTTTTTGAATTTTTTTTTATTTTTTAATATCTAAGGCAAAAACCTACAAAAAAAAAACTACAAAAGTACAAGGGAAGGGGAAAGGGAAAAGAAGAAAGAAAAAGGGAAGGGGGGCTGGGAAAGGGGGGGAGGTAACATGCAAACAATAAACACTACACTACAATGTTTTCCCTTCATACTGCCATAGTTAAAAAATTTAAACCTTCATAAAGTAATGATGGAGTGGTTGACCTTACAAAATACAAATTACAGCCCAAATTAAATTTTCTTCCCCCCCCTAGGCCTCAGACGCAGTTCTCTCTGAGCAGCTGCAGCCACTGCGCTCGTTGCCTCCCCCCTCCCTTCAGGCTTCAAATCTTCTTCTTTTTGCTTGGTGTCTTGCCCAAATTCTTGATTTTTGTCCACAAAATCCCTTAGCTGATCTTCTGAATTTATCTTGTAAGCTTGATCTTTATAATTGAACCAAATTCCTTCCGGAAATAGCCATTTATACTTTATCCCTCGTTCCCTCAGGAGAGCTGCGAGCTTTTTATACTTAAATCTTCTTTTCCGAACTAGAAATGGAACGTCCTTCAGTATCTTGACTTTGTTTCCCAGAAAGTCCAAATCCGCATTATATGAGTTAAATAGGATAGTGTCCCAGACCCTCCTAGATGAAAACTCAATAAAAATCTCGCGAGGCAGCTGCCGCTTCATTGCATATTTTGAAGAAGCCCAACGGACTTCCAAAATGGCGCTTTTTACCTCTTCCTTAGTTGCCCTCGTGGGTGTCGCCAATAATTCCGAGGCAAGCTCCCTTAGATCCTCGTTTTCCTCCTCTTTAACATTCTGGAGACGCAAAATAGTCTGTGTTCGTTCCACTTGCAGCCCAATCAGCTGGTTTTCCACCAGCTTTAGCTCCTTGTTCGTTGCTCTCATGAGTGATGCATTTTCCCGAGCAGACTTCTCTGCCCCCCCCCCGCTACTTCCTTAATGGCTTTCACATCACTCTCAATTAAGCCCACCCTTTGATCTGTTTCATTCAGCTTGTCAACAAAGGGTTTTATGGCTTCGATGACCGACCTTTTCACCAAATCCTCGAGCGACTCCCCTTTTCCCTGCAGGGCAGTCGAAATTGACTTGCCCGAAGCGGGACTCTGCTTTTTCGCTGCCATTTTAGGGGGGGGGACCACCAACCTTCTGAAACGCAGCGAGGGGGAAGAAATCCGAGTCTTCTTAACTTCAGATCCCACCACTCCTTCGCATACGCTTATAATAACAGAAGGGATTCGCTTACTTACAGTCTTCCGCCTAGTCCTGTTCTTTGCCGTTTTCCGTGGCCCGGCAGCACGCAAGGTGCCGCGCACATCTGCCGGCCTCCATGGGGACAAATGGGCAATTTACCCCCTGCATCGATTTGCCAGAGGGCTCTTCCCGCAGCGTCCCGGACCCTGACTCCCTCCCTGGGAGTCCTGGGGGCTAATCTTTGCAGATCAGCCGCCCGGTCAGGCTGCTTGGGCGCTTCCTCTCGGACCTGCGAAGAGGAGCGTCCAACATGGCCGAGAAAACAAAACCGAATCGGTGATGATCCATTACCACACCACAACCGAATATAAAACTGTAAATAAAAATATTTAATCTAAACAAAACATTACTTCTTAATTTTTAAGTATGCATATCTCATGCCTTCCAAAGTTCAGGATTGTTCACATAATCGCACCAGAACAAACAGGCAAAAACTGTCAATCAAACATCTCAACACTGACAGCTCACAGCCCAGCAGACAGAACCAGTAACTCAGAATCAACATGAAAAAATCCTTTGGAACAAAAAGTTTTACATAGTTTACTAAAATTACCAATCTTTGCTTTCCCCAGTACCTCCTTTTCACTGCAGCCTCCTGTGCCATGGTACATTTTGTTTATGATTTCCCCCTGAACCTCACCAGAGTATTTTAAGGAGTGTTTGTGGGGCTGCTGGAAGAAGATAATATGGTTGCTCATGTGACCATATTATCCAATTCACTGTTGTTATATTTTATTCTTATTTTGTTATTTCCAAGCTGCTTTGAACATTATTGGAATGTACGTAACAAGTACTGTAAACAAACAGACTTGAGTAAGTGTTTACAGGCCTTCATTATATGATTAATTTAAAATTTTCTAAAGACTGTCCTCTTCAATTGACACTTAAAACCACTGTAAAGGTTAGAGGATATAATATTCCTACTAATTGTCCTGTTATATATTTATTAATTTTATTGCTATATTTGTCTCACTGATGTACTGCATATCCCCCCCAAGGAGGTGAGGTCAGGATATATGGCTGTTCTATATTATACAACAGAAGATTTGCAAGAACTTGCGACAGGGGGGCATCTCATTTCCCCCTCCTCCACTAATTCTTATTTCTCTTTCCTGAAAGGCCCTCATAGCCTCATCTCTTTTGCTGCTGCTTCTCTCCTTCCCACTCACCAAGCAACCATCCTTTATCACTCCCCCCCACCGCCCCACACACATACATCTTCACCTTTTCCTTCCCTCCCCCTGGCAACCTCTTCCCTGAGAAAACTCTGCAGTTACAACAACTGCTGGGCTGGGCCCATTTGTGCAGTAGGGAACCCACAAGGATTTGTGGGGGGCACCTCACTTTCAACTGTATCCTTCTCCCCACATAATTTCCTCTTTCGCCTTATCCTGGCAACTTCATACCTAACCTTTCTTCATTTACCCACCCACCAATAAAGCCATTTTATCTGCCTCCCATCTTTAGTTATATTCAGGGCTCATTTTGAGGAGGAACATGCAGGAACGCAGTTCCAGCAGTTCCCCAAAGAGGTCACATGTCAGGTGGCCCTGCCCACCTGACTCTCAGACATTTGGGCCTGTTTTGGCCTGGATTGGGTCCAAAGCAGCCTGGATTGGGCCTCTGACGGGTGGTGGACCACTCTCCCACTCAGCAGCGGCTCGATCCTGACCATGTTGGGCCCCTTTTCAGCCATTTTCAGCCCCTTTTTGCCATTTTGGGCCCAATTTCGGCCCTGATTGGCCAGGATTGGGTCCAAAACAGCCAGGATAGGTGGTGTCAGGGGGTGTGGCATATACAAATCAGTTATGCTAATGACACATTTCTGGTGATGTCAAGGGGTGTGGCATGTGCTAATGAGTTATGCTAAGGAGTTCCTCCGGCTCTTTTTCTACGAAATGACCCCTGGTTATATTTGCGTTTATTTCATTTATACCCCACCTTTATCCTCAAAGGAGACCCAAATCAGCTTACATAGTCTCCTCTCCTCCATTTTATTCTCATAACAACTCTGTGAGGCCAAGAAAGAGTAACTGGCTCATGCCACCCAGTGAGCTTCTAAAACAGAATGATGATTCAAGGCTGGGTCTCCCAGATCCTACCCTGCAAGGGTAACTACTACACCACACTGGTTATCATAGCATAGCTGCTGTTGAACTGTAGCATGAAGCCAGGCCTGGGTGACTCATGCAAGTCACATGGTATCATGTTGCCCAGTGGTTGCTGCCAAGCCTGGCCCCAATGAGTCCTCTGTCAAAGATCAAAACAGCCCTGGAAAGGACTCTGCCCTCTCCCTCCACTTTTTACTGGCAGAAACCAAAACTGGAAGATTGCCAATACTGTTGTCGTTGTTTAGCAACAGCCACTGAAATCATTGATTTCTTAAAGGTACCGTTTCTATCATCAATAATATCATATATTATTTCCATGATTTCATATTTTCTGCAAACCTGAGGCTTTTCTCAGGTTTATAGAAAGATCTTTCTTGTCTGTCCCTGACTCTAGTCTCTGGATTTATGTATCCACATATTTGATCATGTTAAGAATTAGATTCATTATAATGATAATCCCTGAACAGAACTTTTAAGATGTCTCCTTAGTCCAGATCCCTGTTTGATGCACCGGAGAATGACTTACTGTTAAACAGTCTGACCACTAAATTAACGTTGAACATTCACTATGCAGCCCAATTGATAATCTGTTGTTTGTCAAGTTAAAGGTGCATTGATCAGGGCTAGTTTCACACTACTAACCTGCTTCCGTGATGTTGCGAAATGTCATGCAAAAAACACAGAAGATAGCATCTTCTTAAGAGAGTTTTGCGCGACATCACACAAAACTCTCACAAGAAGACACTATCTTCCGCGTTTTTTGCGTGACATTTCGCAACATCATGGAAGCAGGTTAGTAGTGTGAAAATGGCCTTGGTCATAAAATACATTCTCATCAACATGAGGATTTGGGGTTTTTTTGGTCTATCTGTTTGTTTTGTATGCATCTTCATCTGTTTTGCGGAGAACACAATGAAAAAAGACCTGATATGTTTTACTCATAATTTAGCAAACCAGAATATATCTGTTAGGTTTTGTAGAAAAATATATTCTTGGTACATACTGATATCTGAAAAGATTTTTTTTAAAAAAAGGAAACCGTCTTCACTTTGTACAGATGATCCTTATTTTATAGTGTGTTATAAAGTGTCAGGTTTTTCTCTTTAAAAAAAGGTGTTGTGAAGTAACATTGTTTCTAATCTGATCAGACGCCAGCCTCTTCTGGAGAAAATTAGCATTTCATTTTCTCCTCCTGTAAATCATTCTAACCCATTTCAAGTTTTTACACAGCAGTGTAGGATTGCTAGGCAACCCCCACACATACAGGTCACCAGCTGCTTCCTAAGGATGCCGAAGTCAATTCAGTTCACGAGCTGAACTTTTAGTTTGAAGACTCTTGCCACTTGAGACTAAGGCCTATTCATGATTGCATATAAAAAGTAGCTACTGACATGCTGGTCAGCTGATTAGACCAAAATATGCATTTCCTTTTGGAATTGTTTTGTATACATAAAGCCTGAATATTTTGTCTTAGCTGCTGTACGTAAACTGTGCCATGGGCATTCTGTCAGCTAATTCTCACTTCATTTAGGAGCAGAATGAGGTGGGAATGAGGTGGTAGAATGGACTGGACTACTGCAGACCAATTGGTGAGAGAATAAAATGTTTAATTAAAAAAAAGTTCCCTGCAAACAGAAAACAAGAGCATCAGGGCGAAAGATGGTGCTGGTGACCTATTAGAAGGGAGCTCCTTCTCATATATATATATATATATATATATATATATATATATATATATATAGGAACATTGAATGATATTTTAAATTTTAAATAAACATTTAATGTAGGAACATTAAAAGTGTGATTTTCCCCATCCCCAAGCTGATTTTACCACCTCAATATTCTACCGATTTATTCTACTCTATTTGTAGACATGAGAACATAAGAGCCCTGCGGGATCAGAGTAGTAGTCTATTTAGTCCAGCAGCCTGTTTCACACAGCAGCCAACCAGTTGTCCTGTAGGGCCAACAAACAGGGCATAGTGGCTAAGGGCTTCCGTTGATGATGGCTTCTATGCAGCAGCTCTACTCTTCCCACCAACTGGTAACAGCTCCTCCATTATCTAAGGCATGTTCTGCCATGATCTCGGCTTCCAGTTATTTAGTGGCTGACCCCATGCCTCTGGAACAGTCTCCCAGAAGAGTTCAGGAGGTGACCCCAATCGTCCTGGCTTTCTAGTGAGGATGCAAAATAGAGCCACTTCAGATTACTTTGGGGGCAGCCTGAGGCTGGGAAAAGAAGGAATACCCTACTGAGTTGTTTTTAGTCTTGTGTTTAATGTATTGTTTTAATGCTTGTTTTATTAAACTGTATTGTATTGTTTTTGTTGTTATTCCCCACCCCAACCCCCGATCTTAAGATGCCTGGGAAAAGATGGGTATATAAATATTTTAAATAAGTAAGGAATAGACTAAAAATTAAGAATTAGTGATATAAACTATTGTATTGTCGAAGGCTTTCACAGCCTGAGAACGATGGTTGTTGTGGGTTTTCCGGGCTGTATTGCCGTGGTCTTGGCATTGTAGTTCCTGACGTTTCGCCAGCAGCTGTGGCTGGCATCTTCAGAGGTGTAGCACCAAAAGACAGAGATCTCTCAGTGTCACGAGCAATACAGCCTGGAAAACCCACAACAACCATCAATATAAACTATTATTAGAAAAGTGATCTGTAAATTCCGCCTCCAAAAATGTTCAGCCCTATGAAAGTAAAAAATTAACATTCTTTAGGATCAAGGTGCACAAATTAATAAGACTATGCAAATATCCCCTAAAGATGGAGTTAGGGGCAATCCTAAACTACCATAAGTAGCCATAGAACCAGTATTTTAATATAATTGTCAATATATATCTCCAACTCATGTTCTTTCTTTTCCTCCTTCATAAAGATACTTCTCTAGCTAACATATTTTTTTTGTTTTACATTCTAATATTCCAATATCTGACTGGAGTTCCAGACTAACAGTGTAATCCTATGGTGAGTTACTCCAGTCTAAGCCTCTTGAAGTCAAGGGGCTTAGACGAGAGTTACTCTCCATAGGATTGTGCTGTAAAAGGCATACCACTTAGTTTCACCTGTTCATCAACATACATAAAGAGATGGGATCTACACTGATTCCTAGAGTTGGCTGGAATTGCTGCACTGTCAAGATAATTGTGCCTAAAACAGAAGAGAGAGGACAAGCACTTACCGCCACTTAGAGTCAGATTAGAAAACAAGCCATATGTTTATTGATCTGGTACACGCATTAGATAATCTCAAGGTAGCATGATTAGAATGTCAGACTAGAACCAAAAAGTCTTAGGTTCAATTTCTCACTTGCTAAAAAAAAACCTCAGTGGGCAATGTTGGGCCACTTATTCTTTAGTAGCCTAACATACTTCGCAGAATAGGATAAAGTGGAGGAAGTGAGAATCATATATGTTTCTCTAAGCTACTTGAAAGGGAGGGTGAAAATATGGTGATAATTGCTAGATGTATGTCCACCTACATGATGATTAGCCAGCCTAGGCATGTTCCCATTCACCAACTAGTGGAGGTATAGCTTTTGATACTCTCTGCATGACCCATATAGGTGCTGCTGTCCTCAGAGCCTGTTAGGAGCACCCCGTTTGAAAATCATAGGTGCCACTTCCACTTAGCACTTTAAAAGCTCGGCCTTTGCATAATCCATGGTGTTTTCCTTGCATAAAAAATTGTGATGAGTTGTTAACAAGCTCCCTTGCAGGGTCACAATAAATACCCGTGTAGGATTAATATGAAAAAGACAACAAACACCTGTGCGTCTGTGGCCAGTCACCAACGATAACAAAAATTACTTTTCCCCTTTGTCAATCAGTGACCAACCACATTCTACAGGGAGACCCATTGCCCTGATTGAGGTCTGCTGTTTCTCTCTTTCTGACCTGTACACACAGAGCCAACAGTAAGCGAAAAGGAACTCTTTTAACTTTATACTCTAAAACTACAGCAACACATGCATCACCGCACTGCTGTACCTACTGCCTGGATTGATCCAGGGCCGTTTCCACACAGCTTACCTTATTCTGGAAAACAGCGAAATTGCGCACAAAGACGCTGTTATTGCGTCTTCTCATGTGATAACAGCGTCTTCTTGTGTGATTTTGCGCAATAACAGTGTCTTCTCGCGCGGTTTCGTGCGACATTTCGCTGTTTTCCGGAACAAGGTAAGCCGTGTGGAAACAGCCCAGGTGTCAAATCATAGCAGCAGTATCCATTTTGCCTGAAGTGGAAGGGAAAGAGGGACAGCAAAACAATCATTACATACTCAGAACTTGGTTAGAAAACAGGCCACAACTACTTTTCTTGTCAGATCAGATCAAATCAACTTATTTCTACTCCTACAGCTAATTTTAATCCTTTTGTAGTGGAATTACATCTTGGGTTGGGGATCACTGATTGAGTATTGTATAATTTCTTATCTTTGTCCTGATGGTTCTACGCGGGAAGAAGCAAAATGGGCCTCAAGACTTCAGTGGCCTTCTGCCATGCACACGTGTTAATTTCAGGTTGCTGGCTGCTTTTTAAAAGCTTTAATTCTTGTCCAGCATGGTCTGATTTTGACTGAGAGCCAAGCTACAAGTGACACCTGACACAGGTTGGACACTTGTCAGCTTCCCTCAAGTTTTGGGTTTTTTTGCCTTTTTTAAAAAAAAAATCAACAACTTTTATTAATTATAGAACGGAGACAATAACAATAAACATTAAATAGCAAATAGCTTCCCTCAAGTTTTGATGGGAAATGTAGGCATCCTGGTCTTGCAGCTGTAATGGAGAGCCAAGCTGTAAAACCAGGATGCCTACATTTCCCATCAAAACTTGAGGTAAGCTGACAAGTGTCCAACCTGTGTAAGGCATCATTTGTAGCTTGGCTCTGAGATTCCCAGATTGGGTTCCACAGAATCACAGGCTCCTTATGCTTGGCTGCATACTTCTCAGGAAGCATCTTTCTCATCAAAGCATGTTGACCATCAAGCAAAACAATGTTTAATGCTTAAAAGGAATGGGCTTTATTTAGAGATCTCCTGAACAACATAGCCCAGCTACAAAACTACCAAGGGGAGGAACTTCAGCTTCCCCCATCTGATGGCAGGAGGATACATAATGAGCTAATGGAACATCGTGTAGAATGAACGGTTGGGGAGTTTCAAGAATCTGCTCAAGTACTGCAACAATGCCATATAGTCTACCTTTCAGTGCTGGCTGATGTGTCATGTAATATGAGATCCAAAAATAAGAGTCTAATTAGAGTTTGGCCTAGGTCTGAGCTCCACTTTGAAAAACAGGTTCTATGGCTGACTGTCAGGTAAAATGGGCTATCTGGCCACTGCTATTAATGGGCAGTTTCTTTTTTAATAAAATAGTTGCAACCTTCTATATGCTTCTGGATTTATAAATTTTATTAGCATTTCATCTATCCTAACCTTGCTCACTCATGCAGTTCTAAGCATTCAGAACTACCATCTGTTGTTTCCATGTAAAATGCTAGAGGATGCAAGGTCACAGATACTGTCAAACATTTCTTGTCTTCAAATTTTAATAATACATTCTATACATGAGTTTCTATTAAAAATGCAAATCAGTAAGTCTTTGCCCCTTAACAGTGAAAAGGTCTTAACACAAGTTGCTGCATGAAAATGTTACAAGTATTAGTAATAATTTCTGCAGCAATTTTCAGTGCACATAATGATTTATAATTATCTCCTACAGCTCTGTAACAACCATATAAGAGACTTTGACTAACAGTTAGTAACATGCCTTAGACCTTATCTATAAACTCTTTCTGAGCATCGATTTGACTTTGTGTGACCCAATCCTAACCTTATTCATTGTGACTAGGTTTCCCATCTCATTATACAATCAAGTCACCAACCCATTACATATAGGGGAATAGGCCTTTTAATATTTCCAGTGAAAATACACTTTGATTTTAAAATGTCTATAATGGAAATCTTTTAAGGCTGCACATTATGGCAGAATATGACCAAAGTTAGGTTGTGGTACATTTCTATAAATGATCTGGGGTATGTATTGGCGAGAGTCATGGTCAAACCTTCCCCTTCCCCCTCCCCACCACTGCTTTCCCTCCAAAAACCACTTCTACCTCTATGCTTTTTTCCCTTTAGAGAAGACCTTAAAGCTCTTTGAAAGGTTTCCTGCTTTACGGAGATCTAGGAGTGAGCTGATTCTGACACATGGGTCTATCACCATCATATCTAGTTTGACTCTTAAGTAGACATGGGCATGAACAGCATTACGAATGGAAAAAAACAAGGAACAGGCCGCTTGGCTGCTCACGAACGGACCATTCGTGATGCACCATTCCAGCCGAACAGGCGGTCAGCGCAAGCCTTGTTCGTTGCGCTTGGCCGCCGTTTGGGGCGCCTTCAATCAATTGCCTCGGCAACAGAGGGGGGGAGTGCCTGAACTCTGTCTGCACTCCCTCTGTCGCCCCAGACACCCCAATCAAAGTCCAACTTAGCTTGATGGGCAGGTCTTCCTTCCAAGCTTGGAGCTGCAAATTGGTTACAATTGTAACGTGGGAGCAGACACCAGTGGGGAGGGAGGGAGGAGGGGGTTGTTCTGTGCCCATGGGAACTCCAATCTCATCCCTGCAAACCCTGTTAGGCAGTTCTGACTGCCAACCACAGGCCTCCTGCATTTCTCAATGAGTCCTCAGCTTATAAAAGGGCACTGCGCTCCAAATTCTGGTTTCACTTTCAGCAAGTAGTGGAGTGGGAGAGCTGTTAATAGTGTTTTGGAAGAGAGAGTGGGAGAGTGCATTGGAGCTGGGCTTTTTTTGTGTGTGGTGGGTGGGATAGGGAGCTATCCCCTCTGGTTCCAGGGCTGCTGCCAGGCCCTGGGGCCAAGCTCAGTGGGCACCTCGGCTGAGGGCTCACCCTGATTACTATTACTATTACTATTACTATTACTATTACTATTACTATTACTATTACTATTACTATTACTATTACTATTACTATTACTATTACTATTACTATTACTATTACTATCAGTATCAGACAGTGCCTGATCTGGTGGTCAGGCTTTTGGGTGTGCTGGGCTAGTGCTCTAGCCTCAGCCTGAGGGCTTGGCTGAGGGCTCACCCTGATTATTAGTGCCTGATCTGGTAAGGTCTCTGGGAGTGTTGGACTAGGGCTGTACCCCCTCCCTCTGGTTCGAGGGCTGCTGCCAGGCCCAGGGACAAAGCTCAGCGGGCACCTCAGCTGAGGGCTCACACTGATTATTAGTGCCTGATCTGGTCAGGTCTCTGGGAGTGTTGGGCTAGGGCTCTGCCCCCTCCCTCTGGTTCCAGGGCTGCTGCCAGGCCCTGTGGCCAAGCTCAGTGGGCACCTCGGCTGAGGGCTCACCCTGATTATTATTACTATCAGTATCAGACAGTGCCTTATCTGGTGGCCAGGGTGTACTGGGCTAGTGCTCTAGCCCCAGCCTCCGGTTCCAGGGCTGCTGCCAGGCACTGGGGCAAAGCTCAGTGGGCACCTTGGCTGAGGGATCACCCTGATTATTAGTGCCTGGTCAGGTTTCTCGGCCCTCGGCTGAGGGCTCACATTATTATCACTGCCTGATCTAGTCAGGTCTCTGGGAGTGCTGGGCTAGTGCTCAGCCCATTTCCTCTGGTTCCAGGGCTGCTGCCAGGCCCTGGGGCCAAGCTCACTGGGCACCTTGGCTATGGGCTCACAGTGTTCTCTCTGTTTCTGTCCTCCTTAATTCTAGTTTGTTGGCACAATGAGTCTTCCTGTTGCGTTGGCTGCCAAGGGTGGACGTGGGGTGAAGTGCGAAGGCAGTCCTCCTGGTTTACTTGTGGAAAGCAGTACTGGGTGTGGCTCAGGGGCAGCAGAGAGTCCTCCCGCTCCTCCAAATTCACCTGTGGGGGCTGTGGAGGAGGCCAAAGAGGTCTTTCCACTTGGGGGGAGAGGATCTCTCTCAACATTTTGAGGAGGGGGTGGGTGACGGATCCCTGGAGGAATGGTTTGTGTTTTATGAAAGATCCTTCCCATCCCCATCCCAAACTCTTGGTGGTGTCCCCACCTGCAGTCCACCCCTCACCCCGTCGTCCGTGGCCAGCCCGCAGGGCAGCCTGTAACCATTCGTCCTCCTTCCCCTGGGACAGTTAGTGGTCCATGTTTTAACGCCTCCATGTGAAGGCACCTTCAGGCCCTTCCTAATGACCCCTGTGTGGTGCGGTGCTGTGCTTGTGATGTCCAGGTGCAGAGGCAAAAAAAAAAGAAGCACCTGTCAATGGTCCTGACTCATCACCTGAAGACGCACCACCCAAGCCTGTGGTCTCCGTCCTCGCCCAGTGAAACATCCACTGGGGGGAGAAAGGGGGCGACCAGCTCTTCTGAGTGGGGATCAATGGGAAGGTCATCTTGCCCTGAGGGTGACGCTGGCGCTCGGGCAGGCTGCGCTCATGGAGGTTGATGGATATAGATTTGGAGGTTTTTTATATACTTATTTTTATATATTAAACCTATGCTTTTTCAGTATTACATGCTTTACACTTTTTCTATGCTCAGGAGCCAAAGTAGTACTTGTAATGTAACCTGTAAGAATTTGACACTTGAAACAAGAAGACTTGAAACTCTGTAAGAACTGATATACTGCTTTTAGGGCTGCACTTATATTATATGTTATATTATTCTATAGATTCCTATAGAAATCAGTACCAGAGAGCCTTTTGTAGAAAACTGATTTGATGCAGCAAGCTGGTTTTGGCCACCTGTGGTATTATCTTCCTTAAAGCTGAGAAGAAAGTGGGGAAAAGGGCACGAATAGGAAAACATCCCTTCCTATCCACAGATTTCAGTTATCAGAAGATATCAAGGCACCAGATTGAGACTCATTGGCGCCCTTGAAAGTATTATGCCCAGAAGAAAGTAGGTAAAAGGTTAGACAGTGTCCTTCCAAAATGAGGGCAGAGGAAAAAAAACTGTAAAGACTGGAATTCCCCCAAATAGAGGGGCCAGCCCAGAATTGCATCTTCAAATCAGAACTGACCCTAGATATGTTACGAGCCAGTAAGATATCAAATATTAGAATATTGTAATATTGTTATGATTATCTGAAAGTATTAATTGCCTGTGTTTCTATTGTAATTTTGATGAGCTCTGGACACAAGGAGACCACCTACTCCTGTGAAAAAGGGGCTCCTCCATTGTTTAAATTAAACAATCATATATTGCTTCATTCTGCAGGACTCCGTGGTGTGTGTGCCTCTTATTGTGATTGGCAAGAGGGACACCTAAGGCACAAGTTTGTGCATAACAAGGTTGTCCCCTCGGAGTCTGCAACAGCGCTGCTTAGAACGTCGAGGTTGAGGGCTCAGGAAGTGAGCCTTCGCGTCTTGGCAGAGACGATTGCCCTACATGGCTTGCCCATATCCATCGTGGAGTGCATGGGGTTCCGCAGGCTACTAAAACATTTCACCCCTTGGTTCTCCATACTGTCGCCATGCACCCTTGCCCGTTGAGTCCTGCGGGTATCTCGAATGAGGGCTGGAACATTTGGATCAGGCTTAGCCAGGTCCACTCCCACTGCTAACAAGCTTCTGAGACCTTGATAGGCCTTCCTGGCACAGCCATTCATGACACCTCCTTTCTGCGAAGGCAGGAAAGTGGGTGATGCTGGCGGCAGCCTCCTTTGGGCACTTGCGCAACAGCTCAGGAGCTGTTGAACATGTAGTTGAGCTGCACAGTGCCCCTATCCATTGCAAACGCTGTGCCCTCTGAGCAGGGGGGAATGAGTCCCTCGACTCATGTCCTTCCCGCAAAGGCAGGAAGATGGCCTATGTCAGTTCCTACTGCTGCTGTCCCGTTTCTGTCTCTCCCTCTCTGGAACCACTCTGACCCATCCAAGCAATGTCGCCTGTCCTGCCCATCCCCTTCTTTCCCCAAATGCAGGATGGCGGGTCATGTCAGCCCCCGCTTTATGAGGGACTAACTTGCTACTGCTCCCTCCTTGGTCATGAGGGACAGCTTGACTGTGTTCATGCAGATGATTGTATTGTATAGGGATACGGCATGGTTGCACAGCATGGGGGCTACTCTGTCAACAGGACTGACTGGACCCCTTTGAGCCAGGTGGGAATGTGTCGCACAATTCCCGTCTTTTCCGCAAAGGCAGGAAGGTGGGCGATGGCAGCTGCTGCCACTGCCCTATTTCTTCCCCTCCCTCTCTGGGACCCCTCCGACCCCTCCCAACTACCTCTCGCTTGGGAGCTTTCCAGTTCCCAGTCCATACCTCTCCCTCCCAGGTACTGACAGGAGTCCCTTCCCCACTGCTTGCACCACCCTGTCCCCTCCTTTCCGTGATGGCAGGGAGGTGGTTGATGCCAACAGCTGTTGATGGATTGGGGTCTTCCAGGCCCTGTCGCAGGATTTTCCAGGTGTGGCTTATCACCGCGCCCAGAACCCCTGGGTCCCCCTCTCCCACCCTGACCACTTCGTGTTCCCTCTTTCCTCCTCCCCCTCTTGGGTACTGACACGAATCCCTTCCCCAACACTTGAACCAACCCGTCCCCTCATTTCTGTGATGGCAGCGAGGTGGGTGATGCCTGCAGCTGCTGATTCGGGGTCTTCCAGTCCCCCTCGCAGGATCTTCCAGGTGTGGCTTGTCGACACGGCCGGAACCTCTGGGTTCCCCTCTCCCACCCTGACCATTTCGTGTTCCCTCTTTCCTCCTTCCCCTCTTGGGTACTGACATGAGTCCCTTCCCCAACACTTGCACCACCCCGTCCCCTCATTTCCGTGATGGTAGCGAGGTGGTTGATGCCTGCAGCCGCCGATTTGGAGTCTTCCAGTCCCCCTCGCAGGATCTTCCAGGTGTGGCTTGTCGACACGGCCGGAACCTCTGGGTTCCCCTCTCCCACCCTGACCACTTCGTGTTCCTTCTTTCTTCCTCTCCCTCTCGGGTACTGCCATGAGTCCCTTCCCCAATACTTGCACCACCCCGTCGCCTCATTTCTGTGATTCGGGGTCTTCCCGTCCCCCTCGCAGGATCATCGCCATGCCTGGAACTTCTGGGGCCTCCGCTCCCTGATCACCCGGCAGCCGCAGTCATGAACCACCTTGCTGCACAAGCGATGCTTTGTCTGCCTCTGACCCAGAGGCCTGGCAGGCAGGCACATGGGGGTGCCACTGGCGAGCAGCCAGACCCCCCACCCCCTGAGGGGAGGCGGCACACCACCACCTCCCAATGCTCACCAGGCCCAGTGGCTGCAGTCTTCACCCACCTTGCTGCACAAGCAGATGCTTTGTCTGCCTCCCACCCGCAGGCATGGCGGGTGGGCACATGGGGAGTGCCGCCAGCAAGTGGCCAGACCCCCTGTCTCCAAGAGGGGAGGCGACACACCTTCAGGACCACCATATGGGGCACCAGTGAACTGGGGAGGGTGGCTCCATTTGTGTTGATTGGGAGTTTCCTGGGGGCGTCGAATTTGGGAATGTATAACTCTGAGATCCATACTGCAATCTTGACCAAACTTGGGTGGTGGCTGTAGAAGAGCCTGCAGCACATTCCCTGTGAATATGGGCTCTCTAAGTGCTAAGGGGGCTGCTCTGGTGCCGCCGAACACCGAACACGTTCGTTAATGGGACATGTTCGGTTCCATTCGTCTGTTCATGTTAGTCGTCGGGAACGAACACCGAACAGTCTGTTCGGGTTTTTTTTCCTGTTCGTGCCCATGACTACTCTTAAGTTCATTCATTTGACTCTTAAGTACATTTCACTGCAAGCCCAAAACTCTGATTCAAAAGTCACTGATTTCAGAAACAGCTTATTGATTTCTGAAAATATGACAATACTCTATCAGCATTGGAGATTCAGACAGATGTTACATGACAACTGTGAGGAGCATTATCAAGACAGAAAACAAAACATTAAGAACTGAAAAGAAAGCCCAAACACGAACATTTCTAGAATAGTCTCACTGGAACAGCTGCACCATTGTGCCAGTTATAGATGTAACATAAACCACTTTTTATTTCAAATTAGCATAACGGTCATCAATACGATGGGCAATATGCTCATGCCATGAGGGGGTGAAGATGTAGGGTTCATGCATGTAGGCCATTGCTTTGGTAAACAAAAAACAGCCCAACAGTTGTCTTGATGTGAGAAGTTGCATATTATGCTATACATCCTCATACACACGGTGTCATGGCCCAGTCCGAGAGTGAGGTCTCCTCTGGAGGAGAGAAGCCTTGTGTAGCCAGCCAGGACTCCTCAGGAGAAGAGGAGCCCTGTGTAGCCAGCCCTAGCCCTGATTCAGCAGAAGCCAGCAATCAGGAGCAACAGCTGCTGGCTGATCAGAGCTTGCAGCCAGCAGCTGAGACACCAGCACCCTCTAGCTCCAATACCACAGGGGAAGCTCAGCCAGGGACTTCTACAGGTGCAGCGCAGCCAACAGCCTCCACCCCCCCAGGTTCACCCACGCCCAAGGAACGCCGCAGGCAGCGCCAGAGACTGGAACTGCAGGAGAGACGGCGCAGTGCTCGCCTCTTGAGCCAACGCCAGCTGCTGGAGAGTGACGATGAGTAGCATCAGGATGGAGCCCCAGCAGCTGGCTGAAAACCATGCCTGGCTATAAGAGCCAGTCTGGAGGAACTGCTGGGTGTGGAAGCAATGTCTCTATTGCCTGCAACCACTCTGTGGTCTGCGGACCTTGCCTGCGCCTGCTTTTGGACCTGATGCTATTGGTGACTGACCTTGGACTGTGCCTGACCTTGCTCTTGGACTCTGGAATCTGGACTCACTCCTGGCTTTATCTTGTGCTCTGACCACTGGTTTGACTTGGCTTTTGCTCTTGGAACTCCCCTTTGACTTTGGCCTTAAGGTTTGGACTTGAACCACCCTGCTTGGGCTAGCCCCACCTGTGACACATACACTCATTGTATGTTTATTCCAAATGCTGGCTCATCAAAACAACACCCTAGTCAGGTTATGTGTTATGTATGATACTTGTGTTCTAGATGGTGAGCAAGAAAGATTATTTATTGTTTATTTACTTTGTTGCATTGTATTACATCAACTCATTGCATGTTTACATGTTGTTCAAAGTGTGGGTGAGGAGTGAATTGGAAAACTTCAAGTGAATATTTTTATCTAGGGTTAACACCTATAAGCACATAATGCACAAAACTCTCATTTAAATCAATGGGGATTCTATGTATGGAATTAAAAGGATGGATTTAATACTAGCACTCAACAAATCAGCTGCAAGAAGGATGCATGTAACTCCAATAAAAACTATTTTAGTATAGAATATTTCTGAAATCAGAGTTCTGTAGATGTAGATAAATTATGATGCCTTATTTCTCATGATTTACCATTTATTTTTATTTATATTCTACCTAATCTATATTGAGAAGCAGTGTACTGAGCTGTAAGAGGTGGCAGCAGTAACCAAATGTCCCAGTAAAACCCAATGCTGTCTGACTGCTACTTCCCATCGGCAAATATTAATATGCATATCTTCAAACGCTCCATAAGATTCCTGCACTGCAAGTATCTTTCATAAGATTTGCTGAACTAGTAAATAAATACTTAAAATGGTTAATAGCAACTCCTTTATTAATGAAGCTTAATTATGTTATAGTAATGAAAAATCCTATGCCAGTAAAGACACACTTCAGCCAGTGCAAGCATTCAGCATCAAGACAGTATACTTTTCAGTCATGTATTCTTCTTTCTTAAAATATACCTCATAATGGACATCAATTTCAGCAGAGGAATCCGCAGTAACAATTTCCCTTAAACTTATCACAACAGCAGTAGTTATATAATCATGCATATGCTGAGAATGTTAATGAAGCTACTTTATTTTAAAATGGGGGGGGGGAGGACAAATGGCGCATACTTCCATGCTCAGAGGAATGCTGCTTGAATAATTCAGTTTATCACTAAAACAAAAAATAATACAAAATCTTAAATTCCTCTGTCATCTTCCTGTGACCAAATAGAGATCCAAATATAAATTACCCAACAATTATCCATAGGTCTCCTTCAGTATTCAAAATGTCAACAAGTAATCCAACTACCATTAAGCACTTTTATGGGCCATCACCATCAATGCAATAGACTTGTGCTTCACACTGTACCATTGAAATTAATGAGATTTCAAAGTAGGGATGTGCAATGCAGGTTCAGTATTCTTTTAAAAATACTGAATGTTACCCAATTTAGTAAAATTCAGTATTACTGAACTCAAATAGAATTCGGAATTAGATTCAGTATTCCCAAACTCAAGTTTACTGAATTAATTTGAGTTAATTGGGTAAACTTCAGTCATAGCAACTGGGTAGTTCCTTTACTGTTCCTCTACTACAGGGGTGGGCAATTGTTTTGGCTCGGGTGCCACTTTGTGGGAGCGGAGGTTAGTGGAGGGCCGCACCTTTTAAAATGATTGCATTCATTAGTTAACTTTGCATTTCAGAAAAGGTATAAATTGTATCATAAAAATCAATAAATATAACTTAAATAAAATAGTGGTAGTTTTATTCAATTTATTTATTGTGTGAGGGAGAAAAGCTGCACAGCGTTGCTCTTTCGGTGCCTGGCGCCCGGTAGGTGACTGCCTTGGCGGGCCACATGTGGCTCTGTAGCGGGCCACATGTGGCCCGCGGGCCGCAATTTGCCCACCCCTGCTCTACTAAGAACAGCAAAGAAACACTGGTGAAAAGGAGGAGAAGGGAGAGGTGAGTGAGGCAGAGACAGGAGGAAGGGAGGGGGAGTGACCAGTCATTACAGGAGCTTTCCTTTTCTGGCCAATGGAATTCTCTAGAAGAAGAGTGCCTTTTTAAAACTACCCTTCAAGGAGTTAAATAGGCAAGCTTGTCTCAGAGTAGTCTCCATTTTGTGTGCTCTGGCTGCCTAGAGAGATCTGAGACCCTGCCTGCTGCTAGCTGTGGACTATCTTTCAGGGATCTGGTCTGTGCCTGGCCTGGCCTGCTTTGAACTTGATGTGGACTGTGACTGGATTGTGCTACCCAGTGAATTCCTTCATGCTGCTGCCTGCTGAAACCTGCTCTTGGAGGAATTCCGCTGCTGCTGCACCTGGAGGACTTTTGTTGCTGTCTGGTTTGAGAGTTGTAGACTCACTCGGTTTTTTCCTCTATTGGCGGGGGGAGGGGTTGGCCTGGTGTCTGGGAGGGATAGGTTTTGGGGGTTAAGGGAAAAAGTTTTTTTTTTAATTTGCATTTTAAAAATTCTTTTTTTGCTGTATGGGAGAGGTGCTTTGGTTGGGCTTTTGTGTGTTGGGGGTTGGTTTGAAGTTGGTTACTGTTCATTCTTCTGCAGGGCAGTCTTTTTGTTTTATCCTGTTGTGGGTGATTTGTTTGGTGTTATAGTTCCAGTTAATTGTATTAAATTCACCTGGTTTTGCTGTTTGTTGTGTGTGTGTTTTCCCCTGTTGTTGGGGCTTGGGATGCCATTTCTTTATAGTGTTTTTGCTTGGTGTTTTTTTTCTGGATTGTTTTCTGTTGCCGCAAGTATAGTTTGGTGTTCAATTCTTGTAGGTTCAGGGTTGTTGTTCTTCAAAGGATGTGAGGGATATTTGCTGGGGTGCTTGGTTCAGTTTAGCTTAAATTACCTAGTGGTGCCTGGGTGTACTTTTTGGATATCTTGAGAGTTGTGAAGTGTGGACTTTTAAAAAGTGTTTTTGAGATAAGCTAGTTATAGATTTTGTAAAGTAAAACTTAATTGGTAAGTTTTAGGAACCAAAAAGAGTTCCCCCCACCCTCAATAGACTTGTGTAGGAATTAAGAAGTGGTTTGGTAATTTAACTATTTAATAGGGTTAGTTTCCAGTTTGTGTAGGTTCCAGGGGGCAAAAAAATAAGTGACAGGAGACCTGAGAGGGGCCCTGGGGGTAAGGAGAGGGATAAGACTAGAGGAGTAGAAGGGAGAGGAGAGGAGGGGAAGGGCTTCAGCTCTCCCACCTGTGTGAAGGAGGCCTGCCAGAGCACGGCTGCCATTCAGTAGCCTGGCTTTTGGTGACAGCAAGAGGGTTCGCAAGGTCCTCTTTCCTGAGGCAGCTGCAGGAGAGCCACCTCCACCACAGGTGCCTAAGGCAGGAGTCTGCTGCTGAGACGACGACTCCTCCAGCTGCTGAAACCCAGCAGGAAGAGGAGGAGCACCATCAGGAGTCTTTTGGGGTGGGCTTAGGGGATGTGACTTTTCCATCCCTTGTGCTCACCTCAGGGAGGATGCTGGAGGAACTGGTGGAGGGGCCCAACATTGATGAGCCTTCTCCAGTTTCCTCTGAGGCCAGCAGCAGGTCTTTCAGGGTGAGGCATGAGGAAAGTATGGTGGAGGAAGAGGAAGAGATTGTGGAAGTGGTGACCCCCACATCCCTACCCCTTCATCCTCAGCCATCTTCTTCTGCCCAGCCTAGACATGGTGTGTCTCGCCTGAGTGCCTCACAATAGGCATCTCCTGGGGTGCCCGCAGTGTGCCCCCCCTCATCCTTCAATATCAGGGAGCATTTCCAGAAGACGCAGGACCCCCAGTATGCACAATGCAAGCACAGTAGGGTCCGGGTCAGTCAAGGGAAGGATGTGAATGATCTACTGATGACCAACCCGAGGAACCACATGAAGAAGCACCACCAGATGGTGCTTCTTTGGGGGGAGAGAGAGACTGGCACCACACGGCTGCCAGCAAGCCACAAGGGGAGGTCATCTCATGACCTCCTCTGGTGCTCTCGCCTCTGGATGCCTGTAGTGAAAGAACACCAAGCATCTCTGTCAAAGATGTTTTGTGCACATGGCACTACTGTGCCAAGAGGAGGAATTTAGAGGGCATCTAGGATCAGAAGATTGCCAAGAAGATGACCATAGATGAGCAGCCTTTCTCTATAGTAAAGGAACATGTGAGCAGGACCATGGTGTGTTCCCTTTAGAGGGCTGCCAAGGAGCAGGTGAAGGCACAGTTTTCTCATGCTGCCAGGAAAACTGTGCGCTTCACATTGGACATCTGGACCTTCCCTCAGTTGCAGCATGCATACCTCTCACTTACTGTGCACTGGTGGTGACCCGATGAACTTCAGGGTGGGGGGTGGGATGATCAGCATCAGGCAGGGCCTGATGGGAAACTGCTGGGGTGGCTACTGCAAGGTTTTGCTCCATGCTGAGGTTCTCAACAACGTGCACATGGTGGAGAACATTGCTGCCACCATCAAGACGGAATTACTGGACTGGGTAGGGGTGGGTGAGGGCAGCATCACCACAGGATACAAGGTGACTGGTGGTGGCACAAACATGAAGGAAGCCATGGCTCAAGTGGGCCTGTGATGGACAGCATACTTTAAAAAGCCTGGAAGTGCTGTACACACAGCAGCATGTTTTTGAAGGATTAATCCCTCACAGAATCAGAGAGCTGTGAGTGACAGCTACTTGAAGGGATCTAATTGGGTAGCATGAACTGAAAAGAGGAGGATCTATTTTCAGTCCTAGCAGAGTGGAATCATGTGTGAAGCATTGAGACATGGAGATAGAGCAGTTTTTATGCCAGCAGAACAACTGGGGAAAGTTGGCAAGGAGGTTTGGGAAGTAGGTCCAGAATCCCAAATGGGCCACAGAAGGGGATAGATCTTCTAAAGACAGAAGATTTCCCCTACCCAGCCAAACAGGGAGGTGACTTTGCAGAATGAAGAGATCCCTGGTTGGTTGTGGTTGGAAACTGCCTGTGGAGACCTTCAGATTCAGAGCCAAACTACAAGTGACGTCTTACACAGGTTGGACACTAGTCGGCTTCCCTCAAGTTTTGATGGGAAATGTAGGCGCCCTGGTTTTACAGCTTGGCTCTCATTACAGCTGCAAGACCAGGATGCCTACATTTCCCATCAAAACTTGAGGGAAGCCGACTAGTGTCCAACCTGTGTAAGACGTCACTTGTAGTTTGGCTCTCAGTTAACAACTGAAGGGAAGCACTGGTGTGTGAAGAGAAGAGGATTGGGATACTAGAAAGTGAGTACCAGCATTCATATGTGACAGAAAATACTAAAAGAAAGTATACTAGAGCATTTGGGGGGGGGGGAATCAAGGGAAGAAACACCTCAACTGAAAAAAACGGAGTAAGATATACAAATATTGGCAGGTAGACTTGCTTTTCATGATTCTAGTGGAGGCAAACTCAGAGAATTATTCCAAAAGCACAAAACTTGTCTATTTCATTATTAGCATTCGGAAGTTTTAATATGTTGTGATTCTTAATTTACTGGCTTTCATGTGCTGTTTGGGTTCAGTACCTTGTTGCACATTTGGGCCTCGCAAGGGGCAAAGCATTTTGCAGATGGGGACATGCACAATTGACAGGAAGCCACAGTTTTTACTGAAGTCAAGTAAGTTTAGATCAGCACCACTGTGTTCCAACAACTTGGCACAGTCTACTCCACGGTTCTGCAACTTTTTTGAGTTTGTGGGCACCTTTTGAATTTTGAGATGAGGTGATGAGTGCCACCCCAAAATGGCTTCCACAAGAGGTGACGCTAAACCCAAAATGGCTTCTACAGGAGACGGAAATGCATTGTGGGATTACTCCTTTTTCAATCTGCATCCTGTTTAGGATATAGGACTACTTAAGCCCATAAACTAACTTTTGTCCTTATTGTCCACCATATTTCAGAATGTATCTGAAAATAAAATGAAAAAGAATAGTTTGTAAATGTCTTGTAAGCTGGAACTAGAGAGATGGCAAAAGTGGATAAGTATTTTTTCTAGTCTGTTGCATCCTGGATCTGTGCTAATTTCTGCGGACAACACCTTCAATGCTGATTGACTGCTGCTTTCTGCCTGCAAATGTAAATATGCAGATCTTCAAAGACAGCCTAAGATTCCATGAGAACCAGCAGAGAATAGTGTTTACAGCTTCAGATCAGAATCCTGGAGACCCTGTTCTATAAATATCTCTTCCATAAGAGCTTTTCTTGGGCCTGCTATTCTCTCTCGTCATAACCTACCTCACAGGATTGTTGATCTGAGAATAAAATGGGGGAGAAGATAGTGATGTTGTATGATGATCTGGGTTCCCCATTTGGAAGGAAAGCAGGATATAAATATATAATTAATAAATAAAAATTCCTGTGCTATCTCACGTGAAAGTAATCTAAAGTGTGATTTCTCTGGGAAATCTCCCACCACAGGAAGGAAGAGCAAAAAAAGCACTGGAAAACAGCACTTTGAACTCCATTTACAAGAGGCTAGAATTGTCCATGTTTTTTGCTGTTATTGCAGAATATTGCAGTTCTTGAGAAATATTGTTTGATCCTTTCAGACAAAGAGCAAAATGCATGTGGAGTGGATGTCTGAATGTACCAAGACGCCTATGAAACCTTTTTAACATATTTGTACAGCTTTCAAAAGCTGTCATTTCATTTCCTTGTAGATGTTATGTTACAGACAGCTGTCCGGTGTATCACATCCAAAACACTTTTATTTGCCCTGTCATAGTTCTACCGCTCTTGTCTACAGAGAGAGAGAGTTTCTATAGTATGTGTGTTTTTAGAAAGAGAGAGAGAGAGAGAGATTCTTCCTTTCAGTAGATACGCTGCACTGGACCTACTGGGTACAACAAGCAATTTAAATAAGCAAAAATATTGCACAGGATGCAAGTGCTGGTATTTTACTACTGAATGTATCTCCTAGCTCACTTTAACCATTTTCATAGTCCTTCGTATCTTGGAGGGAATAGCAATTGAGGGGGAAATCTTCTTTATGGCTCCTAAGAAAAAGTATCCACTACTTCCTAATTCCATCTGTGTTCTCAATATAATTTCAGCAGATCACTGGGTGAGGCAGAGTTGTGATTTCCTGTAGCAATTGGTGGCTAAATGCACATTCTTCAACACTGACTTCAGTTGTTATAAAACTAGGCCAGCAAATGGCTTTCTGTATGCTCACAGCATTGTATTTTATCTATACCAATACATGGTTCTATTAACCTCCCACTTAGCTGAAATTCCCACTAGGCTTAATAGAATAGTATTACTGTATGAAATAAAAACAAGTCATTAAGACAGAAACTGATTGTCAACTTAGTTTAATCCCTGTTCTATATACTTATCTTATAAGGGTGGTAGTGATAACTCGTTATCTCCTAAGTGCATTAATTTAAGAGTCTTTTTTTAAAAAACAAATCTGTTCTACAAGTTAGTTAATTGTGTCAATTTATTTTCCCTGAAGACCATAATTAATGGAGACCTTACAATGACTACTGTAGGTATAGTCAATCCATTTGTCAAATATATTTGTCAAGTGTTTATTAAGTGGGGCTTACTGAATGACCCATAATAGGACTGAAGAATGAATTGAATGTTCTGAATTATGTACGTATCGGCTTTATATCTAACTTCCAGAGATCTAAGGGGCACTTTGCACATTATAAGAAGGATCCCTGAAACTGCTGTTCATACCAAAGGAAATTAATAAATATGTTCAGGTTTATTATTTAAAAAATCTATTAAATACCAAAACTCAAAGTCTTCATTTAATAGAGCAATAAAAGTCTATTGATGATCTGAGCTTTTTTTTATGTTGCTTAAACTATTCCCAAACATTTTCAATAGTATTTGTTTTGTACTCTACATCTGAAATTTTTCTACTCTTCTCTGCCCCAGTCTCTCAGCTCATCTACAATGGAATTTCTTATACTTCTACTTTGTTTTTTTGGTGTTAAATTAGAAGTAACACAGGAAGCCCTAAGGCAGGTGTGATAGGACTTTGAGAGAACTGATGAGGTTAGGTACTTCAGCCTAATTCAATTGGCAACTACCCTGAGGAATCTCTGGATTGCTGAGGGGGGTGGGTGGGAGGCTGACAAAGCCAGGCACTGTAGGTTGACCAGTCGAAGTTCTGGGGGGTGGGGTCTTGGTGTTCAACATTATCGCTGAACTTGCACATCTCTCAGCACAATTCTGATGTGTAGACAAGTGTTATGGACTGCCCTGGAATCGAGTAAGAAGATAAGTCCACATCAGAGGAAGAGAACAGCAAGGGAAAAGGAGGTATGTTTGTATTACTACTAGAGATGGGCACGATCCACATTACGATCAAAAAAACCCCACGATAATGGCGATCGCGCGATCGTGACCCGGCAGATCATGATTGTCCACGGCCAACCATCCAGCGGTCGGGAGAGGCCTGGATCGGGGCAATCGGGCTCGGATCGGGGATCCAGACACTCAGGCGCCAGCAATCTATTCCCCTGACAATGGAGCCAGGGGAATGCCTGAGCTCCATTTGCCCTCCTTCTGTCGCCCTGGAAACCCAAATGGAAGCCCAGCTTTCCTTGATCAGCAGGGCTTCCTTCCAACCACGGGGCAGCAAAGCAGTCACAAGTTGGGAGAAGACACCCAGGGGAGAGAGGGGCAAGGGGGTGTTCTGTAGCCACGGGCACTCCAATGTCATCCCTGCAAACCCTGATAGGCAGCTCTGATGGCCAAACACAGACCTCCTGTGTTGCTGAATGGGACCCATGCCATGGGCTCCCAGGCTGGGTTTCACTTTCTGCGAGTAGTGGAGTGGGACAGAGCTCTTGCTTGCTACTTGCTAGCCTTTGGAGAGGGAGAGAGAGAGACTGAGAGAGTCGGCCACCGCCACAACCCACCTTCCCACATAGCTGGGAATACCAGCATGCCCCGCTTTGGCATCCACGATCCACGGTTCAGGAATGGGAGATGATCGGTGTGGATCATTAATTTGGGATCGTCGCCACCGCCAATCCACGATCAGCTGGATCGTTAATTTTTTTTGGATCGTGCCCATCTCTAATTACTACTCCTACTTCTGCTCACACATTAGTGAATCCACTGGGTAACCTCCTAGGGAACCCATGCTAAAAATGTTATGAGCCCAATACAAGGCAGTTTAAACGTGTGAAGTTAAATAAAATTTAGCTTAGCCCATACCGTGATCAAACATTGTCAATGGGGTGTACGTGTTTGTGGTACAGGATACTTGAGGTGCTATTGGACCCAGATCTTGCTCTTCGACTGCAGACCAACATGGCTACACACCTGATAATATGGACTCACATTCTAGCTGTATCTGTGACTCACGAAAGTTCATACCTACCACAAATTTTGTTAGTCTTATAGGTGCTACTGGAGTCTTGCTCTTTTCTACTGCTATAGACTAACACAGCTATCCATCTGACAATATGTTTGTTATACTGAAGTGCACCATTAGGTTTGTTAGGATTGGATGCCTGAAACAGCATATCCAGTTGGTTACTTTTTGAGGGTAAAGAGATAGGCCAGCATACATTCTCTCTACTGTATATTCACTTCAGTCTCTGGGTCTGAGGCTCACAGTCACATTACCTACAGGGATGCTAAATTGCTCTAGATCAGGAACGGGATTTAATGAAAGCCCCTACTCTCGTAAGGCTTCCGTTCATAAATTAAGCCCTGAATCCCCCCTATCTCATTTCCCAGTGCAACATGTCATTTTCCAGCAGCCTGAACCTCTCTTAGTGGTGGGGTCAGAAGATACAGAGGATGGTGCATGAACCTCAAGAGAAGGAGCTCACTTGAACAGTGAAGATCCTTCACCTTTTGTCCCTGAAGTGTTTGAGCCCTGCCTTCTTCCTTGATTTCAGAGAACCCAGAACTACCTGAACCTCAGTGAGGCCTTCACCAGAACCCTGCCAAGTCCAGGAGAAACAGGAAGCCATCCATCCCCACCAGGGCACACACCTCCAGAACAGGATAGATACCTTTTAAACGCCCCCCCCCCCCAGCACTTCCATCCAGAGAGGCAAGACTGGGATACATGCCTTCCTGGTATGACTACTTAAAAACCCACCACCAATTCCAGAGCAATGCTGCAGCTTCCTGTTAGAGGCAGAGATCTTTCCAGACCTGATTCTATCTGGGTCACAAACATAATGGGAAAAAAAGTGAAATACCATTTTAGGATGTGATTTTTTTCTCTGTTCTCCCAACCTTTTTATGATCTCCTTACATCTTTAATCCTAAAATCATTACAGCTTCCAGATGAAACAAAATCAGGATTTCTCTCCTATGCATTGATAATCGTGCTGCAAACCAGCCAACTAATACCTCTGAATCCTGGTAATGAAACTAAAGCTATCTTGATAATTTTCTGTCATCATAGGTAAGGTGAAGGTAAAAAAGGTAAGGTAAAGGGTAGTCCCTTGTGCAAGCACCAAGTCATTACTGACCCATGGGGGAATGTTGCATGACATATTTTAATACCATTCCAAAATCCTACATAAATTATCACCATCTTGGTATGAACATATCTTGGGCCCTGTGCAACTGTAACTATGGGCAACTAACCATGTGCAACTGGTGGCCCTGGACAAGGATTCTCCTCCACATCAAACAGCTCATTCAACCAATTCAGCAGGGCCTAGATAAGTACTGTAATGAGGTTAAGATGCATATCCAGGCATGAATCTGCATTTGCACTGGCTATGCATGTGGAAGTCAGTTTACTTATGTTGATGCCCCTTACTGGTTCAGGGCATTTGTGTATAGAAGAAGGTTAGAAATAATCCTGAACGTCAAGCCAAAGGAAATTTTCAGTGCAACCTGAAGTAAAGTTACATCCTTCTAAACATTCAATGGATTTTAAAGGGTATAACTCAGTTTAGGATTGTACTTAAAGAGAACCATGTAAAAATCCTTAGTAATTTTAATTATGCAGGTTTATCACTCAATCCTATGTGCATATTTGCAATACAAAGTTGATTTTTATTGATTTATAAAGGGAAGTGTCCATTTTTGGTCCTTGTGACCAACTTTCTGCATATTTTTCTTTAGAATCTGAATATTCTACAAATTGTTTCATTTTCATCTTCATGAACTATTTCAACATTTTAAAATTATTTCCTCGTTTATATAAATGGAAGCATTATATAAAGTCACAGCAAAGAAAGAGTTTTCCTGCACGCTCAACTTATTCCTGATTTTCTTAACAGTCAATCGACAAACTTTCAGATTGGTTTGGGTATGGTTCTTCCATATGTCTGCCCTCCCTTTGCATTTTTATAGTTGTATAGATGGTTTATTTTCTACCTCACGTGCTTTAAATAAACAAGATTTTCAAAAGAGGGAGCTGTCATCGTCAGTGGCCGTGTTTCTATCAATATAGCAATATAAGGGCTTATTTTTTAAAGATAAAAAATTAATACACTGCCAGTCTTTGCATGGGGAAGCTTAAAAGGGGAGCAGCTCTACACCCCGTAACTAAGCCCCTTTCCCTGATCCAAACTGGAAAGCCTTGCCCAGCCTGATCCAGAGACAGGAGGTGGAGGCTGGAACTGGCAAGGCAAACTGACCCCTGTCAAGACTCAAGCGAGAGCAGCAGTGGCTATGCACTTTTCAAACTATGCTGCTTTTTCTGGTGCTAGAAGTGGCCATCCCACCTCTGGGCCACCAGGTCTTTTGCAGTTTTTAAAATTCTCAATTTCATATCACTATACCAATCTACCATTGTAATAATATGTGCAGCAGGTTCTCTGAATCCCCAGATTCCATTTTTTTAAAAAGTAAGTCTTTAGCCCCTACCATTGCAGAGATATAAGGAAAAAGGCATATCTCTGCAATGGAAGGCTAGAGACTTTTTTAAAAATAACAGCTGGGAATTCAGAGAACTTGATGCTCCTCTTATTACAATGGCAGGTTATTATATTGATATGAAATTGATGATTAAAAAAAAGGTTTAAAATAAAACTAAGAGGGGAGAAAATGAAGTGAGGGAGAGGTTCAAAAATGACAAATGTCCAATCATCGCAAAGTGAGTTGGTTGTGGATGGGGGAAAAAACTAAATAAACATTACACTTGAGGAAAAAAGACTCAAAATAGGCTTCCATTAAAAAAATCAGGGTACAAATGGTCAAGTAGTCTCAAAAGAACTGGGGGGAAAATGCGGGGAGGAGGGAGCAAAAACTGAAGGCAAAAAATGGGGATACATCAAAGAAGCATGAGGTCAGAACCAACAACAACAACAACAAAATGTGTGGAAAACCCAAACGCTTCAGTCCAGAAGAAAGTGAATTTAATGAACACAATTATTTAAAATATATAAATACACAGACACAGACACAATTATACTATTTGTGTGTGCATGTGTATTCACATTTCTTCATCTTTCAAACCCATTCATTATTTGGTTCACTGTAAGGTTTCCAAAATGAGTATTTTCAAAATGTCTCTAAAGCTTTCCAAAATGTCAGAAGTATCATGATTAGAACTTGATTCAGCAACATCTTACAAAAGATGAAATTCCAGGATTACACCAACATAAATTGGGAATCACCTCCTTTGAAATTACATTTCCAAGAAAGATAAACTCCCTATTCCATAACTTTTCATAACTGATAGAAATTAGGTATTCACATGTGTTTGTACACACACCTACAAAAACACTGAAAAAAGAGTAATAAAAGTATTCTAAACAGGCAGAAACGATATTTTAAAGGTTTTTTCACCAATCTAAAGACAGAAAGCTCCCTAGCAAACCTCTGTAATAAAATTATTTTCAGCATTTATGACCTTTCCCTATACATTCTATGGCAGAGATCAGAAAAGAAAAGCATTTAATGTAGTCTTGAACTTTTAAACATATTAAGAAGACCTGAACATCAGTCCATTTTCCCCTATGATCCCAGTTGTGATCCCCAAATATATCTACCTCTTCATCAAACAAAACAAAAGAAATGGAAATACAGTGTACTCCACTGAGACTGCAGTTCTGTTCCATTAAAATCAATGAGTATTTTGATATTTACAATGCAAAATGATCTGCGACTCATCATGACTTTGATTAGTGTACAGTGAGCACTACTAGTATAAGCCCATAGCTGTAGGGTCCAGCAACACTATATGTACATGAGAAAGGCATGTTAAAATGCTTAACATTTTGAAGACCTCGTTACATTTTTCAGGTGTGACATCTTTATTGACCATTGTGGAAGAGTTTCAGAGCTGATAAATATATAAGGCTGCACTAGGATTGCCAACTCTGGGTTGAGAAATTCTTGGAGATTTTGGAGGTGGAGCAGGGAGAGGACAGGCTTTGGGGAGAAGAGGGTGCTCAGTGGGGTGTAATGCCACGGAGTCCGTCCTTGAAGGCAGCCATTTTTCTCTGGTTTCTGTCATCTAGAGATTAACCAAGCTTCCAGATCGCCAAGCCCCACCTGGGGACTCAAGTCTTCCTGGCTGAAGGTACATGCTTCCAGTGCAATCATAAACAGAATTAAAATATTCTAAGCCCACTGACTTCAATTGACTTAGAAAAGTGTAACTCTTCTTAGGATTATGCCATTCTTCTGCTATATCACACTGCAAGAAATCATGAAGAAAATGTTTCTATAGAACACCTTCATCAAATCTGCAGCACGTATTCATTTCCTTCCTACCCTGAAAATTAAGGCTTAGTCTAAAAGGATTTCATGTCACCTACTGCAAAAGTTATATGACCAATGCAGAATTCTTGCTAACTGTATTTTTAGAAAGATGTCAGAAAATGAGAAAACCACATGAGTGATTTTTTTTCTCAAATAACATTTCCATAGATATTAAACTAAGTGTATATTCATAAGGAATGAGTACAAAAAGCGCTATGTAGGCTTCCATGAGATCATTCATAGAGGCTCAAAGGAAAAATGTTGTTTGTTCCTAGAGCTTTTCTGAGCGTTTCACAGTAGCCTTACAGCAACAGCAGTAGTTAATTACCAAAAATCAGCAGTGAGATACCAAAAATCTGCTTATAATCCTAGTCAGGTCTATTGAAGGGGAAATGCAGCTTACTCCTGGAAAAGTGTTCTTAGGACGGCACTGTAAAAGTGCTGGCCCGGCTATCATCCATAGTGGGATTTAACACCAAGGGTGCGATCCACAGGTAAGTCATCCAGTACAACCCTAGTTGAAATGAACAGGAACTGTTCAAAAGCACCACCATACTCTCCTGCAGCTCCTGCTTGTTTCGAAAATGACTGAAGTCTGCAGGATCGTACTGGAGGAGTTCCCGGTGGACTATGTCTCAATTTGTTATGAAACAGATAAGCACAATGTCTGAGAGATCTCATAAATAAATTGTGTTTTCCTTGCTGAAGGCTGTTGCCATTTGGAGGGAGTCGTGTGGTACTCTGCATAGGACTCTGCATCTGTAGGTTTTCACTATAAGGTGGGCTAGTTGTTATAGACCTTTGCTTGTGACCTTTTACTCGCTCATAGTCTTGAGGGCCAGGCATTTCAGCTGGGAAGAGGAGAAAGATAAACAGATTTAACAATGTAGTTGCTGAGCATGTAAACACTGATGGCTCTGTCTATAATCACATTATAGTTGGTAAGATGTGTAAGACTGATCAGCCAGACAGACCAGGAGACCTTTGAGGTGCAATCTGAGCAAGAGCAAAACCAAATGGGAGATCACTTCAAAAGGATGTCTGTTGTGGTTGTTTTTCCTTTTCAGGCCCATATAAACAAGGCTCCAGGGGCACCTTGAGGCAATGCAATGAAATGTCATTTCAAATCACAGAATTGCACTTTGACTACATGGATACCCTAGGGAAGTTTAAAATAAAATTGATTCATCTCTTGCTCCCAACCCAAGCATTCTCCTTCACTGCCATACATGCTGTGTAAGAAGGGGATAGCTTCTTTCACACACAGCATATGCACCAAGTAAGAGACATACATGTCATGATCCCTACTCTTGTTCCTAAATCTTGTCAGTCACAGAAATAATAGGTTTGTTGCCTCCCTCCCCCCTTTCAGAAAGAATTCTCGTTTTGATCATTTCCATTTAGTTATTTTGCAGCTTATGTTCCCTCCTCCTCCTTTTACAGGAAACTAGAACAAGAGAGGTCATAAAGATATATATATTGCCACAATCAGATGCCCATATTTGCCTTGCAGTGTAGTCCAGCAAGATATGTTTCTTGTAGTGTTACCAGTACTTATGATATGACAACAAATTCACTGACTCCACACAGCAGAAAACAGTGGGTGTAATCCACTTCCCACTGAATTCAATATCAAAATTCCCACCTTTTTAAGTAGAATAGAACTGCACCGACTAGCAGTATAGCTTGAGGAAGCGCGTTTTCTTTTAAATACAAAATCTTAGTTATTATCCAACAGATGCATGTGGTATATCACGCTCCCCCCCATTATTTCAAATATCTTGATCACACAGACACACACACAGAAACCCCAAAAACTTCAAAGGACATTTAAAAATGCAAATCTATGCAGGAAGAAACATATGGGGAGCAGTATCATTCCAAAATGTTTACTACCTTTAAATGTGTTTTGTTGCCCTTCTAATAGTGCATATATATGATGTCTAATACTTGATTTTGCATCTTTTGAATTAGTAAAATATTTGTTCCTTCTGTCACACGGGCTTACCTTTATGGTCTGTTTATCATTGCAGTTACCTCCTGCATACCAATTTGGGAGCTGCAAAGGCAACCTGACAGCCCTTGGTAACAGGCAGCCTCGTGCTCTTTCAAACACCACACATCCAGGACAGTTTAAAGGTAAGGTTTAAGGGGTGGGTGAGGACAGAACTAACACTCTTTATTATCAACTTTCGTGTTGCTTTGAACTCATAACACTCATGTTTAAGGAAAGAGAATCCAGCGTAGGACCCAGCAGTGTGAGTAGCGGCCACAGCTACCTTTAATGTTCTCCAGATTTAAAACTGCAAGGAAAGCATACTGGACCATACTGGGAGAGGAAGAGGTCCACTTCCCCCTTTTCACACAAACAAAAACGAGTATTGCAGTAGC
Organism: Eublepharis macularius; assembly: GCF_028583425.1. NCBI lineage: Eukaryota > Metazoa > Chordata > Lepidosauria > Squamata > Eublepharidae > Eublepharis > Eublepharis macularius. Next base: position 59,106,478 of record NC_072792.1, read on the forward strand.
TACTACGGAGCAGCTGGGCAAGGCAGTCAAAACAACCTGGCACTGCAGTCCTTTCTGGGAGAACAGACATATTAACGATCTTCTTAATCGTTAGGGGTGGGTGGAGGGGCTGATGTTGCTGCTGGCACATTAATCGTTGAACCTGGCATAAGAACTTTTGTCTCTGTCCCCTTCCCCATTTGCAAACAAGAAATGGAGAGACTCACCGGGTCACCCTGATTTCTGAAGGTCAGTCTCGGGCTAGATCGGATGGTAGTTTTCCTCGAGGGGTTCCAGAAGATTTCTTGCCGCTATGTGCCCCCCTCCTTCTCCTTCCTTTTGCGCTCCCCCCTGTTCTGTCCGCCCGTACAGTTCTAGATGTCAATAAGAAAGCGTCCCTTAAGCCTTTGCCCAGCATCCCAAATCAGATTCCATGATCGCAATCCACGTCTCGGCAGATGTACCACAGAATCACATAGAGGATGAGGAGGATGGCGAAGATGAACAAAGCCACCAGAATCGCCTTGGTCACAGGAGAGATGAGGGACTGCATGACACCCGGGAGAGCCGCCGCCGAAGGAGATTATTTGGCTATCGAGACAAGGCTCCGGAAGCGCCGGGGCTGGATCCCCGAGGGTCTCCCGCAAAGGCGCCCGGCGCGCAGAGACAGCCCACCATCCGAAGCCAGCCCAACTGCCCGGCTGTCTGAAAGAGCCCCGCTAAAATGCGGGCTGCATCTGCATTGGCTCGTGCCAAGTTGACAACCAGAGGGCGCGAAGAGAGGCGCCGGGCTCCCCCCTCGCCAGGGCGCCCGGAGAGAAGGCTGACCCGCGGGGCGTTCACAAGTCGTCGCTCCCTTGGCCCTGCTGTTGCTCCTGCCGCAGCTGCCAGTCCCCGGCTGCGAGGAGGAGGACGAGGAGAAGCGCTCCGCTGGGAAGCAGAGGGGGCAGACAGGGAGAAGTTAGCCTGCCCAAGAACGCGGCCATGGGCTCCGCGGGATGGACGGCGGCTCCCTCGCTCTCGCTCGCCTTCTCTTCAGAGCCTCTCTGAGGAGATGCGCCGGGGAGCGGCGGAGCGAGCGCCCTTGAAGTTGGGCGACGAGGCGGCGGCAGCCCGCAGGTAGCGACAGGTGGGGCAAGGCAGGCTCCCGGGAAGGGCTGTGCGGAGGGCCATGAAAGGACAACTGCGGGAGAGCAGAGGCGCGCGCGGCAGGCGGGCGGGAAGGTGAAGGAGGACGCGCGCGTGGGAGTTCCTGGCCGAGCGTCTTCCGCCGGCGCGAGGGGCTTCCCTCGGCTGCGCGTGGAGGTGGGCGAGCTCGCCGAAGTGCGTCCGGGCGCGCTTCTGCAGCGGAGGCAGGCGGCTGGCTGGCTGCGGACGGGGAACCTGCCTGATTAGTATTCCGCCCGGCAGCGATCCTGCTTGCTCCTTCCCGCCTCCTTCCCACTCAGCCGCCCGCCCCTCGCGCCTTGTCTAGTCCCTCTTCCCCCACAAGCCGTCAGTGCAGCGGGGAAACCTCGGCTGTCATTGTGGGGATGTGCCTGCGTGAGCTCGCCCGGTGATTGTAATTGCAGGGAAGGGTGAAAGGGGGCCGGGATGACAGCTGGGTTTGTAACCCCCCCCCATATGCTCGTGCGCGCGCACCCACACACGCTCCCAACGCTTAACTGACGTCTCCATTAGCTTCGATTTCATTAGAAACCCGATGTCGTCGCGGTGGATGGCCACAGATTGACACGGTTTTGCTTTCACCTACATCCCCCCCCCCGCCCCGCAAAAAACAAAAAATGATACGCTTAAAGAGTGGGACAGGCTCAGATCACACAACCCCTTGGGAAAGTGCTCTGACCACACTATACCCTTCTTAACTCCAGGTTAATTCGTCCAGAAAAGCTGCTACCGCCTGGAATTCATGTCTAAGGAGAGATTCAAGGTGAGTTCACATATTCAGGGTCATTGCATCGTGTTGACTGCAGCATCAAGGGATCACTTGTCCTGTGTGAAACGTCCACAGAAGATGAAATATAACAGAGCTTTTGTGTCACCAGAGCGGATGTCAAAAGCAGTCCTTTTCAAGGGAGGCACTGTTTGTACTTGAGCTGACAGTCCTTGAGTGATGACCTATTGAGAGACAGACGCACATGCCAAGGCAAATCAACCCTCACACCAACTATCATTAGGATGAATGGATGTCCTCATGGCAGCTATACAGAGCACCTTATATTTTCCTGTGTCACAGCTGTTGTTATGTGGGGTGCTGATGAAACATCTTGCCACAGGGCACAAAAGCCTCAGAACAAAGGGTGGTGTTGGCATGGATAAAATTGCTTCAGACTCACAGACCCCGACCACATATGCATTGTGTAAATGCAGGAGGATTGAGTGGAAATGGTGCTGTTGTAGTAGGAGCTTGTGTTAGGTAATGGGGGAACAGAGACACAAAGAACTACTCTAAGAAGAGCAACTGGTGTGGGAGTTCACAGAGGAAAAGGATATGTAGATCCACCAAAGATAATCAAACTCCACCTGAACATGGAAAATCAATCGTATGCCCCTCTAGAACATCATCTTTCTCAACATCACACACTTGGAGCCTAACCTTCTTCACAGGGTTGCTGTGAGGATAACATGAAGAATGACACCAGCTACTTTGGGCCCCGCTGGAGAGAAAGGTGGGATATAAATGAAGGAAGTTAAACAGCTTTACACAAATGTGAAAGAATTGAGCCCAGACAAACCACACTGAAGTTTCCATCCAAATGATTCTCTGTTTCCAATGGAAAGTCTTTGTGTTTGATGTGGCTAAAGAGATCCAAGCCACTGTACAACGGTCCCAGATTACCGCCCACTCCCTTTTCAATGTGCCATAATAATATAGTCTGTTGTAGCAATAGACCCAGTGTGCTGTAGTGGTTAGAACCAGGATCTAGGAATCTCGGAGACCCTGCTTCAAATTCCCATTCTGCCATAGAAGCTTGCTGGGTCTCCAGTGAAGGGAAAGGTGGGGTATAAATGAAGTAAATACATGTACATATACATACATACATAAAATAATCAAAAGCCACTGGTGGATCTAAAAAGATTAAAAATAAGGCATTGTTTCTATCCATTCAGAGAATGAAGATTGTTTCAGTTGGATCTGAATTCTGTCTTTTCTATTTAGCCTTTTCATAGATTTTTTTCTTCTTGTCTTCCTCAAGCAGGCTTCACGTATAAATGCAAATATGATGTGTCACAACGTTACTATAATTAATGGCCACACAGCCTAATACATAGCAAGGCAGCTCTCAGGCTATAATCTTGAGTATAATTTCTTCTCTGAACATGAGAATCACTTGGGAATGTTATAAGTGAGATGGAAAAAATTGTTTTAACTGGCATGCAGTGAACACAGATGGTACTTAATTCTCAGGTGTTCTGAGCAGAGTACCTGTCATGATGGACTAAAAACCATCATTTCTACCTTGCTAGAGGCTTTTTGCTGCTTCTTTGCATGAGAAGAACAAGATGGTTGTAAATATGCGACCGTTTCCAAATTCCAATCATTAAGGGGATTCATCTTGGACATCCTAACTCAGTACAGTTGAACATTTTATTCCAGATAAGATTACTATTGGCTGTAGTACATTTCACATTTTTTTAAACATACACAGTTTCCAGGGCTCCAGCAATTATTTCAAAGCATGACATTTTTATAACTTCATTTGAACTTCTGACAGTTCAGTCATCAAAGATGTAAAATAAGAAGACTTCAATAGAAGGCATGCTTCACATTCTTCTAGTGCAATATTTCCATTGCTTGTCATATCTTCCCAGTCCTCAGCATTATATGGACACGTGCTAGGAATGGTAATATCACCCACCAATATCAATATATCTAATTTTTAATGTGTCCTCACCTGTAGATACTTAAATCCAGAGACTGGGGAAATGAAAAGACAAGACACATCTTTTTGAAAACCTGAAAAGCCCCAGGTTTGTAGAAAAATCTGAGATCTTAAAAAAAAAATTATGGGGTTACCCCCCCTTCAACTAAAAAAAGGCACCTGTAAATTTAAGAATCCTCACCTTTCACTGCTTCTTTCTCTCCTCACCCACCCATCCACCAGTCTACTTTTTATCTGTTTCCATCTTCAGCTACATTTATTTACATTTATTGATATCTGGCCTTTCTCCACAACGGGAACCCAAAGCAGCTTACACCATTCTCCTCTCCTTCATTCTATCCTCTCAACAACCCTTTGAGGTAGGTTAAGCTGAGAGTGTGTGACTGGCCCAAGGTCACCCAACACATGTCCATGACAGAGTGAGGATTAGATCCTGTGGCTGCCAGATCCTAGACTGACACTCTAACTACTACACCACACTGGCTTTTGTGGGGTGGCTGCTGTTGAACAGTAGCAAGCATCTGGGCCATGATGAGTCATGCAAGTTGGATGGTATCAAGTCATCCAGTGGTTGCTACCAGGCCTGTCCCCAATGAGTCCTCCCTCAAAGGACAAAACATTTCTGGAAAACGCCCTGCCTCCTCTCTTCTGACTTTTACTGACAGAAACCAAGACTAGAAGACTGGCAATACGGTTGTGGTTGCCTAGCAATTGCCACTGTGGGCATCTGTTTCCTAAAGCTGCAGATGCTCCTTTAATCATTTGGGAGGGAGGATTAACCCCCAGTATGTATGTGTTTAGATTCCACATTTTTCTGCAAACCTGGGGCTTTTCTTAGGTTTGCAGAAAGATCAGTCTTGTATGTCCATGACCTGAATCTATGGATTTAAGTATCCACAGATGGGACCATGCTGAGAATTATATATATTGATGATAGCCTAAACAGGCCTCAAAAGAACAATTGTCATTGATGGAACATGTCAGGACACATGGGACTATAATGATTTGAAACATTTCAATACAGTTTTAAGCACAAATACTGCTAGGCTGCTTGTGGGACATAAAGCCCATTACAGGTACTGAAAATAAAATTGATAGCTTTAAAAATGACTTCAGATTGGTAACTCAGATCCAAACTGACTGCTGGGGTGAGATGTCTGATGGAAAATAGCAGCAGGATACTAACTGGCATGTTCCTCCTGAGCGAGCCTACCAAGATACTAAGTAACAGAATCCAGGATCGCCTAGTTAAATTGTTTTAAAATAGGGTCTAGTCAAACACAATAAAAGATTCTTTGCAGAATGCATGGCTATTTTGTAAAATTCACTATCACAGAATATTCTGATAGCAATATGCTTTTTAAGATGGCTTTTTGAAAGGATTAGACAACATCAAGATGGATAGATCCATCGATCATATATCTCTGAATAGTAGGTCTGGTGAAAAGTTACAAGGGAAAGCAATCATTTTTGTCTGAAAAGTCATCTGGCTGGCCTTCACTGGAAACAGGTTTGATCCAGCAAGGCAATGTTCATGGTGTCATTCTCAGTGCACCAGAGTCACTCTCTGTGTAGTTCTAATGTAACAAAGAATGCAAAGTTGATGAAGCATGATTGGTGCAACTGTGTACTGGAATGTGAGATGGTACTCATGATTTAAAAAGTCCCACTTTGTGTACAGGTTTGTTCATTTGTTTCAGATGTGGCTACAAGCCAATCCACTGCATCATTCTCTCAGTTTAGTCCTTCCAAGGCCTATTCCTACCATACCTGTACAGAAAAAAAATCATGCTTTGTGCGTGCAGTAAGCCTTGTTTGAGGCTTCATTTGGTTGGTGCTGGAAGAGAAATGAGTTTTGTACCAATGTCGGAACAGCATCAGTTCAATAGCAGAGCATATTCTTAAGAGTAGTAACTGTGAGGTTCAAATCCTAGCAGTTTCAGGATTTTTTAAATGATTCTTAGGCAGTATCTCTAGAAACGGTCTGGAGAGCTACTGCAGAACATATGGGGCTGAACCAGTGATTTCAGTGTCAGACAGCTTCATATGGTCATTCTGTTCGACATATAAATTGAATGAATGAATGACAATGGTACTGCAACAATTTTTGCCATTAAACGTATTGTAGAAAGAAATAAGATCAAATCCGATTTTCTTAACCAGATGGTAAACTCATGATGGAACAGGAGATACAAGGGTGAAGTAGTTTAAGATGAGGTTAACACAACAGTAGACACATGTGTTGGGCATGGAGCAAAACATGTGGAAGAATACTACAGAAGCTAGCAGAATAAAACCCAAAGGAAGAATTGTGTCATTTCCTATAAAAGAGACTTCAAACCTTTGTCAAACAAGTGACCACCTTCTCTAGAGTGTACCAATTTAATCTGAGTAGCTCAGTCACATGAGAAATTAAATTAATAAAATGCTGTCAGAGCCATATGCTTTACTGTAGCAGGCTGCAACAACAGAGAATACAGAGGTTAAATAGCTAATATATAAAGCTTATTAATCAAAGTTGGTTTGATTTGCAGCATATCAACAAAGGAAACCATCAGAAAGATGTGCAGGATTTAAGAGCCCTTGTTGGAATAGAGAAGTTAAGGAAGAATAGGGACCGATAAATATTTTACAAAAATAGAGTTTTAAAATTTTAATCTGTAGTCTTTCATAAAACCATACTAATTTAGTGGATAGTTACTTTTTGGTAGCTTTGAAAATAAGACAAGGTACCAGATGGAAATATTTCATGATTAAAACATTAAAGTGAGATAGCAAAATTATTCAAGTTATTTGAGTCTTTTCAGACTTGAGGTGCTTGGGATGCTTTCCTGGTGTTTGGGGACAATTTGTATCTGAAAGTCAATGGTACTGCTGGGAATACCTACAAGGTTCTACAGCATGACAACATATAGCTAATTTAGACCAGCTTCTATTCACAAAGACATCCTTGTTCTTTGAGATATACCAGTGACATCATCATCCACATGACAGAAAGGAGACCACCGAAAACTTCCACTTGTACTTTGACAGTTTCCACCTCACCATCCACCTTTGCTTGCATCAGTTCACACATATAGACACAAGAGTATCATGGAATCAAAGCAGCAAAAACCAAGCAAAAAGCCATGAAAACTTAACTAGAAAAACAATTGTTAAAATCTAAGGCAATGTAACTCATTCCTTTAACTAGCCTGGAGCAAAATAAGGCATAGTTTATCAATATAAAGTCATATTTATTATACTTAACAAACAATTCTTCTTGTAAACCTTATAATTATATATAACCAGTGACAAGAGACATGAATAAGCAGTGATACTTGCAAATCCATGCTGTATATGAAATCATACAGGATTCCTGTGTATGTTGAAGTATTCAATCATTGTATAGTCATTTAATTAGTAGATATATGTATATTTTATCTCCTCAATTTGTGAACTCTGTTATTAGGCCAAACACATCAATAGAGTTTAAGGTTTTTTAAATTCGTTGTAGCCCTTCCATTAATGAGATAAAATTAGTAATCATGTGCTATAGACATTAGATAATTTTTTATCTTATGTTGTCTTTAGAAGGAGTGAGTTAACAATAGACTTGAGAAATGTTTACAATTTAAAAAATTAAAGAATGATTAAAATATTTCAATTTTAAAAAACCCTGTAACTCATGGCAAGCTAACTTTTCAGGTCTCTAGGGTAAAATTTATGCCTTTCTTCACCTTCTTTAAAATCACAAAATGAAGGTTTCAATGGTTATAGATTTTGTGCTATCTTACTCTGTGTATTTTAGATTTAAGGCCATATGTAATGCAGAATAGTTTCTTTATATAATGACAGAGGATTAATGAATGAAGACATAATTTTGTGGCAATTGCATTAGACAACTACTAATTATTCTAACAGATCTTGTATGTGTTCTGTGTATGAGCAGTTAGAAATGCCCAAGATGTGTGGCATTAAAGGAAAGTGGAGTTAATTAGTGCATGTGACTTTGCTCTGAGGCAAAGTTTTGTAATGTTCACATTTACTACATAATGCTGATCGCACATTTAAATATTGAGTAACTCCTACCAGTGTGAATGGAAATTGAAAGCCCCAAAGTCCTGCCCCACAATCTTACTCCTCTGTCAAGAGAATTTAGCTTTGGGACCATTGGAGCAGATGTACAGTCCCTGTATCTGGATTCAGGACTTGTGTGTTTATCCAGTGGTACATGCTGAAGCCTGGCACAATCACTTCAAGTACAGGAAATGCCCCCAAGGGAAAGGATTGACCCTCCCCTAGCACCCTGTACCATGATCTTGATCTGAACCGGGTTTCATGGTACATACACAGTTCCCCTTCCCTGACATGCAGACAGAATGTAACCTGTTTCAGCCATAAACCAGCCAATGTTTTTGTTAAGTGCTAAACTACTCCAGGATTGTTGTTTTTTGATCAAATATAAAGTGTCTGATTAAATAGTCCTTTTTGCCATTTTCTGTTTAACGGGGCTGACCAAAGTCAATCTGGAAGCTATTCATACAATAAGGACAAAATACTTCCAGACATCAGTCCCTGTTTGTCAATGAGCAGTTACCTATATAGTGATGGGAGAAGCGCTGGTTTTGTGAGGTTGGCTTCATGTGTGTAATTGCAGGTCAGCTCAACAGAATAAGTTGTAAGCTACCCTTTGTCACTTAACCATGTCTATCTCCAGTCCTTTAAAACATGATCCTGGTATCACTCTCTGGCCTAGTCTGACACATACATAACAGGGAATGATTGAAACTAGGTTAACTCTGGAAGTAAGTTGCTGAAGAAAATTGGATTCTTCTGTGAGACATGGCATCAGCAACTTAAAGACAGCAGAAGCACCAAAGTCGGCCCAGGCAGGTTGGGGAACACAAAATAAGAAAAGAGAGAACTATGAATTATGTACAAACGAGCTCATTAGAGCCTTGGAACGTCTTTTTAAAAGCGGTTGTGTGGAGGGGGAGCTGTTTCGAATGAAGAAGTGATAGGGAAAAAGAAATTAACTGGGTCCATAATTTCCCCCACTTTAAACTGCTTCTCTCTAAACAGCCCCCCCCCCCGCTTCAAATGTGTATTTGTCCTCCTAAATACACATTTTAAATTTTACATGTGAGGGGAATGCTTCAGGGAATATGATATGCCGCAGGCAAGTGGTGGGTACTTTTCCCCTTCCACAGTTTCTTTGTTCAGAATCTAGTTCTTAAGAAGTTGTTTTTCTTTTTCAAAAGGCCTGCCCCAATCTCTAATATGCTTGTTTAAGAAACAGCTAATTAGCTTCTTCCTCTCATGTGACTGCCCATCACCCAATCCAAAAGTGATTCATTATCAGTGCTGTCAATGGGATGCTGGAGCGGCAAAAGGCAAGGCAAATGCTGGGGACCAGGTTGCTCATTAACTTCATTAGAGAGACCCAGTCACATCAAAGGTAGGTGCATTGCTTCTGACCTGCTGATGCTCCAGAGAAAATGCAATGAAAACATGCATGAACTCCAGAGCAAACTTTCACTTCAGATGGGGGCACACTGGCCAAGTGACCAGAAACAGAGTATGCAACATTCAGTTAATTCCCTTCCATTCCTCAACCAAGGCCCAGGAAATGGTGTGATGAACCACTAGGATGACCAATGAGCAGGGAGTAAGAAGTCACAGGAGAGTAAGTAGGCTGGAGGCAGGGTTGTGGGGCCTATTGATAGTTGGGGGGTCCACAGAACTTAGGACCTAGTTGTGGCAGAGCTTTTTGAGTGTAGATGTTTATTTATTTAAAACATTTATACCCACCTTATTTCCTTGGATGCAAGCTGAATAACAAGGCACCAACAAAACACAGAAATTCTTTACAAAGGAGGAGGAAGAGAAAGAGAGGAAGGAGAGAGATACATAGATTTGAAAATACAGAAATAAATGTGATGAAATTGTTTACCCTCCTCCAAATGCCCTCTGAAACAGAACTGTTTTGCCTGCTTTTCTAAATGTAGTTTGTAAACATACCCTCCATACCTGTACTGGTAGGCCATTTCAAGGGACTGGACCCACCATAGTCAAAGCAGTCAGTGCCAAGAGAGAGCACCCCAAGGAGAAGGCAGTCTGGGGAAAGTGTAACTGGCATGTGGAAGTACACCAGGAGATGCAGTTCAAAGTTGGAACATAATAGGGCTGCCAAGTCTCCCAGTCTGGCAGAAGACCTCCAGCCTGGCAGCTCTGATCCCTTGCTGCCCCTTGGTAGGGTGAGGGGGGGGAAATAGAGGGCAATTCTGTGATGGCCTAGGAGATGTGGGTCCTTCACCTTCGCTTAATGAGGACCTGTCCAACCTAGGGTTGCCAGCTCCAAGTTGGGAAATTCCTGGAGATCTAGGGGGTGAAACCTGGAGAAAGGGGGGTTTGGGGAGGTAAAGAACCTTGGCATGGCATAATTCCATAGAGTCCATCCCCCAAAGTAGCCATTTTCTCCAGGTGAACTGATCTCTGTGGCCTGGAGACCAGTTGTAATTCTGGGAGATCTCCAGCCACTACCTGGAGGCTGGCAACCCTAGTCCAACCGTAGAAATCAAGGAAAGGTTTGTTAAACATTGAAATAATATTGCCAGCTTTCACAGTCACAGTACAGTCACAGTCTTGCTACCAACATTGGGTCTACTTGCCTGCTGTCTGCCTTCTCATGCTTTCTCAGCCCCTTTATATATCTATTTCTTCTTCCAAAGCACACAGCCCATTTCTAGGCTATTAAGTTTTTGCTTTCACTTTCCTTCCAGAAGATGCACTGATTATTCCACATCCTTTTGCTGAGATCTTCAACTGCAGCAGTTAGAATATTTGGTAGGGAGGGCGTTCAGACAGGCAAAAGCCAGTATTTAGCCTTCTTGCCACACAAAAACTAGGCACTGCAGGCAGAGAATGGATCTGCCTGATTGTTTAAGTTATTCACGCACAGTAACCTACAAGATAAACTGTGTTTCCTATGAGTGCAAAAGGGGGGTGGCGAGGAGAATGATAGAATTAAAAATGGACCAAGGGCACTGTTCAAAAAACCGTCTTGATTACAAAAGGCATTGTTGCAAAACTGGAGCAAACCTCATCCTATTTGAAATGAAAATAAAAGCATTCCCAAACATCCTGCACCAATGGTCATGAAGTGATCAGATTTTCTCACCCAAGCTAAATTAAATCCAGAGAGACTAAGCTCTGCCGAAAATAGTCTATTATGAAAGTGTTACATTTGCATAAAGCAAAGATAAAACTAATAGGCTTTTCTCACTCTTGAAGCGATTAAATTAAGTTAGTCACTCCCTTTAAGTAAGGTATAACATCTAGGAACCATTGCTGAAATATTTCACCAAACATGCTCATACCTTTTTTGCAATAAAGAGCTTTCTCACTTATTTTTTACTATTTCTATCATCAGATATAGATTGTCATAGGTTAAGCACAATGACAATCTAGCATCCTTAATGGTTTCACTAGCTGAGAAAAAGATCTTGGAATCCCTCACAGAAACTTGACAACAACATTATGTTTATTGCACAGTATAATTTGGGATAATTGATCTGGCCCATAATTATAAATGAATAAAAAGAGGTGAATATGAACATGCTAGTTTGGAAGTTTCACTAATCTTTTCCTGAATAAATTATACTTAATTTAGAAGTCCGAAAGAGCACCCCATCCCCTATTACCATATTTTGCTAAAAGTTTTGTATAGTCTTATGTAATGACTTTTAAGATACATGACCTGATTATCTTAGCTGCAAGCCATTAGTGTAACTCTCATCTATTAATTTGCCTATTTGAAACACATCCACAAATGGTATATGATCAATCCTGAAAATAATCAACTTGTTCTATACTTTTATATTTTTTTATTTTTTTTTTTAGGATCCTTCAAGTTTTACTTATTATGTGACAATATAAACAGCAGTTTGGTATTTGCTTTTCCTGTAAATTATTAGGCATCAGATTCCAATTTTGTGCCTAAAAACTGTCTTCTGAAAGCACTAAATAGTTATTTTGATTGTTTTAGTACAGAATTTAAACAGAAAAAAATCACTTTCAATCAACTTATTATAAACAGCTCTAATAATGTTACAGAATGTTTGTATAATCCTTTTTGCCAAAGATTGTTCTGACTTTTTCTTTCTCTAAATTTTTTATGAGAGTCTGTCTGGCTTTCCTGTGCTTATCTGTCTAGAAATATCTGTCACTCTCTTGATGTGACATCTGAATGGATCTTTATTGTATGGTAAAAATTCCAGATGGGTCTCTGTGTTAGTAGATTGCAGCAAAAATAAACCTGAATCATGTTACATCTTAAAGATTAACAACGTTATTCTCACATCAGCTTTTTATGGAATAGAGCCCACTTCTTCACATGCAATGAGAACTGTTGTATGGCTCAAGCTTCACTTTACATAAAGCTAACGAAAAAAATAGTAGTACAGCAGGCTGGAGGAAAGATGAGAATTGCATACAATCAAGCTTTCTAGAGGACACAAAGTTAATGAAAATTAAGGAAAACACTATATGTAGTACAGCGGTTTTCTAGATCTTGGGTTTTTCTCCATTTATTGAGTCTTAACTAAGAGCTCCACCTAATGGGATTAATAGGAATATATCCACTAAGGCTTTTTGTTTATATACAGAACATATCTGCCATGACCTGGATAGCTCAGGCAAGCCTGATCTGGTCAGATTTCAAAAGCTAAGCAGGGTTTTGGCCTCAGTAATTGGATGAGTAGTCCTCCAACAAAGACCAGGGTTGCAGACTCAGAGCCAGGAAATGGTAAACCACCTCTATTAGTCTCTTCTCATGAAAACCCCACCAGGGGTTGCCAGAAGTCAACTATGACTTGAAGGCACTCTCCATGACCACCACAGCACATATCTAGTAAATGATTCATTTTTATTTATAGTTTTTTATGGCAGGGGGATATATGCACAACCATGTATGATAGTGATGGGCTATCCCCATTGTGCAATTCAAAAAACCCATAGAGTAACCCTCCTAACTTTGTTTTTTGAATGGGGTTACTGCATTGAAGGAAAAAACTGATGCACGTGCATGAACAGACACCAAGGAAAACACCTGACATTTGGGTGGCAGCAACACAAAATCATATGAAAAATTCTGTGGCCTAAACCCACGGTAAGGAGAAAGGAGAGGATAGGGAATGAGGGAGAGGGGGAGGAGAATTTGGATGGTGGGGATTAGTTATTTGATGTTGCACCGACATGCGACACCACATCTGGCCCCAAAACTGGAAGTACTGTCATTGCATGCTCTAGAAATCACTTATTTATTTATTTATTTTATTTTATTAATTTAATTTAATTTATTTGGTTCCTATTCCACTCTCCCCACAAGTGGGCTCAGAGCAGATCACAAGATTTTAAAATGTACAATAAATATAATAAAATTTTGCAGCAATATAAACATTAATACCACATAAATTATAAAACAGCCTTGTACATTTTGCCCCACTGCCTCAGCCTAATAACCCGCAGGGTGGGGTGGCCAGTTACAGATGGTTACAGAGCCCAAGGGGAGCATATACTACCCCCATGGCAGGAGGCTGATACAATAGCTTAGGTGGCCCGCCCGCCTCAACCCCCATATGCTTGGTGAAACATCTCTGCCTTGCAGGCCCAGTGGAAAGATAGTAAATCCTACTGGGCCTGGGTTTCCACAGACAGAGAATTCCACCAGGTTGGGGCCAGGACCAAGAAAGCCCTCGTTGAGGCAAGGCAAACCTCCCAGGGACCACCAGCAGATGTTTATCTGCCAAACGGAGCAGTCTCCAGGGAACATATGGCGAGAGGCGGTCCCACAGGTATGCTGGTTCCAGTCCCCTAAGGGCTTTAAAGTTCAAAACCCAAACCTTGAATGTGATCCAGAATTCCACTGGGAGCCCTTGCAGCTGGTGCAAAACTGGTGTTATATATGACCGGAATGGAGTCCCAGTCAAAATATGTGTTGTTGCATCCTGGACCAGTTGTAACTTCCGGATCAGACCCAAGGGCAGCCCAGTGTAGAGTAAGTTGCAGTAGTCCAACCTGGATGTACCATTGCAAAGATCACCGTAGCTAGGTTGTGGACTGAGAGGTAAGGAGCAAGTTGCCTAATCTGATGAAGATGGAAGAACGCAGGTTTGGCAACTGCCATGACCTTGGGCTTCCATTGACAAGGAGATATCCAGGACTTTGCCCACTGGCCTAAGCATCAGCAATGTCCCATCAAGGGGTGGGAGATGGATCTCAGAACCTATCAAGCCATGGCCCAGGTAAAGGACTTCCGTCTTCATGGGATTCAGTTTCAGTCTGCTCTGTTTCAAGCAGCCAGTCAGAGCCTCCAAAGCCCTGGCCAAATTTTCTGGAGCACAGTCCGGTCAGCTGTCCATCAACAGATAGATTTGGGTGTCATCGGCATACTGATGACAGCCCAATCCAAAGTTCCTCACCAACTAGATGAGGGGACATGTGCAGATGTTAAATATCAGGGAGAGTATTGCCCCCTGAGGGATGCCACACACTAAGGGGTGGTGAAGCGATAACTGCTCCCCCAACACAACCCTCAGTCGCCAACCATGGAGAAAAGAGACCAAGCCACTACAAGGCAGTCCCATGAATCCCCACATCGGCGAGGTGGTGAGTCAACAGATCATAGTTGACTGCATTGAATGCTGCCGTGAGATCTAACAACACTAGCAGCCCCAACCCACCTCAATCCAAATGTCAGCGGAGGTCATCTGTGAAGGCGACCAGTGCAGTGATGACTTGCCCTGACATGATGACGCCAGTTCTGGTTTTGTGCCAAAAGTGACATTGCACATGGATGCAATATCAGATTCCCTCCTCATTCACTGCTTGGTGTCTTGCTGATTGGCAGTAGGGAATTGGGGAGGTGGTTGGGCTGGAAGGATGGATGCTATAGCAGGAGACCTAGCCTTCCCCTACATGGATCTCACCTGTGGTTATATTTGGCCAATTTAGATACTGAAAAAGGGAGAAGGTTTCAGAAGAGGAAAGTCTGAATATCACTTATTTAACACAATGTAGATTGTCTGGTGGCCTTCAAAAAGGTGTACACTAGCATGGCATGGCATGACAACTGACGTTTATTATGACACCTATATGCCACCACTCTCATACAACTGAATTTCCCTGCTGCTCCTTATTAACCAAGTCTGATAAAACATTCTAAGTAAGAATCTGTGTATTCCATAGGTCATCTTCAATTTTAAAACCTGGATTTTAGCCCAGCTGGTATGCATGATTTTTCATTTTGACCATTACATTTAAAGCATGAATTAAAATGTGTGCCATTTAAATCTTTGCCTCTTTTGAATATCAAAACCAGCTTTTCCAAACAGAATCAATCTGACCATAGGTGAGACGTAAGGGTTACATCTTCATGACTGATTTTATGTGAATGCATAACAGGATCATACATTTCCAAATTATGCAAGTGTAAATTAGCTGGCCATATCCATGTGCTTCCTTATTTAAGTGAAACTATGGAAGGATGCAAAGTTCTCCTTATCTTCAAATACTGAAAGGTCCAGAGATGACATTGTAAAAAATTGATTGAAAATGCACATGGTGGGAAGCAGGTGGCTACCCAAAGGCAATGCTTTCCACGTGGTTCCATTGAGAAACAGCAGCCATGCAGGTATTGTATTATAGGAGTCAAGCCTCAGAGCTAAAGTAGTTCTGAGGCCTCATTCATACCTTACAATAACAGCATGGCTCCTATTTCAAAATGGAACCATGCAGTCACCATTCCCTTTATGTGTGAGTGGCTTCCCACCATGTGCAATTTCAATCATGCCAGTACAATCTATCTTGTTTAAGTGCTAGTGCACTCGATATTGCTACACTTGCATGGGGAGTCACTTCAAACAAACACCATCCCATGTGGAGGTTTCAAGGGGCAACCGCATCATCACAGTAACAAGAATATAGATAGAGTCTATTCTGTCATGAAGCCCATTATATGGAAGTCAATGTCATTGATTTCATCTGCACTGTCTCCATGTAAATATGCCGAGGATCGGGCTTTTAGGTTCTTATTGTTTTCTTCCTCTCTCTTTTTTTTCAAACTCTCTTATACGGTGTTTTGAGTCCAGGAAACCAAATTCCTATAAAATATTCAATTTGTGGGCATATCACTAGTTTATAGAGTGCAAGACCTTCAAGAGAACTGTTTTGCATTTTTACTTTGCTGGGGCTGTGACAGTGCTATGAGTGTTAAATGGTCCAGAACTAAATTGAAGGCATGGCCATGCCCTCATGGCACAGAAAACTTTTTCTGACAGGCATGGAAAAGAGCTCCATTGGTATAATGGTTTCTTTATCTAGTGCGCATATGCAACGTTACCTTCAGAAGACTTCACAACCCCCTTCCCCCCACCCTTTTTTTTTTCACAAATGCACAGTTCACTGAAAAAGGACACCACATATTTCAAGTAAGGTGCAAGCAAAGGTGACATGCAATCTATTGGTGGCTCTTTATGGTCATATACCATGCAGACCTGACTGAAAGTCACTGTAATAATTTACAGATTATCAAAAAGTGCTTTTCCCTCTTGTGAACCTTCAGGTCTGTTAAGATGTTCTGACCCATGCTCCAAACTGAGTGTGGTTAAATCTGCAGAGACTATCTGTATATCTAGTATACTTTTATCATGCCCTGCCATCAAAGAGCTCTGGCTAATATACATGGCCCTTCCTTTTTATTCTCACAAGTTGTGAGAATAAACAACAAGTTGTGAGTCACAACAACCCTGTAAGAGGGTCGATAGTTAACCCAACAAGCTATGTGGCACAGTAGGGATTTGAACCAAAGTTTCTTGAATCCAAATAACCAGTCCTACAGCTGTTCCAAAGGTATATCTAACCAGATTTATGTTTATCATATTTTAATCCCACCCTGTCTCCCAGGAGTTCATGGCAGACATAGCTCTCCTCCATTCTACCCTCACAACAACCTAGCGAGGTAGAAAAGAGAATGACTTGTCCAGCTTCATGGTTGAATGGGGATTAGAACCCCAGTCTTCTTCTCAGGTCTAGTTTAACACTTTACCACACTAGTCCAACACTTTACCACACAGTCCCTGCACTTGAAAAGTCTGCCAAGATAAAACTTTACTTGACCAATAATTCTGTAAACCAACTGAAGCAAAAGTGAGCAGGCAGGAAATAGATGCCATTATAATAACGAAGTAATAATAATATTGTTCCAACAATTACAAACATGTGCCTTCTCTCATATGAGCCTCCCAAACTCTGCTCCAGAATTTTACCACTAGAAGCCACATAAGTGGCAACCAAATAACATAATTATGTATGAAATTTGTTTGATGTTGAAGAATTTTCTGTTTCCCAGTCATCGTCATGGTTTGAGGAACTGTATAATTAGTTGCGTGTGAAAGGTTTTCTATGAATGCTGAAACTGAGGAAAGGTTTCACAAAATTTTGTGATCTGTATATAGATCTTCTGGTTCAAAAAAAAAAAGTCCAGCATTCTAGACATAAACTTGAATCCCACCCAGAATTTCCTCAAGCATGAGATGATTTTCAACTCCCCAGCACATCAGCTTCAAAACCCCCAAAAATGCTTCTACTGGAAGATGGGGGACCCCAGGAATAGTTGGGGGGGGTCCAAAGTTCTCCTGCAAGAGACAGTATTGGCAAAAATCACCTCCCTTTGCTCTCATGGGAATTCTAGGCATGATACAAGCCATGGGCTACGACATGGCCTTTGCACGAATCCAAGTTCCTACTCGGATCCCAGTAGAGGTCTTGAGGACAAAGCTGTGGACTGTATGGATCCTGTTTAAATGGTGGGAGTTGCTTTTTCTAATCAGGGCTTTTTTTCTGGGAAAAGAGGTGGTGGAACTCAGTGGGTTGCCCTCAGAAAAAATGGTCACATGGCTGGTGGCCCCACCCCTTGATCTCCCGACAGAGGGGAGTTTAGATTGCCCTCCACGCTGCGTGGAGGGCAATCTAAACTCCCCTCTGTCTGGAGATCAGGGGGCGGGGCCACCAGCCATGTGACCATTTTCAAGAGGTTCCGGAACTCCATTCCACCGCGTTCCAGCTGAAAAAAGACCTGTTTCTAATAATGGAAATTTTAGGACTATTAATGTTCTTATGGAGTGCAAATTTTTACCTGTAGGTATACAACAGTTCTATCAAATGAAGTATCACAAAAAGCAAACATATTCCAGATAGACTGAAAGTGACTATTTTCACGAACTGCTGGAGAAATAAAAACTCATATCTCACGACTCTCAGTTCAGATAAACACAAAATGCCTATAAATATCTTTAATAAAGGGTAGTAGGGGATTGAGTATTATAATCTCTACTAAGTGTTCTTTCTGCAATTACATGTATATATTTATTCTTTCTATTTCTTCCTCCATTTTTAATCTTTATTGCAGTATTATGCATGACATTTCCTTGAACAAAGAATTATTAATTTCTAGATTAATTTATGTTTCCTTCACAGAACAAAAGATTCTAAATTTAGACTGACCTGTGAACAAGGACGATAATCCAGTACTGCTGAGACAGCTAACATGCTTAGAATAAAATGTGGAGGGGGAGGGGAACACTCTAAACTCAAAATACACTGTGTTCATCTGTGAGAAAAACAAAAGGGAGAAGTTAAGGAAAGTGCGGGAACCAAGCAACGCTGGGCTTCCCAAACGTGAGGGTACCCGCAGACTGACCCTCAGCATTCTTGCACTAAAGCACCTTTAAGGCAAAGCCTGTTGCTCCGTTGCATGATAGGGAGTTCCAGAGGGATGGAGTCTCCAAAGTCACTGACTCCAGGATTAACCAGGCTCTTCATAAGGCAAAGGGGAATTAGTCAAGGAGGACATGCTAGCTTTTGCCCCTCAGATTGAGAGGAGCAAGGTCAGGTAGAAAACAAGGGTGAAGGAAAACCCTTGCCCTCTGAGTCTGAAGCCTGGGTGGGTGTACTCAGTGCCCACTGTTGGCAAGAATCTGCCGGACATGGGCAGATATTCTACAAAAGGGTTTCCAGGGAATGGAAATACTATAATGATTCCTCTTTTTTTTATAAAAAAAAATTCCTCACAATGAGAGAAAATTATTGCAGTGACAGATATTTAAGTAATAAACCCTTTAATTTAGGCACTGGAACACATTTAATTTGAAACAAAAGCCATGTTCAGAAATAAATATTTGCACCCTGGTCTATTTATTTTACTTTATTTTTATTTGTTGTCATTTATAGACCACCTTTCTCACTGAGACTCAAGGCGGATTACACAGTATGAGATTAGTACAGTCAGTTTCAAGGACATTTCCATAAACACTGCCATAGGGTAAATGGACATAATTTACAAAGACATAGCATTAGTAAGAATCCATACAAAGTTGAAGAAATGTTGAAACAGAACATAACCAATTCTAGGGCTGACATTAGACCACATGAAGCACAAGCAGCTCATAGGAGCACATATTTAAGACAACAGGTAGTATGTAAGGCAACATAGTAGTGAAGTCTAAGGTCCTTAACTCATTAGTGAAGCATCTGAGAGCCCCTCCCTACAGTACGAAAGTCTTTTTGAATAATTTGGTTTTGCATCGTTTGTGGAAAGCAAGGTAAGTGGGGGCTCTCCTGACCTCCTCAGGCAGGCCATTCCACAGGATAGGGGCCACCACAGAGAAAGCCCATGTATGGGCTGCTTTTGATTTCATCCATGTGCAAGGTGGCACATGTAGGGAACCCTCTTAAGATGAGTGAAGTTGCTGTGGAGGAACATAGGGAGGGAGTCAGTTCTGTAGGTATGCTGGGACAAGGCTGAGAAGAGCTTTGTATGTGATACCTTGAACTGAGCATGATAGCTGATAGGTAGCCAATAGAGTGACTGCAGAATGGGGGTGATGTTCATGCTCCTGCTTGCTCCTGATAGCAGTCACGCCACAGTGTTTTGCACCAACTGGAGTCTCCTAGTTACTTTGGATGGGAAACCTATGTATAGTGCATTACAATAGTCAAGTCTTGATGTTACCATAGCATAGTAACATATATGCATATATACCTAGAAGAAAGCCCCACTGCAGTCAATAAGAGCTATTTTTACATATGCATAATATATACAATGCAATCTCAGGTGTATTTATTAAGAACAAAATCTCATACAATTAAATGGATCTTATTTCCACGTAACTATCCTTAAGGTTGCTGTCTTACAAGTGATTATACTTGACTATAATTACTGGGTATGCAAGAATGTTGAAAGTAAAATTTTAACAGCACTTGTTATATCTTGACCAAGAAAACTCTCCACGTTTTTAGAATCATAGAATCATAGGATTGGAAGGGACCTCTAGGGTCATCTAGCCCAACCCCCTGCACACTGCAGGAAATTCACAACTACCTCCCCCCCCACACCCCAAGTGACCCCTGCTCCATGCCCAGAAGACAGCAAAACACTGCCAGGATCCCTATCCAAACTGGCCTGGGGGAAATTGCTTCCTGAGCACAAAGTGGTGATTGGCATTACCCTGGGCATGAAAGAAGGGACCACGAGAACTAAGCACTGATGTAACCCTTCCTGCTCTCCCTCTCATGATCTGCCTAGGTTCATAGAATCAGCATTTCTGTCAAATGGCCATCTAGCCTCTACTTAAAAACCTCCAAAGGCGAGCCCACCATCTCTCAAGGAAGCCTGTTCCACTGGGGAACCAGTCTAAGTTCTTCCTAATGTTTAGCTGAAAACTCTTAATTTAATTTCAGCCTTTTGGTTCTGGTCCGACCTTCTGAGGCAATGGAAAACAACTCCATCCTCTATATGCAGAGGAGTTAGCCGTGTTAGTCTGTGGTAGCAAAATCAAAAAGAGTCCAGTAGCACCTTTAAGACTAACCAATTTTATTGTAGCATAAGCTTTCGAGATCAAGTTCTCTTCGTCAGATGCATGATACAGAGACTGTATCATATGATATGATACATATCATATGCATATGATAGCCCTTCAAGTATTTGAAGATGGTTATCATATCACCTCTCAGTCGTCTCCTCTCCAGGCTAACATACCAAGCTCCTTCAACTTTTCCTCATAGAACTTGGTCTCCAGACTAGAGATTGGCACAAACAGCAATACAAACTAAAAAACCCCACGAACAGCCCAATCTGCTGTTCACGAACAAACTGTTCATGAGGCCCCATTCTAAACGAACAGATGGTTGTTGCAAGCCTCATTCGTTGCTGTTCATTGCTGTTCGTCAAGCCAGACAGTCTGGCACCTGCAATCAATTCCCTTGGCAACTTAGGCAGGGATTGTCTGAACTCTGTCTAAACTCCTGCTGTTGCCCTGGAAACCCGAATCTAAGCCCAATGTAGCTTGATAGGCAGGTCTTCCTTCCAAGTGTGGACTGGAGCTCCAAATTTGTTACAAGAGGAAAAGACCAGGGGGGAGGGGGGCTCCCAGCTCTGGCTTTCAAGGAGAGACAGCTGCTGTTAGAGAGACAGGGTGAGTGCACTGGAGCTTGAATTTTCTTTGTGTGTGGTGGGATAGGGATCTACCCCTTCAGGTTCCAGGGCTGCTGCCAGGCTCTGGGGAAAAGCTATTATTTATTATTGGTACCTTTCCTGCTGCCTGCTCAGGTAGGGTTTCTGGGAGTGGTACAGTAGGGATCTTGATGGCTGGAGGAGTGCCTGCTGGCCCCCACGAACAATTAACATGTTCGTGAACAGTATCATGTATGTCAATGTTCATTGTTCGTTATTCGTAGATGGCAACAAACAATGAACACCATGTTCAGGTTTTTTTTCTGTTCGTGCCCATATCTACTCCAGACCCCTCACCATCTTCATTCTCCTCCTCTGGACACATTACAGCTTGTCTATATCCTTCTTAAATTGTGGTCCCCAAAACTGAACACTAGGGGTGTGCAAAGGCACTCTGTTTCGTGTTTCTTGTTTCGGGTTTACCCGAAATAAGAATCTGTTTCGGAAACAGCAAAACCCGAAACGGCTAGCCATTTCGGGTTTAGCGTTTTGGGTTTGTTTCGGGTTGTTTCGGGTTTCTTTCGGGTTTTTTCAATGGGGAAATGCCTCCGTCTTCCCAGACGCCTGGGGGAGGCATTTTCCCACCAAATCAACCCAGAATTGGTGGGGACCTTCCTCTAACTCCTCTCTAACAACCCCCCAAGTTTCAGACCGATTGGACTTTGGGGGGCCCTATCCTCGCATAAGAAAGGGAAGGGTGAGCATATTGTTAGCTTGCTGCTGCTCATCTTCTTCTTCATTATTTCCTATGGGGAAAAAATGAAGAGTCAGGCTTCCTTTGCCAGGGGTGGCATTTTGCATGCAAAATGCCCCCCAACCCTCTGGGGCCCTTCTCCCACCCTTCCTCCCACCCCCACCAAGGCTCAGCCTGCTCCCACTTGGGGGGGCATTTCATGGCCTCCCCAAGTAGGTGCTCTTTTCTCTACTACTTACAGCTGGGGGAGGCTTGTCTTGCCAGGGGTGGCATTTTGCATGCAAAATGCCCCCCACCACCTCAGGGGCCCTTCTCCCACCCCCCACCAAGGCTCAGCCTGCTCCCACTTGGGGGGGCATTTCATGGCCTCCCCAAGTAGGTGCTCTCAGACCCCAAAGTCCACCCCTTACAGCCCCACACAAACCCAATTCCCCCCAGCTGCCACACACAGACCCAAATCCTCACATTAGCCCCTCACAGACCCAAATCCACCCCAGCAGCCCCACACCCATAACCCCAGGAACAGGCTGGCAAAGGCCAGCCCTCTCCCTTTGTTCCCTATGCTGGGAACTTCTAAACTCTCTTTCCCTGGGCAATTCTGCACAGCCCAGGGGTGCCACAATGGTGGGCACACTTCTGAGTGCCAGCTGGTCCCTGTGAAAGAGCACCTGAACCGCAGACACCCTCCCTCAAATTCCCCCACCACCTACAGAGATGGCTGGCCAGCCAGCCCCATTGTTCCCTAAGATGGGAACCAACTGCACAACAAAGAATAAAACACAAACAACACAAAATAAAGTTTTTTAAAAATTATTTTCTCCCTTTCAAAGTACAAGTAGGCAAAGCATTATGACACATTACACCAGCAATCTCCCACACAGAAAAATAACACAACTCACTTAACATCAGAGAATCACAAAGCACAATTCCTGTCAAAAACACTTTATTTCTTGAACAGCTTTAGGTTACACAGCAGGGGGGCACACCAAAGGGCATTCCAGCATTCCAAAAATAACACAACTCACTTAACATCAGAGAATCACAAAAATGCAATTCCTGTCAAAAACACTTTATTTCTTGAACAGCTTTAGGTTACACAGTAGGAAGGCACAACAGGGTATGATAGCAGTGTACTACACAATACAACCCACTTCACCGTTTTTGACAGCAATTGTGTTTGGGTGATTCTCTGATGTGAAGTGAGTTGTGTTATTTTTGTGTAGTACACTGCTTTCATGCCCTGTTGTGCCTTCCTACTGTGTAACCTAAAGCAGTTAAAGAAATAAAGTGCTTTTGACAGCAATTTTTGGGGGGATTCTTTAATGTGAAGTGAGTTGTGTTATTTTTGTGTAAGATACTGCTGCCATGCCCTTTGGTGTGCCCCCCTGCTGTATAACCTAAAGCTGTTCAAGAAATAAAGTGTTTTTGACAGGAATTGTGCTTTGTGATTCTCTGATGTTAAGTGAGATGTGTTATTTTTCTGTGTGGGGGATTGCTGGTGTAATGTGTCATAACGCTTTGCCTACTTGTGCTTTGAAAGGGAGAAAATAATTTTTAAAAAACTTTATTTTGTGTTGTTTGTGCTTTATTCTTTGTTGTGCAGTTGGTTCCCATCTTAGGGAACAATGGGGCTGGCTGGCCAGCCATCTCAGTAGGTGGTTGGGGAATTTGAGGGAGGGTGTCTGTGGTTCAGGTGCTCTTTCACAGGGACCAGCTGGCACTCAGAAGTGTGCCCACCATTGTGGCACCCCTGGGCTGTGCAGAATTGCCCAGGGAAAGAGAGTTTAGAAGTTCCCAGCATAGGGAACAAAGGGAGAGGGCTGGCCTTTGCCAGCCTGTTCCTGGGGTTATGGGTGTGGGGCTGCTGGGGGTGGATTTGGGTCTGTGAGGGGCTAATGTGGGGATTTGGGTCTGTGTGTGGCAGCTGGGGGGGAATTGGGTTTGTGTGGGGCTGTAAGGGGTGGACTTTGGGGTCTGAGAGCACCTACTTCGGGAGGCCATGAAATGCCCCCCCCAAGTGGGAGCAGGCTGAGCCGTGGTGGGGGTGGGAGGAAGGGTGGGAGAAGGGTCCCAGAGGGTTGGGGGGCATTTTGCATGCAAAATGCCACCCCTGGCAAAGGAAGCCTGCCTCTTCATTTTTTCCCTATAGGAAATAATGAAGAAGAAGATGAGCAGCAGCAAGCTAACAATATGCTCACCCTTCCCTTTCTTATGCGAGGATAGGGGAACCTGGTTTGGGGGGCCATAACATGGCCCCCCAAAGTCCAATCGGTCTGAAACGTGGGGGGTTGTTAGAGAGGAGTTAGAGGAAGGTCCCCACCAATTTTGGGTTGATTCGGTGGGAAAATGCCTCCCCCAGGCGTCCGGGAATACGGAGGCATTTCCCCATTGAAAAAGCCCGAAAGAAACCCGAAACAACCCTAAACGTTTCGGGTTATTTTGTTTCGGTTAACCTGAAATGTTTCGGGTTTCCCAAAACGTTTTGGATAACCCGAAACAACCCGAAACAAGTTTGTTTCGGGTTTCTTTCGGGTTTCAGAAACCCGAATTGCACACCCCTACTGAACACAATACTTTAGGTGAGGTTTAACCAGAGCAGAGTAGAGTGATACCATCATTTTGTGTGATCTGGACATGATGCTTCTGTTGATACAGCCCAAAATCACATTTGCCTTTTTAGCTACCACATATCACTGCTGACTCATGTTCAGTGTATGGTCTACTGAGACCCTAGATCCTTTTTGCACATACTACTACCAAGACAGCTCTACAGAATGCAGCTCTATAGGTGAAGCTAAGCAGGTCAGTCTCTGACCTTCTAAAAACCAGAGGCAAGCTACTTTAGGTTCCTGGAGGAATAGCTGCATTTCAGCATTAAAATACTAATATACAAAGCTTAACCCTGGGCCCTAATGAATCACTTGGCAAAAATAGCTTTAAGAGAAAAATTTCTGAGTGATGTTTTTGAGGAGTCTGTGTGACTATTTACTTAATGCTGTGTCACATGAATATCTTCATAAGGCTTTTGCACATACAATTCTATGTAACATGGGATTCTTGGCAGAGCTTTAACACGCATCCCAGTCCTAGAATGGGGACTTATTTATTTATTTACTTTATTTATACTCCATTTTATTTATATCCCACCTTTCTCCCCAATGAGGACCCAAGATGGCTTATATAATTCTCCTCCATTTTCACAATAACCCTGTGAGGTAGGTTGAGAGTGTGTGACTGGCCCAAGGTCACCAACAAGTTTCAGCACCAGAGTGGAGATTTGAACCTGGTTCTCTCAGATACTAGTCCAACACTAACCACAACACCACACTGGTTACCTGGTAAACAGAACTGTACTTTTGCATCTCGATTTATTGGGAATATCATTTATCCATAAACACTCTGGCCCAACTTACAGACACCTGGGTTTGCAACTTCTCCTTGTCTCTGTCAGTCTGTTTCCATAAAAGTAGTTCCATAAGAGATTTTGGTTGGCAATCTCTGCTCCTCTGCCTCCACCTCCCACAATTTCTACCAGGCAACTTTGATCATTCATTCATAAAGTGATTCATTCATACATATAGTCATCACTGTGACTAAGAGGTGATTCAGGCATTAAATAAAATCGTGGTTTAATTCGTTTGGGAGTGTACCCCTTCAGACTGCAGATGAGGGCATGTTTAAATGTCCTTCATGTAAAGGGAAAAAAAACCTTTCTGCACACAGAAAACAAGCACATTAGAGGAAAGGCTTGGCTGACAACTAGCTTCCCACAAGCAAGGATTATGTTGTATATGATAGGACATTAACAGTACAATCCTAAGAAGAGTTACTCCAGTCGGAGACCACTGAAATCAATGGGCTTAGGCTGGAGTAACTCTGCTTAGGATTGCACTGTAAGTCATGCAGTCTCCAACAAGTCTAAGGGTGCATATGGACGTACTTGATTTCAATAGTGAGCTTGCTGTAGGAGTGCACTCACTGCTTATCTGAGATTCGTGCAGCCTTCTTGAAGGCCCAGCTTGAGAGGAATTTATTTCTCTTGAGCAGAAACCACATGTGCACAATGCTGATTAGCTGGCCCTTATCATGAAATAACTGCCCCTTCGTTATCAGGCAGGATTTCAAAGTTTAAATAAACAGTGAAAAAGGCTTTATTTTTTAAACAAACTTTAAAAAGGATAATGCTGGATGAGTTTGGCGGGGGAACAGGGAGAAGATAATCTGCCCTGAGCATGTCTGGGCACTTTTGGTACTGACAGTATATGCGTGTTTGTTGTGGATGTGATCTAATGTTTACAGAACAGGTAATCAGCAACTGAACTTACCTTGCTGATTCATATGCGATTTAAAATCTGCATTCCTAAAATGAATAGTATTGTGAGAGGTTTCGTGTCCATGCGGTTGGAAGAAGTTAGCACAACAAATTGTGAAGCTGCCCTGTTTATTTATTTACTTTGTTTACAGAAGTAAAACATACAAAAATAAAATAAAAGTGTACCCTTCCTTCCTACCCAGTGGGGACCCAAAGTGGCTTACAATGTTCTCTCCTCCATTTCAACCTTGCAGCAAACCTGTAAGGTAGGTTAAAATGTGTGACTGGCCCAAGGTCAATGAGCAAGCTTCTATGGCAGACTGAGGATCTGAACCTGGGTCACACAGATCCTAGTCCAGAAGTCTCCAATCTTTTTGAGTTTGTGGCCATTTTGAAGGGTGGTGGTGAATGCCATCCTAAAATAGCTGCCACAGGAGGTAGAGTCAAACTCCAAATGACTGCTGCAGGATGTGGCGCCAAACAGAATGCCTCCCTTCTTGCAACTTCTGGTAAGAAGAAAAACTTGAAAAGGCCAGCGAGTGACTGGAAACTGGCAGGAGTCCGGGGGTGGGGACATGGGATGACACTGTCAGTGATGGTATGACATCACACCTTTCTACAAATTTCTGGGAATTTAGGCGATCGCTAGAGCAGACTGACATTACTTCCAGTCATGTTCATGTGGATGTTTTTTGTTTTTTGCAATTTCCCCCCTTCTAGCCACAGGTGCTGCAGTGGGAAAAAGGAGCCAGGAAAATGGTAGCCCATGGAACCAAACATTGACTAAGGAAAATACAAGTTTTTTGTGAGGCAGCCATGGCACTCGTGATGATGTCACTTCCCAGAAGTGATGTCATTGCATAGGCCCAGGAGCATGCGTACAAGAAACTGAAGAGAAGGAAGATGCCTGGTCCCCCACCTCCTGCTGGGAGGACAGGGGGACCTGGCAACCCTAAGCGTGATGGAATATCTCTGGAACACCAATATATCTCTTAGTCATGCAGGTGTACCTCTGTATTATGCTGGCATGGGACTTGGTTGCCATCATAAGCAGTTTAAATGGATTGAGAAAGTGACCAAACGTGTAGTTAACAGTGATCTGATAGCCATTATATACTTGGACTTTCAAAAAGCTTTTGACAAGATTCCTCACCAAAGTCTCCCGGGTAAGCTTAGTGGTCATGGGATAACAGGATAGGTCTTTGTGGATTAAAATTTGGTTAAATGAAAGCGAAGAGTAGGAATGGAGGGAAGTAAGCAGTGGGATCCCACAAGGATAGGTTTTGAGGCTGATGCTATTTAATTCATTCATAAATGATCTGCAATTGGGGGTGAATAGTGTAATGGCCAAGTCTGCAGATGACATGAAACTATTCAGGATGGTGAAAACCATATCTGAATGTGAAGGGCTCCAGGAGGATCTTCACAAATTGGGTGAGTGGGCAACTATGTGGCAAATGAAGATCAATGTAGGGAAGTGTAAAGTGGTGCACAATGCTACAAAAAATCCCAACCCCAAGTCTCCAGGGCACTGATTTCTGTCATCTGTAGATCAGTTGTGATTCCAGGAAATCTCTGTGCTCCACCTGGAGGTTGGCAAGCCTACTTGCTCTGTTAATGAATTATCCCCCCCCCCCACCGATGTACTCAGCCATGAAGCTCATTGGGAGACTTTGGGTCCAATTACTTTTTCTCAGCCTAACTTACCGTATAGTGCTATTGCAAGGATAAAACAGAGAAGAGTATATGCTTCCTGAGCCCCTTGGGGGATGTGTTAGATAACAAGGTAGCAGATCGCTTTTTCCCTTGAAGGCTGTGATAAAGTAACCTAATTCTGCTTTCGTATTTCAAGTGCACTCTTTACAAAATTATTCTTGAATTTTGATAGAATTTGGTGGTAAATTTTATTTCATTAGCTCAAGGTCAAATATGCTGCTAGAAATGGCTAATTATTTCTGACATAAGCTAGCCAGGAAATCTGTATTCCATTACATTGCGTGCTAATTAGGCTAAAAGTGAAGTAAAATCATCAGTTTGATGACTCCTGCAATGTCTATTAGCAAACTGGAACCAAACTATGTCTTGAGATGGATTTCAGTGTCAGAACTGTGCAGATAAAAATCAGATGATACATTCTACTTTGAATATAAATGATTTTAATTAGGAAATAGTTAAGAAGCCTGCAATGTTTAAATCAGATGTAGCCTAAGGGTGAAACAGGTTTTTTTTTATAAAGCATAAATGCTGGTTTTCATGAAATGCCACATGAGTGGGTATGAGAAGTTAGCATTCAAAAGGTCTTTTCACATTAATATTAAAATATTTTCCTGATTATGGCATTTTCAGATGGACAGTTTTGGCACTTCAGCTATACATAATGAAAATGTGTGTTCCTATTATGGGATTGTGCACTACATGCAATCCTCCTTATACATAGTGGCCATCTTTGTTTAAACAGGGGAAAGGATGTATCTTTATTTATTTAGATTCCCCTTTTCTCCCAATAGGAACTCAAAGCAGCTAACAACATTATTCTGCACCCTTCTCTTTTACATTGTGAGGTAGGTTAGAATGAGTGTGTGTGCCTGGCTCAGGTCCAAGCTTCCAAGTCAGAGTAGGGGTTCAGGCCTGGGTCACCCAGATCCTAGTATGACACTCTGACCATAACAATATGTACATACATGTTCCATGTAGTGTTCTATATGTTCCATACATGTACATTTTCCATACAATGTACAGTACAATAACAGTCCCATTGAAAGACCCTGACACTACACAACATCAATGTCACTAGCTGTTCTGCAGAAGAAAGAAAAGTAAATAAAAAGTAAACAAAAATACAGAGCCGAACTAGACGAGAGGAATTACACAAGTCTATGCGAGTGGCCAGATTTGTTTTTTTCCCTTACCTTCCCATGTCTCTTTTACCCCTGATGAACTTGTGTCCGTGGCTCTGCTCTGTGCACATGTCAGTAAAAAAGCAGTTTACAGTGGCATGTGTTTGTGGACCATATCACTGAGTTGCCGTTGCAGAGTGGTGATTCTGTTTTGCTTCCACTTCCCTCTTCCTGCATAGAAAGGCAATAGGGAACAGGGAACAGTTATAGGGGATGGTTTAAGCATGCGCAAACTGGCGCAAACTGGTGCAGAAGAAACCTGTGCAAGCACAGACATAGGATCAAGAGCAGTCCAGCCATGCTGGCAAGTGTACAGGAAAGCAATGGGGAGACACGTGTAAGTCCATTCACGTGTCATTTGCGTGTCATTCATATTGTGTAATTCAGCTCACATAAACATAGAAATAGAGAACTGAAGGGATCCCAAAGTTCATCTAGTCCAACCCCATGCACAATGCAGGAAATTCATAGCTACCTCCCCTCTACTCCTCCAGTAACCTCTGTTCTATGCCCAGAGGAAGGCAAAAAAACCTCCAGGATACCACGGTACATAAACAATTAAAAACAAAGTTAAAAATCTTGAGACCTAGTAACATCAGTTACACAGAGTCACAAAAATGTTGGCACGTATACAAGAACCAGGTCACAAATTGATTGCAAATATACAGAGACCAAACACGTTTCTGTCCTCTGGGCCTTACTTTTGCATACTGACTAACATAGGAACAAACACTTAGAATACAACTCTGGTTCAGGACAGAATGCTACTTGAGCACCACTTCTGTGGAGTGAGGCCCCTTAAGAAAATATTAACAACCAGTGACTTATAATAGGGGCTATAAATGTTCCACATTAAACTACCTGGCCTGAACCAGCAACATTTTATGTTTATGAGCCATAATTTATATGTGTGTATAATAACAAATCTGATGGCATTTCTGGTGATGTTACTTTCAGTGACATCATTGTGCAGGAGTACGCGTGCACTTAACAGCGGGTCAATTTGCACCTCAAACAGGTCTAATTCGGCCTACAGTGCAGTGCGGGAGTGCTCTTGGGATGGCGTGATGATGTCACTGATGTCATCGCAACGCTGGGAGGCCCGTTCTGTGCCTTTCTCCCTACCAGCCAGGTGAGTGGTGCCAGGGGGAGGAGGGTGAAAGCGGGGGATCCCCTGTCCCCACCAGGGAAATAGAATCCCTACTGGTAACCCTACCCCAAAGCAAAGGTTGACATTACCCTGAGCATGTAAGAAAGGGCCACGAGAGCCTAGCACTGGCTCATCCCTTCATGCACTTCCTAATGTTTACCCCAAAATTCTTTTTCTTTCATTTTAACCCATTGTTTCTCTTCTGGGGCAACTGAAAATAACTCTGCTCCATCCTCTACATGAAAGCCAGGCAAGGAGAAAACAGGCATGTGAGCAGCAGTTAGAGGACGGATGATTGTACAGTCACTCAAGGCAATCCTGCCATCTTCCCAGTATCTCTCTGAGGAAAGGCACCAGTCTGGCAGGTTGGGACTCTAGGTTTGAACCTCACACAGAAGGCTTCCTTTATGTAGGCAAAGGGAATGTTTTGATTAGCCACAGGATGCTCAGCAAAAAAATAAAGGGAAGAGGACAGACTGGAAATCACACCTCACACAGCTGGGGCAGTCCTCTTGACCACAAAGTTTACATTTCCTCCCTCTTCCAGATTAAGGATGTCACTTGAGGATTCCTTGTTTAAAGTCCCCCAAAATCTTACAGCTGATGCCGTATGTTTTCCAGTGTCATTAATCCACCTGCTCATCTCGGCCCAGCACAGAAAAGAGGAAAGTGCCATCATTATGAGAATGTTTGTCTCTAAGATTCTCTCTAGGTAACATTATCATTTATACCATTAGAATTAAAAGGTTTCTGTCCGCCATTTAAAATATGGAACTGATACTTAGCTAAGTATAGAACTCTGACAAATTGGCTCCAAAGAATGAGAGGGAGAACATTAATAATATGTAATAGGATAAGAATGCACAAACAGTTGATATGCACAAAAATCTTCTCTTAGACCCCACTTCTTTTATACCACACTGTAATAGCACAGGACACTTAATAACTGAAAGAATTCTTTCTCTTGGACTGACATGGCAAGGCAACTGATGCATAAAAAACAAATTTCACTGATCTTTTATTTTCTTGTCTCAATAGTATAAGAATGCATTATAAGTTATTCCAGTACTGCATGAGAATCAGTTTGGTGTAGTAGTTAGGGTGTCGGACCAGAATCTGATAGGCCCAGGTTCAAATCCCTACTCTGCCATGGAAATGCATTGGGTGACCTTGATCCAGTCTTAACCTAACCCACCTCACAGGGTTGTTGTGAGGATAAATGGAGGAGAGGAGAATGATGTAAGCCACCTTGCATCCTTCATGGTGAGAAAGGTGGGGTATAAAATAAAATAAAACAAAGGCAAGAGATGAACAGAGGTGGATAGCCATTGCATATCTCAATGTAGAGGCCCTGGGCTTCCTTGGTAGCCTCTCATCCAAGTACTAAACAGGGCTAATCCTACATAGCTTCTGAGATCTGACAAGACTGGGCTAGCCAGGGCCATCCAGGCCAGGGGATAAATGTATATAGCATCAGCAATTTTACATTTATTGGATAGCCCAGTAGAGCCTGATCTCATCAGATCTCAGAAACTAAGCAGGATCAGCCTTGGTTAGTAATTGGATGGGAGACCTCCAACAAAGACCAGGGTTTCTCTGTAGAGGCAGGCAATGGCAAGCCTCCTCTGTTAGTCTCTTGCCTTGAAAACCCCAGCAGGGGTCGCCATAAGTCAACTGTGACTTGAGGACAGGATTTCATTTCAACTCAAACTGAGTTCTTTAACAATACCAAAAGGTGATGCTAAAAGTGCTTTAAAAAAAAAGAAGAAGAAGTGATTAAGCCATCAAAGAAATCTCAGTGATTGTATGTACAGGAGCTATAAAGGGATGCAAGTTTATACAAATGGGATCTTCATGCAAGCATGGCATAGCTATAATCCCTAGCAGCACTCCCGCATGTGTGAATCAGGCCTGACAAACATCTTATAGTGCAATCTTGAGCAGAGTTTTCTCTTCTAAGCCTACTTACTTCAATGAACTTAGGAGGGTATAACTCTGTTTAGGATTGCACTGGCAGATACTTACAGAACAATCCTAAGAAGAGTAACTCCAATCTAAGCCCGTTGAAGTCAAACTCTCTTTAGGATTGCATCAAAGCAGAGACATTGGGTAAGCATTGCTTAGGTATACAGATGCAATCCTAAATGCAATCCTAAAGAGAGTTTGATTTCAACGGGCTTAGATTGGAGTTACTCTTCTCAGGATTGTTCTGTAAGTATCTGCCAGAGCAAATCTGCCAGTGCAATTCTGCACATTAAATACTACTGCACCAAAGTGAATGGTTCGTAAATATCAGAGCTATTATGTAACTAAATTCATTTTCAGGAAGGAGCACGAGAGAGTTTTTGGATACAGTAAAGAAGTGCTCTAATATACTATTAATTGAGTAAAATGCTGCTTGCTCCCAAGAACCCTGAATGGTTCCTGAGGGATTGACTGTTGGCATCCTGGGCTAATATATTGCATAATGTTTTATAAGAATTTTAAATATGCTTGAGCAATTGCTGTGTCATTACGTCTCATCATTCAGCATTTGCATTTATTTTAGAGTAGCCGCTCTGCTTTTTTCAAAAGTTAATAATAATATGGGGTCTATGTTGTGGTTTGCTTAAGTAGACAAACCAGGCTATACATCACAGAGCTTAATGAATTGTAGTGCTTCCAGTTCTATCACTGAATGTTGACCTTCAAAACATAGATAGTGTATACTCTTAACTCTTTCTTAGGCTCAAGCTCCTGCTAAAGATATCATGCTGATTTTGATGGGATTCCAGTGAGCCAGTATGTATAAAAGTTCTATGATTTGGATAGACTTGCTTGAGAGATTAACATAATCCACATCTTAAACTTCTCAGGTAATGAAAGATTTCCTGCAAAAATACAGTGTATTTGGCCATTACCACTTTCTTTTTGACATCCCTTGCCATTCACAGGTTCATTTCCCTCCTTATATGTCAGATATAGGTTCCATGAACAAAACATACTGTCAAGAAAAAAATATTAAAAATTAGTCTCCTGGAGGTGAAGGAGACCATGAAACCCTGTAACTTTTTTTTTTGAAAGAGCCTGGCTTGAAAAGATAATGTCAGCCAATGAATATATGGCATTTCATTACTCTTACTGTCAAATGTGAAAAAGATACTTAAATTTCATTCTTAGGTCCTCTTGAAATATCAAATTTTTGACAACCTCATAAAATGCCACTGATTTTTGAAATGCCAGTTAGTAAAATATGTGTGTTGGATCTGAAATCTATGAACACATTTGTGAAGGTGAGTTTCTTTCTTTCTTTTCATTCCACCTTTCCTATAAGAAGTATAGGGTAGCGTGCCTCTCCTGTCTTCCATTTGATCCTCATGACAACCCTATGAGGTAGGTTAGACTAGAAGAGAGTGACTAGTCCAAGGTCTTCATGGCAGAATATTGATTTTAACTCGTGTAAAGATTTGTTCCTAGTCCAACAACCACTACAGTGCACGACACTGGCTGAGGCATAATGGTTAAATGGTTGGGTTACAAATCAGCACTCTGCTGATTCGACTGCAACTACTGCCATGAGCTCTGCAGGTGGCCTTGGGTAAGCCACTCCTCTCAGCTCCAGCTCCTCAGCTGTATTGTGAGGATAACAACAACACCGTTCATTGCTCTGAGTGGGCATTAACAGCCCAGAAGGATTGGTCCTGAAACGGCCAGGATCAGGCCTCTGATGGGTGGTAGATCACTCTCCCACTCAGCAGTGGCCCAATCCTGACCATTCTGGGCCCCTTTTAGCCATTTTCAGCCCTTTTTTGCCATTTTGGGCCCAATTTCGGCCCTGAATGGCCAGGATTGGGTCCAAAACAGCCAGGATAGGTGATGTCAGGGGGTGGGGCATATGCAAATCAGTTATGCTAATGACACACTTCTGGTGTTGTGGAGGGGTGTGGCATATGCAAATGAGTTGTGCTAATGAATTATGCTAATGAGTTCCTGCAGTTCTTTTTCTATGAAATGACCCCTGGCTATGACAATCAACAAGTCCCAGGGGCAGATACTGAAGGTGGCAGGAATTGACATGAGGGAGGACTGCTTCTCACATGGGCTGAGAAGCAGTCCTCCTGTGTGGCCTGTTCCAGAGTGAGCTCACCCAGCAGCCTGGTGATCCTAGCACCTGAGGGGAAAACCACCGATGGGGTCTACAAAGAGGTCTTTCAGTAGAAAAAAAAGGTTGTGCGTATTTTTCACTTTACTTATTGTACTTCAATCTTTTCCTTTTAAAATCTCTTCAATAAATGTTACGTTTCAAAATTATCTTCATCAGTTTTCAGCTATTATGTTACAAAAACCAACTTCCCCCCCCACCAAATGCTACATACACTTAAATATTATAACTGGATTTAAAGTAGTTAAATACTGTAGCAAAGCATGGGCATCAACCTAGTTTCAAATATAATAACTTTGCCATTTTAATTCAATATTAGCTATTGTAAACAACAATGAGGCCTGCCTGCCATCAGGACTTTTATTCAGTGTAACTGATGTCTCAGCTGTCTGTTTTAGAACTGACTCAACTCTTTAATGAGAATAATATAACTTATGAAAAATTCAACTTCATTTGGCCTTATTTGCTCATGATTCTAGCAGCATGTAGTCATATTTGACAACTATGCACATCTGTCAAGGAAAATTGCATTGTGAACTAGCAACCCTGTTCTTTGCACATGAACAGTCTTGAAGAATTTGACACCTTGTACAGCTGTAAAACAATTATACTTTACTTGTTATGTTATGTTGTGATGTAAGGTAGCCAGAACATTTATATATCATTAATATTTACTAAAAGTTGAAGCTCAGCTACCCCCTCTGAAAAATATTCCTCTGTAAACATGACACATAGCATGTGACTGAGCCTCTGTGCCTCTTTCCTTACCCCACCCAAAAGAAGACAAGAAGAAAGAAAAAATGTGCAATCCTAGGACTGCAAACAGTGCAATCCTAAGAAGAGTTACTCCAATCTAAGCCCATTGAAATCAATGGCCTTAGACTAGAGTAACTCTGTTAAGGATTGCCTTGAAAAAAAGAGAAATAAGTGGAAATTCAAAACCACAACGTGGTTTCTGAGTAACAATGGCTTGAGTCAGCTGAAATGATGATAATACACTTCAGTTTGAGACATTTCAGTCTTAGCTGATACAAGGATAGCTGAAGGAGTGAGTTAGTTTTCCCTTGTATCCCCTTCCCCACATTTGGTTATCTTTCTCTTCTCCTGGCAGCTCCTTAGCTTTATTTATCATTTATTTACTTCATTTATAGCCCAGTGTTCCCTCCAGTGGGACCCTAAACAGCTTATAACATTCTCTTCTTCTTCATTTTATCCTCACAATAACCTTGTGAGATAGGCTGAGTGCTGGCAACTGGACTGAGGTCACTCAGCAAGCTTCCATGACAGTATGGGGACTTGAACCTGGGTCTCCTAGATTATAGACTGACCATTACACCACACTGGCTCTCAGCATTCCCTTTCCCTCCCATGTCAGTCTTTCCTTGGGAAAAGTTTGGCTAAGTTGCAAAAGTCAAGAGGTAGCAAGGCACTCAGGTGAATCATGTAGTGGCTACTGCTGAGCATGGCCAAGTCACACAATGTGTGGGGTGGCTACTGATGGGCCCAGATGAGTTGTGTGGCATTGTCATAGTGACTGCCACACCTGGGTGAGTTGGACTGGGTAGCCAAAATAGCCCCAGAAAGGACCTTACCTCCTCTTCTCTTCCTTTTACTGACAGAAGCCAAAGTCTGAGTGCTGGCAATATTGTTGTTGTTGCCTATCAACCTCCATAGTGACAACTGATATCTCCAAGGGCATTCTTTTCTTAAAAGTACAGGCTCTGCTTTTGTTTGAGGGGAAAAGGTTAACCCCAACTTTTTTTAAAAAAAAGATTTTGGATTTTTCTGCAAACCTGGGGATTTTCTCAGATGGGATAATATTGAGAACTAGATATACTGATAACTCACCCAGCAGACAGCCAACCTTTATCTGCCCCCCTCCAGGTCAGGGCATAAATGATTAACCACTGATGTACCAGCTTATTTTTCAGAGCTCCTTCAAACATTTGCCATTCAAAAATATGCTGTGTTTGTGACACTTGATCAATGTATATTCCCCCAGATCACACATTATGCACACCTATACATATATATGAAGGCAACAAATGACTGCAATCCTTTTACCTTATAAAAGTAAAGAAAGGACCACAGAAACCTGGAACATCAGATGCCATAGTACAAATGGGAATTAATGAACTGGTTGTTTCATGAGTGAGAAACTGGCAAACGTTTTCTGTGATGCTTCATGCATTTCTGTTGGTTTGTCACGGCCCATTTGATCATTTTATCATATCGTTGCATGTATTATATAAGCACACCAAACATTTGTGTATGTTAAAACATTTCTTTTGATCATTGGTTTAAAAGTCAATTTCCTGTTCATATTGAGATACTTCCAATCAGTTTGATAACATAGTTGCAGTCAAATTGCATTGCTAATGTATTTTAGATGGAGGAAGTATGAATATTTGCCACTGATGGTTTGAGTCAGTCAAAACTAATTATATCCAAATGGCAATCACTGTATTTTTCTTCCTAAAAATACTTCTTTTCCCTTTACACAAGCAGAAATCCTGTTTCCAGAAATGTACTTTTTTCTTATTTTTAACAATCATAAAAAAATGACAAAAAGATCTTAAGCTCCTAGCTAGAGTATCAGACAAAAACACCATTCAAAACACAAGTATCCTGATATGAATAGAACTGACTTCCAAGGAATGTGTTCAAAATCCAGAGGGCATGGCATTAAAAAGATGGGGAAGGTTTTCTAAAAGCATATTCCGCTCTGGCCTACGTGATATTTTAACTTTTTGGAAATCACAAGGTGAGGATGCTCAGCACCTGCCCTGGAATATGTCCCAGAAAAAAAATGGTATTTGTTGGGCATGCCTGAGATGTTATCATCTAGCATATTAAATAGCAGGTTTCCCCTAACTTCTCTTACCCCATACCTTTGTATTCAAAGTAAAGGCATTTTTTGTGAGCAGCTGAAGTACATGTTATTACTACGCTGTGTATCCTGAGGCTGCAAGGCACTCACACAATTTGCTTGGCCTCACCTGCAGGGCTGGCTATGTATCTGGATGGGGTCTCAGGCACAGGATGTCCATGGACCCCTTCATCATAGCTCACTTCTGACACTAGCCCTGGTGACAAATCTTGCAGGAGCCTTTTTGTTGCTCCATTTACCTATACCCCAACTCATGAACCCATCGCACTGGATTTAACTATTTAGATGTGGGTGGCTCTAAACAACTTGTGATTTGGGGTTCACCAAAAACAAGAAACAGGTTCCTTTTGTCCATTTTTATCTACTGGCAACACACTGCAATGTGTAAAGTAAACACTGTGGGTTGGAACCTATGACTTCCTTCCACTAAGTTGATCCTATAGCTCAGGGTTTCCCAACATGGCCCTTTGGCGCCCACAGAGCTTTTCAGAAAGTAGATGGGGCCATTGTACGGCAGGCCTTGTTATTGGCTGCCCTCATTCAGATAAAGAGCTTTCAACTAGAGGATCAGGAAGACTGATAAGGACCTGGGCTTTCCTTAATCAGTGTCTAGTTCTGTAGTCAGTATATTTGCTATACCTCTGTTATAAATGCGGCATACCAATCATTCGTAGCCCTAATTAAAGGTAATTTTTACTCTTGAATGTTTATATAAGGTAAGTATTGATTGAATATCAGTTAAGACGGTATTTATAAACAAACCACTAATTTTTAAAAAAAAATACACTGTGACATTTTAAGTGACATTCTAAGAACAATTTCCTGGGAGTAAACTCCATTCAGAGCTGGATTTATGCACAAGCTGAGTAAAATATAGCATAGGGACTCACAGGGGGCATTTAAACAAAATTTTTTCTAAATTACCATTGTTTGGTAATGCTATGGAGCCTCTTAAAAATGATATAGCTTAGAGCGTCCACATGTACTGGCCCTTATATGTGCATGTATGCCATCAAGTTGCAGCTGACTTATAGCGAGCACATAGGGTTTTCAAAGCAAGAGATATTCAGAGGTTGTTTGCAATTGCCTCCTTCTACATAGTAACCCTGGCCTTCCTTAGCAGTCTCCCATCCAAATACTGTCCAGGGCTTACACTGCTGAGATTCTGATATTTGACAAGATTGGGTTAGCCTGAACCAGCTGACTAGGCCTCATTAAACTGACCTGAGTACATTTATTTAAAACGGCACAGGTTTTTTTTTACTTCTCTTACGTATTTCAACAAAACCATACCCCAATATTGTGCCTCAGTTTCCCACAGAAACTATTTACTCCTCTCTTTGACACAAAATTGTTTCTTCGTAAAGAATTATAGCTCCCCCTCCTTCCCACCAAATACTTCCAGATTTTTAAAAAAAAATAACAAAAGAAAATATGAGTCATGTTGATGACCAAATTAATATTGATTTTGAAAACCAGGAGTGGCTAGTATCCATGCTGAAGACAATGGATTAAAAATATCACAGATCAGCCCACCAGAGCATTTTGTGGAATTGTGGTAGTTTGATGTTTCAGGAATGTACACTATCTGTATTTTTCATTGTGAATTTTTATCTGGCTTTGGGTAGTAATTGTGTGCAAAAGAAAGAAAGCTCCAGGGTTGTTTTAGTAATGACTACTGCTTATCATTACTGCATAGGGTAATGGATATAGAAAAGGTCACCAGGCATTGCTCTGTATTTCTCCTTCTAGCTGAACAACTTGGCAATTTAAACTCAGCAGACCTTTCATGCTTTGCCTACATGCATGGTCTTTTGGGGTGGGGGTGAGGGTGGGGGGGAATAACAAGAAAAACTATCATGACAGTTTCCTAGAATCAGAACGTTCTGTATTGTGCTGTGATTACTAAAAGAAATCTATACATGAAATTGGTGGTGGTGACAGCATTGTTGTGATGTTAGTAAAATACTTTGTGTTGGAACAGAAGATGCTGGGCAACCTTGGACCAGTCAACCTAACTTACATTAAAAGGTTGTTGTGAGAATGAAATAGAGGAAGGAGAAAAAATGTAGTAAACTATTTTGGGTTCCCATTGGGGAAAAAAGCAGCGCGCACACACACATTCTCACTCTGTGTATATAGGCTCTGAGTTCTCCAGATGCTCAGCCCCACTTACTGGCTTCTGTTTCTGTTGTATGAGTTTATTATGATTTTTAGATTGTTTAGTTTTTGGTTTTTGTAAGCCACTCGGAGTCTTCCTTTGCAGGCAAAAAGTTGGATAAAATATTCAAATAAATGAAACAATTTCTCTCTCCCAGAATAGGCAAGTCAAACTTGCTTCTGAGTCTGATTATAGAGATGAAGGCGTAGAAAAAACTGGGCTTTTTTTCAGAGGGTTTTTTTAAAAAAAAATCTGTTGTACAGAAGCTGAGAAACGTCTACTACAAAATAATTTCTTTTTAAAAAATGATGAGTGAAATATCATTTAATGTTTTAAAATGCATTTTAACTGTCCTTTGTTTGACAAGATTGGGTTAGCGATGTAACGATACATAATACGCGTATTGGATAATTACAGGTCCTGTACTGTAAACATGTACAGCTCTAAGAACTTCTCGCTTGTTTCAGTTTCCTCCATCTTCAGTAGCACTTGTATGAAAGTCATTTCATACACATGTATGGTGTATTTCACCAAGAAACTAAATAATAAAAAGTGTATATGTTTCATTTCGGTCCATAGTGTGCAGAGGCTGCACAGGCAGGCAGGCAGGCAGTGGGGAGGGCCTGGCCATCCAACAGCATCTCATTTTCCTTAACAGCAAGTCTGCCTACATTCATTATGCAACCAATTGGCTCCAGAGGGGAGAGACTGAGCTCTTAGCATTAACTCCATTGATGGGAATGGGATGTATGCAGCTCTCATCATGAGTCCATTTTTCCTTCAGTGCTTCCTGGGCTATGGCATTGGCATTGGGTGGCTTGTAGGGATCAAAGGTTTACTTTGCACTGGAAGGGGAAGCAGCAGATGGTACAGTGCCACCAGCACCAGTGTCACCATCATCATCCCTTTCTGTGTTTTACGCACAATGCAAGGAAAGGCCAGCCCAGCAACATCCACGTGGGTGTGCACATATGGGTTTGAGGAGGGAGGGCTCTCCTGCAGCCTCTGACACCTCCCCCGTCTCCTGTAAAGTCTCGTGTTATGCAGATTAGGGAGAAAAATTGGCAGGAAAAAGCAGCTTTTAAAAGAGAGGTGCTCTGAGGATGTCCCCGGCATGTGGAACTAGTTCATGCACATTCAGTGGTTTTCTGCTGCTGCTGTCCTTCACTTAGGTGCCTGGGTGCCAGGGGGACTCCCTGTGACTTATAAAATAGTGGGTCAAGGAGCAGCAGGAAGAATTTCATCTTGCCCAGAAAGCCTTCTGGCTTTGGGGGTTTTCTGATTAAAACTGTTAATCTAGTGTTAAATGATGGGGAGGTAACAACATGCATTTCCAGATCAGTTTTCCATGTGGAAGGACTCATCTGGGGGACTTTTTTGGTTCTTCCTGACACTTTTTCATCTTCTTCATTCATCTCTGGGTTAACAGTTTTAGTCATAAAGGGAGACTGGCAGCCAGAAACCTGTCCAGCTTCCCACTTTTGCTAGTAAAAAATAAGAAAAAAAGAACCATCTTCCCTCTGCTTCCCTTCTCGTAACCCCCCACCCCACCCCACCCCCCAACAACTAACTCTTCCTTTCTGTGGGCTTTCATGCACAGTGCAAAGACCGGCCAGTGACTGGCAGGTTTAAATAGGGAGTCCCGGGCTGCTGCAAAGGAGATTAGGGTGAGGAGGAATCAAGTGCCCCTCATTGTGGAAATGAAACTAGAAGGCACAGGGAAGCATGGCATAACGACAGGACTCAAAGTTACTAATTTATTGGCTTCGTAACTATCATAAAGAAACTTTAAAAAAAATTCTGTACTATACTCATTGGCAATGTAAAGCTTTCCTGCTTGTGGGCCATCAGCATGCCATGCCAGCACACAGTCCCCCCCCCCCATTGTGTGTGTCCACCAACACTTGCCTTCTTTGGGGTCCACTGCTGTGTGAGTTTTCATATGCTTGAGGAGACACTCATTAGATTGATGGATTTGGGGATGATGAGTTTTTTGGTTAAGCATGGATAGAGCCTTGTTTCCCCAACTCCACCCTGGAAAAGAACAGTATGTGTGTGCATAGCTGCCCAACACTCGCCTTGACATGTGTCTTCCCCAAGCATTCCTCAGGTAACCTGTTATTGTGTGCTCTCAAATTCAGTGGGTTGATGGTTCAGAGGGCAGACCGTGTTCTGTGTGATTCTGGGGCTGTTGCATGCAAAAACAGCTGTCCCAGAGCCTCTTTTCCTCACCTCCCTTGAAAAAAGCAGCATGTATTTGTGCATGCATGGCTAATGCCTGCCTTGTGCATGTGCAATGGACTGAAAGTCATGAAAACAAAAAGAAGAAATGGATGAGTTCCAAACTGGAACAAACAGTAATGGAACAGAATTATTCCAAAACCCCACAGACAGGGCTGGCACCAGGGTTTCTGGCGCTTGAGGCCGGGGGCAGCTTCAGGTCTGCTCTTGCCCCACCCCCAGACTGTGGGGCAGCAGGTGGCTGGGCAGGACGGCTGCCCGCTCAGACTGCCCCGCGCTGCTGCTGCTGGCGTGTGCTTCCAGCCAGGCACGGTGGGTGGCTGGGGAGGTGCACATGCATCCTCCCATCCCTCCTGCTCCATTGCTCTGCGCACCACCCTGGATGCCTGCCATGCCTGGCCTGTGGATGCTGCTTCCAGCTGGTGCTGGTGGCAGCGGCAGTGTGGGAGGGCTGGGAGGCTGCAGTAGCTGTGGGCCAGGCGTGGCAGGTGGCTGGGGTGGTGCACAGGTGGCTTCCCATCCCTCCTGCTCAGCTGCGCATGTGCTGCTGCCGCTAGCTCCACAGAGTGCGCCCTCACCCCTGACGCCCCCTCCAGCACCTCAGTGCTGGAGGCGGTTGCCAGATCTGCCTCAATGGAGGCTCTGGCCCTGCCCACAGAACCAAAATGGAAATGGAAATTTTCTTGGTTCACATCCCTAGTGTTTATACTTGCATGCCTGCAGCCCTGTGATAGAGGTGGGGAAACAAGTTGAAAACAGCAGGCAGAAACAATTAATCACCCCCCACCATTTCTCCACTGTAAAGTACTTGTTTCTGATATTTTCCAGCATCTTTGTCACCATGTCATTTGGTTCCCAAGGCTGGCTTTTCCCAAGGTTCCTTCTAAAGTTAGGAGCTGGGAATGCTAAATTGCCACACTTTACAGACACGGATAAACTGATTCATACCAGGATCTTTACAACAGGGTGGTTAGTAGTTAAAGGTATAAATCCTTTCCATTTAACAACTTTTTCATACTAATGACTTGGATGCCAGCTGACAGTGGAGCACAACTTTAGTTGCCTTCTCTTCCTGCTTAAGCCCAAAATGCTGATCCTGGAAGAAAGGGGAACATAAAGGGAGAGTTGGGGGTCTGCAAAGAGAGAGGAAGTTAATGATAATGCCCCCCCTGCCATCAGTGGAAATTTTCCACTGGATCCAATCTTGTGACTTGCTGGAGAATTGAGCTTAAAATTCAATTACAAATAGAAATCAAACGAAACCCCCCAAAATATTACAAATAATCCTTAGCCATGGCTGATCATATATTTTCCATTCTTCAAATTAGTGCAAAAAGTGCAATGAAATGCTAACGTTCTTTTTCCTGTTTATAGAAAGGGGGGGGGGATCTGCAACTTGGACTTCTACCAGTTCAAAACTCATTCATCTTCTTTACCTGACTAGCAAAAACAAGGATGCCAATTTGATAGTTCTAGTGTGTTTTGTAAACAAAGAAACAGGTCAGGAATGCTGGAAACCATCAAATAGTACACTGTGGATTAAAAAAAAAAACCTGGTTATTTCGCTTGATGATATACTTTGTATATCTATAATAGAAGTACTCATTACTGAATTCAAAGGAGCGTTGTTTCTCTTTTTAAAGAGCACTCCTAGGAAACTAAAAACAAAACACACAAATATAGAGTTTCTGAAGCCAGTACTGCAGTTCTGAACGTTTGTGGGGGGTGTTTTGTTTTGTTTTGTTTTGTTTTGTTTTGTTTAGGGTGGTAAATCATTTCCTGCTGTTCTCTATTCTTTTGCTAAGCAGTATTGCAAGACCTAAATTACACTAGTCCCCTGCCCCCAAGAGTCGTTGCTAAGTGAAAATCCAACAATGATGGCAGCAGTCTGAAAACTCAGACAGCGAATGAGCAAAGGGCAACAAGTTTGGCAGGAAGTGAATGGAAACCAGTGGAAAAGTTGTTTTTATGCCCAAAAGAGTGAATAAACAACACTGGCCAGCAAGCACATTTATCAAATTAGTAAAAAGAAGCCCAGGCCCTGTTTTTACTGTTTGTTTATCCACTAGGTGCTGCTGATGTATGCCAGGCGATGGGAAGCCACTGTTTCAGCCTGGATTTAAGTCAGATTTTCTGTCTTGGGAAAGAGTAAATTTTAAAATATTTCTGGAAGACTTTTTAAAAATATATGGATTTAAAAAATTTTCGGATTCATAGTGCCATCCTAAACAGAGTTACACCCTTCTAACTTACTGACGTCAATGAACTTAGAAGGGTCTAACTCTGCTCAGCAAGGCACTGTTAGAAAACCAGACTTGGCTCATTTAGAGAAAACCTTATGCCATGTTACAAAGCATCATACAAAACTAGTTACATCTCTGACTTCTGCATGGGGGTTGCCAGGTCCCCTGGAGCCCAAACAGAGGACAGGGGGTAGAGATGTGTGCATCAGGGGTACTCACCTCTTGTGTGCACATCATTCCTGGTGCAACAAAAAAGTGCTGTGGAGCACACAGGAGCATGCTCCAGAGCTCTTGGGTCCATTCCCTGTGCCTTTCCCCCTTGCTGGCCAAGTGAGACGTGTTGGTGGGTGGAGGCTGGGAGCAGAGGATACAATTCTACTGTATGACCATATTGCCCAGGAGTTCTCCTCTACTCCCCAACTATAAGTGCTTGCAACATCGAATAGGAGTCTTGGAGTCCTCAGGTAAATCTTTTTTGTATACATTTCTTGTGGTAGTGTAATGCTCTTGCTTCTTTTTTTGCAGATGCAAGTCCACCCACCGGGAGGGCTCCAACTTGGCAGACGACTCCTGGGCGGGAGATGTCAAGAGGATGACCAAGTCTCTCACAAGGAAAGGATCCACAGTGGCTAAGAAACTCTCAACAGGGTGCTAGCTATTCTCCTGTTTCAGAAAGGCTTTTTCAAGAGCATTCAAAAACAGCAATATTCTCTGTCTCCAATTAATCACTATTGTTACTTTCTGCCAGAAAAAACCTTAATAGGAACCCAGATATATAATAGGGGACAAGCTGTCCTGTCAGAGTTAGGA
Source organism: Eublepharis macularius (assembly GCF_028583425.1). Classification (NCBI taxonomy): domain Eukaryota; kingdom Metazoa; phylum Chordata; class Lepidosauria; order Squamata; family Eublepharidae; genus Eublepharis; species Eublepharis macularius. The sequence continues at coordinate 59,151,431 of NC_072792.1, forward strand.
TTCTTGAACATGTATCACGTATAAAGAACAAGGTTATTGAAGCTCCCCTGGTAGACCACTTCATAACATCACATACAGATGAATGTAACTTGAGATTCTCTGTACTTCATGTAGCTAAAGGCAATTCCCAACAAAAATTGCAGCGGGAACTTCTCCAAAGGGGAGCTTATTGGATTCACAGACTCAATAGACTTGCACCAGAGGGACTCAATACAGATTTTAATTTGTATTGCTTTTTGTAGCACATTGATGTTTAGATACTTTGTAACAGTCTAGATCAGACTTCTGCTTTAAAGGTGATTGCTAGCGTATACGTCTTTAAGACTTTGCGCCGTTGTTAACTGGGTCTCTGTATATCAGTATATACTCCATTAATTAATGAGATTGACATGTTTGCCACTTTGTTTGAAGGTTCTCTGAGATAAGCATGTAAAATTGAGATTGTATATATGGTAAGCCATGGTATCGTATCTTTCGAGACAATGATTATGAAACTTTGTAATTTTGGATAAATAGACTTCTTATTGTTTACAGATGTAAAATGATGTAGGACCTGTGTTTCTATGCCCTTGACAAAGATGCAGTGAAACGCGTGGTTTAAACTATGGGTCCACCGTTGGGCACAGATTAGGGGACTAGCATCATCACCCCTTGGAGAAGAGGGTCCTCCTCATGAAAATCGGCTTTGTCTCTGTTCAGCTTTCCTCTCTTAGAGACTTGGCTTGAATACTTACCTTGGAAGGCTTTGTGCTCTCCAGGAATATACACGAGAGAATACCTGTAAAGAAGAAAAAAAAGTGTTAATTTATTTATGGGACATTTACACTTCTAACAGGACAGCTTCAAAGTTGTTGGATTTGTTGTAAATATTTATTTATGGAATGTTCTATTTATTACCTATTTATTGTACTATATGAATATACATGTTTAGCTTCCTATTTATATATGCACTTTAAAAAAGTAAAGGTAGTCCCCTGTGCAAGCACCAAGTCATTACTGACCCATGGGCGGACGCCGCACCATGATGTTTTCTTGGCAGACTTTGTTATGGGGTGGTTTGCCATTGCCTTCTCCAGTCATCTACACTTTACCCCCAGGAAACTGGGTACTCATTTTACCAACCTCGGAAGGATGGAAGGCTGAGTCAACCTTGAGCCGGCTACCTGAACCCAGCTTCTGCTGGGATCGAACTCAGGTCATGAGCAGAGCTTGGGCTGCAGTACTGCCGCTTACCACTTAGTCACTTTATATTTATGAAATCTTATTTGAATACACCTTTTTGATAATTAGATTAAGTTGCATCATTTTTCTTTAGCCAGACTGTGGATATTCCACCCTATTTTTGGTTTCAATTTATTGGGGATCCTCATTTGTGTATTTCAGGATCAGGAGCAGAGCAGGTGGCAATGCCCACCCCCCGACTTCACCCAGCTGGGATCAGGAGTGGAGCAGGTGGCAATGCCCACTCCCTGACTTCACCCAGCTGGGATCAGGAGTGGAGCAGGTGGCAATGCCTGCTCCACTCCTGACTTCACCCAGCTGGGATCAGGAGAGGAACAGGTGACAATGCCTGCCTTCTGCCTTCACGCAGCTGGGATCAGGAGAAGAGCAGGTGGCAATGCCCTCCCCCTGACATCACCCAGTTGGGATCAAGAGCAGAGCAGGTGGCAATGCCCTCTCCCCTTGCCTTCACCCAGCTGGGATCAGGAGCGGAGAAGGCAGTAATGCCCTCCCCTCTTCACCTGGACAGAATCAGGTGCAGAGCACGAAGCAATGCCTGCCCCTTTTCACCTGGCCTAGATCAGGTGCAGAGATAGCAATGTCTACCCCCTGCCTTCACCCAGCCAGGAGGAGGAGGCAATGCTTGCCTGCCTGCCCTCCCCTTTCTAAAGCCCATTGTATTTTGTTCTCACTTTGTTGCTAGCCCCATACATTATTACATTTATCTTACCTATTTTTTGCTACATCCCAAATCATGCCTCTGCTGGTTATGAGGTCTAGAAGTCTTAAGTGCATGTGACCAAGAGGGTGGATTGACATAGATATATAAGTGTGCTGAGATGTGTAAACTTCTGAATACCCGCTGTAGAAAGCAACATAAGGAAAGGTCGCCTCAGCCTGTATGCCCTATTCATTGGCTGTACAGAGCAACTGGTTGGCACTGTGTGAAACAGCATGGTGGACTAGATGGACCACTGGTTGATCCATCGTGGCTCTTCTTATGTTGATGGAAGTATGACATTTTAAAACTGATTTGTTGATATTAGGAAGTGTTTAAGTCAGAGATGAATTCATAAAAATCACTGCAGACACAGAGGATTCCATTAACATTCAAAACTTTAGAATATCAAAACCTAAAATCCTTAGAACGTTTGCAGAGAAAAGAAGATGAAGAAACACAAAGCTTGGCAAGAAGAGCGAAATGACCAAGACACTGGAAACAGAGGCAAGTGGTGAACATTTTATACAGTATCTGCTATGGAGGGACCCATAGGATGATTGTGTGGCTTTTGATACATAATGAACCATCCTACACAAGACTGAGGAAAGGTGTGCCTTGAAAAGCTCAGCTGTTTGTGACCTTTCTATTCTCTACATCTTTTGAATGACCTCAAAGCTGAGTGAACACCTGTTTCTATCAGGTAGGATGACTCCACCCTCCCTCTGGAACTTTCCCATTCCTCCCATACTTATCAATTGAATTGTTATTGCTGCTATGGCAGCTGTCATTGCTGCTATGAAGGACAACTATATTGACACCTCCCTCCTATAAATCTTCATTAACCCTCAAACAACCTTTAAAATATGACACATATTATCATTGAAGTTATATTTCTACCCCAAGACAAAATTCCATTGTATGTCCTACAGAAACAAAAATATTCGTAGTGGCAGAAATCAAATACCAGAATATCCTGACTGAAAACACACTTTCTTATGAGGCAGATTCTTTTTAGTGTATGTTCCTCACTTTTTGCTTATTGAATAAATCAATGGTTCTGCACCTTTATAAAGCTATACTTTTTATTATTATTGAATGAACAAAAGATAAGTTTTGAACCTAAGATATGAGAAAATGAACATGAGCTGGCCTAAATTTTTAAACAAAACCATATAAAATTAGTGATAACTGATAATGTTTGCATATGAGGCTACTTTTCTAGCCACACCTTGCTGTGATGACAGATACGCCAACCTATTTGTCACTTCACATCACTGTAAATATATTATGCCCCCCCCTTTTGTTTAGCTCAATATGTTATGTGGCTGGGGTTAAAAAATCTATCTCAACAGCACAATCAAGAGATTTTTAAGGGTTTTTCCTCTCCCTTTTAAGGCACAGGTAGTGTTACATATTTACACATACATCACTGTTTGTTATCAAGGTAAGTGACATATGCCATCTTAATGATAATTCCAGACAGGCAGCTATGTTAGTATGTAATAGCACAATAAAACAGGAACCTGGTAGCACCTTAAAGACCAACTCTGACTTACAAAAGCTTATGTTGTAGTAAATTTTAAGTGCAACTGGATTCCTATATCTTCAGAAGAATTTAATTTTGAGGGCTTCCATGCTTAACCTTTCCCCAACTTCCTGAAAAGACATACCATCAATAAATAATACTTTAGCCAAATTCTACTCTAGCTAAAGCTTTCTACGTGTTGGAAAACAGGGCAGACATGACATTTGTTGCCTCCAACAAATGCAAGAATTTCACAACCCTTTATCTGGTAGGTGTGCTTTCTCCTGTGGTTATCTATTGCCAGCTAACTTTACTGGAATGTAGTTCCTAGTACCATACCATTACTCTCCTCTCTTGACAGAAGAATATTTCAGAGTTCGTACCAGCATTATGTGTTACAGTCTGCCATGCACTGCAGCTAAAATAGACGTGCCTATAGGTTCTCAGAGAGCCTGTAGATTTTTCATCTATATGAATGCATTGTCTTGAAGAGGAAAACAGAGGCTCTTGTATTATTTAGGAGACTTGTGAAGCAGAACGAAACTGGAAATCTATTATCAGAGATGAAAAGCTGTGTGCTCACCCTGTGTTCAAACTGAGCCTATGTGTTTCAGCACAAATGAAAGAAGATATCAACTCAGCATTAGAAATAAGCTATGATGAATCACTAGGTTTGACTAATTCCAGATGTATCTAAGCATCACACCCTTATAATTTGTTTTTCACGATCATCAACATATTTGTAGTTAATAGGGTATGAATGTGCCCATTTGTTGGTAGGTGCTCAAGCCATTTGTGGCTAAGAGAACTCCAGGTTTTCTCACTTGACTTATCAACTTCATTTAGATTAAGGGCTTTATTACAATATTCTTTGGCAACTAACTAACAGTCCATGCCCCTTTTCAGGTGTCAAGTGGTTTGCATTTCAACCACATATGCTAAGAACAGGAACACAATTGTCGTTTTGTCTGAAACACGTGCTTTTTGCAGCTTCAATACATGCTACCCAAAACTCAGATTTTGGAGGGTGGGGTGGCGACTGGCAAGTGTTCCCATATACTGAAGCAGCAAAATGCATGTGTTGCCCTTTTCAGACAAAATAGCAAATGAGTGTACTGAGACAACAGCGTATTGCATGTTCTCCCAGTGGGCAGGACTAGAGCACAAGAACCATAACACCCGAAAAGGGGCTCTGAAGGGTGATGATGATTTGCTCCCAGATTTCTCAACATCACCCTTCATGGACTTCTTCCACGAATTTTTGTTGAGCAGTGTGAGGAAGAGGAACAATTTCCTAGCTTAGCCCTTTAGCAATGCAGGTATGGCCGTTGTTTTGTTTCGGGTTTACTTTTCAGAATGTGGTGAAAAGTGGCTTGGGAACCTTTCCCTAGTGGGACTTTTTCTCCTAAAGAGCCATAAATCTGTGTTGCTACCATACAGGAAGGAAGGGTGAATGAGAAGACCCATACAGGAACAGGATGGGAGGCTGAGCAGTTGTAGTCTCTCTCATTTATAGAGGATAAATGAGCCACGCCACAAAGATATAGGGGGTGGGAACTCACAGTGAAGACTTATCATTCACACACCTCCTGGCTAAATTATCATTTATCAAGCAGTCCTGCCAATGGTCATAGCTTTTTTTTTTTGGACACTCACCAGGATATTGACCCCCTTGACAGCCCTAACATAGAAAAATTCACTGTACCTCCCACTCTCTTGGTAAATGGACATGGAATACATCAGGAAGTTCCACCTACTGACTCTGCCTCTGTTTTCCTTTTCCCAGGGTGTGGTTGCACTCCTGGGAAACTTCTGTACTTTTTGTGTAATTCTTGCATTCATTCACAGATGTTTTCCTGCTGATGGTTGCTTAGTCACTTTTAAATCCTTTTCAGCACAGAGAGAGTACTTGTCAGATTAGTATTTAACAAAGAAAAGCACATTTTCCTGACAGTGAGATGTGGTACAGGGTTGAGTATTAGAATTGCCAACCTCCAGGTCAGGCCTGGAGATATCCCAGAATTACATCTGATCTCCAGACAACAGTGATCAATTCCCTTGAAAAAAGTAGCTGCTTTAGAGGGTGGACACTGTGCCATTATACTCCAGTATACTCCAGTATACTCCACTGTGCCATTATACTCCCAAACATCCAGGAATTTCCCAACCCAGAGTTGGCAACCCTATAGGATGCATGTAATTGATACATGTGACATGAGCTAGATTGGGGATCTCCTGACACATCTCCCATACTCTTAGGATCTCACCTTAAAAACCACTCCGTTGCTCAGCACGGCTTGAAGGGCTGCAAGGAGGGCTTTCCACTTCTTCCATATGTTTGCTGTAGTGGAAAGAGATGTGGGAGGGGGCATGTGGGAGGCGCCACATTTCCCGAGTAAATTGACAGTGCTGATGACTTTGCAATTATCTGTTTATTTACAAAGATATAGGTGGAGTACTTCGAGAGCAAGTCTGTCCAAAGACAGCAATTACATATAGGAAACACCAGGGAAAAAACCCTCTCAGAATACGTTATCAGCAATGAAGGGCAATCCACCGAAAGAGAAGCAGATAGTGATCCAACAGCCTGGAGAAAAAATACCCTGCCTCTTTTATAGGGGCTTCGTATCTAGAAAAGGACAGCTGAAACTTTCCATGGCAGCTGGTAAATAACATTCCATTAAGCTTCTATTGAAGAGGCATTTTTTTCTCCAGGTTGTTATTCCTAGAAACCAGGAATAAATCAATACTAGAGCAAATACTAAGAGAGTAGGGACAAACAGAAAAAGATTGCAGATTCACGAAAACAAAAGAGATCATTACAATGATGGAATAAAAATTGTAAGTATTTCAGTCCAATCCTATGAAAGTTTACTAAGCAGTAAGTGCAAGACACTTGTATATGACAGTTTGATAGGGCTTACATTCAAATAAATGTGCATAGGACTGAAGCCTGAACTCAGGGGGAATTATTTCAAAGTCAGTATATATAGGTCTGCATGCTAAGAATTATGTGAGAGGCTATCACATTGAATATAATAGCAGTCTGTGTAATGAAAGCAGAATGTGAAGATTTGTAAGAAAGAATTTCAAACTGAGAGACTGCAAGACTCAGCTTTGCATTCATCTTTCTGTTTGGCAGAGCTGCTTGGAGGACATCTATTCCCACCCTGTCCTGAGGAAATACTGTCAATTTCATGGTTTCCCTGTGGCACTCTAATTTCTGACACAATTCAGCGAGTTCTTTAACGGGATAAAAATAACTGCACACACCTGCACTTGTACTAAGTAATTTCCCCCTTTCCACACCCTTAGAGAATCTGGAAATACATGTTTAGGACACATACCATTCTTAGACACCACTGACTTTTCATATTTACTTTAATATTTGCTTTACTTTTTGACTGAACTACTGATGATTCAAAAGTTCTTGAATCAGTCTTTGACAAGAATGTGACTTACAATGTCATTTTTTTAAAAAAAATTGTTTCTTGAATGTCCTTTAAGCCATACATTCAAATTCATACCTCCCTCTAAAATAGAATTCATTGTATTTTGTAAGGGTTGTAAAAGTTCATCCTCGAAACATTTATAACAACTACTTGGGTGGTCATCAGGCCCAGGTGCCTTACCCGGCTTAATCTTTTTTATAGCATCCACCGCTTCTCTTATTGTTATAGGTCCGTTCATAATTTGTCTTTGTTATTTTGTAATCCTGGGTAAACTATGATTACTAATATATTCATTTATTTTTTCCAGTTCTATATCACAGCTCTTTTACAAATTCGAATAATACAGATGAAATGCTTTTTGTATCTCTAGGGTACCTCTTAATACAGCATCTCCCACTTTTCCCCCAATATTATTTTCTTTTCTCTCCTTTCTCAATTTATATACCAACCATATTTCCCCAGTTTATTTGCAAATTCAAAAGATTTTTGTTTAATATAATTAAATTTTGTTTCAATTTCTCTTAAATTTAACATCAATAACTGTCGCTGTAAATTTATTTATTTATTTATTTTATTCGATTTATACCCCCCTCCTCCCCACAGATGGGCTCAGGGCAGCTTAATCTTAATTTGTTGCAAAATAATTATATTTGCTGGAGATTTCTTTAATTCTCCTTCTTTACGTTTTATCTCATTCAAAATATTTTGCTTTTTCTCCTGATTCTTATTAAAGTTTTACTTGCATCCCAGACGACTCTCATATCCCTACTCTTATTCAAATTAATTCCCAAAAATTCCTTAGTTTGGTTTTACAATCTTTCACAGTTATTTCATTTTTTAGCAGAACTTCATTTAATCTCCATCTAAAAATATCCACTTTCCTCTTATAAGTCATAGTCACAGGATTACGATCTGAAAAAGCCTTAGGTAAAATCTCTACTTTGGAAATCTTGGTGGCAAACAGTGCAATCCTAGGAAGAGTTACCCAAGTCTAAGCCCATTGATTTCAGTGGGCTTAGACTGGAGTAACTCTTCCTAGGATTGCATCGCAAGTCTCTCAGTGTCAGAATCTTATTTATTCTTGAGAAGGATCTATGTCTTTTTGAAAAATACATATAATCTCTTGCATTATTATTTTCCTGTCATCATAGATAAAAAAGGTAAGGTACAGGTAGTCCCCTTTGCAAGCACCAAGTCATTGCTGACCCATGGGGGGACGTTGCGTCACAATGTTTTCTTGGCAGACTTTGTTATGGGGTGGTTTGCCATTGCCTTCCCCAGTCATCTACACTTTACCCCCAGGAAACTGAGTACTCATTTTACCAGCCTCGGAAGGATGGAGGCTGAGTTAACCTTGAGCCGGCTACCTGATCCCGGATTCCACCAGGATCGAACTCAGGTCGTGAGCAGAGTTTGGGCTGCAGTACTGCAGCTTACCACTCTGTGCCACGGGGCTCTTAGATAAACTAGCCCCCAATTATCCATCAGATAAAAAAATACCCTGGAGTAATTTAATATGTTTCTCAGAGCTCCTATCTATTTTGGCGGTGATGACACCATTCCAATTCCCCCATTAAACAGTGACTTTCATAAGATAGATCAGTTAAGGGCTCCATGTTTTTTTACAAGTACTATAACAATTTCTACTGCATAATATACAGACAACAATTTATTAAAACATTGACAGTCATGCTCCTTGGTTTTAAAACTAACAAGTTTAGAAAGGGATAGCACATGGGAGCCCTGACCTGGATGGCCCAGGCTAGCCTGATCTCATCAGCTCTCGGAAGTTAAGGAGGATCAGCCCTGGTTAGTATTTGGATGGGAGATCACCATGGAAGTCCAGGGTTGGTATGCAGGGGTAGGCAATGGCAAAACACCTTGCCTTGTCTCTTGCCTTGAAAACCCCATGAGGGGTCACCATAAGTCGGCTGCCACTTGATAGCACTTTCTACCACAGTACATGTTAGGGTCTTAGGGAGACTTTGGTAGTAATATGGACAGACAAATGTTAAAAGTAAGTAACACGTAGTTATAATGTGATACAGACATCATTGTATTTTATTGAGAAAATAACTAATTTATTCCCATTGTAAAATGACAAAGTGATAGGAGAAAAGGAAAGCACAGTACAAGCAGCTTGCAACCTCTGGCTGTGGTACAGTTTTGTTCTGGATTCAGCGAAGAACTGTCTATAAATGATCCTGATAAAGTATGATTTCTTTGAAAAGCCTCTACAAACATGCACAATGTTGGGAAATGTAGCAAAGATATTCTGCATTCATCCTTTCTGGGGCACACAAAGGGTATTAGGTTGTCTGTTGCTGGATGTTCACTGCAGCAGCCTCTGTCTGTTCCAAAAAGAGCTCAACGGCTGAAGCATCACTTTGAGAACCGTCATCAATCCACCTGACAATGCAACCTATGCCAATACGACCAATTCATTCCCATACTTTTGGCACTGGAACCTCATTGGAAATACATATGAAAGTTTATATTCTGCCTAAAGGAATGCATTAAAGGGTGAAGCATGAGTTATTTAAAACTGCTGGGGGGAAAAAAACTTTGATACGTTTTTGATTATCCAGTGTCATGCTGCTTTCAAAGATAACACATTCCTTTTCCTTCCATTACTAGCATCCATTGTAAACTTATGCCTCAAATACAGCAGTAGTTTCAGGTGGGTAGCAATAGAACAGCAAGATTTGAATCTAGTAGCACACTGAGGACCAACACAATTTTTAGGGTATAAGCCTTAGAGAGTCAAAGCTCTCTTTGTCAGACACCATCAGATACAGGGTATCTGGCAAATGAAACTTTGACTCTTGAAAGTTTATCCCTGAAAATCTTGTTGGTCTTCAATCTTGTTGGTCTGAAATACTGCAATAGTTGCTCTGGGTACTAATTCCAGAGGAATAGCCTGATACAGCAAAAAACCAGAGGGCTGAAGTCTGCAAAAGCTAGAACAAAAGATTTTAAGGTGCCAAAAGACTTCTCTACACAGTATTTCTGGGTTAGGAGAATGAGGAACAGCTTAAAACAACTTTAGTACAAAGAGCAACTGAAATACATAGCACTCGTGAAGCCTTGCTCTAGAACAAATTATGGTAATGAGATCTTAGGGCAAAATCTCAAAATACCACAGTGCAATCCTAGGCAGAGTTAGGGTTGCCAGGACACAGCCTGGAATCCCTGGGGGCAGTTGTGGGGGAACTCCAGGTGCACTGGCATGCAACTTCTCTTCCAGCAAAACCCAAAAGAGTGTGTGTGTGTGTGGGTGGGAAGAATATAAAGAAATATCCCTAAACGAAATATAAAGGAATGTTTCTAAATTATAAATTCTATATATGTCTATCTATAAATTATAAATTCTGTCCTCCCTTGACTATTATACAATAACAAAATCACCTAATATGTAAAATAATAATAAATCACGTGTACTTAAATTTTACTTATGAAACTATTACACCGTGTTTGTTATACCTTAACACGTCTCCTTTTGCCATTCTCAAGGTCTGATGTTTCTAGCTGAACGCCTCAGCATCGGTTCCTCATGGATCTCTAAGGGGCCCTGCGGTTGATGGTAACATTCGCTGAATCTGTAACCAGCGCCTTGAGGCCTCAGGGGAAACACTCTGGGATAGCCCTTTGTCAGGGCAGCTATGACACAATACACGTCTATTGCGCAAGCTTTCGAGAGTCAGTTTCTCTCTTCTAAATAAATCTGAAGAAACTCATAACCTGGAAACCGAGTTGGTCTTTAAGGTGCTACTAGACCCGAATCTTGCTCTTCTACCGCAGACCGACACGACTCCCCACCTGAAATTCCATTTCTATGGGCAGTCTGGATCCCACTGAGATCTTGGCTCGGGCTGTTGCTTCATTGTTCCTTTTTGCACGGATTGATTGTTCCTGCAAACTGTTAAACCCTTGACGATCATGGGTTCTCTTGTCAAAATTATAAGAGCTTCTAAATTCCCTTCCCCCAGTTCCAGAGCAAAAGTTCTCCTTGCCTCTATCAAAACAAGAGACAGCGGTGGTCATCAACGAGGGGAAAAAAAATCAGAAAACCTCTCTCCCCCATAGGCAGCCCATTGCATACAGTTTTGTAACTCGGGATGAGCCTCTTCCCCGCCTGCCCTGAAGCTGGGGGAAGCCAGGCTGCGCCACGCCCGGGCCCGCTGCCCGCGGGTGTCCTGTTACTTTGAGGCATGACTCAACGGCCTTCCCTCTGCCGTGGGGGCCGAAGGGGGGGGGGGGGGAAGAGAACAAAGATTCCTCTTGCTTTTTATTGGCCGCTCGAGTTCAGCGCCCTCTCGGGATTGGCTGCCCGCCCCCGGCAGGCTGGTCTCTAAGCTTGGAGCGCTTCCAGCTCTAGCCCACTTTCGGCTGCGGGGCTCCAACTTCGGGCAGTTTGTTTGTTTTTCAGGGTTGCCTTCGCGAGCGAGCGAGGGGAAGGGAAGGGGTTGCTGGCTGCCGCTTCCCACCCAAGGGGAAGAGGCGCGCAGAGGGTCTCCGTAGCCGTTTGCAGGAGCTTCGGCGAGAAGAGCCTCGTGGGGGGCAGCACCCAGACCCCTTGGGACGAGAGCCGTGCCTCTGACGACCATGCAGCGACTCGCCCCGCTCGTCTGGCTGGCTCTGGTGCTCCTGGCAAGCTATTGCAGAGGTAAGAAGGGGGCTGCCGGGTCCTCCTCTCGGGTCCCTTTCCTTTCCAGGGTGTGTTGCGCCGCCTGGCAGAGTCAGGTGTGGTCGCTGGCAGGACCCGCCGTGAGCGCTGCAGCGTGCGCCCTGGCTCCAGAACAAAGGAACAGGGAGAGGGAAGCCCTGGAGGTAGGGAGAGCCAGTCGGTAGCCCTCCAGGATGTGTTTCGGAGAAGAGATGTTGGAGATCAGGCCCTGCCTGCGTGCCACGCCCTTGGCACTCGGAGCCTTCCTTTCGCAGCGGAGCCAGGCCTGGGAGTGGAAAGCACTTTGCACGTGCTCAGAAGCATTGCCTTCTTCAGATGGGGTGGGACTGGGTTGGGAATAGGCCTTGGTTGAAATTGAACTGCAAGCTGAAATTGGAAGAACCGTAGGATTTGAAGGGGGGTACTTCTGGCGGGAGATCAGCGAGAAGAATCCAACCCCAGTTGCAGGACATCAGCCCCCGTAAAAATCACTTAGACTGGGTTATGAGAGTGTTGGCATCAGGAGTAAACTTCTAAGAGAAATAAGAAAGAGGTGATACCTTGAGGTGGGGGGTTGTGGACAAGATCACATTCTGTTAGTGAATCCGAAGCAATTATTGTCAGTTCACTGTCTTCTATTATGTTATAGAATCCCACTTGATCCTTAAGCATTCTCCTGGAAGGTGGAGAAAATGCAGTCCAACTCCACGATATTTACAGAGGTGGTCCATGCAATGTATACACATTCATTTGTCTGTCTTTTGGGAGATGTGCCAATAGATCTGTGCTTGGAAACCTGTAGCAAACTTCCAACTTCTTTCCACTCCATTGTTTAAACAGAAAGCATTGTCAGTCTATGCACAAGAGGAGTGCTGATCAAAATGGCTTGATGAGACGAGGAGAAGTATGAAGTCTTTGCCAACGGAGCTTTGGGCAGATGACAGCCATCGTTTGGCCCGTTGCCCAGTTCTATGCCCTTGTGAAAGTCTGTTAGAAATGTTTGTGTTACAATTCACATTTCAGAACTTGCTACAATATTTTGATTTTGAGATGGATGTGGAAAGCAAAATCTTCCTTGTCCCCGATCACGCCTTGACCTTGGTAACAACTATTCTTCCCCTCCTTTTAATTTCCCACTGAATTAGGATCAAACCAGACCCGACTTGAGAAATCTATGACTAGAATCTCCAGTGGTTTGAGAAATGCAAGAAGAAGAGAAGGGACAGGGATGGCACTGTGGAAGGGAGGATTTAAACATTTTCTTTGGGCTGTTTTGTTGGTGTTGACCCAGATGCTTTTCACTTGTGTAGCTGAGGAGGAGGGGCATTTATGAGCTGGCAATGGCATAGGGGGAAGAGCCTCTTTGCCAGTGTCAAGGCTGCAGTATGAATGGTCTCCATACCTGTGACTGCTTTTAACATTCTAAAAAAGAATGGGAAATCCTGGTCGTGGGTTGTCCTGTCATGCCTAGCTTGGCCCTTGGAAACCTAGGCAAATTTAAATTGGGTAGGAAGCAGTAGAAAGGTTTGTAGTTCTTGTGTGAGTAGGCTTGCTGGGCCTAAATGCAAACTATTTTTGATCCATTTGACTTTTCAAGAGGGAAGTGCCTGAGACCAAACTGGTCAGACTCTTGAGAGTCTGCATTTGGCTAATGTTACTGCTTAAAAGTGGCAGACACAGGTATTGGGGTGTGTGTGGAGGTTATGGCTATTGATTATGGAGCTACAAGTACAGTGGTAGGCTATTTGACTCCTTCACACAGGAGGAAATTCATTATTTCTTATTTCTTATGTATTTTTTCTTCAGAAGGAATGCATTATGAGCACGGGAGTGGTCCTTTGCGTGATGCAACAGTGGGAGGGCAGATGTGCCATTCACGTGATGCTGACATCCCACCCTTCTTGGATATAGGAAATGCTCAAGGCATAATATTTTTCCTGCTCTGAATAGGAAAAAATACGTATACAACCTAGCATGACGAATTCACACAGAACTCTGGGTGGGTGGCAATAGACATGAGCACTTTGCTTATCACAGCATGCAGACATTCACCCTTACTATCTAGAAGTGATATTTCTGTAGGGAAAAAATGCTTAGCCTTCTCATATTTGTGCGGAGAGGTGGTTTGTTGCAAGTTATATCTTACTAACTTCGTTTAAAGTTCTATCTCCTCAGTGGGTGCTCAAAGAAGCTTACGCCATTTTCCTGTCCATTTTATCCTTACAACAGCCAGCTCAAGGTTGACTCAGCCTTCTGTCCTTCTGACGTGGGTAAAATGAGTACCCAGTTTCCTGGGGGTAAAGTGTCGATGACTGGGGAAGGCAATGGCAAACCACCCTATAAAAAGTCTGCCAAGAACATGTCGTGGTACAACGTCCCCCACAAGTCAGTAATGACTCGGTTCTTGTACAGGGGACTACCTTTATCTACCCTATGATGTACGTTATGCTGAGAGTGTTTGGCCCAAGGTAACCCAGCTAGCTTCCAAAGCAGAGTGGGTATTTAAACATCATCTCCAGATTCTAATCTGACACTCTGACTTCTGCATCATGTCTGTTACTGGCTGTTCCTCTCAAAATCAGAGCAGCAGTTTGAAACAGTAACCAGCTGTTATATTTAAAATATTAAGATTAATAATTTGCATTATTTTTAGGGACCACCATGAGAGAATCTTCTTGAGGATAATAAGGAGAGCTGTGCATTTTGTGTTTAGATCCTGTATAAACCATTAAGATTTGAATATTGTCATAGAAGAATTTTTATAGTCATTTTTTAACATCACTGACCACAAGCATCTTGATAAACTGTGGTTTATAAATGCTGATTAGATCAAATTCTGGTTAGTTGTGGCATCTAAATGCAGGTGGTTAAAAATGGAGGTTCTTGTTTGACACCAAACTAGGATTTGTAGCCTGTGTGTTAATCACAGTTTGTAATTATTGTGATGTGTGAATTCACAAATCACAGTTCGTTGAGTAGTACCGCTCTCAGAGATGCATTGCTATAGACCTAGTAGTATAGGGAGGTTAGAGTCAACCAAGAATTATACAAACCAGGATTTATATAGAAATTGGGATTTGTTGTTGTTATTTTATTTGTAGTCTGCCTTTCTCACTGAGATCCAAGGCAGATTATATACTGCAAGCGAATACAATATAATCAATAGCTAGGACATTCACAGAGCAAAAATACAACATGATCAACAGTTAGGACATTCAGTGAAAGCAGATGCAATAGGATATGGTAGCAGCAAACTAGCATAAAGCTGAAAACAGAGATAAAACCTTTCTGAATTAAAGCATAAGTAAGTAACATGACATCTTTAGCAATGTTGAACTACTTGGCAGGACCATATCTACATCAGCAGACAGTACCCAGTAGTTTAGTCTGTAGTCCCTTACCATGGTTTCTCTTTGAGCTATTATGACGCAGCCCTATAATCTCAACAGAAAGCCCTCCTGAATAAGTCAGTCTTTCTAGCTTGCAGGAAACCAGAAAGTGGGTGCTTTCCTGACTTCTTCCAGCAGGCCATTCCACAAGCTGAGGGTGAGTAGGAGTTGTGGGCCAGAGTTTGTTGCACAAATAATGGTTAATTGTGGAGTCTGAACGCATCCACTCTCTGGTTTACAGACTTTAAAAACTGGACTAAGGGTCCCAAACAGTACACTTGGGAGAGAGACATGGTATTTGACATATAAAAAAAAAAGATTTACAGTGTAATC
This sequence comes from Eublepharis macularius, assembly GCF_028583425.1. Lineage (NCBI taxonomy): Eukaryota > Metazoa > Chordata > Lepidosauria > Squamata > Eublepharidae > Eublepharis > Eublepharis macularius. Next base: position 59,166,738 of record NC_072792.1, read on the forward strand.
CTGAGGGCCTCAGGGAGGAGTCGTCTTGATGCTCATGTAATTAAGTTGCTGCTCATCTGCTCCTTGTGGACATTCTGCAGGGGGATATACCAAAGCATGCCCCTTGCCAGACACAGATAGCAGAACGTGCTCTGGAGTCCGTAGTAGTGCTGGTAGCATCCACCAGTCACGCAACAGCCGCTAATGACAGCCCTATGAATGGCACTTAAAGGTGAAGCCAGTCGTCAGCTGCCAATGCAGCCCCTGTTCCTCAGTACCAGAAAGGGGAGGGAGGGGTGTGGAGATGGTGTTATCCCCTCATAGACAGACAGGGAAACAGTTGTGGAACAACCCAGACTTGATTAGACTGCACATCATGTAGGGCTACGAGGACTCGCCAACTTTCCCTGTCCAGCATGACACTTCTGCAAGTGAAAGCTGTTCCCAGGGGCCAGGGGGAGACACACTGGGCCATCCCTAGTGTAGCATGCTCATCAGCAAGACAGACTCCCATGTTGAGCAGCTGCCTGAGGCGGGATGCTCCAGGACCTGGACTGTAACCAGAATCTGAGCAGAGGGGCAGGAACTGTAATGGCCATGCACCGGAATCTCCCTGTTGAATTGCTGCCTGCATGAAGGAAAACAGGCATGTGCAGCAATGGCAGAGGGCACAGACTGGGTACAGTGGGCCAGCAGCCTACAGTTGTGCCCTCTCATGCAACTGGGGGGGCTGTCATGGGAGTGTGCTGCAAGCATCCCTGCCCCCCTTCCATTTGAAGCAGCTCTTCTGAGTAGACTCTCTCAGGGGCCTGCCACAATGCATGCCATGATCCTCGGTCCTGGAGTACCAGGTTCAGGTCACCCCTCCCCACACTCCTGGCTTAGGTTGTGGAAGCCACCATTGGGTGGAAGCACCTGGCCCTGAGCAAGGAGAACAGAGGAGGTGGATGTGGACAACCGGGCTGGAACTGCTGGATTTCCAGTTCTTGCTTATGTGTTAGTGCAACCTTGCCCTTTTGAGCAGAGTCTCTGGAATTGAGGTACCTGTTAGGGGTCTGCATTGAGAGATGCTAGCCACACAGTCTGGGCTTTGCTCTTCCCCTCAGGTGTTAGTTCTAAGTGCTTGTCTGATATTGCTAAGTGCTTACTGTGTTCTTTCCGTACCACCAAAAGTGCCAAACATTCGATAAGTCTGCATGAAAGGGAGCTCTGAGAATGAGTCATACATCCTCTCTAATGAGTTATTGGGCATCATGTCTGCAGTTTATGAAGGGCAGGGGACCATGATCGGGTCCTAGGGAGGGGGTGTGGCTGCTACAGAGGCTCAGAGAAATTGGTGGTGGTTATAGTTGGCATCCTGTGCTCCACCTGGCCATTTGGGTGGGGCTGCGTAGGTGGGGTGGGTACTGTTCACTTTTCCCTTTGCATGAATTCCTGTGAGCGATGCCAACTTTTTCTTAGTGTGAATTTCTGCCTATGTTGGGGTTGTTTCTAGGCTGGAGAAGCTTAGGAAGCTAACTCTTGGCATGCCCCCGCAGCTCACTCACTCCCACACTGGCACAGGAGTTTATGCCTGTGGGATGCAGGTTGGCAGACACAACAAGGATACCACCAGGGAGTTGTGCCATAGTAACTCTGGCTTATGTTGATCTAAGTGGGAGGTATGTTGCTGTTTGGGCCAGTTGGCTTCCTGAGTGCTCCCCCCCCCCCCCCGCATCGTGCTGTTAGCACTATCTAAAAGGGCGGATATGTTAACTAGAATGTTCTAATGTGTTAATTTAATGTAATAATTTTAAATGTCAAATAATCTTAATGGATGCATTCCAGAAAGAGAAGCATGTATTAGAACATCAATGAATCTTAATCACATAACTCAACAATTAATTATTATTGACTTTGGTAAGACTTGATTTTCTGGGTGGTGGCAGTTCATTTGTGAAACCATGGCTGCTTCCACACCAGGGGGATTTTTTGTGATAATCTGGTTGCTGATGCAACTCTTTGTGAAATTACCATTACAGCAGCGATTCCAGAAACCTCAGGGTAATCCATTTTCTCCATTTTTAGCTGCTGTTTCCGTTTTGCACCTGATGTGCACTGAAGCACCCCCCACCCCCCACACACACATTTCTCACATGACCCTTAGGAGTCTCTGCCCACCTGGTTTTTATTTTGAGAAACATGGGTAATGATGCATAGAAATAGCACAGTACCTTTGAAAAAAGCTTTTATAAGAAGCCTCCATGTATTTGCAGGTACCTCTGACAATCCCCTCCCCATCCCTAAAGGCAGGCTGAGTTGTGGGTGATTCTCTTCTTTTTTAAAAAATCCCTCACGCATGAGTAACTCTGGACAGGAATAGCACAGTACCTTTAACAACATAGAAACAACTACGCTTGCAGAGACTTCAAGGTCTTTCTCCCCTCTGCTTCTATTACCTTAATTTCTGCAGGAGTCTAGCTCCTTGCATTTTTAACAGATGAACAGAGTAACTGACTAGCGCACTGTTTCCTCTTCAGACACATGAAACTAATTGTGTTGATAGCATCCTGTCCCGGAAACTTTTTTTTTTTTACAAGTTTAAAATAAAGCAGATTTTTGTTGTTGAAGGAATGAGCTGTTAACTGTCTGTGCACAAATAGAGGACAAGGCCATATAGGAGCTTGAAAAAAGGGCCAGTCGGATGAGAGGACAAAGTTGATGTAAAAGCTGCCTATGAACATGTATATGTGTGGATTATTCTACTTTCATAAGGATTAACATGAATACCACTTTCGAAATTTTGGCACATACTTCCATGTTAAGGAACAGCTGTACACCTTTGAATTCAAAATAGTTCTCTGCCAAAAGCAAGTTTGAGAATATTTCTTTTTAGAACTGAAATTTGTTTTCTTAGGAGAGTAGATTTTTGAAAAAAAAAATCATATTGAATGGTGCAGCTGTAGCTCATTCCTGAGCCACTCCCACCTTGGTTCTTAACAAATCTACTTGGAAATAAGTTTAGATTTGTATAGAGCTTGATCCACATAATATGGTTAGGATTATTGCCTAAAACTTTTCAAAAATGCTTCCCTCGTTCTTTTGTGTGCAATATATAAATCATAAATTCACAATGTTGCCCCAACCCACCTTTTAAGCCAGTGTAGTGTAGTATAGTGGTTAGAAGGTTGGATTAGGAACCAAGTTTGACTCTGGACTCTGCCATGGAAGCTTGCTGAGTGACCTTGGGCCAGTCACATACTCTCAGCCTAACCTGCCTCACAGGGTTGTTGTGAGGATAACATAGAGGAGAGAAGAACAATGTAAGCCACTTTGGGTCCCCACTGTGGAGAAAGCAGGGTATAAATAAAGTAAAAATAAAATTAAAAATTATAAAATCAGCTTTAATTTCAATAAATAAATACAATTTCAATAAACTGTTTAGAATAGGCTCACAGACACGCAGCCACTTAGGGCTGGTATCTACATGCCAACCAAGAACTGTATTAAGTGTTCTCCATGGAATTTTGTGAGTAATGTACATATTAATCACTTCCTTAACAACAATTAATCCCTTCTTTACTGACTGACAATTGTATTCTGTGGGAGAGGAAAGGAAATAAGTTTAGGCATATAACTTATGTCTGTGGGTTTTTCCCCCCAGCATGGGAAGTGCTTTACTGTTCGGCTTTTCTTCCTTTTCCTCACAACAGTAGGTGAATACAGAGGACCACTTGTCAGGTGGCAACTTGGAACATCACACTGCTCTACTACTACTACATAGTATGTTTATTCCTAACCGACTATGTGGCGTAATTTATTTATTTAGAATATTTATTCCTCAGTCATGTGCTTCTGGGGAGTGGAAAATAACAATGTTAACATCATCATAGTGTGAAATTGGAAAGCTTCCAATATTAAAACTATTCATTAGTATGTAAAAAGAACAACTGAAACTAATAAAACAGAGTAAAATATAATGGGGGGGGGGAATCAATACAGTCAATCAAATATATGCTCGGGCAAATAAATGTTTAACTTAATGCCTGAAAGTGAAATCAGAGCAATCCTAAACAAAGTTACACCCTTCTGAGATTGATGACTTCATTGGATTTAGAAAGGTGAAACTACGTTTAGGATTGTGCTGTGGAGTGCGTGAGCAGAGTGGCTTCTGTAAGCTGGTTTCTACGTGGTGATTGCAAGTTTCAAATAATGGCATGGCACTTGGAGGAGATAGGAAGGAGCCCAGTTCTACAGAACTAGTCCCTTTTTGCTGCAGCTAATGTATCCTAGTGAACTCTTCCGGTTATGAGGGCTTTGGAGGGGTTGGTTGGTGGGGTGGTTGATTGGTTTGGAACTCCGTCCCCAGGCACATGTATAACAAGGAGCTCATTTTTGGCCCTTCAGGAAGATAAAGCCTTTTTATTTTGGCAGTTCTTCAGGAAAATGAGTTGCTGTGTATTGGAACTTGAGTTGCTCTCTGTACTGCTGGAGTTAGTTTTTGTCCCATTGGCTTGTCATGTGTTGGATTGACTTTAATTTGCTTGATGGCGTAGGATTGTAAGCCTTCCTGAGAGTGGAGAATATATAGGAAAAATAACCGTTTTTGAGATGAAATTGTATCAGCTGGATAGCATGGAATTTGTCACTTTGTGCCTGAGATTACTGTTCATAATCTAAGACTGCAATCTTTTGTATATTTACTTTCAAATTCCACTGATTATAGTGGAATTTATTAATGAACAAACACATGCAGCAATCAGGTTATTTATACAGCAGGCTCAAAACTATGTATAAGCAAGCTCCGTCAAGGCACTTTTGCAAGATGCTGACTTGGTATTATGCACATGATCATTCATGGAGTTATATCTTGACAGCCAGAACATGGAAAATATTTAGTAACGATTACAAATTTGCATATTTCTATACTATCGTTGCCTTTTTTGGCTGTAGGCAAAATCCCTGTTAGGAACCAGGCCAATAAATAAGATGTAGTGACTTTTGTGAAGTTGTGGAACTGAATCAAACCTAACCAGGAGTGTTTTACTCTTTAGCTGTCTTATGTCTAGTGAAGAGAGATTGCATGTGATTGTGGATCTTCTAGTCAACAGGGACTTGTAGCTGCATAATTCTCATCTGATTTGATTTCATTGGAAATCATTACTGTTTGCTAGGTCACTTGATGAGGACATCAGGAACCAAGACAGTTCCTTAGAGATTGATGGACAATTTTTTTACAGATTCTACCAGGAACCCATACAAAGTAATATGTAGTACAACAATTTCTTCATCTTAGTATGACTGTTGTTAATTAGATTATATGTTAATCCAACCTGCCCACCTGTCAAGAGTTGGAAATTATTCTCACCCAGTCTGAATGGGTTGATTACTACTTGACTGGCTCTTGTTTTACATTGGCTTCTTGTAATTTATCCCTACCTGCTCATCCTTTTTCTGTTGCTTGAACTCTTTGAGTATAAATTTAGCTACTTTGGATGGATGCTGCAATAAATCTTGTTAATCCCTAAGGTGGTACTAGACTCCACCTTAGAAGAAGAGAGAAATGTGTCTGGTGTTTAATCCAAATATTCTGCTAGTCCTGTTATAACTATATGAGATACTATATACCAACTATATGAGATAGGGTATGCTTTGGACTGAAACATTCTCTTGTTCAATACAAAATTTGTTTCCTATTTTCAGGTTTCACTTTTCTTACTCTTGAGGTGGAATAAGAGAGGATGTATGTGTTTAGGTAGCATGGAACACACCCTTACCTGGATGGCCCAGGCTATCACAATCTTGACAAATCTTAGAAGCTAAGCAGCATTGGCTCTGGTTAGTACTTGGATGGGAGACCACCAAGGAAGTCTAGAGTTGCCAGGCCTGCCTTTTTTCATCTTCGACAGGCCAGGCAACTGGCGCCCTATCTTTCGCCCTGGGACCAAAGTAATCCATGCAACGGTCACCTCCAGGTTAGACTACTGCAACTCACTCTACGCTGGGCTGCCCTTGGACCTGACCCAGAAGTTACAGCTGGTCCAGAACGCAGCGGCACGTGTCCTTACTGGAACGCCAATCCGAGCACACATTCATCCTGTGCTGTGCCAGCTGCACTGGCTCCCAGTGGAGTTCTGGTTCCGGTTCAAGGTGTTAACCTTGGTGTTTAAAGCCCTTCACGGACTGGGACCTGCATACCTGCGGAACCACCTCTTCCATTATGTCTCCTGCAGGGCATTGCATTCTGCAGACAAGCAACTCCTGGTGGACATCCCAAAGGAGATCCATCTGGGTTCAACCAGGGCCAGGGCTTTTTCTGCCCTGGCCCCGTCCTGGTGGAACGCTCTCCCATGGGAGATCCGGGCCCTGCGGGACCTGTTACAGTTCCGCAGGGGCTTGTAAAATGGAGATGTTCCGCTGGGCCTTTGGCTGAGTGCCAGTGGGTGTCCTCTTTCTTCCATCTAAGACCACCACTTTTTCTGGGGCTGCCCAGAAAAGTCCGTATATACCCATATACGGACTCCCAAATATTTATTTAAATAGCCTGTGCCTGGACTATTTTAATGACCTTTTAAAGATTATTATTGATTTTATGGTTTTGTGATTAATTCACTGTGTTTTATGAATGTTGCTAGCAGCCCTGAGTCCATTTGTGGGGAGGGCGGGGTATAAATAAATAAAAATAAAATAAATAAAGTTCTACACAGAGGCAGGCAATAGCAAACCACCTTTGATTATCTCTTGCCTTGAAAACCTCAGCAGGAGTCACCATAGATTGACTGTGACTTGTCAGCCCCTTAAATATACAGCATAGTGTTCTGAATGACTCTGGTCAGGCCTGATTCAAATATAGACATTTACTTAAGATGCCCTGGCATCTAGTTAGCTTTCCTATATCAGATCATTTAACTCCTGATGAGAGAGATGCCACAAATACCATTTTAGGATAATTACTGGGTATTGTATACAAGTAATACAATTACAGAACTTCTGCTTTCATTCTAAATCTTTATTAAAATATGATTAATCAGCAATATTAGTTCAGTCAACAGAAAATCATACCATCTGTTATAACTGCATAGATCATTAAATGAGAGCAATTGCATTACTCCCAGAAAATAGCTTAGCCCAAAGATAAGGAAGTCACAGACATGGAGCCCCTTCCAAGAAGAAGCTCCTGATCAGTGCAACTTCTCATGTTTATGGGGTTTCAAAATATTCTCCTAACAATAACTGACTGTCCCACTTCAAAGAGCTCACATTAGCTAACTGAAGTTATAAGATAATTAAACACCAGACCAGGTTATCTATATTTAAAACACTTTAAAGTACAGAAAAATTGTTAGTTCATTCTTGCTATATTTTATCCTAACACCGTCTATGAAAAATTAATGATTACAAGTTTCTCATATATATGTATATCTTTTCGCACTCAACCAATACACTCATCCATAGAAACATAGAGCTTGGAGGGATCCCAAGGGTCATCTAGTCCAACCCCCTGCACAATGCTGGAAATTCATAGCTACTTCCCCCCTACTCTCCCAGTGACTGTTGCTCTATGCCCAAAAGAAGGCAAAAAACCTCCTGGATCCCTGGCCAATCTGGTCTGGGGGAAAATTCCTTTATAGCCCCAAAGTAGCAATTGACATTACTCTGGGCATATAAGAAAGGGCCACGACGAGAGCCTAGCTCCAGTTCATCCTTTCCTGCCCTCCCTCTCACGATCTGCCTGAATTCATAGAATCTGCATTGCTGTCAAATGGCCATCTAGCCTCTTTTTAAAAACCTCCAGAGGAAGCCTGTTCCATTGACGAACCGCTCTTGAATTAAAATTTAAACTTCTGTGAAGATGGACATTCCTGTCATTCTCAGACACTCTACACCTGGGCCTCAACACATAGTATCTATTGATATGGGTTAGATGGATCTTCTAATCTATACAATGCCATACAACTGTGTTACTCTTCTGTTTCATGCCCCTCTCCAAGGTTGTTCTGTTCAAGGCCTCCAGACTCCCTTCTTGGCATGTCTAGCTGAGGGACCAGGCTGGCCCTGTTTCTGAGTGCAGAGACATCTTGGTTAAATCCAGCAAGAGTTCCCCAAGATTTCTAGCTATGTTCGTGACAATAGAGTGCAGCAGTTTACATCAGATTCTTTCTGCTATTGGGTGTATTAGCTGTTTTGCTTGTAGAAAACTAACAATTCCATCCTAAGCTTTGGTGACAGTATGCAAGTGTAATCCACTAGGCTGGCTTAGAACCTGGTGCTGTCAGGGGCATTTTGTGGGTGAAGTGGGACTTGCCCTGCAGTCCTGAATATGCCCCTGGAGCATCATTACACCATCAAAAGTCCTGTGGACCCATCCAAGCCAAAAAAAAAACAATCAACTGCCTCACTCCCAAGCATTGGTGCAGCTTAGTATGCTGAGTAAGTCAGCAGCCAATTACAACCACCCCCCAAGCCAGAATGCCCATAACTCTGATGATAGGGTACATGGCATGGGGCTCTATCTTTCTGGCCCATGCAGTGCATACATATGTACAGCAAAGACTGAATGGTAATAGGTAGTGGTAATAAGTGCAGGATGGAGATGGTGCATGGAGCTCGTTATCCAAATTGATATATTCGTGATTGAACATTCTAAAACAACAACTGTCTTTAAACCATTGAAAATTCATCAGGCAACAACTATACCATTGATGTCTTTAGTGTAGTGACAGATTACAACAAGAAGTGTGTCAAAAGACCAATACAGATTGTGTGTATTTGCAAGAAGACAAGTTGTTCGGAAATTCATTCTAGATGTTTGCTGGACGCTAATCTTTAAAAAATCTTGAACTTTAACCAGTGACCCTAAAGATGTTTTGCAGCAAAAACCCATGTTTTTGTGTGCTTTTGTGCATATGACTGTATGGAAGGCAAATAATCCACCTGTCTCAATCAAAGAATATATTTAGCATAAATTGGTACCTCACTTCCAGATCAGGGGGGAAAGGCAATGAGTGGTGATTACCAAAGGAACAAGGTAGTAAGCTATGAAATCAACACGTTTGGCCTACAGAGTCAAGCTGAGAACAAGTTTTGACTGTTGCATAGCTAACAGTAGACCGTACATGTTAGTGCTCAGCGGGGACCTCTGTCCTCTTTTCAGAATGAAGCACTTCTGGTGCAATTGCATCCTATTCCAGTTACTATGGAGAACATTGCCCTGCTGACTGAAGTGCCACCATACCACCACTACCCTCAATGTCATGGTTAGAGTTTTCCTTGGAAGCGGCTCCTACTAATAAGTCTGTTATAAAGCAGAGGCTAGCCCTCGAAATGGAGAGGAGGCTGCAGTCACTTTGTTCCACCTCCTCTCCTTCCTTCCGGGTCTTGTGTATCTCCCTACAAGGCCATGCTGGCCCGAACAAGTCTCTGGCGTCTGATGAGGAATCCCAGCCTCACAAGAGAGTGAGGAGATTCTGGCTGCTCCCATGATTCTTACTCAGCCCTGCCATGACTAAGTAGGTGTCCTTGATTACAGCTGCTCCTGCCATGACTTCTAAGGGGCCAGCATCTCCTGAGTTGGCCCTGCTAACTGGTTGCCTCAAGGTGCTGGTCCCTTCTCTGTTTGGCTTACTTTTGGTTCTAGCCAGTGAAGTTGCAAGGGAGCAGAAGCCTTTGAAGGCAAATGTAGTTTAAGCTTAGGCTCCAAGCCAGACTCTGACTTACTTAGTAGATCTTTTTCACCTCTTTGCGTCTCTTCTCCCAGATGTCTCTAAATTTGCTAGTGGGAGACAAATACTCTGGTATTCCTGAAAGACTGCCCTCTCTTCACTTAGGCCTGGGTTTGTTTGTTTGTCCCACCAGTACCTGTTTTCTGTTCCTTCCTTAAGAAAGGATAGAACAGCCTTAGCCTGGGCAAGTATGTTTTTTAAATTTTTTTTAAAAAGATTTTATTTTAAAAAGAAAAGATATGAAAACAGAAAGTGCATAATAAAAAATTATACAAACAACTACATTGGAAATTAAGTTGAGACATACAATCTTATATAAACAATACGTGTGGAATTGATTTGAGACTTGTACAAGCACTGCAATTAAAATTACATTGAACTAATAAAGGAATACATTCAAAATTTGCCATACCTAAGCATAATTATGTAATAGTTGTCCTTCCCTCTCCTTGGTTACTTTATGAATTATAATATCAGTTTTTTTTCTTTTTTCTTTTTATTCTTGTCTTTATACTAAATTTCCTTAATTAATGTTAATTTCTACTTAGGTCATCAAAAAATCCTTCCATTCTTCCCAAAATTTGGCTATCAGTCTATTATGTAGTTAAGTAGTTAGTTTAGCCATTGATGCATATTCATAAATCTTATCTCTCCACTCTGACACATCAGGACAAATAACTGCTTTCCATTTTACTGCATATAATACTCTTGCTGTTGTTACTATGTAGCGAAAAAGTGAGCATTAACTGGGGACATCAGCGGGGAGATTAGTGGACTCAATCTATTTCTGCACTGAAACCATATTTTAAGCAATTGATGCCTTATAATAGGGGTCCCATCCTATTTGTGCATGGTTTTCCATGATTTCTTGATCCATAAGTAATTATGAATGCCTCCTTTGGTGTTCACTGCCTCCAATTTGTTATGTCTACTACTTGGATTTATAATCTAATCTGTTATCCAAACTAACGCCGCTGCTTGATGATACAATTTGATATTTGGTACTGCCAGTCCTGCTAATTTTTATCATCCTGTAGCACTTTGAATCTTATTCTTGGTTTCTTCCCTTTCCATATAAAGTAATTTATTACTTTCTGCCACTTGCTGTGAGTCTCTTGTTCTATATAAATTGGAATCATTTGAAAAAAAAAGTTCAGTTTGGGTAAGATACTCATTTTGACAGCTGAAATTCTTCCTAACAATAAAATATTTAATTTTCCCCCTCTCTGCAAATCTTTGATAATTCTTGTCCAAACTTTTTGGTAATTATCTTTATTCTCATTTCAAGATGATACATTTATCACTAAATAGTTTATCAGCTTTGTAGTAATGGCACAATCCGTTATCTTTCCAATCTTTTCTCGTTCCTCTGTCATTGTTGAAAGTAACATTATCTTTGTTTTCTTCTTATTCAACTTATATCCAGAGTACTGTCCAAATCTTGATATTTGATGCTAGAGCCAGTTGTTGATTATTATAAGTATATATAGTATATAATTTGCTTATGAGCTCTTTATAAATGGATATTAAACTAATACTAAGATATGCTTTGCCCTCCATGGGGAAATATTAGGTTTGCCAGGTCCCTCTGTCCTCCTGGTGGGAGGATTGGTACCTGTCATTTACCTTTCCCCTGCTCCGTGGTGACCTTATGCATGTGCTCTTTGCACGCGTGTGCCCCCCGGAGCCAGCATCACTTCTGGAAGTGACATCATCATGGCGAATGTGCAGCGCTGTCACTTCTGGAAGTGGTGGCAGCAGTGGCAGATGCGTGAGTGAAAGGGTGCGCCTGAGGGGTTAAATTGCCTGCTGTGGAGCCTGATTCTACCCAAAATGGGCCCACTGCGGGGCGTGATTTGGGGTGCGGGGGTGCGCCACTCCTCCTGAGGAGTGTGCTCCCCCGCCAGCCAAGTAAGTGAGCGTTGGGGGGACAGTGAGGGAGCTGGGGATCCCCCACCCTGGGTGGGGGAATGGCACCCCTAGGGACTATTGTTCCTAGTAGTTTGTCTGTTTTTAACTGAGTGAACACTTTGAACACTGATGCAGAGAAGAGAGCTATTGCTTACTGGTAGAGATGGGCATGAACGAGAAAAAAGAACAAACAGGGTGTTCGTTGTTTGTTGCCGCCTGCAAATGGATTAATGAACATAAACAAACATGTTTGTGTTCGAATATTCGTCGGGCCAAGAAACAGCCCCTTGGGAGTTAGAGAGCCCATATTCGCAGGGAGTGTTCAGCAGGCTCTCCTCCAGCCATCATCCAAGTTTGGTCAAGATTGCAACATGGATCTCAGAGTTATACATTTCCAAAGCCAGCATCCCCAGGAAACTCCCATTTGATACAATAGGAGCCATCAGTTGACTTTGGCCTTGTTTCAAGAGATGGACCCCAGGCCCCTGGCAGGCTCGGGGAGGTGGTGTTGGGCCACCTCCCTTGTAGGGTGTGGGGGCTTGGCCATGCACCAGTGGCACCCCCCATGTGCCCGCCCACCAGGCCTAGGAGAGGCTAGTGTTGACAAGTCAGGGAGATGGGGGGTGACGGTGGCCACCTCTCCTGGTGGGTTTGGGGAAGCAGTGTTGGGCCACCTCCCTTGTAGGGGGCAGGGGCTTGGCTGCACACTGGCGGCACCCTCATGTGCCTGCCTGCCAGGCCTAGGAGAGGCCAGTGTCGCCAAGTCAGGGAGATGGGCGATGTTGGTGGCTGCCCCGCCTGGCGGGCTCAGGGAGGCAGTTGATGGACTTGGCTGCCACCGCATAACCAAATGTCCCTGAAACAATCTGCTAAGAACACCCTCTAGCAAGACATTGTGGCGTACGAGGAGGCCTTGTGTGCATGCACACATGCACGCGCGCGCACACACACACACACACACACCGGTGGGTCAGAAATCACAAAATACGTCCACCAGATAGGGGCAGCATGGCATCGCAGCAGATGCTGATGTGCTGCACTTTGCGTGGTGCGGAGGCTGTTGCCACCCAAACACACAGGCTGGACATGGTGCATTGGATGGTTAGGTACATGGGCTAGGTAAGTTTCTCGATAGACAGATACATAGCTGTATGGGATAACATAGTGTATAACATAGTGTATAACTATATAACATAGTGTATAACATAGAGGGATGCATGGATACATTGGATACCTGTATCAGATGGACAGGTGAGACAGATATAGTGGACAGGGATATTGGGGAGACAGGTGTGTTGCATCAATATAATTTTTGTCTTGTCATTAGACAGTTGGAATAACCAAGGGTGAAAGTGTGGCCCACCCCTCATATGGAGAAGTGGAGGCTCATGTGCTGGCCGTCGAGGCGGTGGAGGATGCCCTCCCCCTTGCCGGGGGGGGGGGAGGCATCGGTTCCCCAAGGAAAGAGGATAGTGGGCAGAAAGGTAGGTGCCCACATGGAGAGGTGTGGGCTGTCTCCAGCATCACCCACTTTTCTGCCATTGCAGACGTGGTGGCCAGTTCAGCACCCTAGACAAGATGGCATTGCAGCAGAGGCTGATGCCGTTGAGGGACCCTCCAGCCAGACATGGTGGAGCCGGGAGGACAGTTAGGCCAAACTGAGACCCACGGGTGACATCACGGGATCCACCTGGAAGGAATGCAAAGACTGCTGCAGGAGAACCTTGTCTACCCATTGTGTGTCGAAGTGGAGGCTGCTGCCAACATCACCCACCTTTCTACCCTCACGGAAAGGACAGGACCCATTCCCCACTGCTCAGAGGTGACATCAGGGGCCATGTATAGGGGGCATTGTGCTGCACAACTAAATGTGCAACAGCAGCTGAGCTTGTGCCCAAATGTCAACTAACGAAGGGGACACCAAGTCCAAACAGACCCAATCGTGTTTCAACTTCAGTTTAATTCATAAAGGACTTCACATCTCGATTTCTTCCGTCCATTTAAACCCACAGACATATTCACACTCAATAATGTACACTTAGAGAATCCACATCTTAGTTCTAATGTACACTTAAAGAATCCACAACTTAATTTCTCATCTGTTTTTTGCTTCACAGACGTTTGTTCAAACAATCGAATTTATATGCAGTAAATTGTTCCAATCCCATCGTATTGCCCCAGCGGACACTCCCGGCGGGAGGTTGGCAACGGGTTCACCGGCTTTGGTTCCCCCCCCCCCCCCGGTTTCGCCTACACTCGCTTCTTCACAGCCTTTATTACTTGTCTGCGAAATACAGTTCAGAATTAAACTAATTTATCTATGTTCATTGCAAAATTTGTGCTTGGAACAGTGTTTCCCAGAATTGGAACATGATATGTTTTCTTATCCATGGTGCACAGTCATGGTTATAGGTATGATAAAATCCCATTTGTACCATTTCTGTTTTCTGAACAATGAATTCTAGAAGTCATTGTTTTACAAATAGTTGTCTTGGTTCAAACACACTTGATAAAGCCCGACGTGTGCTAATGGAACAGTCGTACTCATTTTATTAGAATTCAGTGGGACTTGTAACTTCCTTTCTGTTCAAGATTGATTTAGTTAGTTATAAAATTTATGTGCTGCCTCTCCTGAGACCTTCTTGAGTTGGTTCACAAGTAAAACAATTCAATAAAAGCATGAGACCCACAGTATCAAACTTAGCCAGGGTATGAAGACAGCATAAAATACCACTCCATGGTCTAAAAGGATATACACAAAACAGTCCTCAGGCTAGAGGCTGGCAATAACAGCTGAAGACAATGGAACACTTTAGTTAAAATCTTGAGTAATAAAAAACGGTTTTGCCTGGGGGTGCCTGAAGGAGAGTAAAATGGGTGAGCCTCAATGATATTCTTTTGTATCTGTGCAATGCAGGAGGAGAAAGTAGCAGTAGTGACAGCAAAAACAATCTCCATGGATTTGTTCTAGAAGCAGTTAGACAAAATAAGAAATTATACAGATACATAGTGCCTGAACATGGGGCAAGAAAGGTGTAGAAGGATAAAACTTGTGAACACAGCAGGAGAATATACCGAAAATGAGTTCTGTAATATGGACTTGTCAAGAAAGAAAAAGAAATTATCAGCATGGTGACTTGCTAAAAATGACCATTCATCAGGGTTGCCAGCTCCAAGTTGGGAAATTCCTGGAGATCTGGGGGGGGGGGGGGTGAAACCTGGAGAAAGTGGGGTTTGGGGGGGAAAGGACCTCGGCATGGCATAATTCCATAGAGTCCACCCCAAAAGTGGCCATTTTCTCCAGGTGAACTGATCTCTGTGGCCTGGAGACCAGTTGTAATTCCGGGAGATCTCCAGCCACTACCTGGAGGCTGGCAACCCTACCATTCATATAACAGAGGCCTGGCATTCATGACTTTGTGGCACATGACCATATGATGTTCCCCAGCATTGCCTGGCTTAAAACCAGCCATCATGGCTTATTCTGGTGGAGTCTGTTTTTGATTTTGCACATTTAAAATGCACTCTGAAGAATTTCTTCTGGACAGGAGAATTCATTTCTACATACAACATCTTTTGTAACAGTTGTGCACAATACATATGTCTGAGAAACTGCAGTGTAGTGTAAAGTCTGTCTGGCTTCATGGTATGTTGCTGCAGAGCTAATTATAAAGGGCTGCTTGGCAGTGCGAATAAACATCCTGTCAGAGTTTTTGCCTCATTGGAAAGAATGATGCCCACAGATTCCTGCATAGTATGCGATGACTAATTCTGTTGTGGGCTGTCTGTTGCTCTCGCATGAGTCATATTCGGGCCCTCCACTTTAAAACTTGCTAATGCCTAACCCTTTATTGAGCAGCTTCCAGAGATGATACAGCAAATATATTTTAGATCCAAAACTTCTGATACATCAGGGGAATGAAGTAACCAGCATCACATTTACCTTCCCAAAACCCAGATAGTTGACTACAGCAGGGTTTTGAGTTCATCTATAGCAGATGTCTCTGGGAGGCCTACAAACAAGACAGAAAGTTGAGGGGTTTCTACTTGTTCTCTCAAGGATGTGGGCTCCACTGTTGCTCTGGGTAACCTGTACCAGGGATGGTGCACATGCCTGATGAAGCCTGGTTGCAGTACTGATGACTGTTATATCTTGCTCCATCCCTTGTAAAGATGGGCCTGTTTAAGATACTCTGCGGTTTCGTGTGAAGAGTTCTCATTACTTTTTTGAAATCACTTACAAGGCACACAGGTGCCAGTTTGGATCAGGATTGCGATGCAAAGGGTGGGGTGGGTGGGTGGGAAGCTTTTCTCCTCTCCCATTTCCCTGCTAAAATGGCCACAGGGAGCCACTATTTTCCAGTAGTATCTCCTTACAAATGAAAGTGTTAAGTTTTTTAGTGCTGGTCTACTCATACAAACAGTATTCATATGTGGCACATTAACAGTATGAATTATAACAAAAGAGAGCTATGGTTTGTGATTTCCAAACGGTTTCCCTATTTTAGAGCTTATAAGTGATTTTTTTCCCCCTTGCTATAAGCTAAGTAGGCAAGTGGCTGTTTACAAGTCTGCTGCATCCCATAGTTTTTCAGTTAAAGACACAAGGAAGTATTTATTTATTTATTTCATTTATACCCCACCTTTCTCCCCAGTGCGGATCCAAAGTGGCTTTTATTATTCTCCTCTCTTTAGTATTATCCTCACAATATTCTCCCCACCTCTCTGAGGTGAGGAGTTATGGGACTGGCCCAAGGTCACTCAGATAGCACTGCATATAGCTATGCTCTTCCAGCACTGATATCTTTAATTCTGCCTTTCATACTATGGCTTGTTGCAGATGAAAAGCTAGCAACCATTACATGAATTATCTCTTCCTTTGTTTGCCTTAATCTCTGTTCATTTACATCAATGCTGTCATAGTTAAGATGAATCAGTTTTCTGCTTAACCACAATTTGAAATCAGGATCGGCAAACCCTATAGTTGAATGGGAACTCGTAGTAGCAAATGTAAGGCTATAATGAGGGAGTAGAGTAGGGCTACCAGGTTCCCACCAGGGGCGTGAATTCCACAGTTCCTGTTTCCTGCTGTTGCTGCTGTGGTGACCTGTGGGAGGAAAAAAGTTTTAAAAAATCAGCATCAGCCAACAAGATTATATCACTTCAGTCCACTCTAGGAATTGCTGGAAACCACAGAGTGAAGTAATATAACACAGTTGGCTGATGATGCCTACCCCCCCCCCCCGGTACCCCCACACACACTGTCACCAGTTAACAGCCACTTGAAGGAGGGGAATTTATGCAGCAGGATGGAATGCCTTGCAGTTCTCTTTCAAATACATTGCATCAGCACCTGTCCTATACTGTCAAATAGAGCCCAAATTATAGTTCAGAAGGAAAACAATAAACTTTCTTTTAATCAAACAGGGCAAGGGGAAGATCTCAGTTTGAGCGATGCACTACCTGATACTGGTAAGCAACAAAAGCCGTATAGAACATTTATGCATTTTGTGGGTTTTGCAATAATGGTAATAGTACAATATAACATGCATTTTACTCTGAATTAAACTGTTACATTCTGCTTAACTAGCATAAACCTATATTGTTTCAGAGTAAATGGTCAAGGTGGAATATCTTTATTCTACTGCTATAACTTGAGATCACCCGAATCTCTAACAAGATGGATAAAATAAATGAGTCCTGAAATTTGATCAGGAGTGGGTAGGAACTACTGTAATGCCTGAAACCCTATGTTACAACAGCGTGATTGAAATAGCTGTTATGTCAGTAAATGAATCCCAGGATTAGTGTGATTGACAGGCTAGTTTAGCATTACACATTAAAATTCAAAGAGCATGAAACTAATTTTGTGAGCTCAAGGAAAACTAAAACTTAATTTTCAGATACAGCAGTGTTTTCTGGCTAGCAGTTTCTGAAAGTGGCAGGGGTTTCAAAATCAATTTCTGATATGGCATTGAGGTCGCTGTTCCAGGGAGGACAGGCGGTCAAAACATTTACTAGGCTAAATAAATGCCTGTGTAAGCCTAAGTGCTACATTGCTGACTTCTTTTTAGATCGCTCAGAGTGGCTGGCATGGGGGGTCTTGAATTATATGTAGAGGTGGGCACGAACCGCAATACAAACCAAAAAACGCACAAACTGGGCCAGTTCATGGTTAGTTAAAATGCGATTCGTGGGGCCACGTGTTAATGAACCCCATGATGTTTTAGGCCCCACTTGTGCATTTTGTGAGCCCTTTGTGAGCCCAGACAGGCTGGTGCCCCTGAGGGGTGTGTGAAACTGACAGCCCCATTCTCCTGCCACCAACAAACAGCAGAAGGGGGCTGCTAGTTTCACACATCCCGTACTGTGTTCAGCCTATGGGCTGAAGCCGGCATGGGGTCCATGAAGCTGACAGCCCCCTTCTCCTCCCACCGGGGAGCGGCAGGAGAACAGGGTTGTCAGTTTCATACACCCTGCACCGGGTTCAGCCCATGGACTGAACCTGGCACAGGGTCTATCAAACTGACAGCTCTTGTTCTCCTCCCGCTCAGGGGACAGGAGAACAGTGCTGTCAGTTTCACTCACCCCACACTGGGTTCAGCTTATGGGCTGAAGCCAGCGTGGGGTGAGTGATGCTGACATCCTTGTTCTCCTGCCACTTGGGGGACAGGAGAACAGGACTATTAGTTTCACTCGCCCCATGCTGGCTTCACCTGATCGGATGAAGCCTGTGCGGGGTGTTTTGAAACTGACAGACTTCTCCTGCCGCTTCGGGGTGACAGGAGAAGGGGGCTGTTAGTTTCAAACATCCCGCACCGGCTTCAGAAGCCGGCACTGGGCGTTTGAATTCCATGAACTATGAACCATGAACCGATTCATGAACTGGTAAAAGTTTGTGGAAGTTCGTGGTTCGTAGTTCATGGAACAGCGATGAACCACGAATCAGGTGGTTCAGGTTTTTTTCAGTTCGTGCCCATGTCTATTGATATCCAGGCACTGTTCACACTAAGCTGAGAACATAACTATGCAATCAACTCTTCCTGGGTTCCCTAGTTCCTCTAAAGCAAACACAAGTTGCAAGTTCCTGGTTGTGGCTTAGATTCTCGGGCATGCGGGGGCTGATTCAGGTTGGGACCATAGGGAAAGTAAACCTCCTTGCCAGATCCCATGCTACTTCCTGGCTAGAAACAGATCAAGAGAGCTGCTTGTTTTCCCTCTTGGGGAAACTTGTATATATTAGTGACCTATGCAATACCAATGGGCTAATTTCCCCAACAGGCAAACGTGGCTACCCAGCAACATTTCAGGTCAGGAAAATGGGTTTAAATGTTGGGGGGGGGGTTAAGCCCTCTTTTCCTAGCAATTATGATTACTGTCTGAATTGACCTCCATGTGTCTGAGATGCTAAGCTTCAACTGGGAATTCCCAGTGCATGTCACTTTGATAAGACCCAAGGTGGTCACTCAGAATGGTGTCATATAGCTCCAACAAAGCTACAGCAGTAGGTGATTCCAGATCAGTCACAAATTTTAGTTTCTTAAATTCTTGGGAAAGAAAGAGAGAAGGGGTTGCTTGATTTTTGAGTGTTCATGAGGTAGAAATGCTTGTATTTCCATGTTAGTTATTCCCAGCTTATCTTATTGGCAAAGCTGCTAATTGTTAATTAAGGAGCTCTGATAAATCAGCAGAGCTAGATTATTTAAACTATAAGTATATTTGGGCAGCATTTGCTTTCTTAAGATTTCATCAACTAATTAAAATTATTATTAGCTCAAATCTGATGTTTTGCAAGACATACATGCAGTTAGTGGAACTATGTATGACTTGCGCTTTGCTTCGATCTAGAAAACAGTAGTTCAGTGATACTATAAAACAAATGGGTGCATCATAAAATCAGTCCTAGTTGCTTCCCCTGATAATTGATTGCTTCAAATGTTAAATACTGAATGTTTTAATTTATTCAGAACCTACAAAGAAGCCAGCTACAGGACCCAAAAAAACAACACCGGGTGAGTAATAACTGTCCTGAGGACACCTGGTTTTGGCCATTGTGTGACACAGAGTGTTGGACTGGATGGGCCATTGGCCTGATCCAACATGGCTTCTCCTATGTTCTTAACTGTCCTTTCTACGAACAGTAATTAGTCAAATTTGCTGAAGAACAGTTGTATACAAATATATGATTAGGCTAGGCCAATATGTGACCTTATGTGCAATTTAAAAATAATATTCTTTCAATGGATAGAAAAAAGCAGTTTTGGGGGAGGGTCAACTGGGCACTTTGACATTTTAATATGACAGGTGTATATTTTCTAATTATTATAGCATCTCAACTTCTACATCATCCATAGGGCTAGATGAGAATCTCAAGTAAATATATTTTATGTAGGGTTGAATGCTACCAAAATCAATTGTTCATAATTTGGTACAGTTGATTACAAGATTTCTTCATTTGAAACGAGATGGTATTTTTGTTTGAAATGAGGTGGTATTTTTCAAAGTAGTCCTTAAGAGAAGATTTTCAAACTGGCAGTATGATGAGTGTCTTAGGGAATTACATTTCTATTATATATTTAACAAACTAATATAGATATTAGTTCTTCCTACTAGACTCCTGTTTATTAGTAGATCTTTTGGTTTGGTTCTTCTCCACCCTGGGACAGTTTCTCTGATGTGTTTGCAAATTTCTTTGTTTTCCCTTCTTTGTATGAGATTTTTTGGGAAAAAAACCCTGCTTTTCCCTTCTCTTAGATAATGGCTTCAATTTAGAGGATGCTGTTGGAGGTGAGGGTAAGTATAAGAAGACTCCATAAAATGTGTAAAATGAATCTTAACTTTTTGCACAGTATTAACAAAACAATATTTAAAATGTGCAATTTATCAAAGAATTTATGTAAAAGCAGAATAAAAATCACCCTTTCTGCCTTCTGTTAAGGGGGTATTCACATCATAGAGCCCTTCTTGTGTTCTTAGTGTTTCTGGCCTAGCCAGTGATACTTTTTTAAAAAAAATTATTGGTACTGAAAGTGACATGGAAGTTGCTTACCCTGCTCTTTTGTCTGGAAATCCTCCCCATGTAGCTGTGGAGGGTATCTCAGATGCCTGATAGTATGAAGTTGATATAATGGAGACAGGTGTGCTTCTTTCATTGAAACTATTGTAAAAAAAATTGTGCTAAATGATCATGACCTGGTTCATTAAACAAATGAATACAAGTTGTTGTTTAAACCTTTTCCATGTTGTGTGACACATACTTTCCCTTCTACGGTGTATTTACTCTTGGTTGGTTCACCCACAGCTAGGGCATATAAATTATACATATGGGAGATAGCATTGGTCTTGTGCATTCTTCCCCTGCTTCTTTCACAGAACACACATGTAGATCCTTTAGTTACTCTTTGAATCAGTGCTTATAGATGTCTGCTTGCTCAAATCCATTTCATGCAGTCTGTTTGCCCCTTTTGGGCAGACAGCAGTATCGTCACCAACATGCATAGCAATTTTATATGCAGAAATTCTGGGTTCCCATAAATGTGGGTTTTTTTACATAATGGGAGATGGTGCTTGAGCCTGAATCTCTTCGACATGCAGCCACTATAGAAGTATCTTCCGTGTTAAGGCAGTTTCCAAAATAGGTCTGTAGTAATTTCTAGTATATGAGACAACTCCATTCTCCCTTTTTGGGTGTAGGGAATGGTATTCTGAAATGTACATTCAATTGTGTTCTTAAATATGAACATTTTGCCAAATCCCCAAACTTTAGATTCAAAAGGGAAGTTTTTATGAATGCTACTGAATAAGAAATTGAGTGAATAACGGGGCTGTTGTGCGTGCATGCATGTCTGTATCCTGGTCTTAATACGGATCCTGTTTTTAAACCATTGTACATATTGGTTGTTAACTACATGATTTTATGCTACGTAATAAATAAGAACAAACTGTGTAGCCCAGTGCTTAGGAAGGAGATACGCAAAGTAGAGAATCCAGCACTGGCAGCATTCTTTTGTGCTTAGACCTTGTTCCTGTTTTTTTTACACATTTTAAAGTTTGTTCTATCAATATTTGTCAATAGATGAACCCAGTCCACCCCAGCATCCTGGAGGTCATGGCAACAAAGGAGGTAAGAGTCTGTAGAAGCAAATTGTGAAATCCTAATCTGACCATATAGGTCATGGTTTTTCTTTAATCTAAACACAATCCTTGTAAACGTCTTCTTTGCATTAGGCTTAAGAAATTCTAGGTCTCAAGAGTCTGGCTTCTGAGGAGGCAGGTTAACGAAGTGTGGTGGCTTCGAGAGGCTGACACTTAAATTTTAGTCTTTCTAAATTGGAGAAATGATTAAAGGGTCAAATTAAAGATGAAAGGTATCTGTTTAAAGGTCACTAGGAGTCTATCCTAGGAAGCAGGAGGGCTTTTTTTTCCTGGAAAGTGAATTAGGAGGTCTAACCATTTAAAAGGCACAATAAGTCTATTAGCTTGGTTCATTGGTATTCTTTGCCTCTAAGTGTATAAATTTAATTGTATTATTTTCCTACTGACTGTGTCCAGCATAAGTGTTGTAAATAGTTTCAAGTCTCTTTGCAAATTAGTCTTTTAGCCCCCTCCAAAGGAGGAAATAAACTTTATTTGTAAATTGTTCCAACCTCTTGATTTATGTCTGGTTAAAGAGTGTACAAGATATTTTTTCCCCCAAAACATACCGCATCCTATGCTGTTCGAGTGTACAAGATATTTTTTTGAAAAGATGCCAAGAAATTTATAGTGAAAAACTTAAGAGACAGAAACTATTAAAGATATAAATAGTTTAATTTTTAAAAGTTTGTTTTGCCAAAATTTATTTTTGTAGAAGGGTTTGATGATTCTGACTTACTTGGTGATTCGACATTGCCTCCAGAAAAGCCAGGAGGTAAGTTTCTGACAAACACTCTTTTCTTTCTAGCTTTTTCTTTGTTGGTTTTGTGTTAAACTGGTACTGGGAGTAGGATTAAGGAATAGCCTGGAAGAAGTTTCCTGCTTCGGGTTTACTCAAAGTGGGAAAACAATTCAGGATTCGGTTGTTTAAATGCTTCGGTATGCACACCGGACACACTGGTGGCAGTGTTCTCCTCTGGGTTGCACAGGTTATTGCTTCCCAGAAGTGTGTTTTATTTTTTGTACACTTACCAGGCTTCTCAGGGGTCTGGGGGACTTGCAACAGTGCAGACTGGTGGGCACTGGTATGGTCCTGGTGCTCAGAGATGAAGGAAACAAGACTGGTGCATGGAAATTCTCAGGATGGCTTTTCTTGGATGTTATTTTCCCGTGCTTCTAATGACTTGTGCATGAAAAATGGTTTGATGATTTTTGCACCTTAATTTTGAGCTAGTTTTGCATGATACATGCATCAGACCGCATCTGGCAGGGTTCTGTGTGCAATCTTTTAAAAAAATTTTTAAAAGGTAAAAAGCTAGAATGGGCTGGATGCTTATATGTGATTGACTTATTAACTAATTGGTTCTCTTTCTGTTTTCTGAGCGATAATTTAGTAACTAAATTCTGCTTTGAATACAGTTATGCAAAACTTT
Organism: Eublepharis macularius; assembly: GCF_028583425.1. Taxonomy (NCBI): domain Eukaryota; kingdom Metazoa; phylum Chordata; class Lepidosauria; order Squamata; family Eublepharidae; genus Eublepharis; species Eublepharis macularius. The sequence goes on from NC_072792.1 coordinate 59,189,896, forward strand.
TTGTTTCTTAATGTAGGCCGTGCATCTAATCCATCTGCAGGTATGTGGGCTTTGGTCAACATTAATTGAATTAGTTACTGCAGAGTCTTCAGTTTAAGTGTACCCTTGTAGTATTTCTTTGTCTGGACTTGTTGCTAGACACTGAGGAACTGCTCTATATAATTCTTCCTGTTTTTCTCATTTTTTTCTTTAAAAAAATCCTTATGGGATTATGATATTCTGTGAGATAATAGTCTTTTTAAAAAGCAACTCTGAGTGTATTGTTAGCTTATTGCCTTTCATCTATGCATAACTTAGTGTTATTAGTCCAATTTGTTCAAAGGCTAAGGTTGCAGTCCTAAGTATACTTGCAAGCAAGTCCTATTGAACTCACTGTGAATTGCTTGTGCTTAGAATTGCACTGGAAAGAGTATAGACTAATACCAGAAGCTGCCACCTGTCTGCTTTTTCAAGTATGTAGAGACCAGGAAGACCTAAGCTGCCACTCCAAAAATGTCTGAAAGGAGCACAGACAATACAAAGAGGCACCCTGTGTTCTGGATTCCTTCTGGTTGCGTGTACGAGGAATCTCACCCCTGCAGGCACTACCAAAGAACCAAGTCAAAACAGGGCATTTCCCCTAAACTATATTTGATAATGCCTTATCAAAACTGCTTCATTTGAAGTAAGCCAAAATAAAACAAACTCCTTCCTTTTTTGTCAGGAAAGTTTATACCTAGAAATGTTTACTAAAGCCCTACTCCCTCTCACAATGATTTAATCTATATAGTGCATTTTCTTTACTACTGGACATAAATTGTTCTAAATAAATACAGTAAGCTTCTGAATTGCGTGAACTGCAGCTTTCTGACTTTTTCCTGTCAAAAATGTTGGGCTAATTTTTAAAATTCTGTGCAACATCAGCTGAGCATTCTGTTTTGCTATGATGTACTGGAATAGCTGTTGGTATCTGCTCTGGTGCTTGCCCTCAGGATTGATTGATTGTTGATTGATTTAGAATAAAGCATCTTTCCACCCAGTTGGGTCTCCAAGGCTGCTAACAAATAGGTTAAATTTTTAAAATTATTTAAAAATGATCACAAGATCACCTAACAACAGCAAACAAATTAGTAGGGGTGGCTCCAGTCTTGCCAGTGGGGGTGGATGTCATAGACTGTGGGTAGTATCTGGAAAAGGCTTCCACCAGTTCCAGTCAAGCTAACCTCAGCTAGGAGGCAGGTTCTTCTTCCCACAGGAAGACACCATTCATGGATCTGAGTAAGTTTTATACAGATGCAAATTAATATGACTGCACTTGAATGCATAAATATTTCTAACAGAGCATTTTAATGTCATGATATTTGACTCTGTAAAACTGAGGGTTAAAAAAACTGAGGGTTGAAAAATAATATTCCAGAGGTGTTACACACAGAACTGTTTTCCAATAACTTACTATCCCATGGCATAAATGATAGCATATGGATGCTGGGATAACTTAGGGCAAACATTTTTGACAAGGAGCACCAGCTAGCTCCACAAAGCTTATCATGCCATATGCATGTAGCCTGTTTTCAGTTGCTAATTGGCGAGTGAGCAAAAAATGAGTATTGCACAAAATGTCTTAAGCTTTGTAGTAAAGATGCACCTGGTAAAAGCACTGATCCCGCATGGATTTTTATTTAGCAAGTAGTACTGTTCCTCTTCTTACATTTTGCTAACACTGTCAAACATTAGTCATTAGGAAAGAATGGGATTTGCATTATGTAAGAGAAATGTTTTAACAGAGCTATTCTCATAGGTGGACAGGGCTCAGATTCCAACACTGGTGAAAATACAGAAGGTAAGCATGTTATGTTTTTGTAATGATATTTTAAGTCCTAATTGATTCTAAACTAGGGTGGATATAGAAAATGGTTGATCAAATATCATGCCACATGTGAGTATATGCTACTTGGTAAAATCCTACTCATCGCTAGGTAGCAGTATTAAGATAACCAGCTTGCCATTTTATAGATGTTAATGATCATCTGTATTTCACCCTATTACCTAAAAAATAATCTTTATCGTTCTGCAGCATTTGTCCATAGATGTTGTCATACTGTACAGTTTGGTGTAGTGGTTAAGAGCACGGGACTCTAATCTGGAGAGCTGGGTTTGATTCCCCACTCCTCCACTTGAAGCCAGCTGGGCGACCTTGGGCTAGTCACAGTTCTCTGGAGCTCTCGCAGCCCCACCTACCTCACAGGGTGTTTTGTTGTGGGGATAATAGTAACATACTTTGTAAACTGCTCTGAGTGGGCATTAAGTTGTCCTGAAGGACGGTATATAAATCAAATTTTATTATTACTATTATACATGCAGCAGCTTGTATGCCTCATCCCAGACATGTGTTCTAATGCTGAAAGTGTTAACTGAACAATAACTACTGTCTGTATTTCAAAGGGGACATAATGGTTACATATGTAACGGCTCTTAGAGATATAACACAAAACCATGGCTTATTTTAGCTGTGGTTGGTTAGTGAAATCAGGATTGGGCCTGCAGATGATCAGTGAATTCTGGTTAGTCTTGGCAAGTCTTGGCTTTGCTTGCAAACATGGATCCTTGGTGTTCCATACGGTTCCATCTTATCCCCCATGCTATTTAATATCTGTAGAAAGACACTGGGAGAGGCCATCAGGAAGCTTGAGCTGCAGTGTCACCAATATGCAGATGATACCCAGCCCTACCTTTCTTTTCCACTTAATTCCAAGGATGCTGTTGATGTTCTGAACTAGTGCTTGGAGTCAGTAATGGGCTGGATGAGGGCAACCAAGCTGAAACTGAATCCTGACAACTCAGAGGTTCTCATGATTAACAGAAAGGCAGATCAGGAACTTGAGAGCTCTTCTGTCTTGGATGGAGTTGTACTCCCCTTGAAGTCAGGTTTGGAGCTTGGGAGTAGACATGGGCACACGAAACAGGCTGTTTCGTGTGTCACAAAACAGCATTTTGTGGGGCGGTTATCACGAAATTCACAATTTTTTGGCCTGTTTCATTAGCTTTGTGAATGATTCATAATTGCAGACAGGCTGGCTCCGATCCATTGATTCCCTAGGCAACAATGGCCCCAGACCTTTTGTTGCCATTGGAAACCCCAATCATAGCCCACTTACTCTTGATTGGCAGCTCTCCTAGCCATCTGGAGAGCTTCCATTCTGCCCAATACAATCCCCTAGGCAACCAAGGAAGTGGACCTTCTGTAGCCATGGGCACACCATTCTCACCCCTCCAAGCCCTGTTAGGCAGGCCTGTTAGCCAACCACAGACCTCCTGTTCTGCTCTATTTCAGTGGGTTTTTTTGGTTTGTTTTTTTTATAAAAGTCACCTCTCTGCCTTGTGTTTCAGTTCCAGTAGATAGAGGGAGAGGGAGGAAGACCTGTTGCTGGGACTGAAGTAATGAGAGAGAGTGTGGATTTGGGATATTGCTTTTGGCTGCTGCTGCTTCAAAAGAGACTGAAAGAAGTCTCTTATTTCCAGCTCTTTGCCTTGTTGTGGGAAGGTCTTTGGGTGAGAGTGCCTTTTTTCCTCCACCCCACATCACCCTAGTCTCAGGTTTTAGCCTGGCTCTGGGTCCTGGGGTCTAGGCCTCCCTTTTTTTTATTTGCTTGTCTTTGTGCCTTCTAAATTCTTTCTCTGCTCTTTTGAGGGCTCAAACTCTTGCTGTTTCCTTGTTTCCTTTGGTTTTGGTTTAGGCTGAAGTCTCCCTGCGAGTTTGGCATCTCCGGGTATGAAGGGGGCAATTGAAATGCCCCGGGTTCTGACGAGTCATGAAACTAACAAATCGTTTTGGCAAATGTGTCAGTTTCATGAAATTTCATAATTAGTGATTTGTGGATCGCGGCGAAACATGAAACTCATTTTGGTTTTTTTCCATTTTGTGCCCCTATCTACTTGGAAGTGCTACTGAACACAGCAATTACTTTAGAAAACCAGGTGGCTGCGATAGTTGGACGTGCTTTTGCCCAGCTTCGGTTGGAACATCAGCGGCATCTCTTCCTGCATCTAGCCACAGATCTATGCCTTAGTTACATCTAGATTGGACTATTGCAGTATGTTCTTCTTGGGGCTACCCTTGAAGAGTTTTTGGAAGCTGCAGCTAGTCCAGAATGCTGCGGCTAGACTGCTGGTTGGGGCCCACTATTGTGACCGTGATATTACAGCAATTACACTGGCTACCATCCAGCTCCCAAGCACAATTCAAGGTGTTGATTCTGTCCTTTAAAGCCTGAAGGACTGTCTTTTCCCATACATCCCTGCCCAAGAATTAAGATCACAGGGAGAGGCTCTTCTGAATATCTCATCAGCTAAAGAAGCTCACCTGGTGGGTACATGAGAGAGGGCCCCCTTGGTGGCAGTCCCACAATTACAGAACAGCATCCCCAGGGAGTTGTGTCTGGCCCCCTCATTGCTGATCTTTGGGAAGCAACTAGAGACATTTTTATTTGGGACTGCTTTTAATTAACTGTATGTTTATTGACAGTTCTAAACTGTGTTCATTTTATTACTGTTTTATTTATATTGTAAGCTGCCTTGAGCGGCAAGGTAAAAAAGACAGCTAATAAATGTTTTAAATAAATAATATATTACCATTGGAAGCAATGCTTCACAGTGCTTCAAATGTCAATAGAAAATTTAGGCTACATTAGAAATGACATTACAGCTCAACTAAGTCATGGGGAGTTGGACCTTCCTCAACTGTGTAATGGGCTGTGTAAAAATCTTACTTCAATTTTGTGTTATTTGTAAGTTGTGAAAGTAGCCTGTTTCTGAAGAAAATATGTAAATATGCCACACCTAGTCTTTCAGTGGGAATTAACATCTAAGGCTGTAATTCTATGTGCGTATGAGAGTAAAACTTATTGAACTGAGTATAATTTACTGATGATTAAAATATGCATTGCATTGGCATGTGTACTGGTTGTTTTTGAGAATGATTCCCAGGTTTCTCTATGATGTGTGCAAGTTGAACTTGGATTAATATTGGGTACTATCTACTTTCTGATGGAGGGCAATATTGTTTTCATTGTATCCGAAGAAGTGAACTGTGGCTCATAAAAGCTCATACCCTACCACAAATGTTGTTAGTCTTATAGATGCTACTGGATTCTTGCTCTTTTCTATTGCTTTCACAGGAGGTGGAATGCTAGCTGGCATTATAAGCTCAGTAGCAGTAGCAGTAGTTGGGGCTGTCTCGAGCTTTATAGCTTACCAGAAGAAAAAGCTCTGCTTTAAAGCCAGTGGTGAGTTTATCTTTTTTGGGGAGAGGGGGGGGTTAGATGTTTACTCGATGCTTCTGTTAACCCAGCTGTTGTGTGACAATTAAGTGGGGAGAGAGATCCTCCATAGAATAGACTCCTCCTAAATTGTATCAGGGTTGTACTTCCTAACCTAGCTGGAGGCTTGTAGTTAAGTACAGTGTGTATGTGACTGTGAGACATATATGGCTGGTGTCTTAACTTTGTTTCTGTCTACAGATCAAGAGAATGTTAATATGGAAAGCCAACAAGGAGCACATGCTGAGCCACCTGGTAAGGAAAGGTGCCCCTAAAAATGAAAAACTTATTTTGATTGCTTATGATTCCCTCAAGGAAGAATCAGGGGTAGGTTTCTAGGGAGCCTTCTATAACGGCATCATATGGAGCTAGGTCTGTTTGAGTTCAGCACTAGAATTTCATTCTGCACCTTTCAAGCCATTCTTAAGAATCTCCAGTATATTTTTGTATCCGCTAATAATTTCATTGTTTCCTTACAGGACATTTTGAGCTCTTAGAAGAAAGTACAACATATATAGCACAACCCTAAACAAAGTTACTCCAGTCTAAGCCCATTGAGATCAGTGGGCTTAGACTGGAGTAACCTTCTTAGGATTGCGCTGAGAGTTAATATTTTAGGCTAGGAAAGTAACCATCACAATAGCTTATTCTTCCCATGGAAGTCAATAGAACTGCCAGTCTTTATGGAGAAACAGTGAAGGAGCTTCAGAGACACAGCTGAGTTGAGGCAAAACCTGATCCGTGTTTTCTTCTATGAATACCACTACAGTTCAGTGATAGCTGATTTTGGTGCTGCTTCTGTTTTCTCCCCTTCTAGCTGTGCAACATCATTGTCTCTCTACCTATCTAGATATTAATCCTTTCACACTATACTTGTGTGTGCATGTATTCATTCTAAGGAGAGGAAGACTGTCTTGGAAACCCTTTGAGATGAAAGAATAAAGCAAAGAAGCAGCTGTATTTATTTAGTAAAATTTGAGTCTCATTTTCTGCAGTAATCCCCAGGTGGCTTATGATATAAAATCAATAATATCACCAACAATGAAAACTATTTTTAATATTTTTTCAGTTAACAATCTCAGTAAACACTATAAAAAGCTTATAGCCAAATCAAAGAATATAAACCCTCAAGGAGTTCCTATCCTCCTGAAAAATTCCTGCTATCAAAAGGACTCTGCCTGGAGGTGAATAAGGCATACGTATATGCATATGTAAACGTTCAGCATCTATAATGCCCAGTAAAAAAATTAAATAACTGAAATTCGCCTATTTTATTTGCTCCTTTATATGTTGGTGCATGATCAGAACTGCAAAACTTAATTAATAATTAATCAATTTTTTTGTTTTAAGTTTAATTTGTTTTGTTTAAAAATAACATTGTATTGAGATGGGACAAACTGGGAAAATGGCGGTTCGTGGCAGTTCGAGGTTCATCATGTTGCACAAACCATGAACCAACACGAAATTGCCCAGTTCAAGAACCGGTTCCTTTGGTTCGTGGTTCATCACTTCTGAAGGCCATAAAACAGTCTCCTTGGCAGTCAGAGATGCCACATTCACGGGGAGTCTTCAGCAGCTCTTCTCCAGCTACCTCCCAATTTTGGTGAAGATTGGATTTCAGACGTCTGAGTTATAGACCCCCAAAGTGGGTGCCCCCAGGAAAATTCCATTAGATATAATGGGAGGGAGCCATGAATGCCAGTTGACTTGCATTGGCTCCATTGAAATACATTGCAGCACCAAAAAGTTGCAGTGAAAATGTGGGATGGAGTTAAAGAATCTTCCTCTGAGAACAGAATGATGGCCCTCAGAGTGGAATAACAGTCTCTGGGAGCAGCTAAACTGCTCTGGGGCTAGAATGGGGACAGAAGTACTTTGAGGGGACAATCAAGGAGATGTTCTTGGGGAGACAGGAATATTCTTTTAAAGGACAGGAGGACAGAGACAATCTATGAGAGGAGGTTAATCTTGGGGGGAAAGTAGATGTTCTTTGGGGGGACAAGAATATTCTTGTACAGGAAAAGACAGAGGCGATCCATGAGGGGAGGTTAATCCTGGGGGGGGGAGAACTTGGGGGAACAGAAATCTTCTCAGTGGGGCAGGCAATGGTCGGGGAGCCTGGAATACAGAAAGAAAACAGACCCTGGGTGGGAGTTTACCACAACAGCCAGAATTCATCTCAACGGGGTGGCCAAGAGGGAAGCCTTCCGCCAGCAGAATCCATCGCCACAACAGGAGGTTAAAATTGCCCTTGTGAGGGGGCATTCACACCTGCAAGGACAAGGGTGGTCCACAAGGCAGTTAAAATTCACCTTGCATGGTGTGTATGTTTGCACCTGGCGTGGACAGGAAGTGGGCCACAAGGTGGTTAAAATTCCCCTTGTGGGGGGGAGGGTGCATTCACACTTGGTGTGGACAAGAGGTGGTCCACAAGACAGTTAAAATTCTCCTTGCAAGGTGTGTGTGTTCGCACCTGGCGTGGACAGGAAGTGGGCCACAAGACAGTTAAAACTTCCTTTGCGGGGAGGTGCTTTTGCACCTGGCAAGAACAGTGGGTGGTTCAGAGTCCTGACCCATCTGGAAATGGAAAAGCCTTTTAATGTGAAAACAGACCCTGGGTGGGAATTGCTACAACAGCCAGAATCCATCTCCCCAACGGGGTGGCTGGGAGGGAAACCTTCCACCAGTGGAATCCATCTCCACAACCTATGGGGAAGGAGGTTAAAACTCCCCTTGTGTGTGTGTGGCAAGGAAGTTAAACTTGGCTTGGCCAAGGCTTGGCCCCTGAGGCTGGCAGTGGCACAGAGACTGGAGTGGGGTTGGAGCCTGGCTCCTGGATGAAGAAGATTAAAATCCCCCTTACAGGGGGTGGGGTACATTCACACCTGGCTTGGCCCCTGAGCCTGGCAGTGGCACAGAAGCAGGTGCTTCAGAGCCCCGAAGCACCAGAAATCTAAGCGGTTCCTCCCTGTCTAACTGCCTGCTGCTAACAAACCACTCACCTGAGAGCTGGGGCGTGATATTCCTTCTGCTGTTATAGAGAAGAATGGGAGCTCTCTGGTTGGCAGCCAGAGCTGCCTATCAAGCTTTGGAAGGCTGACATTGGTGTTCCCAAGGCTGCAGAAGGTCTGCAGAAGTCCATACCCCATGTTGCTTATGGAATAGATTGATCTGTGCCAGGCTGTCTGCAGTGATGAACTGAAAAACGAACCTCCCTAAAAATCATAGCAGTTGGTCACAAACCGCTGATGGGGGAAAATCAGCTGTAATTAGTTGTTGGTTATTGTACTGGAATGTACTGGAAATACGACAGCATCCCCTCATTGTTGGACCATGGATTAGACCAATAAAGCAAAGCTTAGTGGGAACTGGCAGAAGGGAAACGTTGACAGAATTTGGATGGAGCTGAGGCTACATAGAAGCAAGCTGATGGCAGGAAAGATTAACTTGGCTCCGTATTGTTGTTTGGAACAAAGAAGCTTCTGGTAAAAAATAGTACAATGCAAAACAATCTTCTTTTTTTAATTTATATTCATGATGATGGTTGAAAGAGTTTTTTCTGTTGCTCCATGTCCATAGTATAGGACAGTATCAGCCCCATAGGATTCTTGAGTTTAGGATGATTTAACAGAGCAATCCTAGACAGAGTTGAGATTTTAAGCAGTCATTGCACTTCCCATCAGTGGGTTATATTCCCATCAAAAAGATCTGTGTACACAAGGGGCGGGGGGAATATGGTTTTCACTGTTTCCAACTCTTATCACAGCAGCTTTTTAACTCTTCTCTCATGCTGCTGCTGGGGTTCCCCCATTGTGAAATCTGTGATCTGATCTCCTGCCGGTACACTTCCCCACAAGGCAAATAACTTCACCCAGTCCCATTTAGCTAGCTGATACTTTGGCAGAAATCAAAGAGGATTTCAAGCATCTAGGGCAATAAGTTTTTTCCACAGCATACTGAGAAGTCCCATTGAACTCAAAAGAACTTGAATAAACATGCTTAGAGCCAGGCTATAAGGAATTTTAATTGTCAGTATTCTTCTGATGCCTCTACTGGCATTTATAACAAATGACAATATATTTAATAATCTCTTTTTCTTTCTTTAGTTCAACGCACTCTTTTGCAGAAATCGTAATGGAATTTAGAGACAAGAGCAGCAGACTGGATAAAAAATGTGCATGTTCCCCTGACAAGTACTACATATTGCCAGCAGCAAAACATGGAGCTGTAAAGGAGACTTAAAATAATTGTGCTGAAATGTCTTTGAGATGGAGCAGGATGCTTCAACAAATCAAAAAAAACTTCTATCAGTAGCAAACTCTGAAGCAACAGTGTTGCTGATAATTGGCTTTAAAACAGTTTTGTTGAAATAGCTGTTTTTGTTTGAATCTCATTTCTGATTTTGTGGTAAGAATGTTAAAGGTGAGATTATTTTGAATTGTCTTTTGATTTTCTCCATCATTTGACAGGCAGGTCATTGAGAGAGGCCTAGTGAATGCAATCTTATGCAGAATTATTCCAGACTATTTCGGTGAGTTTAGGCTGGAGTAACTCACATTGGATTGCACTATGTTGCAATGACTCCTTAGTGATGCAGTGTGTGTCTGTATGCTCTGCATACAGACATACGTTGAACCTCTGATAAGGTAGAACTTCTCTGTCAGTGATGCCACCCAAGTGCTCTTTGCCATGTTGGTGTCCTCCAGTGCATTGCTTTACTTTTCACCATTGCTGAAAATGGCTATGGGTATATTTGGGAATACCATTTGGGGATTGAGGACAAACCTTTTACTTGCTCCTGGTGGCCCTGAGAATCCCCAGTTATTGGGAATCAACCCAGCTTCTCTTTGGCCACATGGACACATTCTAGATTCTATTTATTGGTCACAGAGTGTTGGGAATGGGCTTTTAAGTGAGTAGATCCCTTTCTGGTTTTAAAGCCATGGAATTTTGTCTTCCTATGCCTGGGGTCCCTAACCTTTTTGAACATGTGAGCACATTTGGAATTTTGAGAGGGGATAGTGAGTACCACACCAAAATGGCTGCAACAGGATGTGGTGCTGAATAGAATACCTCCCTCCTCAACCTCTTAAGAACTGCACACTAAGAAAAGCTCAGGGGCTTAGCAATCCTCCTGATCCTTCAGTGGAAGAAAACCTTTTAATTTGAGTGAGGGCAGCCAATAACAAGCCTAGCTTTACAGTGACCCCACCCATTTTCTGAAAACCTCAGCAGACTCCAAGGGAAGTACTGTCAGCTGCCATGGCCCCTACAGGCTCCACATAGGGCAATCTTGTCCAGTACACTATACAGAAGGTATTAATTGCATATTGCCTTAATATTTGTGACTCTGAAAAGATTTTTTTCTTAATAATTTTGTCTGGTGTTCGTTGAATTTTTTAGATATTAGAATGCAAAAATAATAATTCTGAACAAAATGTATATCTCTCCCCCGTAATGTTGCTTTCCTCCTCCTCCTTATCCAACTGTATAAACTGGCTAATTAAAAACAAAGACCTGGTCCTTTGTGTAGCCACTACTCCTGAGGCTGTATCATGGTGGAATTCCAAAATTCATTTAGTGAATGTCATTCTTCAGTTGGAACCTTCCAAAATCTTGCATCTGTGCTATAGGATGTGCCTCCTTTATTATTCACAAGTGACCTGCTAACTGTATTTTGTATTCTCCAAATTTTATATTCTCATGACTTTAATTGTTATGGTTGTTGTGGGTTTTCCGGGCTGTATTGCCGTGGTCTTGGCATTGTAGTTCCTGACGTTTCGCCAGCAGCTGTGGCTGGCATCTTCAGAGGTGAAGATGCCAGCCACAGCTGCTGGCGAAACGTCAGGAACTACAATGCCAAGACCACGGCAATACAGCCCGGAAAACCCACAACAACCATCGTTCTCCGGCCGTGAAAGCCTTCGACAATACATTTAATTGTTATATTTGTTCAAAAATATAATTTCTGTAATTTAGCTTTTGTGCCCAGTTGCAGGTGCCTTAAACGATTCATCCTGAAGTGCTATTTAAGACAAATAATCACTAGCAAACAAGTGACTATAATAGAGTGAGCAGAGTGCTCCACATCAGTTTGTTTAATGAGCAGGAATACCTTGATATGGCAACTGAGAGTAAATACCATGGACTGTTTTTCATTGTGTAAAAACATGCTTAAAAGTATGCCTGCTTTTGTGCTCTGAAATTGAGGATTGGCTAAGCAATGCAGAATGAATAGATTCTAGCACATGGCATGATTAAGAATTTCTGTATGTACATCTTTTCAGAGAGAACCACTATTGGATGGCAATTTCCTGTTAAAAGTAGATAGGAATAAGCCACATGTGACAAATGGATTATTTTCCCATTATTTTCCCATTTCCAGAAACTCATCAGTACAGTAAACCAAATTCCGCTTTGCAATCATGTTATAAATTGAGCTAGAACTTATGTTCACACTCCAAGACACTCCCAATGTGTGCTTTACCATGCAGCCATATTCAGAGTTACTCTGATAGTCCATCGATTTTGAAGGGTTTACATTAAGAATAACTGCATAGAACTGTGTTGTTGTGACTTCAATAAGAATATTTTCATAGTGAAGCAAAGTTTACAAAGTAGTGGATTGCATAGAACTTTTATTTAGTGACTTCTTTATTTTTAATTGTTAAATTTGTTTTGTAAACCATCAGCAATGCCTTAACTTTTTTTTAATTGAATATTGGAGTGCCCTTGATTCTGATGTTGCCATGTTCTTAAAGCAGCAGAAGTAGTCCAAAGCATATTCACTCATACTTTGTCATGAAAGCAAAAAGGAATCGTGTGTAAATGGCTTATTCCCAGTGGTTTATTTCCTAGTTCATGTGCCTAGGATTAGCTTCAGTCCTACATGTACTTGGGAATAAGCTCCCTTTGTGAGTCGGTGTGATACAGTGGTTAGTGTGTTGTATTACAAATTACAAGGCTCCATTCAGCTATGAAATTCACTGGATGACCTTCATTCAGTCACTTGCTCTGAGCCTAATCGACTTCACAAGGTTGATGTGAAGGTATAATAAGGGGAGGTGACCATGAAGGCCACTATGAATTTGAACTCTGAGGTTTCCATTTCCATAAAATCTGCATACAGTTGGGCTGTCCAGCTCTAAACTAATCACAAGCATTGTCACCCATCATATTGGTATTTCCGGGTATATTGTTATGTGCTAAAACAACTTAACATATATTAATAGCTGATTGGGATTCTAAACTTTCAACCAGAGTTGTGGATCTTTAGATTATGAGAACCTCTGGAGAACTGGTAATCAAGATAAAATTGTGGTTTTCTTTTTTAAAAATAAACAAATGTAAAAACTATGTTTTGTTTGTCTGAATTTTTAATAGGGTTTGTATAGATAAAACTGAACTGGATGTATTAGAAAAGGATTTGGAGTATAGTCAGCAGTTTCATTTGTGTGTATGGTGTGTGTTTTCTTTTTTAATGAAATGGGTCTCATCTACCTGGTGTATCTAAATTCACCAGATGTTGCCTATGCCTAGTACATTTTTTTTAGTACTGATGGCTAATAGTGAAATCCCAAAACCATTGAAATCAACGGGTTTAGAATTCATTGATTGAATTCATTGAAATCAATGGGTTTAGAATTCCACTGAGAGAATGTAAGTTCAACAAAACAAAAAAACAGTCCTAAAATTCTTAGAATTCTGAACTGATTGCTAAATAAAAGGTCGTGACAGGCATGACTACAAGCACATAATTACAATTGTAGACAGAATCTGAAAATCTTTGCCAGCTCGTCTTGTAGTGCCATCCTAAACAGAGTTACACCCTTCTAAGCCATTTAAGATGGCCCTGTTTGCTGCCCTTGCAAGATGGCCTTTTAATCACATTTGGGTAGATGTAAGCTTATCATGCCATTAGTCTGACTGAGTTTTGCCGTGGGTCCAGTCTTCCTTATTTTTCCTCTAGAGCTATGACCTTTTATTTCTTTTCACTTTCAAGTTCTAATTCTGGTTAACATGTCAACCACCTTTGTTATATGAAGAATGCATTGTGATGTACATAGAAAACAGTTTGATGCATCTGTCGTAAAAATTAACAGGAGTCAATTTCTAAAATTTCACATTCAATACAGTCTCCTGGACTTTCAACATAACATGATTTTGGAATTTTCCATGTAATATGGACTCTCACCTTGCAATGAGTTCTCATTATGCTTCACAATTCAATTTATCTTCCCAGTTTGTGGTGGTTCAAATGCTACACTACAACCTAAACTCAACTGATACAATAAGAGTAAGATTGATCCATGAATGGTGGACAGGATGAGAGAACCAAAAAAATTTATAGGATAACGGATTCTGAGCCAGTTAAATTTATAGAAAAATATGCAATACAAAATAGGTATAATGTTTAAAAAAGAATACAGGAAAGATGGTGTTGTACAAAACATCCATGTGTTAAACACTGTCCAATTGCTCATGCTGAAGAAGCATCTCACACTACACAAGAGGATGATCCTATCCACACTATTAGCTGGCCTAAGGATTGGCTGGTCTTCAGCTGGAGTTATAGCACAAAGAGCGTGTGGCAGCTGCGCTTCCTACTTCCCTGCAGCAGGACAGGTCTAGGTACGTGCTGGTTAAGTGAGAGGACTATGGGTAAAAAGTCATGCATAGTAGACACCTAGGGTCTAGTTGGCAGTTGTCCCTGTGGGAAATGGTACAATAACTTAGAGCATCAGCTGATTAAAATTGGAAAACCATGATACTTGGGTTAGGATAAAGGTTAATCCCACAGTCCCCTCCCTCTTGTCAAGGTGTGGGGGAAAAGAGGTCTCTTTAGACCTTAATCACCACCACTCTATGGGAGGTCAGGCTTGTCTCTCCTTCAGGGTCCAAGTGAACATTGCCCCTATAGAGTTTCTGATCTGGTTTGTGAATGTTTTTCTCCTTCGTATCTGGCAAAGTGAGCTTTGATTTAGTACAGATAATTTTGTTGGTCTTAAAAGTGCTACTGGATTCCAATTTTTTTTGTACAGACTAACACAAGTGAAAACTTTCTCCCTCAGTAGGTCTGCTTTCCAGCTGGGCTCAGCAAGGTGCTGGAAGGAAAGGGACCCGCCAGAATACAGACTTTTCCTTCACAGGTACAATCTCATCCCCTCTATAGGACACCTGTGCCTCAGAAGCCATGTCAGTTCAAACTGAAAGCAGTTCCTCAGCAGACATTGCCTCAGCTTGCTGAGAGAAAAGTTCTCCTCCCTTTTGTGATGTAATAGCTCACAAAAACTCTGCAAAAAGGTGCTGTCTCTAGATGGCCTTTTCAGACCTTTCATTTTAAAAGGTACCGTTGATTAATGAGTTTACCTTGCACAGTAATCTATGGAACTAGAGAAAAGTTGTATTTTACAAGCATTTGCGTTAACTCTGGAATTTAAAAAGAAACATTGTGAGCAAGTTTTGACAGCAGTCTCCACAAAGTTATACACTAATTCTGTCTTTCTTTGTCTTAAACTTCTTAATTACAGACAGGATATCCAATAAGAACTGTCATCTTCACAACAGCTGCTTAGCCTCCAACCAGTAAAGATGAGAATGATAGCTTTCAAGTAGTTTTACATCACACGGGTGGAGAAAATCTGTTATGGATTAATATGAAACATACTTACGCCACACCCAGCTTGACTTGGTAGTCATATGATAATTATTTCTAGGGGCTGGGTGCCTTCTCTGTGGGAAGAGGTGAGCTGCGAGAAGTGTGGGTGGTGTTTTTTCATTGGCCCTAATAGAAGCAGTTTTGCCTTCCCCCTTTTTTAAGCAACATGCCTCATGCTGATAGGTTAACAAGGGATACGTGGATGTGTGGGTGTTATGTGACAGAGCCAGAAATCTGCCTTGGATATTTTGCATCTGGATTGTGAGCTCCCCTTCCCCCCCTTTTTTATTTGAATGATATGGATGCTTCAGAAAAGTGCAGCTTGGAAGTAGCACATGGTTGACTGGGAAATATCATTACCTGCTTAGTCATTTTTTAAAAAATTATCACTTGGAAAGAACCAGCCGTGTTTTAACACCTTTGTCAGACAAAGCCTCTGAGAGAGTGGAAGACAAGATCATGGTGAAGATAAAGGAGGCCCTTTTGTGCACAGCTTGTTTTCTGCTCCTCGTTTCAGGTAAGAAGCTACAGAATGCTGTTCAGGTTGGGCATTGGGGCTAAATTGAAGCGTTTAATCCTGTTGTGATGATCTTTTTATTAATGGTGTTCCTATTTAGTCCTAAAACGAAAGGCGGCTGGCACAAGTCTGATGCAAAGCCTTCCTCTCTAGTTCTAGATGCATGTGAGCCGGCAGCTGTTACTCAGTACTGAAATGCACTCTGTGCATGGTCAGAGATTTTCTGTTGTTTGTGCATTGCAGGGATAAATTTGGCATTTATTATCATTGTTTATTTACAAAATTAATATTATACTTTCCTGCCCAATCAGGGCCAGCAAGGTGGCTAACCATTTAAAACGGAACATTATAAATAATAGATCATACAACCAATTAAAGCAAATCCAAAATACCTATGTAAAAACACAAAACCAGTAATTAAAGTACAGAGCAGGAAGGTCGGATGATTGCGGGAATGACAGATGAAAAGTCTTCATCTGCAGGCAGCAGACAGTGATAGAAGGGGACATCCTTAGGGAGGGAGTTACGTAATTTTGGTTCCATCCTCAAGAATGCCCTTTCTTGGGTAGCCAGCCACCCACCTAATCTCAGAAGGCATCTTGTCTGGATTAAACTTCAGTTTACTTGAAATGTTTTTAATGGAAGTGTGTTCCCGATCAAACTAAGCTATATGAAAACTGCTTTAAAATACAAGTACTTTAAAAATATTTACAGTCATTTAAAGTCTTTAGCCCTTGTACAAGTTTTGTGAACATTTTTGTTCTTATGTTCTTGTATAATACAACACTTCACTTTAAAAAACAAATGGAAACAAGTGGTATTTTATCCCTACTTAGAAAAAACAATCTATTTTGGCTAGCTTCTGAAGTGCCATTTCTAATCCCTATGCTTCAGTGGGTAGTAGCCAGGAAATTTCAGGCTGTATTGGTTGAAGGAGATTAGATATATTTTGGTTCAGTGAATAATGGTATCATCCAGCAGTGGATCCAGCTAGGAAACCAAATGAAGGCTACAAGAAGAGAATTAATAGTGTCAGACTCTCCTTCACTTTACATAGGTGCAGACCAGCTTGGTTGTTCCGGCTGTTGATCTGCTCTGAAAGAGAGTACAATCCTGTTGATTTTCTTTTTGGTGTCTTCATTTGGTTTACTAGCTGCATCCAATTTACTAGTGGAAGGTAAAGACCTGGCTGGCTCATATAGCTGGTTAGAATATTTTTTTATTATTATTATTGATGCCTTGGTAACTGTCAGATTAGACTACTATAATGCTCTCTATATGGGATGCTGTTAAAGAGGGTTTGGAAAAGATAGCTGGTACGGAAGAACCAGCTCCATGAGCTGAAAAGATCTGCGTTGGCTACAGACTTGTTTCCAGCTACAATGAAAGATGTGATTTTGACCTTTAAACCTCAAGATGGCCTAGTTTCCAAGTTACCTCATCTTGTCCTGCATAAGCCCTCTGAGACTCTGCAGCTATTAGTAAGGCCCTGCTCTGGCTTTTCTCCTCTACAGTAGCAACCTAAATAGAGTTACACCCTTTTGAATCAACTGAAGTCTGTGGACTCTGCTTAGGGTTGTGCTGTTGAAGCAGTAGTGTCATCAGCTAAGAGTTGTGGAATACTTCTAGGAAGTCCATGTGTGTTCTCTAATCTGCTTTTTCAGACTAGCAAAGATTTATTTTGCAGCACATTTGTGGATTAGCAGGGACTTCTCATGTTACACTTATTATTTTACCGTTTTTCAGTGGTGTGGTCTTTGTTTTTATTTTAAGTACTTGTCAACCACCTTGTGAACAGACTTCTTGTCACATAATTAAAGCCTTAAGAAGGGAAATGGGCAAGAATTGCAAAATAATAAAATTTAGATGAGTTAAAATAATATGGTGGGTTTTAATTATTCTTTTTTAAAAAATGGGTAGGTTTGTTTATCTTGTGCTATTTTCTAAAATAGTAAAATAAATAAAAATTGTAGTTCTTAAAAAAGGTGGCTACCATGAACTTTAATTGTTACATTTTAGAGCTTCTGTTTAAAAAATACGCAACATTGTGTTTTGCTATTATTTTTAGTCAGTTTGGAATTAAACATTTGGGAAATCTTGATATGCAATGATACTTATACTTGACTGATACTACTTAGGAATTTTCGGTGGAAAATTTGTTTACCAGCATAGCTAATATTAAATTATTGGAGTTGCTTAGTTGTTGAAGGTGTTAATGCCTTTATTACACAAAGGAATGAGTTTTAATTTCTATGGTTACTAATAATAAAGTTTACAAATTGCTCTCTATCCAACACAACCCAATGTACTTGGAATTGTGTGTGTAGTACCATTAAGTTGCTTCCTATTTATGGTGACGCTATGAATTAATGACCTCCAAAATGACCTATCATTAACAACCTTGTTCAATTCTTGCTAACTGAAGGCTGTGTCTTCTTTTATTGAGTCAATCCATTCCATGTTAGCTCTTCCTGTTTGTCTACTGCCTTCAGCTTTTCCAAGCATTATTCTCCCTTTCCAGTGAGTCTACTCTTCTCATGATGTACAATAGCCTCCTTTTAGCTTATAGGGAGAATTCAGGCTTGATTTGAAGCCACTTATTTGTCTCTTCAGTGTCTCACTATATTCAAGAAGATTTACTCCCAAGTATCTATGGACATGCTTGCACTCTTACTTCAAGATTTTGTTTATGCATCTGAGATACAAAATGCAATCCAGAACAGTAGGTTCCAGGCATACATACAGCAGTTCGATTACCACATACAGAACCAGAAGTAACTTTTGGTATCTAGTGTAGCCTACGGTTACTGGGCTCTGAATTGCTTTCTGTATATCTGACTACTTTATGTATGCAGCTTTTTCACATAGTTTAAACATTTTTAGTAGAGTGTTGGATTGTGGATTACAAAAGGTATTTTTCTTATTTGTTATTTTAGCTTAAACCAATTAATTGTCATATTTTCAGTAGATAATAAGGAATTCTAATGTTAATTTCTTTTAGAAGTAAAATGGTAAAGCAACATCAGAGTGCACACAGAAATCATGATGAAATTCTACTGTTCTTCAATGATAACCTCTAGTAAAATATTGTCAAGCTGCACTGTGCATTGGTGACTTTTGAAAGTAATAAATCATATATAACACACTACACCGTATACAAGACTGACTGTGTATGTGGAAATTAAGTGTGTCAAACAACACCACATAAAGAGGCAACTCCCA
The DNA here is from genome assembly GCF_028583425.1 of Eublepharis macularius. Taxonomy (NCBI): domain Eukaryota; kingdom Metazoa; phylum Chordata; class Lepidosauria; order Squamata; family Eublepharidae; genus Eublepharis; species Eublepharis macularius. The sequence continues at coordinate 59,208,587 of NC_072792.1, forward strand.
TTACTATGGTTTCCCAAACAAGAAATTCCACATACCAGATTTAATGAAACTGTGTGGATTACTGTGTGCCAAACTCAAATGAACCCTTCATTATACTACGTTGTTGGTCTTTTAGTAAATTCTTGATTTATTAGATGAGAAACTGCCAGGTTTGACTGGATCGCATTTCATCAAGTGTTATAACTAGGAAATAAGGGGTCGACTTTCAAAAACTAATATTTATATGCATTCAATTAATTTAAAAATATGTGAAAATAATTCCATCTAAGGAACTAGCTACAAACCAGAATTATATCCTTGGAAGATCCATCATTGTCCTTAATTCCTGTCATCACAATTTTAATTTCTCAAGTATTTGTTTATTTGGATACACAATATCTAAAAAAGAAAGCTGACACATTAAAAAGAACTACAGAACTTTTCTAAAATAGAAATAATCTGCTTACCATAACACAATTGTTGTTTTCATATGTCAATTTACATAAGAACAGCCCTGCTTTTTATGTAAACATCCCGTTTAGTGATACTATTGCACTAAATCTAGATTATCGTTGATCCGGATTAGTTTTCTGCAAGAAAAGTATGGTATGCTCATCTAGGACAATGTTCTTCAACCTATTGTTCTAAACCCTCAGGTGGGTCTCAGATTCCCTCCTGCTGGGTCACTCATGAACCCCTAAGTAGCTCCCATTTTTGTTCTCTTTGGGAAAGACCTACTGGGTACAGAGCAAGTATGCTGTTTCTTTGCATGTATGATGAGAAAAGAGTAGAATGGCAATGTGAGGTTATGTATGTTAGAGAGGATTCCTGAATTGTATCTTGCTCCTTACGACTTTCTGGTGCTTGGCTTCTGTTTCTTGTCTTGCAGATCTTTTAGCTTGCTTCCCAAAGTCCTACACTTGACACAAATAAAGTCATAGCTTCGGCACCTTCTCTTCCTGTTACGTGAAGGATGCCTCATGAGTTTCTATTATATGCTTGTAGCTCAGTAGGTCCCACACTCTGAAAAGGTTGAAGACCATTGAACTAGGACACTGAGTGATGATGCATGATGCAGGCAGCAATACTCTTCAAGTGTCCTGCATTTAAATTGCTTTTCAAATGTCATGAATTCCAATCTCACGTCCTGGTTTCCAAGAGATGAATCATACTAGTAACCTACTGCTAAACAAAGCCTTGCAGAGAATTTTGAAAAAAGAAGGGGGGGGGAGGAGTGTAATGTTTGTATGGCCCACACTAACACCTACTGAATAGATACGTTAAACCTGCATCTTTTAAATAATTTCTCTAAATGAGTTGTCTTCCATACAGATCCATTCTCCATATCATTTGCTAGCTATATAGAAGATTTACAGTGCTGGGATATAACAGATCAAGCAGACAAAAAATACAGCACCAAAAAATACAGAATGAAAAGAATATACAATATTTAGAGGCCCGACTATATAAAAGGCAAGCTGTATTGGTAATGACTCACTTTTTATCCCTGCAGAGGCGCACTCACAGCCCTCTCTGTGGGGATAAAAAGTGAATAGTTGGCAAGATGGCTTGCCTTCCCACCTCTACATAGGCCTCCTTGGGGCCTCTGGAGGCCTGGGAAGGCCTGGCGTGCTGGTGGGAAGGCCCGACACTGCGGCCTGGTCTTCTGGAGGCCATTCAAACTGCAGTTTAGTATGGGTAACAATCTGATGGGGTGTCTAAGAGGCAAACCTCCTTTACCTAGGCTCCCACGCCCAAATCCCAGCAACTTCTACAGTTTCAAACATCTGAAGATATTCTGTTCTGGCCGTTCCCTGCCAAATAATGTTCCCTCTAAACGGTGCAGTGTTGTGAGCCAGAAACCTACTTTGTGAGCAGCAACTTGCAAGTGTTGGGCACGCCTTTTCCAAAACCAGAATTCATTTGATTAAAAGACTTTTGAATTAGATTGTCTGAAGCATTGGTATTGGGTGCCATAAATATGCTGATTAAACCCAGTTATGCATATCTTTTGGATCTAAAGGAATGTGACTTCCTAGCATCTTACTCATGAATTGAACCATATACTGTCAGAAATACAGACATGCATTGTCACCAGAAGACTAGGATCTAATAAAACTCACATATCTCTAATATATGAAATTCACTGCCACATGATGTGGCAACTACTAGAGGGTATTAGGGACTTTAAAAACGATTAGAGAAATATGTGGATGAGAGGTCTATTCACAGTTATTTTAGCATAAGAGTTAATTGGATACTCCACATATAGAGCAGTATACCATCTGAGCCCAGACCAAGACAACCCAGGCTAACCTGAAGCTAAGCTACTTGGAAGCTAATTAGGTGGGCCCTCCTGGGTTGCTTTACAGAGGCAAGCAATGGCAAACCACCTCTGCATATCTCTTGCCTTAAAAACCTCGAAGGGTTGCTATTTATTTTGTTTGCACTATTTATAGTCAGCCTTTCTCACTGAGACTGAAGGCACATTTCACAGTGTAAGTCAATACAATCAAGAGAATGGAACATTCAATAAGCAATACAAAAGGGAATGGGTTGCAGAAATTTGAAAACAACTAGAAGTTGGATACAGTGCTGAAAGTGTTAAGAAATGAAAACCTAATTTCCTTAACAGTTATACCAGGGTAACAATGTGGGGCAGACTTGATCGGGGGAAGGAGGGGGAATACAGCTTGAGTTTCAGGAGCTGGAAGCAGACAGTAGTAGCAAAGGTGTAGCAAAGGTTACAAACTGGCCCGTGCAAAATCCAAAAGCAAGAAGAAACATGTGGAATACCTTTTATTACAACCAACCAAATTGGCATAAAGAATTTGCAAGCTTTTCAGCTCACCAGACCAGATGCAACTTTTTAAATAAAAAAATTACTTTCAAGATACTGTTCCCCATTCAGGACAAAATAATTTTTGTCGTGCCTCCCACATGCTCTTCCCTGCTCCCATACTACCCCCCTAAAACCCAGTCAATAAAGTCATCATCCCTTACTTGCTTTTAAAAAAAAGATTATATATATAATGGACACAGAAATGGTACATGACTTGGCAGGCATAGTGAAAAGTGGGGGGAGCTCTCTCAAAAACCCTGTTCAGTTCTACTCCATCCAGAAAGCTTTCTAACTTGGGACTGACTAAATTTAAAGAACACAATATGACAGGGAAGGGAAAAGAAAATCAAATACTGTAGGGGCTGGTTGGTGAGAGGGCCAGCCGGACGGCTAGTGCCGATTGCATGAGGCAGCTGAGGCTTGGGTGCGCCATGTAGCTGGCTGCTTGCTCTCCCATTCAGGTGAAGGACCTTTCTTGCCCTTTCTGCAGTGCCCAGAAGATGTCTGCAGCCCCGCCTGATGCTGCTGCTGCTCCTTGGAATTCACCTGGCTGAGTGGGAGGGCTTCGCTCAAGCAGCAGCCTCCCAGGAGAACGGCCATTTTGGGGCCTTGGTGCCAGGGGAGCCGGAGCAGGGCTGGGTGGGCGACACTTGTCTCACCTCAGCAGGGGTGGTGGCAGGGCCTGGAGTAGCAGAAGGGACAGGTTAGCTAGAGGGCCAGGCTGGGCAATGACTGCTGAGCGCGTGAGCTAACTGAGGCCGAAACGTACTATTTAGCCAGGCGCCTGCTTGTGTTCACCCGCCTGCCGCCTCCTCTGGCTCCTGGTGCCACAGTAGAGAGGCCATTTGTCCAACCAACGGCCCAGCATGCCACTCATGCTTCTACTGCCCAAGGACAGCAACCTCTTCAGGCGGGTTCTGAAGAGGAGCCGCCCTGCGGCCTGGCTCAAGGGAGAGTCCCTGGTGTGGGCAAACTGTGGTCTGCCCGGCCTCGGCACCACCACTGCCTGGCCCATCCTGCCTGGTCCCTCCCTGCATGGTGCTTGCCAGGGGCAAAGCTCCCCCACTCATGCAAAGGACCTTCCCTGCCTCCTGGCCCAGCACTCATCCCTCGCGCAGCAGATGAAGCTTCTCCTAGGCTGACTCCCTCTCGAAGGACTTGCACCTCTCCCCCATCCTCTGCACCAGGGCCGGGGCCACGCCAAGCCCTCCGGGTGGGCCTGTTAAAGGACAGGAAATAGGGAAGGCGAGGCCCAGGGCACTCCTCCGTGCACTTCAGCTTAGAAGCTGTGAGCTAAGGGGTAAACATTTGTGTGCAATTGCGCACCAGTTCACATTAGAGGGAACACTGCTGCCAAATGCTTACCAATGTTTGACAGAAGCATCCTAGTCCCCAGGTCTTTCAGTCATGGGTTATATAAGCCCCAAGAGGTATTCCTGTACTAGTTCTCTGAAGTCACAGTAGCCTGTGGCCCTGGCCCAAATGTTCCCTTCCTTACTGAACTGATGCTGCAGGGTGGTCAGCAAATGTAGTGCTTTTTACAAAAATGTATGCTGCAATTGCACAGGAGGGTCACCTACTATTGGTGCTCATCAATTCTGCTGCCACAGATATTTTCTTATGGTATTACTCAAGTATGCTTTTTTATGGGCACAGCATAGATGGTAATAGAAAAGATAGTTACATAAACAGTCTCTAAAAGAACGGTGTGAGTCAATAGAGTTATCAGCACGCACTGACAAGTGTATGAAACAGCCTCATTTAAGATAAAAATGCTTACTGGAGGCAGGTCTGGTGCCAGAGTTTCTGGCGCCTGAGGCCAGGTGTGGGGCAGCTTCAGGACTGCTCCTTGCCCTGCGCCTGTGTGCACACAGAGCACACGCACACCCAGACTGCAGGGCAGCGGGTGGCTGGGCTGGGAGGCTGCTGGCCCAGCCAGGCAAGGTGGGTGGCTAAGAAAGCGCACATGCATCCTCCCAGCCCTCCCGCTCCGTTGCTCTGCGTGCCACCCCAGACGCCTGCCGTGCCTGGCCCATGGCTGCTGCTCCTGGCTGGGTGTGTGTGTGGATGGTGGCAGCAGTGCGGAAGAGTTGGGAGGCTGCAGTAGCTGTGGGCCAGGCATGGCAGGTAGCTGGGCAGCAGCAGTGCGGGAGAGTTGGGAGGCTGCAGTAGCTGTGGGCCAGGCATTGCAGGTAGCTGGGGCAGCACATGAGCAGCTTCCAATCCCTCCTGGTCAACCACCCATGCACTGCTGCTGCCAGCTTCGCAGTGTGTGCCGCTGCCTCTGGCCCCAGCACCCCCTCTGGTGTCTCAGCGCTAGAGGCGGTCGCCAGGCTTGCCTCAATGGAGGCGCTGGCCCTGACTGGAGGAGTAATTTGAGGAAAAACTTCAGGAGAAAAGTGTTCCTGTTTGATGCGTTAACTAAAACTGCCATAACAGCTTTCCTTTCTCATACATCTTTTAATATGCAGGAGAAATGAATAATGATCAACTCTTTAGTGCTTCAAGCCTTTACCTCCTAATTTGCTATTAGAAAGCAACCCCTCCTTACCATGAGGACTTTCCTTCTGCCTATCTAAATCTACACATATGGTTCTGTGGTAACTTTGGAAGCCTTTTGAGGTTTGATGATGGAGTACTTTCATCAAGCCTCAGAATCGAACTGGCTGGACAGGCAGCATGTTCACAACTTATCAATTCACAATCTACTGCTGACAAACTACCATCTCTCCAGTTCTCTGATGGACAACACATTGGCCACCAATTGCCACCCACTGAATGCTACAGGAAGAAAGACTCTGCTTGGACCACCCCACAATGGTCACAATGCCACATTAGATCTCTACATCAAATGCTTTCACCACAGAGCCCAAAATGACATGATCAAGAAATACTATCTCCAACAACACAATCTCACCCACACTGAAAGAATGGCAATAAACAGTCTCAGAAACAATCAAGACATCATGATTTAAAAAGTTGACAAAGAGGAGCAATTGTTATCATAGACTAAATTGACTATATTCAGGAGGCTGAAAGACAACTCTCTAGTACAACTTTTACAGACAACTAATCTCAGACCCCACTCAAGAATACCAAAGAAAACAAAACAATATTTTAAAGGAATTACCCACACATATAGGGAAAAAATCTATATGAACACACCACAAGAATCTTGACCAGACACTTTCTGTCTTCTGTACAAAGTGCCCAAGCCTGGCAACCCTGGATGTCTTAGCCATAGGCACCACCAGGGTGTCTGGATATAAGAACTCCATTCTCAGACCCTGTGCCCTCAGTGCCCCCTAGTTATGTGCGAGATGTCCTGAGATTTAGACCATCTGTTATCTTCCAGGTAACACTACTTTGGCCACCATGGATGTTGAGTCTCTATATACAAATATCCCTCACAAAGATGGACTACATGCCATTTGTAATACCATAGTTGACCTTGCTACCAAACTCTGCCAGTTTGTTCTCAGCCAGTTTGTCCTTCAGATTTGGTGAAGATTTATTCCCGCAGATCAACAGCACAGCCATGGGCACTCACATGGCACCACAATATGCCAAAATTTTCATGGCCAAATAGCGCTTTCTCAGCTCCCACCCACTAACACCCCTCCTCTACTTGAGATTTATTAACATTTTTATCAACTGGACACATGGGAAGAAGCACTGGAGGAATTTCACCAGGCCTTCAGTAACTTCCACCCCTCCATCAACCTGCCCATTAATTAGTCTACACTGGAAGTACATTTTCTAGACACCAGTGTACAAATATATGATGGACACCTAAGAACCATCTTATACAGGGAACCTATTGATAAGCAAACATATCTACATGTCCCCAGTTACCATCCTAAACACACCAAAAAAAATCCATTGTCTACAGCCTGGCTGTATGTTACAGCCACATCTGTTCCAATCTTTTGGACAGAGATTCCTATCTGCAGGACCTACAACAGACATTTTTGGAATTACAATACTCAACTGATGTAATAAGAAAGCCAAAATGATACCAAGAGATAATCTGGCACAAGACAGGCCCAAATGAAACAAGAATACCACTGGTGGTCATACAGTGATCTCAGCTCAAACCAGCTCAACATATCATTAAGGACTTGCATCCTGTGCTGGACAGCAATACTCCTCTCTCCCAGGGATTGGGAGACAAACCCTTTCTTATCCATAGATAAACAACTTCTTGTCGAAGGCTTTCACGGCTGGAGAACGATGGTTGTTGTGGATTTTCCGGGCTGTATAGCCATGGTCTTGGCATTGTAGTTCCTGAAGTTTTGCCAGCTGGCTAAACCTCAGGAACTACAATGCCAAGACCATGGCTATACAGCCCGGAAAATCCACAACACCCATCAAACAACTTCTTAATCACAATAATGTACTTCCTAACACTGGCATGGACTCTGGGACTAGGGCCTGCAATAAACCAAGATGCCATCTCTGTCCCCATATTCGTTAGAGTTTCAGACTAGGATGTGGGAGATCCAGGATCAAGCCCCCTAACTCTGCCATTGAAGCTTGCTGGGTGACCTTGGGCCATACCTCTCTCTCAGCCTAATCTATCTCACAGGGTGATTGTGATGATAAAATGGAGAAGAGAATGATGTAAGCTGCTTTGGTTCTCCAGTGGGGTAGAAAGGTGGGGTATAAAAGAAATAAATAATAAATGAAGCTTAAGACTGGGAGGCAGATAAAATAAAGGTTGGTTGATGGGTGGGAAGGAGAGAAGGAAATGGGAAAGGAAGAGAGAGGAAATAGTGTGAGGAAGGGGATACTGGAAAATGAAGTGACCTCCACAAGCAGCTTGTGTACAACTTTTTTCAGAATAACCTTGCATGCAGCAATCGATATATTTGCATGTACCAGTCACTGGAATGAAGCTATACCATACAAATATAATTAGCACCCAGCTGATTCAACTGTATAAAGAGATTCTGTAGAGAATTGTTTTCAACAGGGAGAAAAGGTTCTTTTTACCAATCTGTTTGCACTTCCTGGGTGCAGCCAGCCCTTCAGATACCATGTTTCCTCTAGTGTAATTTGTCCAAACATTGGGTCGGGATCTGAGGTTTTCCAAGGATTGCAGATTGAATTAATGATACTTCATATATTATTTCAGCAATTAAACCAGCTTGTTAGAGAGACCTACTGTTAGAATTTCAATAGATGGATTCAGAGGGTGAATTAAAGATATGAAAACATAACGGATTATTGTTGTGGTGGCAGTGCTTATGGTGTTATGACAAATCGTAAATGCATGTTAAGACAGTGGCTCACCATTTCAAGCTTTAATTAACGTTTTTCACAATTGGGGAATGATGGTTTCACCATGCATTCACTGTGTATCGTAGTACACTGTGACACACACACATGTTGTTAAGCACATAGCATCATGCCTGTCCTTAGACAATAGTCATTAACAAAGTTCTGAAGAACAATTACAAATACAAGTTTGTCAAAATTTGTAAATACCAGATTCTACCAGTTGGGGGGATCTGACATTATAGAATTCATCCTGAAATTTTCCTGAAATAAAACAAATTGAGAAAAGTCTTCTACATCAAAATTATCATTTTTTCTTAACTCAGGAAGATTCACAATAATGAGCTAAGACAGTAATCAAAGTTTGCGTACTTTTTAATTTTAGTGGAATTTTAAAAAGTGTTACCCACAAGAATTTTAGAAATGTACTTGTTGGCTTCTAGACTCTTGCATCAAATGTTTCAAGAATCATACTTACTGACTGCTAGTGTGATTTTATGAATGAGATCCTTATGTTCTATGCATTTCAGTTTACAATTAAGTGGATCAACTGCCTCAGATATAGCATATTTCCTGATAAGTTGTCAATAGTGTATTCTGATGGGAACATTTCTGCCTGGTGAAGATTTTATCACTAAGAGGTTGCATCCTAGCATCCATTAGGACTGATGTACCTGTTGCTGTTACTATGCATGATAAGTGTTCTACACCCACCTGTACTTTCTTGAGAAATTGACAGTGCAATCTTAACCAGAGAGTTATACCTTTCTAATCACAGTGACTTCAGTGGATTCAGAAGGATGTAACCTTGCTTAGGAATGCACTGATACAGCTTCAGATGGAGGCTCTTCATCCTGGATCTTTCCATGGGTAACTTGTAGTAAGTTGTCCAAATATTTATGGCAATTCATGTAGCAACTCTCTCTAGACATTGCAGCTGCTGATCTCAAGCATGCAACAAATATTTGCTGAGCTTCCATATAGAACCCATATAATATATGATCATCCCCAAAGATTAACATAAATGAACATGTGGTACTTACAAACCTTTGATATGACGTTTTTGTTCTTGTGATAGGCCAAGACTTTGACTTGTCAGATGCTCTAGATCCAGGTATGTATTACCAGGGAAACAACTACAGCTATGTTTATTCACTCAAAGCATTGGGTTCAAATGTATATATTGATTTCATCTATGAATTCCTTTGTGACTACTGTTTTGTAATGACTTATGGTCCTAAGCAAATAAAGTGAACAATCTACTTCAGTCAACAGCTCAATAGACATTAATATCACAGAGGTCACTACAAAATCCTGAATACATTTTTTTCCTTTTCAAAAAGCCCTTTTAATTACACTTAGTTAAACAACAAAGGAAATGGTGAAGTTATAATATACTATTCAAAATAAGGACCAGCATGTTTACCATATTTAGACAGTCATTCTTTCTGCCTAATACACCTCACAGAGTTGTTGCGAGGATCAAATGGAGGGAAACGAGAACCACATACATTACTCAAGCTTGCTGGATACAGCGCAGGATAAAAATTGACTAGTTCATAACTGAATGATGCCCTAATTCTGATATTTCTTGCTCAGTTACTAAGAAGCCTTCTCCTGCTACCAAAAAGCCACCGGTAGGTGAGTACCAGACTACAAGTGTCCAAATAAACAAACACGTCAAATATCATGGTATCTGAAGAATATTGGTATCTGAAGAAGGAAGCTTTGACTCTCAAAAGCTCATACCCTGAAAATCTTGTTGATCTCTAAGATGTGAATAGACTCAAATCCTGCTGCTCTACTGCAGACCAACACAGCTACCTACCTGAAAAAAACCAAATATCAGTGAATGAAGCCATAATGTGAAGCTCATACTTCCTTTCCTAGGCTATATCTGGAACTTCCAGATAGCCTTTGGACAGTACTGATATTCTTGGTAAGGTGGAACCTATTTCCAGATTCTTTTTTGGACTTTCCAAATAGAACATTTTGTACTGAATTTTGATATTGATTTTGGAGGGCAACTTTCTCACCCTCAACGTAAGTTGTGTTCGTGAGATAGAGAATTCTGCAAAAGGTCAAAAAGAATAATTCATTATTGATAAGGAGCTATGGAACAGAGAATGACTGAGTGAAAATTTTATCAGCTCCCAGTGGGTATTGAAGCCTGGGAAAGCATGGTGCCGAATAATTTGCTTCTTTTCCATTGGAGTACATAAGGAAATCGCATTTTATTAAAAAAAATTGTTTTGGGATAGTGGCTTAGGACCATGGATAAAATTCTGAAGGGGAAAAAAAAACCCAGGGGAAACATTTGGACATCTAGTCCTACAAGCAACTATGCTTTAGCTGAGTGGTTAGCAGTGGACTCAGATACCTGTGCCAGTTCCAGAACTGTCAGACTGCCAGATGTCCCAAATTTTACTTTGTATGTGTAGGCAATACATAAACATGTTGACATCTGCTAAGCTTGAAGGTGAGAGAGACACGTGGCATGAATGGGGAGAACTGAACTAATTAAGGGAAATAGGGCAAATAACAGTTTTGTGTGTTTCACTATTACAGTGCTAATAAGTCATGAAATGATGTATCTCTCAAATTTACTTATTAAAACATTTTAATGCTTTCCCCCCAAAAGTTCAAGACATCTCACAAATATAAAAATGCCTAAAAAGCATAACACTAAAATGCAGCCATAAGGAAAACAGAACACAGAATCCAAAAGTAAAATAACATACTTAGGCAGTCTGGCCAAAATAAATCAAAAGATTTCTAGGACTTTTCCTAAAAGCCACACACCTGGAAGAACTTGAAGGTCCCAATATGTTAACCTTTGGTCTCTCAGCTTATCTAGCAAATCCTGTACTTTTTACACCACCAAACTTTTTCAACCTACAGGCATCTTTGTAATTATGAGAGGGGCTGATATGCACCATCCCCAAATTCTTGCTAATCCTCTGGTGGGGATGGGGATCTTCTGCCCCCTGCCAACTTTCAGCTGGCTGGCTGTGGGGGCAAAGCTGGCTCCCATGCACTCTGCAGTGCCCCGGCATCCTTCATGATTATGACTTCGCAACAAGTCATACCAGGGGCTGATTGAGTAAAAATCAGTGTTTGAGGGGTCGAGGTAGGTTCCTACCCAGCACTCCTCCTCCCTGTGACACCCCCCCCCATATCCTCTGCTTTCACCCCAAGGGGACCTGGCTACCCTGAACCTCACTGAACTCATGAAGCTGCCTTATTAAGAGTCTAGCAATTAGTCAGTGTTAGTATTAGTATTAGTATTATGGTTCATGGCAACAATTCCTCATGTTTGAAGGGGAACAGAACTGCACACTGACTTCTCTGATGTAACCCACCCGAGGGCTAAAAGTTGAATAAAATAATAATACAATAATAATAATGGTGCTTACCAGTCCTGGTTTTTCAGTGACTGTAACTGCTATCACAGCAATGGAAAACAGTTCCATTTGAATGAGGGCAGCCAATAACATGCCCTGCCTTATAATGGCCCAGTCCATTTTCTGAAAAACCGAGCAGGAGCCAGGGGAATAGTAGCAGGTACCATGGCACCCATTGCTGCCGTATTGGGGATCCCTGTATCACATTAACAGAATAATAATACATTTTGTTTCTCTGACCTGAATAGGGTTTTTTGCTCACATCCTCCCCAGCCTGCCAAATTATTTGGAAAATTTTGGCTAACATAAAAATGCTTCCAATTTTATAGCAGTAATAAGATTTCCATTTATCTTGAAATTCTTTGATCAGCCTTCTATTTACATAGTCCATTAACTTAGACATTACTGCAAATTTAAGCTGAGAGGTTTGGAAAGTTAAACACTCTTCTGCTTTCCATTTCATTGCAAATATACCTTTGGCCGCCATTATCATTTATCTAAATAATTCTTCCGAGATTTTTGTGTATATTCTCTGGTAAGATGCCCAATAACATGTTCTTAGCTTTCATAGTAAATTTGGTTTTCAAAATTTTCTGGATTTCAACATGTATTTCCAGTATTTTTTGTATTTTTACATGTCTACCACATGCGTTTCTTTACACTTCCACCATATTCTCTTGTAGTTCTTGCCCATCTTCTTGATATCTTTTGGAGTGATGTACCATCCTTACAACATCTTATACCAGTTTTCTCTTAGTGCTTGACTGATGGCAAATTTTAAATCTTTTGTCTGTAAGATTTCCCATTGTTAGAAAGATATCTCTTCCTCAAAATTTTGCATCCATCTCATCAAGCATATTTTAATGTGTTCTGTTTGCAACTTTTTAAAATGTGTTTGCCACATTTATGTCAGAACAAACAAGCTTGATGATCACTCCCACAGTGATCCCAGATAGGAGGATACCTTTGCTAAAGAAAGAAAATGCATGTTGAACTGATGACAGTGATATCTGGAAATATTTGTCCTTTACAGGGAATCGTCCCAAACCTCTGTATCCAACTCTTAGACCACCACCAGGAGGCCATGGAAATAGAGGTACAAATTATTTCTGTTGTTATAATCTACAAAGATGATCTGAATTCTGGTGATTTTGAAAATGTTGTTTCTTCTCCTGCGTTTATTTTTTATCGGTTATTTCAGTGGACAGCATTTTAGCCTTTCAAGTTTATAGGAAGTGACCCTGTACCATTGACACCATGACACTTTTATAGCTATTTTCCCCCCACTTCAGAGTAGCAGCAGAAAAAGATGAGGGAGGCTTGGAGACCTGGTCTGCCTAGTATATCTGTTAGTAATAGTTAATTGATAGGTCAACTGTTGCTAATTGATCAATCGACTATTTGTTTATTGTGTCATTTGTCAGCAATGGCAAGGATGAGTGCTGCTTGCTCAATTTACTTATTAACTTGCTTATTAACTTGAGAGGGCAACAGTGAGGGCACAGCATTCAGGCCTCATGAGTCATGACAAGATGTTAACTCCATTTGGGAACACAAACCATGTTAATGCTGTGCGCATATCCACGTGCTCCCCCTTTTGTGCGCAGAGCTTCCCAAGCTTAATCAAACTTCAGTTCACTGTGCTGTCTGACTGCAAGTACTTCAGTAAACTGGTGTTTGTTCACTCCGCACAAGCCTGTCACAGGGAGACCAAAGAATCTTCCAGTGCAGCCCATATCTTAGTACATGGAAGAAACTGTCCTGTCACGATCACCTTCCATTCCCATGCTAAAGCTGTTGGCTTAGGTTCCAATCCTACTTTATAAGAATGCCCCCCTTCAGGGAAGTAATCCAGACATAGTGAGTTCTTCCACATTGATTCTCTCTCCTGAATTTTTCCTGTTTCCTCACAGCATCATGGTACATTTATGCACCTCAAAAGGCTTCCCAGGCTTTTCTTTGATGTTTCTCAAACCTGCTTTTCTCTGGAGTTTTGGGAAATACGATATCACAGTAAAGCCTGGATGGCTGCTGTGTGGATGGAAAAAAAATCAGATTTCCTGGCCCACACAGCAGCCATTCCCCCCTCTCTCTCCCCCCCCCCCACCACAAGGAGCTTTTAATTAAAAAAAAGCACTAGAATATTGTTGTACTGATATGTGTAGCAGTTTCTCTAAATTCCCAGCTTTCATTTTAAAAAGTCTCTAACCCCTTCCCTTGCTGAGATATGCCTTTTCCCTTGTATCTCCGAATATATTTTAGTGCTGATGTTTCTTTTAAAAATTGCAAAATCACTGGTGACTCAGGGGAGGGCTGTGGCCAGGAGGACTGTTAAGACTGAGATGTTTTGCATCAAGCTTTGTAAAATCATCGGCTTAGATTTCATCACATTTTATGATGCACAGGCAGATTTTCACCTGTGGAACATGCCTCCATCACCTCCTGCTGCAGCCACAAGTGGCCCTAAAATGCTGTTCCAGGGGGTATGCCCCCCACAGGAGTAACATGAGGTGGAAGTTGGAGGGCTGCTGTGGGAGAAGGGAATCAGCAATGCCCCCCAACACACCCATGGACCTGTTTGTCACAGGATCCAACTCATTAAATTGTAAATTCCAGTACTTTTAATTATTTCAGTGTTTTACAGTAAAAGTTAACTATTTTTTTGTAATCATCATAAATATTAAACCCATTGATGAATAATGTATTATTTCTGGTGTTTTAAAAATGAAATCATTATTTAATATTTGACTGAATAAATTCTCAGTTCTAGTTCTAGCAATGAGATTATAGTTTTTTCTGATATAGTGACCATTAGGCATTGGACACTGATGCCACAGAAAAATTTTCAGTATACAGTGAATAAAATGGCAAGATGTACGTGTGCTCTGTTGGGCATTCTCCATGTACTGTGATGGCTGTAGTAACACTGCAATCCAAAGCAGTTATACCCTCCTAATCCCATTGTGGCCAATGGGTTTAGAAGACTTTAATTCTGTTTAGGATTGCACTTAAATTCCAAGTTACTCATGTTGACTGTTGCAGAAATGTACTTGTATTTTTTTGTTGTTAAACTTATATTTTATCTATGTCTACAGTGTTAATCTACTTTGATTTCTTTTAGATGAAGATTTTGATTTAGGAGATGCCGTTGGAGGTAGTAATGGTAAGTGTGTTTAAGTGTTTGGCAGCATTTTCCCCGACCCTACTCTTAAACCAGTGAACTCAGATTTAAAGCAGTGCTTATTTGGCCTGGGATAAACTAAGTAATAAGTAAAATAAACATTACTGGTCTAAAGCCAAGTAAAAATTTAGACAGTCTGTGTTTTAGAAGTGGGGATGAATCTGTATTAGATTATGATACGAAAAAGTCCCCCAACATAGTGAAATATTCATTTTGTTGTGGTCTATACTCAGATTTATGAACTGGTTGCCATGAAATGCAAGTAATAGTTGCTTACAGTGACAAACCTTTTCCAGCTTCATCTTCCACAACAGTCATTACTTCCCCCAAAAGTTATACTAAGGGTCAGGGAACACCTCATGTACAAAATGTCATGTAGCAGAGAGGACTGCAGTTAGGAGTCAGAACTGGGTGACATCATTTCCCCTCCCCTTCTATTAGAGTGTTTTCTCCACCAACAACTTGTATTGTTGGAAGAAAAGGGAGAAATTCTATCCACTAACCCCTCCTGCCTGCACAGGGAGTTTGTAGGATCCATCCCTATGCTAGGGTGTCAATTATGATGGGAACTCTACAAAGGCAAGAAAAGTTAAGTTTGCAAGCAATTAAAGTTATATAAATTCTTATGTTCATAACTTGATTTGCAATAGGAAGTTGAAGAAGTTGCATTTAATTTAAATTTTAATGCTATTGTTCAAAATCCAAAGAAGAATATTTTGTATTTGTTGATATCAAACGATTTATATATGTTGGGGTTTTTTTCCTGATAACTGACTTCCAAGGCAACTGACAGTTTGAAAAATGCCAACTTGTCTGAACTGTGCACCTTCGTGAAAGAAGAAGGCAGGAGGGAGTGTCAGCAATTGCCCCCCCCCAGTCAGAATGAAGAGGCAGACACAAGTGTTGGAGATTAAAGGGCCGCTTTATTGAATTAACACAACATATTTGTCAACACGGCAAGGGCCTAACTAGCGGTACAAGTCAGGCCCTGGGGTCACTCCAGGACCCCGCCCTGCCCTGTTTGGGTGATCCACCAACAGCTCCGGGGGCAAACCATCCATGGTATGGCTGTGACCCGGCCAGCCTGGCGAGATGGTTCACCCCCTTGAAGCTCCCCCCCGGCCGTACAGCTGCAGGGGAGGACTGGTTTGTCCAGGGGTTCCCCACCAGGGCATCTGCCCTTGCAGCTGGGCTTCCAAGGCAACTGACAGTTTGAGAAATGCCAACTTGTCTGAACTATGCGCCTTCGTGCAAGAAGAAGGCAGGAGGGAGCGTCAGCAATTTTTATGGTTCCTGTACTCTGGTTGCAGCCCCTTCCTGCCCAATCCTTCAGGGTGTTTGACTTTTCAGGAGATGCAGAAGGGAAGCAGGAGAGGAAGGAATGATCCATACCATGTATGGAGTATGGCTTGTGGCGCCAAATGAATAGACACAATAAAATGTCATCAATGTTTACCCTAACATTACCCTAAAAGTAATGTTAAAAATTAACAAGACTAAAATCAGACTAAAATATTAATGTTTTTTTCCTTAAAATATCTTCTTTAGTACTAGCAACAATCAGAAAAAAGCAGAATGCAACACATATAACTATCTTCCCCTCAATCTTTTCCTGAAAAACATTGTTTTTATTAATTTGCCTCTGGGAGGAGAAAATCCATTTGGGCTTCTGTCGCTGGCTTTAATTAGTCCCTTTCTACCTTTTACTCTTTCTGTTGTCCTCTTTATCTTATCTTTGCCAAACACAATATATTTACTGTAGCAAAAGCGTTTCTTCTCCAGTCAATCTGCAAAAAACACAATGTAAACCTTGACCAAATTGTAAGAAATGAAAAAACAAGGGGGACAGCATACAAAATGAGTATTTTATGTTTGCAAAAACCTGTGCTCCCAAACTAGGTTTTTTGTTGTCCAAGTTAAATGATCATGCAGACGCAAAGGAGAATCTACCCAGTAATAATGTTGCAAGAACAAGATTTTACGTCAGGGCAGTTCAGGGTGATACATAATCGTGTTGTCACGAACTATTTTTAACGAAAAAGTAATTTGTGAGACATATTTAGCCAAGAAAATACTCCAGATACATTTTTTCACCTAAAAATGGTATTTTTGTCTATTGCTATACAAATCCTTTAACACACACACACACACACACACACACTAATACATATTTATTCTGAGTGAATTATTTTCTTAAATGGAATATTGTAATTTGCTTCCACAGCTCATCAGTCCTGCCTGTTTATCAGGCTATACTATGGGGTAGGTTTGGGATCATTCTTTCTTCAGCCATATACCAGGTCAATTCTAAGCAAAGTTAACGCCTTTCTAAGACCATTGTCTTCAATGGTCTTAAAAGGATGTAACTCTTCTTAGGATTGTACTGGTAATCAAATAAAAAGTAATCTCCTGGGATTTTCTCTAGGGATCTGTGATACACATTCGGCCACTCCAGACTCTTCTTTCTTGCATCCAATAGAACTGACTAGGAGCCATCTGGGCTACAAGTCATGCTTTTTTCCAAAGCAGAGAATGAGCCCTGTCATATTGTGAGAGTTATCTATCTTGCTTTGAACTGTGATATCTGCATGAATCTATACTCACAGGGCATTAGAAATGTGGTCTGTATTTGTATTGATTTTATGTGAAACATTTATGTTTTCTGTATTCTTGTAAATGTAGTGTTTGGTTTGTTCGTTTTTTTTTTCTTGGCCCAGTGCACCAAGTAGAAATTATTAAGTAAAACTTGGAAAGATTATGGACTTTTCCTGGTTGTATGATGTAACATAGGCATTTAAACTTCAAGCATCAGGCATTTATTTTAAAATGATTTAACCCAACATTTGGACTTACTCTAATTTTAAAAAACCTTTTTCATTAAGATTCCTATTACTCATTTTGGCAAATCTTTCCAGCTTCATTAAAAATCTTTAAACTATCCCTAGCAAAGGTCTTAAAATACATATCACAAAATGGAAATGCCCTACTTATTTCAAACTTATCTTCCATACTATAGATGATCATCTGAAACCTCAGCCAAAGCCACATCCACCACCACACCCAGGAAGCCATGGTAATTCTGGTAAGAACGGTTTTTGGCA
Source organism: Eublepharis macularius (assembly GCF_028583425.1). Classification (NCBI taxonomy): domain Eukaryota; kingdom Metazoa; phylum Chordata; class Lepidosauria; order Squamata; family Eublepharidae; genus Eublepharis; species Eublepharis macularius. The sequence continues at coordinate 59,226,374 of NC_072792.1, forward strand.
AATAAAAAGGTGTTTTAAAATGCTTTAGTTATTTAATTATATCATTCTTACTGAGTTTAGGGGCAAACTGTTTTCAGTATGAAAGGTATTTAACATGTAGATGGGCAGACCCAGCCTAAAGCCCTTTCTTACATGCCCAGAGTAATGCCAGTCACCACGTTGGGGGCAGGAAGCAATTTTCTCCAGGCCAGTTTGGCTAAGGCTCCTGATGGTGTTTTGCCATCTTCTGGGCATGGAGCAGGGGTCACTAGGGAGGTAATTGGGAATTTCCTGCATTGTGCAGGGGGTTCGACTAGATGGCCCTGGAGGTCCCTTCCAACGCTATGATTCTAAAGCCCTGAGACTGGTGGGGATGCTGCACAAGTGTGATGTTTGTGCATCCTACATCCATCCCAAAGCAGGGAATACCTTTCACCCAAGGGCACAAAATGGTGCTATCACACAGGAGTCCACAGCCACACTATCAACAGCTCCTATGGTGCCCCAGTGTGCAGCTGATGCCCCTGTTAATAGCAACCAGATACCGTCTGTGGCTCCCTGATACCATCCACATTCCATTCCATGGAGCACATTCCATCACCTTAGCCTGGAAGAGGCCACTGCTGCACCTAGCAGGACTTCTACAAGGAAAAACAGCCATAAGCTAGAGGGACGATTCCAGACTGCTCCCATACTCAGAATACGTGTCAGGAACTGAGGGCACAGAATGCATACATCCCTCTGGCCCACGGAATAAAAGCCTCCTCCTCCTCCGGAATAGCACACATCTACTACATGCAAATGGCATGTCACCGTGGGAAAGGAAATCCACGCAGGGCATAGGCACTCAAGCAGCCAGCATGGAGTGGACAAATGTCCAGAGACAAGATGCAGCCCTGCAGTCTGCTTGCAAACTGCAGCCTGCAGTGCATCCTCTGCAGAGCAGTCACTGGGACATCTCCTGTACAGTCTGTGATAGCAGAACATGGCTGTAGAAGGAAAGGTGCAGACTCACTGGCAGCTCCCATCCTCATACCCATAGTGGGATGTAACAAACATTTTGCTCCTGCCTAGTCAAAACAGCAATTGGTGCAAAGAGAAGTATCTTTAGTAATAGTATAACCCCTATGTGTTTCACATACAGATTCATCGGGGGTTTGCCAATTAAAACAGAACATAAATTGATAATTAGTATATCATCTTAAAAACTAATAAAACATTTTATTAAAACAGGACAATTACATAGAGCGTGTACAAAGTGCAATTCATAATACATAGTATCTAGATACTGAACCAACATTACATATTTCATAATTACTACCATTGTGGGGACTGAGGCCCTAACTAACCAGTTCAGAACAGACCTGTGTTTTCAGCGGCCAGAGCACATGTGTTTGTGTGTGAGACAGAGAAAGTCCCCTTCTCTACAGTGGCAATGGCTCTCCAGACTCTCAGGCAGAGGCCTTTTCACATCACCTGCTGCCTGAGCCTTTGAACCGGAGATGGCAGAGGCTGAACCTGCCCCTTCTGCGTGCAAAGCGGATGCTGTACCACTGAGCCACCACTGCCTCTCACTTGAACTATATTTAGATCTTGTTATTTAAACCCTGTATTTTCCAGTTTCCCTCATTTCTCCATGTCTGTGTGAGCTTATGCAAAACAGGATCTTAGCAGTAGCCTTCTTCCCCAACATGGGTCAGACCTAGCTTATGTTACTTCTCATATAGGAAAGGCTTTGGATGGGAAGACGGTTGGACATTGGACTTGGCTGGCTCTCTATCCTGGGGTAGAGAAGCGGGCTTTCTCTGTCTCACACACAAACACGTGAGCTCTGGCAGCTGAAGATGCAGGACTATTCTGCACTGGTTAGTTAGGACCACAATCCCCACAGTGGCAGTGCTATTGAAAAATAAAGGATTCAAGCCATAGGGTGTCCTGCATAACATAAGAATTAAACATACATATCCCACAGCAGAATCTGCACTCCTTTACAGAGACTAGGGCCGATTCCAGATGACTAACCTTAAGTCGCTTCATGCCGCCCTCTTCCGGATTGCGACGGGGAAAATGCGAAATATCGCGTTTCCTCGCGTGAGTTTTGCGCGTCGTCGCACAAAACTCGCGCGAGGAAACGCGATATTTCGCATTTTCCCCGTCGCGATCCGGAAGAGGGCGGCATGAAGCGACTTAAGGTTAGTCATCTGGAATCGGCCTAGCTGGGAAGTGTAGAAAGATGGACAACAGCCAATGCCTGAATGGACTAAGAACAGCAAGACCCCAGTGCCAGTCCTCCTCCATCCCAGCCACAATCCTTTTCTTCCAGGTCTGTCTTTTTAGAGGATGCTTGTCTTTCAGTCCTTACTTTAACCCCTAGAAAGACCACTGTGTATGTAGAATGATGTTTTGCAGCTCCGAGCAACTGTTAACACAACTATAAACTAAAAGAGCTAGTAATTCCTCTGCTTTGTACTTCAGATATATTTTAAATGAATGATTTTTTTTCTTGGCAGCCTTATATTTCCATTGGGAGATACCAATCGGATACCTATGATTTTTTTGTTAGAATGCTTTGAATATTAACATTCCAAAGGATTTCAGCTGCATACTTTGTAGTCCAAGATAGCCTTATCTTTTGTAGATAAGCAGAGATGACTGTGTGCAATATATTAGGACTAGCCATAATACCAGTACTATTAAGGCAGTTTTTAAAGACCCTCAAATCAGTTGAAGGATCACACCTTGAAATATCCTTATATCTTTCCAGGAAATTTTAATGACTTAGATCTTATTGGTGGAAAACCTCTACATCCAAATTCCCCAGGTAATGTATAACAGTCTGAATTCTTTCTTTTAGTTTACAGTCCCTTTTACAACATGGCAAAATGGTAAGGGAATGCATAAAATGCAGAGTGCAGAATGCTCTTTGCAGCTGTGTAAACACACAGAGAACAATTACTTCTAATTAAAAAAACTCTAATAACACAAGTGAAAATTACTATGGAATAAATTTAGTGGTAATTGTGCTTTGTCATAAGCTTACCTATTTCTGAGGATATGTTCAGACTACTTTTCAAGTTGCACTTTTGAACTGCAAAATATTTACATTCATGTTGTCTAAAGAAAGATACAAGTATGCCAATACGTGACAGCAGGTATGGATTCACGTATTTTCTGGATAAATGATATGAATATGATTGAACTGAAATATATTCACAGGAATAACTTGTGAATTATTCACGACAGAAAATCATTAACCAGGGAAATGGCTCTGAGTGGGTTTTGGTATGAAAATGAACCTCCTCTTGTGAATCACTGTGCTGAATTGATGGCATTACATGTTTCAAGTGGTTTAAACTAGAAAGAAGTCTTGTTCCAGCATTTTGTATCAGTTGAAGCTTCCAAGACCTCTTCAAAGACAGCCGCAAAGAGGGTGTTATGGTAGTTTAATCTGGAGGATGCAGTAGTGTAGATTGGCATGGCTAAGGCAGCAGAGTCTATGTAATGGGGCCAGTTGTTGAGATTATATTTAATTGAAAGAAAGTGCAGCTAGCAACAGCAGCAAGCTCTTTATTCATCGACAGTGCCAGGTTCAAGAGCACCCCCAAGCTCTTAACTTGATCTACTAAAGCTTAACCCCATCAAAGGCTAGTAAATCAGTACCAGCTGAACACACTGCTGCCTTGTCTTGTGTGCATTAAGCTTTGATTTGCTGCCACTTGACCATGGCCTCAGAGGTCTGCCCCTTTTATCCACCAACATGTCATGTTTGACTGTATCAGATGTTACTGACAGATATAATATTATCAATGGTGATGATTGCCCTTACCCAAAGATCATCAACTGTGCTGTTCAGTCCCAAATCCAAGTCTGAAGCCAGATTGGAATGGTCAAGGGCAGGCATTTCATCAGGAAATGCCTGCAGTTGCCCTGCATTCCAATGACAATAGACTACCATAAACCAGAAAAGTTGGAAATTAAAATTCTCAAGAATTTCATCTACTATATATGTATCCAGTCCAAAGGATGAAATTGTTCATTGCCAGCCAGATCTCCCTGCCAATAGCTTCATTCTCTGCAGGATTAAACTGCTCGGAAAGACTGGGGAAGCGGTGGGACCAGTTCCCTAGCCAAGCTACCCTAGCAGTGGCCAATAAGCAGGGGCCAGCACACTGCAGGGGCCCAGCTTGCTCCTGGCTATCATTGGTGTGGAAAGCAATAGGCACCACCTCTTGGAGCCATGCTGAGTCCAAGCTGAGTTTCTGTGGCCTTCTGGGGCTATAGGGCTTTCACCTGGGTTTGTGGCTATGTGGGAAGAGGGGGGCAAAGGGTAATTTGCTTGGGCTGACAAAATAACTTGAACTGACTAGGAGAAGTAGGGAGGGCCTTTTCCAAGTTGGGCATAATTTGTAATCAAGTTTGGCATTCCAGAATGTGTTTAGATAATATAAGTTGTTATGGTATTCTTCTTCATGGAGTAAAATTCATCTTTTAAACTTCTCCCCCAATTCCGTCATTGTCTCTTTTCCAGATGGAAATGAACACATTTCAAGTAATGGAGGAAATACAGGTAAGGTGGGTGTATGGTTTTCATATTCATAGTCACAAGAATAGGGAAGGGATGAAAATTTTCAATGTAAATAATTTCTGGCACTGTACATGCTGTGTCTTATGTGTGTGTACAGATTGAGGGGTTTGTTTTCTTTGCTCAGAGATAACAACAACAATAGCAGCAACATTCTATTTATATACCACCCTTCAGGACAACTTAACACCCACTCAGAGTGGTTTACAAAGTATGTTATTATTATCCTTATGACAATCACCCTGTGAGGTGGGTGGGGCTGAGAGAGCTCCTAGAAGCTTTGACTGACCCAAGGTCACCCAGCTGGTTTCAAGTGGAGGAGTGGGGAATCAAACCTGGTTCTCCAGATAAGAGTCCCGCACTTTTAACCAGAACACCAAACAGAGTTCTTTTAGCTTCTGTCCAACATATCCCTTCCCATGAACACAGGGAGAATGTTATCCATGGATGACTGTCACCCTCCAGCCACTTAAAGATGAAACTTGTTAATATTTTTCAGTAGTGAGGTAAGTTTCTAACTTTGAGGCAAGCAATTAAGTGGTCATATGAAAGTTTTACTGTTTTTCACACCATTTTTAGTTCCATCATTTTGTTATGGTGTAGTGGGAGCCTAATGATAAAGCATTCAACCACATTCTAAACTGAATATATGCATGAAGCCAGTGGTCTTCAACCCATGAGTTGCAACTCTCTGGTGGATCTACTGGGTAATGCAAAGCTGCCCTTTCGCTGCATTTTGGAAGGACCTGCTTGGTAGAAAGCAAGGGTACTATGCTTCCTACTGTTATCTGCAAGCAAGCTGAGAAGAGCAGCAGGATGCCAAAGTGAGATCCCACACTGGTAGAGAGAATTCCTCCATGACTATGACTTTGGGCTTGTTTCTCATTATTTGCTTCTCTTGGTGCTTGGCTTATGTTTTCTGTTGGCAGATGTTTTGGTCTGCTGCACATGGTCCTTGCCTTGATACTAGAGAAGTCATAATTTTGCCTGTCTTCCTGTGGCATGCTTTCAGCTTAGTGGTTTCCAGTCTGGCATGAATGTAGATCATTGCACTAAACCTACCTTATCATTTGTCAGGCCTGGCTAGAGGACTCTTTCAGACTCTCCACTTCCTCAGACACAGCTGTATAATATGAAGGTCTTTATTAGGAATCCATACTAGTAAAGCACGGTACAGAGTAATTGCCTGGAATTCCAAAGCAAAATCCTCCCAGAAAAATTATATCCCCAGACTCCTCCCCCTAATTCAAAAGACAGTTGAATAGCTTCGAAGCAGGAAACCCCTGAGAGAGATGCAGAGCGGAGTTTCCCAAGATCAGTCGGTTCCCAGACACTCACTTCCAGCTGCGCAATGATAACACCGTTCGGCAGAAACAGCAACAAAGCCCAGCAAAGACACAGTGAAGCAAGAAAGCAACTATACTACTTCCCACCCCCCACCCCCAATAGGTAGACATCGGACACCATTTAGTAATCATCCTTAGGCTCCTCATAATAATTGCTCTTTAGGCTGAAATGTCCTTAATATTTCAGTTGAAATCAGTGGGTTTTAATTTTGGATGCATCATGCTCAAGGAGATCAATGGAACTGGTTTCTATCTTGCATCCTAAACTGGCATATATTTGACTATCGTTATAATAAACACAGTCATAAGACAAAGGAATGTATAACAAACAAATTAAATAGAATAACAGCTGAACGTTTCAAATGTATTTTTTGTTTCACTTATGAAGATATAAAACCCAATTTCCATCAATGTACCTGATCTCATCCTTCTTTGATTCTAATACAGTTCGACAGCTTCAATATTTCAGCAACTGTCCTTCCTTCTTAAAACAATCATGATAGCAGGCAAATTCTTAATTTTATAATTAGCTACAGCACATATGTTGGCTTCACGTAGTCCATGCCACAATTTCTACTATATGTTTTATATTATTTAGAAGGCACAGGATATAGGGCTTCCGCTATGTCCTGTCTTTAAGCAGCATATATTATTATTTAAGTACACTCACTAATTACACTTTCAGAAGTGCTGATAAATGTGGTTAGATCTGATGACTGTCTTTCACATCTTCCTGTGCACCTGAAAGGCCTACTTAAAAGAAAGGAGTCCTTGGATCCAAGCCATTGTCCATCACTGAGCACGATCGATCCATTGTAGTGTAGTAGTTCAGTGTGTCAGACTAGGATCTGGAAGGCCTGTGTTTGAATCTCACTCTGCCATGAAAGCTCACTGGGTGACCTTGGGCCAGTCACACCCTCTCAGCTCAACCTACCTCACAGGGTTGTTTGGATGGTAAAATGGAGGAGAGGAGAATGATGTGAAGTGTTTTGGGTCGCCATTGGGCAGAAATATAATAAATGTTATTGTAATATATTTAACTAATTATTTAAAACTAGCAACAAAACCCATTGTGGGGGAAAAATACAACGGGTTCTAGAAAGGGGAGGGCGGGCAGGCATGCATTCACTCCTCCTCCCTCACTGATTCCAGATGGTGAAGGAGAGGAGTGGGCATTGTCATCTGCTCCACGGCTGATCTGCCTGATCTCGGCCATGTGAAGGGGTGGTGGGCTTTGCTACCTGCTCCATGCCTGATACATGCCAGGTAAAGGGGGCACGTATTCTGCACCTGACCATGGCTGGATGAAGGGGGGCAGGCATTGCCACTTGCTCCATGCTGGGAGAAGGGAGGAACAGGCATTGCCTCCTGCTCCACGCCTGATCCTGACAGGTGAAGGTGGGCAGCAGGTTTTACTACCTGCTCTGCTCTCAATCCCAGCTGGGTGAAGGGGGTGCAGGCATTGCCACCTGCTCTGCTCCTGGTTCCGGCAGGTTGAAGGGGAGGCAGGCATTGCTGCACACTTGGCTCCTGACTCCGTCAGGGTGAAGACAGAGTGGGCATTGCTGCCTGCTCAGTGGCTTATTCCAGTAGGTTGAAGAGGGTGGGCATTTCCACCCGCTCTGCTCCTTATCCAGGCTGGGTGAAAGGAAGAAGGGCATTGCCTCGTGCTCTGCATCTGATCCCAGTCAGGTGAAGGTGCAAGGTGTGCATTGCCACCTGCTCCACTCTTGATCCCAAATGGGTGATGGTGGGCAGTGGGCATTGCCACCTGCTCTGCCACTAAAACCAGCTGGGTTAAGGCATGGGAGGGCATTGCCACCTGCTCCGCTCCTGATCCATTGGGTGAAGGAGGGCGGCATTGCCATCTGATCTGCTCCTGATCTCAGCTGGGTGAAGGGTGATGGGTATTGTCACCTGCTCTGCTTCTGATCCCAGCTGGGTTAAGGCAGGGGGAGGGCATTGCCACCCACTCTGCTCCTAATACCAGCTGAGTTAAGGCAGGGGTGGGCATTGCCACCTGATCCACTCCTAATACCAGCTGGGTTAAGGCAGGTGGTGGGCATTTCCCCCTACTCTGCTCCTAATACCAGCTGGGTTAAGGCAGGGGTGGGCATTGCCACCTGCTCCACTCCTTATACCACCTGGGTTAAGGTGGGGGGGTGGGCATTTTCACCTGCTCCGTCACTAATACTAGCTGGGCTAAGTCAGGGGAGGGCATTGCCACCTGCGCCACTCCTAATACCAGCTGGGTTAAGGTGGTGGATGGGCATTGCCATCTGCTCCGCTCCTAATACCAGCTAGGTTAAGACAGGGGTCAGGCATTACCACCTTCTCCGCTTCTGATCCCAGCTGGCTGAAGGAGGGTGGGCATTATCACCTGCTCCACTCCTAATACCAGATGGATAAGGTAGGGGGTGGGCATTGCCACCTTCTCCGCTCCTAATACCAGGTGGTTAAGATGTGGGTGGGCGGGCATTGCCATCTGCTCCGCTCCTATTACCAGCTGCGTTAAGGTGGGGGTTTGACATTGTCTCCTGCTCCGCTCCTAATACCAGCTTGGTTAAGGTGGGGGGCTGGCACTGCCAACTGTTCTGCTCCTGATCCCAACTGGTTCAAAGGGGGGGCATTGCCACCTGTTCTGCTGCTGATACCAGCTGGGTTATGGTGGGGGTTAGGCATTGCCACCTGCTCCGCTCCTAAGACCAGCCGTGTTAAGGTGCAGTGGGCATTGCCACCTGCTCCACTCCTAATATAACTGGGTTAAGTTGGGTGGTGGACATTGTCACCTGCCTCACTCTTAATACCAGCTGGGTGAAGGCGGGAGGCAGGCATTGCCACCTACTCCCATCCTGCTCCCGGCCTGGGCTTCCCACCATGGCACATTTTCTGGAGGGACACGGTGCCTTGCCTAGGCTTCCCTCCATGGCAGCGCCCTCTGGTGATGCACCAGGGTATAAAGTGAGTTGTCTGAAATACGCTTACTCAATTATATAGTAAGACTAGGTGCAAATGAGTGTATTTGTCCTATACCTCTATGTGCATTACCTTTACATAATCTAAATTCATCAGAAAAATAACTTTACCTATATTATAAACTTATGCATCCGTATTACTATACTTTGCACTATTATTTTTTAATAAAGTGATTTCATCCATGTAATTGTGAATGGATCAGTGGAGATTTTGACAGAAGTTTCATGATAGACCATCCAGACCTAGAATATTATTTTCTTTCCATTTTAATATGAGCCAATATTTTTTTTAAAAATTGGTCTACTATATCTCTGCATTTTCTGTCCTATAAAATAGATCAGGCTTCTGCAACGTCTAAATAAAATGTTTCTCTCTTCAGGCGATGCTGCTAAAACAGCTCAGATAACATCCCCTGTTGTGTCTCTACTTGTGCTGTGTGCTGTTGGAGGACTGGTTGGCTATAATGCTTACAAAAAGAAGAGATACTGTTTTAAACCAAGAAGTAAGATCAACTGATGCAATAATTATTTATTTCATGTAATGTACTAAAACTAATCTTGCATGTTATGGATTAAGCAACCCACAGTGACATTTCAAAATTGTGTAGTTGTAAGAAATCAGCCTGTTCTGAACAACTGAGTCACTCAGCTTAGCCTAGTACTATTATTCCACCTGGCAGCTAAACTTAAGAGAGTGCTGGTGGATAAGACCAAATGTCTATCTAGTTTAGCACTCTTTTTTACATAATGTCCAGTTGTCAGGTCTCTGGCCACAGCCATTGTATGCCAGGTCCCAATTTGGCTGAAGTCTTAAACCCTATTGGCCTCAGACATGGAGGTGAGGGTATTTCCAGTGGGTAGCCATATTAGTCTGCAGTGGAACAGCAAGATTTGAGTCCAGTAGCACCTTCAAGACCAACAAGATTTTCAGGGTATGCGTTTTATAGTCAAAACTCCCTTTATCAGATACAAGTAAGAGTGGAGAATCATGAGCCTTTATATCTCAGCCAGAAAGTGTGTGTGTGGGGGGGGGGGTGTTGCAAAGAAGGGTGTCAGGATGCCAAAGTACAATGGTACAGTGAATACAAAAGTACAAAGAGGAACACTGCCTTTGAACGCATAGGTTTCACATCTGTCTGGTGACCAGGCCGGACTTGGGAACCCTCCCAGAGCCACCCCCCAGAACCCAGACTGGCAGCCCCACCATCCAGCCTTGCCACCCTTGGCACTCACCAAGGAGGAAACAAGCAGCAGCAAGGAGGAGACAGGCAGCAAAGGCACCAAAAGAGAACTGGACCGCCAAAGAAGGCCCAGGTGTTGACAAGCCCTCATCAGCAGGAGGCAGGCTAGATGGCCCAGGTGCTGACAAGCTCTCGTTGGCAGGAGGCAGGCTAGATGGCAGCTCCTGGGTCCTAGCCACTGCCCGCTTCGCAGCCAGGCCCTTAGAGCAGCCCAGCCTAGCTGGAGGAAGAGGGCACAGGGGGCAGAGACAGTCAGCCCATGCCACCACAGGCAGCAGATCATGGGCAGCACAAGTGGCACAGGGCCACACCCCAACCCAGTGGCAGGCACGGGAGGAACTACAGCCCAACAACCCAGCAGACAGGCTAGAGGGGATGGAAAAGGGCCAGGAGAGGCTGGGGGCAAAGCAGGCACAGCGGTGGCTACCTAAGGCAGCCAGAGCAGCAGCTAAGCTGTTGGGGATGGGGCTAGGAGGTGGTGCCTGGGAATGGTGAGGGGATAAAAGGGAGGTCCACCCACAAGTGGAGGAGGGAGGAAGGAGATGGAGAAGAGAGTGTAGGAGCAGGAGGCTGGCTTGCTAGCTGGCTCGCTCCTGGAGTGGAGGTCAGTCTACTCAGGGTTGTAGAGGGGCCCCTGGGAAATACCCAGGGCCCAATCACCCTGTTTCTGAGACCTTCAGGAGGCAATATCCTGGCAGCTAAGAGGGGCTAGTGGGCCAACAGTGGTGGAGTAGACCCAAAGGCCAAGAAGTAGCAGTCAGGCAGGCGGCGAGTGAGCACCACCCTGGCAGAAAGAGACACGTGAGGGGTGGGGCGTGCCTGAGCCTGACAACATCATGGATAATAACGATTGATAGACCTATCCTCCATGAATTATTGCCCCTTTCTAAAGCCGTATAAGCTAGTGACCTTTGCATCTCATGGCAGTGAATTCTACAAGTTAATTACTCTTCCAATGAAGTAGTACTATTTCTGTTGTCCTAAACCTATTGCCCTTCAGCTTCTGTAGGTTTCCATCCTGTAAATGTAATTCTGTCAGAATAGAGATGATCTCATTGTAATTCCTACAGTGTTCTTAGCTGAAGGATAGAGGAGGAAAAGCTATTATTTGCTATAAATGTCTGGGGGGAAACAAACCAAAAAGAAATACTGGTCTTTTCCATTTTACATCAAGGAAAGACTAGTATTTTCTACTTTGCATTCTGACACACTACAGATCACAGAAATTCATTCAATAGTATCTGTATGCCCGCTAAGACATCATGAGTTCTTTAGCAAGAAATTAAGGTTTCATTTTCAAGTGTAGCCAATGGCTTGGCTCCGCTGGAATTTTTGCTTGTGGATGCAATGATTTCTGCAAGCAGAGCACAACTTTCTGCAAGCAGAACATAACTTTCTAGTCTCCTCTTGCACAGCAGCCCAAAACACCTTCCAACCCTGTTTCTGTGAGTCCCCCTATCCTCCAGAAATAGCATTATTTACTGCCATGGGAGGAGCGATGCAAGGAAGTCAAGCTCTGTAGGTGGAAATCCTTGTGTTGGCAGGAAACTCTGCCGGATCCAAGCTTATATGTTTGAGTAGAGTTTTGTATTAAAGAACCCAATAACGCCAAGGTGTTTTGCACAGGTAATAAAAACATGACAATGACGTCCTTCAACCTTCTTAAATTGAACAAAACCAATGGAGTTTTTATAGTCTGCATTTTACATTAAGTTACCATTACCAACAACCTCCTTTAAATATTTGTACTGAGCACAGGGTTCAAAGGCATTCTTGTACAAGAGGAAGGCATTTCCACGTGCAAGGGGTATGTGTCCGTGGATTTCCAATGCGGAATAGATGTTTTAATGGGGGGGAGGGGTTCATTGTGAGGCAAGGAAGATCCATTCTGCAAGTGAGACTTCACTGGCAGTTATTTGGATCCTTCCCAGTATGTTTTTGTATCAATGACCTCTGACAAAAAGTTCTTCTGCAACCTGGATGGCTGTAATATGGACTGATAGGTGTGTATTTGCACATTATTTTTAATATCTGCATATGAGGGAGAGATGCCTATAAAAGAAAGAGTCCTAAATCTGGCCAGTCAGAGCAAATTTATAATTTACATTCATAATTATATTTTCAGAGGCCACACTGATGTTTCTCACAGTAAATTTATAAACAGTGACACATATAGAGCAGAGGTATACCCCTCAAAGTCCATTGAACTCAATGGGCTTAGAAAGGTACATAACTTTGTTTAGGATTGCACTGAGGTCTGCTTTCCTAAACACTTGTGGACATTCTCTGTTTGCCGCATCTAATCCAGACTCCTGATTACATGTTCCCAGATATACCAGGATTTACAGAAACATCCTGCAAAGCCCCAACAAATGATCGTTGTACAATGCATGCAGTGTACCAATTCATGGTTCCTTATGAGCAAATCGATTATAATTCAAATACAGGATTCTCCAACATGTGAGGGCTTAGCCATTCATTCCAATAAAAAGGAAGGTCTATTCATATGAAGACAGTTGGCACAGATGCTCTAGATTAGGATTCCCCAAACTTTTTGAATTTAGGGGCACCTTTGGAATTCTGATACAGGGTGGTGGGCCCAACTACAAACTGGCTGCCACAGGAGGCACAGCCACCCAGAAAATGGCTGCCACAGGAGGTGGAGACACACACACAAAAGAAGCCCAAGTATAAGGGAAAAGAGAGAGAATTTTAAAAATACAGTGTGAAAGAGGAGTGAAAAAAAATAAAAACACTGTGGTTGCAGTTGTAGCTGAAACAATGTTGTTTTAATCTGCACAGCCAATCAGATCTCCACTGGTCTATCTTGCCCTATCCACTTTCTAAAAAAAAATTGTCAGGCACCAGGAAAAATGTTTGTGGATGCCATGGCATCCATGGGTATCACACTGGGGATCCCTGCTCTAGATCAATGCTGCACTGCACTTGGGGCTCAGGACTGAAGGATATAGAGCCAAGCTACAAGTGATGCCTGACACAGGTTGGACACTTGTCAGCTTCCCTCAAGTTTTGATGGGAAATGTAGGTGTCCTGGTCTTGTAGCTTGGCTCTCCATTTAATTGAAGTTTACAGAATCCCCCCCCCACACACACACACCCAGCAGAGGGGAAGGGGGGTGCCCAGTGAGAGCCTGACGCCTGCACTCCCCTCCCGACTGCATGTTCTTCCTCCCGTAGACTGCCAATCTGTAAACTTCAATTAAATGAGAGCCAAGCTGCAAGACCAGGACACCTACATTTCCCATCAAAACTTGAGGGAAGCTGACAAGTGTTCAACCTATATCAGGTGTCACTTCTAGCTTGGCTCATAGTTTCATTTTTAATCATGCATTTCTAGCTTCTAATTTGACATACAATCTTTCCTTTTAGGTGATGCAGTTGTCTAAGCTATCAGGCAAGAAAAGGACTCCTATGCATTGTGTATATTTTGTACAATATGAAACGTGTCTTGGAAGCAACTCATATATAAAGATATCCTTCTGGATTCAATCATGTATGAGCAAATTATGCTGTGTTGTGTAAAAAAACCCAAAGTTCTACAACTCTCCATTAATGGATCAATCTTGCTGGCTCTGAGATGCTGATATATCTTTTTTCATGTGATTGTCTGAACAACTGACTCTTTGGTGATGAGACAAAAAGCCTGTTACAGCACGAAAGAATTATTTGGGCCGCTGAATTTAAAGAAGGATTGAAATACAGTGGCTAGGATTTCAACTATCTTTTTGCTGGTAAAAATAAGTGGAAGGGTCTCCTTTGATTACCCCCAAAAGTTAAGCTGGTAATCACAGAATCTGTATTGACAAAAGCCATGTGGGACAGCAGCTATAGTAAGGATGATCATTCAGTGAGTTTGAGCAAAAAAAGCTGGCTAGATCCAACCCAGTATGATTTATATACATTTTTCTCTAACATACGAAATGCAGACATTTCCCACCTTTCTTGTGTATCTTTTAAAGAAAGTTTAGATCTGTAAAGGACTTGAATGAATAATAAATTACCATTGCCGCTGTTAGTCTATTTGTTGTATATGGAAAATAAGACTCTTGTAGTTTCTTTTATAAATTGCATCCATATAATTGTGCCAAATGAATACTTTTGTATCATAGGAAAGCATTTGACTAAATTAATATATTGTCTATTAAAAGAAAATTGAAAAGAGATTGAGATGGACTTTTTTCTTCCTTTAGCCATCTTTCACAGAGATGATTCTACACATTTTCCCTGATTTCAGCAACCCAAAGTTGTGATTTTATTTTGTTTCCACATAACACTATCCTCCACTCATGCTTGAATTGTATGTTACCCAGTGTTTCGTGCAGAAAACCCCACTTGGTTTTAAATCAGGAAGACAAAGCCATCTTTCCAGTCATTGTGTTGTTGAGCTGATGTTTTTTATGAGTGTGGAAGGGAAGATACACATTGTGCTTTATTAAAGGGAGCACCTTGGCTGTTTCCAGACGGCTGACCTGCACCCGGGACGTCGTGCAAAACCCACGTGAGAAAACGCGATATTTCGCGTTTCCCCCGGCATGATCCGAAACGTGGTGCGACGTCCTGGGTGCAGGTCAGCCGTCTGGAAACGGCCCTTCTGTGCATTTTCACACTGAATCTGCCTCTTCACCCCACCATGTATTTCTTGTTGTCATAATTGACACCAACACAATTCAGGGCTTTACAACTTTTTTTGCTCAGGGCGAAGTCTTATGACAATAAAACACAATCTCATTTTCTAGCAGATTGATGCACATAGTGACCGTGTACTGTGCTGTGTGTACATTCTAGTATTGAGCTCTTCTGGAGTGGCACTATGCATGAACCCTACCCCATAAAAAAGGGCAGTTGTATTGTACATTTCTAGAGTAGTGCTAGGCATGCACACATACAAAAAACTGAAAAGGGGCAAAGAGTCATGATGATAGCATGACCCTGCACCAGAAAGCAGATGTGATTTACATTTTGTGTGAAAGGAAACCACAGTTAATAATGGGAGGGACAGCATATAACCTGTGCTGTTTTGAATCACATGTGAAAGCTTGATTGAACCAACTGGCAACATAATCAGCATGGAAAATCCCCTCCATCTGCAATCGCCCAGTATCTTTTCTTAGTTTATCTTATCTGCAGCTTAACGATTATGATAAAGATGCACGTATGTTTTCTATAATATTGGAACTATATATAATTACAGATTTTTGCCTTTGGGATAAAAATAGTGTTATAAATTTGCTGTATGATAATTGTGAATGATTCTATCAGTATGATTTAGAGACACCTGGTGGGACTCAAAGCCCAAGCCAAAAATTCTAATTTTATTCCACTGCTATATATAGTTCCAGGGAATGCATGTACACCTGTTTGTAAGGAAGAGCCACTGCAAGGTTACAAATGAAATCGGGAACTAGTACCTGGATATATTTGGAGTTTGTATCACATGCCTGACAGTAACATCAGAATTATTCAATGCATGTGCAATTCTCAGTGAGAATTATAGGCAGTGGTCTCCAGATCACTGATGTGCTCAAGGACTCCTAGAACTTTGAAAAGGTAACCCTCTTCCTAAACTGAATGGATGGAATATCGATGAGAGAGTGCAGAAAGGGCAGGTTGCAATTTGGAACATAGGAAGAGCCCTGCTGGATCAGACTAGTGGTCCATCTAGTCCCGCATCCTGTCTCACGCAGTGGCCAACCAGTTGCTATGGAGGACCAACAACAGGGCATAGAAGCTGAAGCCTTCCTCGGAGATTGCCTCCTGGCATTGGTATTCAGAAGTTTGGTGCCTCTGAATGTGGAGTTTCCCTTTAGTCACCTCGGCTAGTAGCCCTAGATAGATCTATCCTCCGTGAATCGGTCTTAATCCCCTTTTAAAGTTGTCTATGCCTGTGGCTACCACTACATCCTCTGGCAGTGAATTTCACATCTTAATCACTTGTTGTGTAAAGAGGTATTTCCTGTTGTCCATCCTGAATCTACTGCCCATCAGCTTCATCAGATGCCCTCGAGTTCTAATATGAGAGGGAGAAAAAGTTCTCTCTGTCTACTCTCTCTATCCTGTGCATAATTTTATAAACCTCTGACACATTTCCCCCCAAAAGTCCCAGACTTGTCAGTCTTTCCTACTAGAAAGGTGTTCCAACCCCTTAAGCATCTTGGTAGCCCTCTTCTGTACTTTCTCCAGCTCTGCAATGTCCACTGCCCTCCATTGTGAGAACTGTCCATTTATTCCTACTCTTTGCTTCCTGATGTTTAAGCACTTTTTAATCCATAAGAGGACTTGTCCTCTTATTCTGTGACTGCTAAAATAATCCATTAGTCTTTGGTGAGGAACCATCTCAAAAGTCCAAGTAAATAGTATCTACTGGTTTGCCCTTATCAGGACTTTTTTTCTGGGAAAAGAGGTGATGGAACTCAGTGGGTTCCCCTCGGAGAAAATGGTCACATGGGTGGTGGCCCCGCCCCCTGATCTCCAGACAGAGAGGAGTTTAGATTGCCTTCTGCGCCACTGGCACAGAGGGCAATCTAAACTCCCCTCTGTCTGGAGATCAGGGGGCGGAGCCACCAGCCATGTGACCATTTTCAAGAGGTTCCAGAACTCCATTCCCCCGCGTTCCTGCTGAAAAAAAGCCCTAGCCCTTATACATTCTTGTTTGCTTTCTCAAAGAACTCCCAAAATTTGGTCAGGAAGGATTTGCCCTTGTGGAAGCTATGCTGATTTTTCCTCATCAGACTTTGTTCCTCTACATGT
This sequence comes from Eublepharis macularius, assembly GCF_028583425.1. Taxonomy (NCBI): domain Eukaryota; kingdom Metazoa; phylum Chordata; class Lepidosauria; order Squamata; family Eublepharidae; genus Eublepharis; species Eublepharis macularius. The sequence continues at coordinate 59,243,264 of NC_072792.1, forward strand.
CTAACAATTGTTGTGGTAACAGTTTCTATTAATTTCCTTGGGACAGATGTTAAGCTAACAGGCCTGTAATTTCTTGCCCCCCGTCCCCAGACCCTTTTTAAACAATTGATGTAATGTTTGCTACTCTCCAGTCTTCTGGTAGAGTGGCTGATTTTAGTGATATGTTATGTATTGGGTAGCAGATCATGCAGAGAGATAAACCGATGGTAAGAGATGGAACTGTGAAGGAGTTGCCAGAAGGAGAATCACCTGGTGGTGCAGGGACTCTCTCTTTCTCTCTGGCAGTCCAGTGTAGGGTAGCAGATCGGTTGCTTTGTCAGGGTGCCTGTGCTTTATTTGTATCTTTGTAAATAAAGCAAATATTTCAAAGACAATATAAATCTCCAGTGCTCTCTCATCCTTAGGGAATCAAGCCCGTGAAACCGCTTGCCATTGGAGAAGTGAGATAACAATACAATAACCACAGGAATACCAGGCTTAAACTTTGCTCTAGAGCAGCAATTCTTAACAGGGCCATATGTCCCCCCAGAGAGCAAGCTACAGATCTTGGGAGGTACATGGAACACTGTGTGTGGGTGTGTGTGGGGGAGGCAGGGGTTTAGAAATTCTACCAGCCTTTTCCCCACTCACAAGAGCATCTGACAGCCACAAAGGAGAGGTGCTTTATACCGCTCAGCCTGCCCTAAGTCCTAGATTTCTCCTTCAGGCCCTTACAGCAAATTAAGGACTTGGCAGATGGCAGAGGGCCATATCATGGTTTCATCAAAAGTATGCCGGAGGTCTTGTATCATATGCACACATGATAAATTAAGCTATAAATAAAATTTTTTTTGGCTAGCATGCTGTTTTTATGTCCTAATTTTTCCATGTGTCGAAGAGCACTTTATACACTCAGTAAGAATAGTGGTTTAAAGGTTAAGAACCATTTGAAATTATCCAGGGTTTAAAGTGAAGCAAGGCCACACACACACACTCTCTCCATTCTACACACTCACCCAGCTGATAGTATAATCACATTCTCTGACTATCTGAAAAACGCTCTGTTGTCACAGGGATGATGCAGTGATAAAATGGAGGAAAGGAAGTAAAATAAGCCACCTTGGGGAGAAAGACGGGGGTATAAAAAAGTAAATTAAAAATATTTTTCTTGACTTTCCAGTTACTAGCCAACTCACTCCTTTCAATCTGCTTAGTATCATTTGCGTCAGCATTTGGATTTTTGAAATATTCTGGCCTTAAAAAGGGGAAAAAAACTAGGAGAAAAGTGAAAACATTACAGCTTAACAGAACGGTAGGGAGGCTGAACTCTGGTGTAATAGTGTATGCCAAAAAATATCCTGGAAATAAACAGGGTGGGGAATTGCAACTAAAGCAGCCACCTGTGAGTGAAAATTCAACAAAATGTATTTCTACTATAAAGAGTTTCCATAGTCTCTTCCGCATGTTTAAAAAACTGCAGAACTCAGGCACTCAAACTCACACGAGCCTAGCGCCTTCTGCTCGGGACATAAATCACTTGCCATTGCATAAACTCAACCTCCTCTCACTCATCGGAGACTGCGGATACCCCCTTTAACACTATGCGGCAAGAACGAAGTCAAGGAGGGGCGTCCTATTCATGGCAGCGTAGTTCCTCCCCCTGTAAATATGCTACGAGGGAGGGCAAGGTGCTTAGAAAACGCCTCTCGCAGCAGGAACTATATAGCCCCCAGCGACTGGAATTTACGGGAGTCTCTAGGGCCGCTGCAATTCTTCCAGCTCGCAAGGGAGGAGCCGCGTCGTGGCCAATGAGATAGGAGCCTCGCCCACTCGCAGGACTAGCGCCCCAAAGGTTGTCTTTCGCCTTATCGGCTGGTGGCGGCAGCTCCGGAGTGGCTGAGCGGCGTATGGAGCCCCAGGGGTGGATGGAGGACTTGCGAAGGGCGCAGCTCGACGTGGCCTTCAGACCGCGGTTGCCCTCGTGAAAAGACTTGCATGGTTTGTGGAGGGGGGCAGGAGGTCTGGTAGGACAAGACTGTCCCGTTGCCCTCGCGCTGGGAGCTGCATTGCAGGGTTGACAAAGGACAGGACTCCTGCACAGATGAAGGGGTGGTGCATCCCATTGCAGAAGGTGGGGGGGACATTGATGATGGCTATTCGTTATCAATAGCCCCCTTTTCCGAAGCCACGGGGCCGATGCTGACGGTGGCTGAAAAAGCGTTAACGTCGCTGGTAGCTTGTTTCCACTGGCAGCCTCCACCGTTTTGTATCGTAAATACATTAGCAAACTGCCACGTTCGAGAGACTGACAAACAGCGCTCGCTCTTAAATGGTTAATATTTCGCTACGGAATCTGAAGAAGGTAACCTGAAACCACTTGTTGGACCCACTTTTGCTGGTAAAAGGGGATGACAGGGAGGGGTGTTGTGTGCACAGGCATGCTTTGTTTTGCAAGGATTTATATTGCATTGTTAGGATACCCCCTCCCCCTTTCGTTACTCTAAAGGTGGTGGAATGTGAGGAATAGCAAATATCAGGTATCTTTTTTTCTTCCTTCAGCTTCACCCCCTCAAGGAAGTTTTGGCCAAGGTGACTTGTAGATGAGTGTTACAGCCTTTAATTAGGAGACCTGGAGAATGTGTGAATGTGTAACTTAATTCATCCATCATCTTCTGTAGGAAAGAAAGAGGCCAATCCTGCCTGGTGATTTGTTGCCATTTGGGCCTGTTCAAAACAAATCTGGAGCACTGGAGGAATTCCCCCCCCCAACTCCCCCCTCTTCTGCAGCATAGGGTTTATATGCCAGCAGCTTAAAAGATGCCCGGTAAGTGGATTTGTTTCTCCTCCTTCTGTTCTTTAGGTTTTTTTCCTTCTCTCTGCAGGAGAAGCGTTTAGCTACAAGGTGTAATTTTCATTATGCCAAGGACAGTTCAGCAAATGAGATGCCTGCTCGTTACTTGGTACAAACACAGACTGAGCATGAACTCTTCTTTTGTGTGTGCGTGTTTATGATTTATTTTTGCTATGTAACAAGACTTCAGTTAAAACAAAAAAGGTGCCAGAACCATTTTAGCACTATAATTTGAGGCATGATAATATTCCATGATTTTCTTTTTCATTCAGATGCTACTGGAGTTTTGCCTGCTCCCAGGTTTTTCCAAGATTATTCTTGAAGAAGCAAACATTATTATAACTAAAAACTTGTGCTCCTTTTTAATCTTGTTATTTCAGGTTCCCTAAGGGAACTACCAGTGAGAACCCATAGGAATTCACTGAATAAAAGAAATTATTCTTTTCCAATAAATTCTAACATTTTCACCGATCTTCCAAATGTGTCTATGTTTTAAACACCCTGGCTTGTGTTACATCTCCAGCAGAAATTAATAACATTTTTGGATATTTTCTGCATTCTATTGGGAAAGATGATTCCTTTCTTTACAGCTCAGACCGAAGACTTAACTGAGAGGATGATTGACTTGGCAGTAGATGTGATATCCACTGTGCTATCCCAGGCCAAGATCTTGGAATGTATTACAAAAATGGTGTCGTGATATTACTATGGTACTAAATTGTAGACAAATAGATATGATTGATTTATTTTCTTAAGAATTAGGTCTTACTACTTTGCTTCTTTGTAGTAAGACCAACTCCTTGTGACTATCTGCATTCAAACGCACCTGGGCCGATTCCAGACGGGCACAAATAAAGCGAGTGCTTTCACTTTTTCAGTGACAGCACTCGTAAAAACCCGCAATTTCCCATCCCGGCTTACCTGCGGTCCATGGCGCTCGGTTGCGCTATATAAGCAGACGGTGTGAACGCGGTATGGTGGGTTTGCACACTTCTGTACGCTTAGTCGCCACGGAGAGGCCCTCCCCTTTCCCTCCTTCCTTTGCCAGCCGGCTGGCAACAATATTCCCTTAATTTTTTTTTTAAACCGGGAGCCATTTGCGCAGTCGCACGTTTGCGCACATCAAACTGTGCAAATGCGCACAAATGCACAAAAGCACACAAACGTCGACGCTGCATATTCACATACCTGCGCATTTGCGCAAAACACGTAAAAATTTTTTTTTTAAAAAAACAAAATGCAAACCAATGAAGGCCCCTGACGTCAACTGTGACGGGCAGGAAACAACCAATCCCGGGTACCTCAGTTGGCCGTGCGAACATCTGGAAGCGGGACGGCATGGCATGCTGCGAGACAAAGCAGATGGAGACGAAAGTGAACGCGTGGCCGGTAAGCGATTATTTCCGCAGAAAAACCGCAATTTCTGGCCATCTGGAATCGGCCCTGCTGTTTGAGGAACCTACCAACCCACTTGTATTAGTAGATCATCCCGTACTGTGGAACATGGTCCCTTCGGGAGAACTGTGGGTAGCAAAAGAACTTCTCATAGGAATCCATAGACTCTTAACAGAAACTGCAACTTTCCTGTCTAGCAGAGTGAGGTAGGAAGCTGCCCAGCTAACCCTTGACTGTTGTGGGTATTTGTTTACAGTGACAGACCAGGCCTTCGTGACCCTTGGTACCAATGATGCTTACTGCCATGGAGCTCTGGTTCTTGGACAGTCCTTGAGGAACCATAGGACGTCCCGAATGCTTGCAATACTAATTACACCCCAAGTTTCCAGAGCAATGAGGTAAAAACACATCCCCAGATGCAATTAACAGCATTATAGCAATGAAGTAGAAATGGGAATTATGCAATTACATGATTGCAAAATAACAATTCACAGCATATTGAATTGATATTGTAATTCCCATCCAGTCAGGGTGATTAAATTGCATGTGACTGAATAAGATTTTTTTTTCTTTTTGCAAGCTTGTTTCAACCATATTGAAAGCATCTTTCCACTTGTAACCAGTTCTTGTGCTGGAACTGAGCAGAGACTAGTGTACCTTGGTAGCTACATGAACTGCAGAACACCACTTAAACCCTTTTTAATCTCAGCAGTGAATTCCAAATCCTTATTTTAAAGTATAGGGTTCATCCAAAAGTAACAGCCCCAGCCTTCTACACTAAGAGGGTTTGTACATCCCCGCCTCACCTTCCACCCTCTGATTCACTCTCCAACCTCCTGTTTCAGAACGATAGTTTGCCCAAGCCAGGAAGCCCCTATGTGTTTATTTTAATGGGGCACATTGGAGCTCCCTAAGACATTCAGGAGAGAAAATGAGATGTGAGAGAAGTTCGAATCTCCCTTTATGCAGTTCTTGATCTAAATATGAACCCGTACACCAGCTCCTTAAAGAAAAACTCAGATGCTTATAGAGTTCCCAGTGACACATTTGTTTTGACCGTCAGGTTTCATTCAGGTGTCATGACACAATCCATTAAACACAAGATTACTGGCCTGTTGCACAAGCACAACTTGTTCATTATATTTGTTCCTCCTTCATTCCATGTGCAGAGCTTGATTGAACACTTCAGTTTACTATGATATTTGAATGCAACTTAAAGTATTTCAGTTTAGAAAAAGACAAGTGGGAACCAGCAAAGATTTATGGGGGGCATCTAATTTTCCCCTCCCCCTACCATATCCTCTTCCCTTCCCTTCTCTCCCCATAGTTTCTCCCCTTTTTCCTGCTTCCTTCTCTCCTTCCCACCCACTTTTGTCTGCCCCTTGGTCCTTTCCTTTCCCCCGGGAGCCTCTCCTCTATGGCCCAGTTGTGTGGCACCAGCTGAGCTGGACCCAGTTGCATGGTGGGAAACCTGCAAGGACTTTCTCCATGTCCCCTTCCCTACACTATTTCCTCTTTCCCTCCTCCTAGCAGCCCTCATATGCTGACTTTTCCCTACACCCTTCTTTCCTTCAAACCCACTATGCAAATTACTTCTTATTTCCCCCATCTATATTCTTTAATTTATTTCATTTATATACCACCTTTTCCTCCAATGGTGACCCAAAGCAGTTTGTCATTCTCCTTGCCTCCATATTATCCTCACAGCAAGACTGAGAGGAAGGTTAGGCTGAGAATGTGTGACTCGATCAAAGTCACCTGGTGAGCTTCCATAGCAGAGTGATGATTCGAACCTGGGTCTCTAATCTGAATTCTAACCACAGTACTACACTAGCTTTTGGAGGGGGTTGCTGTTTAACAGTAGCAAGCAGTCTGGCCTGGGTGAGTCATGTAAGTAATTTGGTATCGTTGTCAGGTGGTTGCATCTTGGCTTGGCCCCAGTGAGTCCTTCAAGGGCCAAAACAGCCCTGGAAAGTCCCACCACCACCTCTTCCTGACAGAAACCAAGCCTGGAATAGGGTTGCCTTTGGTTAAAGCTACAGGAGCTCTTTTTATCATTTTGGGTTTTTAAAATTCCCAATGTATTTTTTTTAGATTTCAGATTTCTCTGCAACACTGGAGCATTTTTCAGAAGATCTGACTTGTCTGTTTATGGTTCCAGTCTCCAGATCTAAATATACACAGATTAGGGTTGCTTGGCTTTTAGTATATAAGATGATTAATGGAGGAGGACATGGCAGAGACTTATATGAAGTTTATGAGAAGTGTGAAGAAAATAGATAGAAAAATCAGTAAAATTAAGTGTTAGCAGGTTCAGGAGAGATGAAAGAAGTACATATATTATTTTGTGGAATTTACTGGTGCAAGAAATTGTAATGGCCTCACCAGTTGAGATTTGTGTGGCACAGTGGTTTAAGTATCTGTCTAGGATCTTGGACAACTGGGTTTGATTCCCCATTCTACCATGGAACCTCACTGGGTGACTTTAGGTCAGTCACACACTCTCAGCCTAACTTATCTCATGGAGTGGTTGTTGTGATAAGCTGCTTTAGAGAGAAAAGCAGAATACTTTTAAAAATAAATACATTAGGATGGCTTTAAATAAGATTGTATGAAGTCCTGAAAGATGGGGATATCAATGGCTATTAGACATGATAGCTAGGTGGAAACTCCACATCCAAAGGCAGTATACCTCTGAAATAGAATGCTGTTCTAGATGAACCTGCCTTTTTGCCCAACAGGACTGCCCTTGTGTTCTTCTCAAATATCAGGCTTCTCCTACTACACAGCAGCCCCTATAATAGCCTCCACCTCAGCATGCTGTTATTGTTGAAGTGAAATGAATCTCTGAAGATCTTACGATGAACTGTCAGTTGTTTGGATTATCAGAGTATACAGAAGTCGTCTTGTTCAGAAAATCAAGCACGTGTTTAATGAATGATTAATGTTTATTACTAATTCCAGCTGCTGTAATTTTAAACGTCAGAGACTTTAATTACAAAAAAAGAGCTTTGAAGGCTCCCAATTGTGTTTTTTTCCAGGGCCGTCCTCAGTAACGTATTTGATGCTGTGGTTGATGTGGATGAAATTGATAGCAAAGATGTGCTGTGCTTGGCTCTTCTGAATAGGCCAGAGCTGGGTGTGACCTTTACCAAGCTTCACTGCTGGACGCTTACTCAGTATAACAAATGTGTCTTCATGGATGCTGACACTTTGGTAAGAACAGTGGTGCCAGAAAGCTTATGGCATTTTTGCCGTATTGTTTGGCTTTTGTAAGATGTTCCAGATTTTGTACGTATTGTTTTGCTAGTCATTGCAGGATTTATGATAGACTGGGGGAAGTCAGTTCATGCAGCATTCCCTATGCTCATATTATATGCATGTGCACATCTTCATAAACAAGCCCCTACCATAGGAACAAATTTTAACTATAAACAGCTGAGTACAATATAAAAAGTAGCTATAAAATGCTTACGTATAGAATGTTCTGTTCTGCAATTGATGTAGAAAGCACTACAAATTCAGTGGTTGAGTGGCTTGGATAAAAAAAAAGTATCCCATCAGTACAAAGGTAAAAGGAAACATATCAGTATATAGATACTGAGAAAAAGGCAGAAGGAAAGTGGCAGAAGATAACACAGCAGTCTACGCCAATGAAGCATTTTGGATTCCTGAAGTTTGTATTGTGTGGCTGTCTTGTAATTCAAATTTTTCATGTCCTCCTTAGGTCCTGTGCAATGTTGATGAACTGTTTGATCGAGAAGAGCTGTCAGCCGCTCCTGATTCTGGCTGGCCAGACTGCTTTAACAGCGGTGTCTTTGTTTTCCGTCCTTCTTTAAAAACCTTCAACCTCCTCTTGCAGTTCGCAAATGAGCATGGTAGCTTTGATGGTAAGCTTTATCAGACCCGCTTCTTGTTAAAGTAAGGTTTACACTGTGGAATTCTTTTAAGGATGTTGACTTTGGGATATTGACACTATCCTAGGAAATTTTCCCCCTATGGGACTAGGCCATAAGTAAATGAAACAATTGCCTGCTTCCAAAAAGTGGCCACTTATGTGTACAGTTCCTCTGTTGCCCTTTCAAAGTCTAGTCAGGGCCTAGCAATCTTACTGAACCTGTGAATACTTTAGGAATTTTGGGAACCAGTTCCTCCACAAAATGGCTTTTATGGGAGGCATCACCTTTCTGGAGCCAAGCTCAACCCACATGAAGTGGTATGTGGCCTCTATTAGGCAGGAGGGGAGCCTATTGGGAGTACCCTGCTGAATGGCCCCAAACCCTGGTAATGGTCCTGTGTTAATGGGAGTTTCAACAAACGCGTATATTCTTTCATTTTCTTGAATATCCTTTATGCCTTCTATTGTTTTGACTTGTGTCATTCCAAATATTGCAAGACATCTACTGTTTGTTCAAGTACAACCCAGCCCGCCATGTCTTTCTAAATTTAGTGAGGGAAAAAAATCTCCAAATTTACAGAAAGCATTTATTTTCATGGCAACTGTTGAATTTTTTTTTTTGAAAAATTCTTGTTTGAAATGTAACAGATTAAGTTTAAAGTACTGAGTGGTGAAGTGGACACAGTTTATCCATACAGACAATCTGTATACAGTGCTCAAAAGGTTGATGTGTGTTTTCGACCACAAATATTTGGATGGAGCTGTGAACCCTATTTCCTGACATGACTGTACTACAGAGTATGTCCTCAAAAGGCCCATAACTGTCATGGGCTGTGGATCAAGGTGCATCCAATGCTCTGGCTTGCATGGATTGCTTCACCTTCTTGCCAGAACCTATGTGACAAAAGATGCGTAATTGGTATGTAAAACTTCCTGGAGGAAACTTGTCCAAAGTAGATTATACATCCATGGCCTTGTTTCTGTTTATTTGGTGTTCTAGTTTTAATAGAAGTGGACTGGATGCATGTGGGAGCTGTAGTGTTATATAGTACAACACAGCTGGGTCTTTTGCTTCCCAGGTGACCTCCTTGTGACTTTTCAAAATGATGCTGTGGCTCAGTGTTAGTGCCCTTGTTCTGCTGCTGTTCCCAGGTTCAATCCCTGGCTTCTCTACCTGAGACTTTAGAGAGCTGCTTCCAGTCAGAGTACACCATTCTGAACCTCATAGACTAATGGTCTGACTAATGTGTTCATGCAAATAAGAGGACGGAAGGAAAACAGGCAGAGAAAAAAGTAGCCATATGAGATGTGATGGTATTGCTCTAAGCTGTTTGATGATCAGAGAGTAGTGATCTGTGGGCTCTCTTTTGAAACTTGCTTCTTCTCTGGATGGAAGCTTTGGGGCATGAGTAAATTTGACTTTGAATAATTAACTTTTGGTTATGTTGTAGCTTGCCATCTCTTATTTTCAATTCTTTAGGAGGTGATCAGGGACTGTTGAACAGGTTTTTCAGCAACTGGGCAACAACGGACATTAGCAAACACTTGCCATTTCTCTACAATCTGAGCAGCAATGCAATCTACACCTATGCCCCTGCATTCCGATAGTAAGTATAGAAATACTCTGGGTCAGTGGTTGCAGTAGTCTATGACTGCAAACCAGGTAGCACAGACACACCTGCCAGTTCCATCTCCTAGATAATACTTGGTGTTCTGCTCTGCATTTATAAGTTGGATCATCCCTTGACACCTAAAGACTTTTCATGATGCCATGGCACTGATGAAACATTTCTGTCAACTCTTAACACAGTTTTGGTAAAGATGCAAAGGTAGTCCATTTCTTGGGATCAGCAAAACCCTGGAACTGCAAATATAATCCTCAGACCAGAACAATTGTAGATGATGGTTCAGCTTCGGTATCTCAAAGTCAGCGTTCCTTTCTTGAACTTTGGTGGGAGACGTACAATTCCAGTATATTACCCTTGCTGGAAAAATTACAGGAATCATATGAGCCAGAGCTCCCGAAAGAAGAGGTAATATGACGTTTTGACAAAGAAAGGCTTTTTGTTGTTGTTCCTTTGCGTGCCTCCTCCTCCTCCTCCTCCTGTGTTTGTTGCTGATTTAGGCTGTTGATCTATGTAAGGAGTGTTATGGAATAACATCCTTACACAGCATCTAGCATTTTAAGTACATGATGCATAATTATGTGAGTACTGGAAATTAGCATAGAGTCTATAAAAGTGTACAGGTGTTGTGAAGACATGTAGTGAACTTGTGAATTTATCCTCTCTTAGCCATAGTTCTGCAGTGATTACTTTTGTTAGAATACATCTAACAATACAGCCTCGTTGACAATTACCAGCAGCCAAAAGAGCCACGTGATGACTGTACACCCTGCACATTACCCAACTAAACATAAAATAATATATTTATATTACATATAAGAGAGCCCCGTGGTGCAGAGTGGTAAGCTGCAGTACTGCAGTTGCAGCATTGCTCGCAACCTGAGTTCGATCCTGGTGGAAGCCAGGTAGTCGGCTCAAGGTTGACTCAGCCTTCCATCCTTCTGAGGTTGGTAAAATGAGTACCCAGGTTCCTGGGGGTAAAGTGTAGATGACTGGGGAAGGCAATGGCAAACCACCCCGTGAAAAGTCTGCCAAGAAAGTGTTGTGATGTGACATCCTCCCATGGGCCAGTAATGACTCGGTGCTTGCACAGGAGACTACCTTTACCTTTATATTAAATATAGCTCTAGCCAGAGGCTGAAAAGAAGGGGGAACTTGGAGAGGACTGGGCCTTTATTTCCATCCCTGGCATGAGGCCCGCAGCTCAGGAAAATTTACCATGCTCCAATCTTTCCACCAGCAATTGTTTCAGTGTGGGAACCCCACCTGCCAACCACAAGTCCCATTGGGAAACGGGGTTCCCTACTTTTCTGAATAATGGGGCGGGTACCACATTAAGGAATGAGGCTCTAAAAAGCCATAGATAGCATGTCAAAAAGCCACATGTGAGCAGTGAGTATTACTGGCCTATAGCCTTATATGTGGGAATGAAACAAATAATTATATAACTGTTCTCCTCTGATCTTTTCAATATTTTTAAAAAGACTTATATAAGCAAATAAAGAATGAATAAATGTATTACTTATCCTAATTCTAAAAATTACTTATCCTAATTCTACCTGCTGTGAAGGTAGGCCTATATGTGGAAGCAGGCATTCACATATTATATGGGGTTCAGGACCTAAGCATGGATTGTGCATCTGAGTATTGGTGCCTGTCTACACACTACTGTTTTGAATGGGACAACAGCTCAGATATGTGTCCCAGCCACATTGTGGCACAAGTAGTCATCCACAAATACCATTTTTTGCCTTTGGAGATTGCATGTGTGTATACAGTACAATTGCCAGAACAGATTGTTTCCCATTTGAAATAAAACATTACATCTAGTAAAAAATAAGACAGTATTTTTGCTAATACAACTTCCATTATTTTTGTTAGCTTAACTTGAGTGAAAATCAAATTGAACTTGAAGAAGAAGAAGCTGTTCTTTCTAGTAATTCTTTGCCTATATCTGTGAATACAGAATATGTAATAGAAACGACTGTAGGCACATGTAATGAACTCTCTGCCAATAATGTAAGTTTTTAATTTTTTTTAACTTTTCATGCTAATTGAGTATAGAACTATGATTTAGAAATATTTCAGATGTTCCAGTATTATGTATTTGGAGATTACATATTGAGTCGATAAAATGTTTTGCCTGTGTATGTTCAACAGTATCTTATATGTGAATCTTTTTTAAAACTAGTAAATAAAAAAGATACTCTCTTACCAAAGGAATCCTATTAAATTGGGATATATATTGTAAATAACTTGTTATAAAACACTTTGTGTTAAAGTTGGGTGGTGGGAGAACGGAAGGGTGAGTGAATCTCTTACCAGGATGCAGCATATTATCCAAAGAAACTGCATCTTCCTTGGGAAAATATACATAGCTGTGAACTTTAGACCAGAGGTTTGGGTTTTTTTCTTGTCCAAAGCCATCTCAAGCCCTTGAGAGGAGTTTTTCCTCTCTAGAGAGTAATGGGCATCACCCATTTGCATGTAGTCTAATCCTAATTATATTTACACAAATGTGTGTAATTTCGATTTCTTTCGACAGTGTTTCCTTGTGAATGTATTTTAAAACATGTTTCTTTAAGGCATCTTTTGTCTGGAGTCCTAAGAGTACTTAACTGGAAATCACAATATAGTCATAGTCAGTTTAGTGTAGTGGTTAAAAGCGCGGGACTCTAATCTGGAGAGCAGGGTTTGATTCCCCACTCCTCCACTTGAAGACAGCTGGGTGCCCTTGGGTCAGTCACAGCTTCCAGGAGTTCTCTCAGCCCCACCCACCTCACAGAGTGTTTGTTGTGAGGATAATAATGACATACTTTGTAAACCACTCTGAGTGGGCATTAAGTTGTCCTGAAGGGTGATATATAAATTGAATGTTGTTGTTGTTATAATAGTGCTCTTAGTTTTATCCATTACAATATCTAGAACAATTAGGTATGTGTCAACTAAGCAGAACTCGCGAACCTGTAAGCTACTTGTACCTTGAAACGGAACACACCTTAAGGAATCATAGGTTTTGAGCTGTGCTAAAAGCACGCACTGATCATCTCCCCTCCCCCCAACATGAAATAAGATAAACTAGTAACCAAAATTGTGGCTTTCTTTTTCAGCAGTCTGTACAGAAAGTAGAGGGCAGTCATGATGTTAAAGTTGCTGTGCCCAGCCAGTCTTCCACAGTGCCTATTGTCCAGACTTTCCCTCAGCACACTATAGAAATGGTAGGCACACTTCCCATGGAAAACTTTGAGTGCCAATATTTATCTATGCATTTTGACTGGAACTGTGGTTCCAAAATCAGTATAATCAATATCGATCCATAACTTTAAAAAATCTATACAGGCAATTGTGTAGCAACACAATCTGTTCATTTTGTCCCATCTTTGGAATGATGAAGAAAGGGCCTCTAATATGTTTTGCGAATTCTCAGATGCTGCTGTAGGTACAGTCTTGGATGTGGGGGAAGTACCTGCTTTTGTTTGCTGGCAGGATCATCTTGCAAGTAGCACTGAGGGAAGGGATTTGTAGAGGCTGAGTCTGGCAGATAGCCCATTCTGTCATAAGGATTTGGGGAGCCTGAAAGAGAACACAGACTCTGCCCTAAAGGGGGAGAGTAACAATTTGTAGCTAGGTGAAAGTAATGTAGTTTCTGCTCAGAGAGAGAGAACCTGTAGAAAACAGAGATCATCCTCATATCTGTAGTTCAGAGTCCTCTCAAAATTAAAATTGCCGTTAAAGTCTCCAGTGTCCTGCTGATTGACATCTAATATTTTCCTTTTTTTCTTTTTTGTAGGTGGGTGGAACACTCTACTCTGGCACCTGTGGAAGTGAGAAGTTACAGGTAAGACCAATTTCTTCCTTCCTCAGGATTGGGCTGTTCTGACTTTAGGATGCAAAAGTTGCCAAGGCTAACCCCTTTTGGGATTTACAAAATCTCCCACAGGTGACATCAGAGGAGAAGAAAGTATTTTCTTCTCCTCTACGTCACCTGTGGGAGATTTTGTAAATTTGCCAGCATGGTGTAGTGGTTAGAATGTTGGACTAGAATTTGGGACAGCCAGTTTTGAATCCCTGCTCTGCCATGGAAGCTTGTTGGTCGATCTTAGGCCAGTCACACACACTCAGCCTAACCTACCTCTCACAAGGTGGTTATTGTGAGGAAAAAATGGAGGAGAGAGCAATAAGCAGTTTTAATAATAATAAATAAATAAAACAAATTAAAATTTCTTAATTTTTAAGCTTTTCTTTCTCTGGTAGAGGACTCTGAGTGGCTAATAGTTGTAAAAAAACAATCCATTGAAACGTTCAAAACAAATCAAAAACCAGGAAGAAACATTAGTTCTGCTTAGCCCAATTGAAAGGCCCTCTTAATCAGTTCAGTCAAATAATTTCCTGAAGATCTGAAAGAGTGGATGTCTTCCTTATATGCTCAGGTAGGCTGTTCAACAATATAGCGGACACCACTGAAACATCTGAACCAAGGACAGTGGCAGGGGACAAGAGGGAACAGAATGGAGGCATTGATTTGGTGATTGAAGCGGCTGCATAGATTCCTACTGGGAAAGCTGGTCCTTCATATATGTGGATCCCAGGCCATGAAGGGCTTTTCAGGGCCAAACCAGCACCTTGAATTGATCTCTGAAATACATAGTCAATTGAGTGTTTTCAAAACCAGCACAATTAATGCAATATGGCTGGATAACGATTGAGCTGCTGCATTCTGTGCCTGTTTCAAATCGTAGTTTCACAGAGAGCAGAGATCTATACCGCAGCACTTTCTGAGGTCTGCACAGAAGTCCAAGAGGCTATTTCACATACTTCTTACACAGAAAAGTAATTCCCCTAAGTTACAGAGCAGCTGCCCCTCTTAATGAGCAGTGATCTCTTTCCCTTGGCTTTATAGGTCTCTTTAATGCATAGTTTGAATCACCTAGCAACAATTGAAGAAGAAATGTATGTACCCATAGGAGATGTCTTGAAAGAAATAAACCTCTGTTGTCTTATCTGTAAAAACTGGGAGTTTTCTAAACATCCATCTATCTCTTTTAATAAAAGAGATTTGAAGACAAAGTTGATGTCACATGACCTGTAAAACACAACATTGACTTCAGATGTGAATCTAGATGCAGAAGTGCTTTATGTTTGTGGAAAAAAGTACATCTTTGTTGGTTGATGAATAATTTAAATTCTGACACTATGTACCAAGGTTACAGATGCCTAAAAAGCTGAGTTTCTCAGCTTGGGGACTTTAAGGAAAGTTGTGTTAGCTCTAAAACCTCAGTATGGAGATGCCACCTATGAACATGCAGAGATGAGAGGATGGGTATTGGTGAACACAAATAATAGGTGAACAGTAAACTAAACCAAAATTTGTGGACTCTGGAATGTATGTCCTGAACCTCAAAATATTCTGCTGTCGTGTTACTTTGAAGAATGGAGTCTACATACAGCACGATCCTAGTTATATTTATTTGTAAGTAAGTTGTTTACAAAATAAACATGTGGGGGACCTACAAGGACTTGCGGGGCATCTCATTCTCCCCTCCCTCGCTATTTTCTCTTTCCCTTCCCTGAAAGCCTCCCCCCTTTTCCTACTTCCTTTTTTCCTTTCTTAACACTCAGCCTTTTTTATCTGCCCCCCTCCTATCTTCAGCCCTCCCTTTTCCTGTGAGCTGGGAAAACTACCCAGCCCAGGTGCACAGTGGGCAACCTGCAAGGACTTTCAGGGGCACCTCATATCCCCCCTGTAATTCCTTCTCACTATATTCTCTTTCCCTCCTTCTGGCAACCCTCACCTCACCTTTCCCTGCTTCCTTCTCTCCTTGCTATCCATCAAGCAACCTACCTTTTATTGCCCCCCAATATTCAGCTATAATTTTTATTTAATGTATACCCTGCCTTCCTCCACAATGGGGACCCAAAGTACCTTAGATCATTCTCTTCCATTTTATCCTCACAACAACCCTATGGCATAAGTTAAGGCTGAATATGTGTAACTGGCCCAAGGTCACCCGGTGAGCTTCCAAGTTTGAGTAGAGATTTTAACCTGGATCTCTAGATTCCAGTCTGAAACGGTAACCACTACATCACACAGGATTTTGTGGGGCAGCTGCTGTTGAATAGTAGCAAGCAGCTGGTTCTGAGAGAGTCATGCAAGTTCAGTGATAACAAGCCGCTTGGTGGTTGCTGCTGGGCCTGTCTCCAATGAGACCTCCCTCAAAGGCCAAAGTAGTCTTGGAGAAGGCCCTTTTCCCTGCACTGTGTTTTATAGACGGAAGCGAAAGCTTGAAGCTTAGCAGTTTGGTGTGGTTGTCTAGCAACAACTCCAGGGGCATTCGCTTCTTATAGCTATAGGTGCTGCTTCTGTTTTTGGTTTTCTAAAACCCCCAATGTAATTTTTTTTAAATAACATTTTTCTATAAACCTGAGATTTTCTCAGGTCTGTTGGAAGATCTGGCTTGTCTGTTCATGGCTCCAGTCACTAGATTTTAATTATCCACAGATTTAGCCATGTTGAGAATTAGATATATTGATGTGATATGATCTCTATGGGATGTAATTCCAATAAGGTATTATTAGGATTGTAACCGTAGTGGAATATTTTGAAGTCTGGATCCAAAATTACGGCTCTTAATTACTTTTCCAAGAGGCACTCAGAGCAGTAATCCACACACTTCTTATGCTGCTTAAGATCCCCTTGGGGTAGGCTGAACTCCACAGTGCTTTGTAGTGATGTATTTTTCATATTCAGGTTTCTCAGAAAACTGCAAAGTCAGTGTTTGCATTAGGACAATAGTGAAACTGGCTTTCTGGCTTGAATATTGCATCAGTTAAAGGTAAACCTCCCTTTCTTACTGTTGTTTTTATAGGAAGAGGTTACCAGTTCTGTTTCAGAGCTTTCTACTGAACCAGGACCACAAGAGCCAAGTGCAGAAGATGAACGAAGAAAATGGGAGGAAGGCCATATTGACTATCTGGGGAAGGATGCTTTTGAAAACATTCAAAAAAAGTTGGATTCCTTTTTATTATAGATCTTGCTTTTGTGCTCTTACAGTAAAATTATCACTGTTTACATCTCTCATGTATGTGAAATCTTCAGGATAAGACCCTGGTTGTTTTGCAGAGAAGAAGGTGGGGTGAAAACAAAAAAAACCTTTACTAATGGCCGCATTTAGAACGTGTGACTGTATTATGGCAATATTTTGTCCCAGAGACTGAATTACAATAGGCTTATCAAGTTGCCTTTTACTGAGTCAGACCATTGGTTCATCCTTTCATGCACTGTCTCCCCTAACTAAAAGCAGCTTTCCAAGATTTTAGGCACAAGATTTTGGGCAGCATCTGGACCCAGTTCTCTTCTTGAGAACCTTTTAAATGGAGATTGTAGGTAACAAACCTTGAACTTTCTGGATGCAATCCAGATCCTCTGATTAGTTTCTGCTGGCACAGTATGCCAAGTACTGCTGCCACTCAACCAGCATTACTTTTGCTGGCGATTCTGCTCAGTGTGATATGCCAAAGTTGTTTCCTCTTGGACCATCTGTCTTATGAATATGGTCAATATTTGGAAACCTCCAGTACTTTCGTACAAAGAGGGTTTAAAAACAAAAGTCTGTTTAAGGCTGACTTGTAGTGCCTCATAAAACATTCTTTCACCATCTGAAATCATGTTCTGGAAATCATTTTTATACCAAATATCACACCATATTGTATTCTTCAGTAGATTCCAAAGAAGGGTCCAAAGAATTTTAATCAGACCTGATGAACACAGTCAGGGCACGATCCAAAATACTGGTGCATAGAAGAGTCTTACAGATCCACTGGACTGCTGCCTTTCCCCAGACTACAGGCATGCAGCTGGTGCAATGAGCCCCTAGAGACACCTGGAAGCATCTTTCTTATCATCCAGCCTCCCCCCTGCCACTTGTTGCAAATTGTGCTTTAGAGAGTTATTGACTTTTATCAACTTATTTTAAATTGCTATTCCTGAATCCTGATTTGTGGAAAGAATGCTTGGAGTTGTGAGCTACAGCTGGCAAACTGATCATTATCCTTCCTGTCTAATTAAATCCTGCTAGGAAAAGTTGAGATCCTCTTTAGCTAGGATCCAGAGGAGTTAGCCGTGTTAGTCTGCAGTAGCAAAATAGAAAAGAGTCCAGTAGCACCTTTAAGACTAACCAACTTTACTGTAGCATAAGCTTTCGAGAATCACAGTTCTCTTCGTCAGATGAAGAGAACTGAGGAAGAGAACTGTGATTCTCGAAAGCTTATGCTACAGTAATGTTGGTTAGTCTTAAAGGTGCTACTGGACTCTTTTCTCTTTAGCTCGGTTAATTAACTGCTCACTGGGGGTGGCGGGGGGGGGAGTAATTTTCCTAAGAATTTAATGGTGAGACCATTGCTTTTAAAAGCCTTCTTTAGCCAACTGTTTCTTAAATAATTATAGATTTTAACCTTGTATATATAATATATAGTAGTAAAGGGCTAGGGGTGGCATTACTTAGTGGCGCCTCTGGAGGATCTACAGTTGCCAACTGATAAGGAAAACTTTTCTTGTTAAAAAATTCACCATAGTACCGTTTCAGACCTCTTACAGTGTCTCTTAGGGATTTTGGGGGTTGCTCTCTGTTGATTTCTGTTCCATTTTTCTGATATATGTCAGTTACCATTGGAGAAGTGGAATTATGTTCTTGGGATTCAGAGGCTCTTTGTGTTCTCAATTATTTTATTTCCAATCAGTTTTATCAGGTCGTTAATCACAATCATCCAGATCTTTTGGTCTGGGTGTTATCAGAGTACTGGTGATAACCTACAATATATTTAACTAAACCTCATTTTTAACTAAGCCTCCTGATAAAATTGTCTATTCTGAATCAGTGCATATCGCAATAATTCAAGCAGGAAGTTATGTGGATGAGGAAGGATAAGTTGAAACTAAATCCAGATAAAATGAAGGTGATACAGTGGGAAAAGCTGATGGATGGTCTGAAAGAGCATGACTTTTCCTATCCTGTCTTCATGGGCAATCCTTATTTAACATCTATTTCCGTAATCCAAGCATGCAACAGCATAAGCAAGATTTAGTGTCTGATTAGATGATAAGTTTAAAAGTGAGGTGGGCTCAGGACCTGAGTTGGCCCCCACACACTATCTTTAGGGTGAGTCCTGGATCACATGTTAAAAGAAGCTGGGTTCAGGTTTTCCCCAGCCCAAATCACCTTTAACAAATCATCTAATCAGACTCTCAGTCAATCTTGAGGCTGTTGTATGCCTCAGTAACTTCCTGCTTGGATTATTGCGATATGCATTAAATGCAATTGGCCATGATGATGACCCAGAAGCTTAAGGCAAAATGCAGCTGCTTGTCTCTTAGTAGGTTCTAGGTGCCATATATGTTTTAAGCTGGTTTTAAAAGGCTGGCTCACTGGCTGCCTGTTTACTTCAGGTCTCAGTCCAAAGGTACTGGCTGTCACCATTAGACCCTTCATGGTCTCGAGCCCACATATTGAAAGATCACCTCTCCTTGTTTAATCTATTTGCCAGATTAGATCCTCTCATCAGACTACAAGTGACAAAAGGCACAGGTTGGACACTTGTCAGCTTCCCTCAAGTTTTGATGGGAAATGTAGGCATCCTAGTCTTGCAGCTTGGCTCTCTGACTGCTGTCCAATGGACTTTTCAACTGTCACTTGTCCAACATTCCGCCAAGCTGCCTACATTTCCCATCAAAACTTGAGGGAAGCTGACAAGTGTCCAACCTGTGCCTATTGTCACTTGTAGTTCCGCTCTTAGCAGTCCACTTCATTTGCCATGTTCAGACCTTCTGGGCAAAGTCTTGTTCCTTTTTCTGTTACGACACCAGTCTTAAGGAACTTAAGGCTTTGTCATAGGCAGTTCTCTGCAAGTAAGGCAGTCCTCTTTGGTAGGGCAAATTTTCTCCAAAAAAGGCATTTTCAGATTAATTGTACATCATGATGTTTATGAGCAATGAAATTTTTTTGGCAGGTCTGTGATGTTTAATGGTAGTCTACTTAGATTGGTGTGTTTTGTTATTTATACTGCCTTAAATGAAGGATAAGGCATGATATAAAGTTTTGAACTAAATATTGAGGCAACAGAGAAGGCTAGATAAGGACCTGTCCCATTCCCCATTTTGGCCCATTTCACACACTGCATGTGTATTTTGTTTTCAGGAACTTTCAGGGAAAATTTGATCTTTTCTTCCTCTTCATAGAATGGTCCCATGACAATTAATCCTTTTCTGTTAAAAACACTGGCAAAAATCCAACTAGGATATGTTCAAGACTTGCTAAATTATGGTAAAAGGTACTGGAGTCTCTAGTTAGTTTGTTAGATCACTGAAACAAGCAGCTTCATATCAGTTTATAAATTGCTATGAAATTTTGTTTTGACAGCTACAGGTAGGCAGCTGGTCCCTACAAACTTGGTTTGCCAACCCTAATACATTTGCAGCAGGTGAGAAGAGTCCTAATTCTTGGTAAAAGTAAGATGGACATTGTATGTTATATATATATATATATATATATATATATATATATATATATATATATATATATATATATAAAATCCTATACATAACTGAAAACATACATGATAGAGCTTTTTATAAAAGTGGTTGCACTGAAACAAATATTTTTTCCTCATAGCATATTTTTTACACACACACACAAAAGAGAGAGGGGGTTCTTGAAGAACATATAATTCACCTTGGCATATGGCCCTGGATTTTTTTTTTGCCTAGGGTAATTCTTATTAGAAATGTAATTTGTAAATAAAGAACAAGAATGTATTGCTTTCGGTAACAGTAATTTGAGACCATTGCCATTTTCCCCATTATCTAATTGGGGATGCATTAAGGTAGCTTCTATTAAAACTTACTCTTTCTTTCTTTTACTGTGAATGTTTCATAATTTGAAAGGTCATATCCTAAACTGAACACTTTTGCTTCTTACAAAGGGATTCCTTGTTTGGTTGCTGATGCAGCTTGAAAAACTCAATATAAGTAAGGGGTGCTTCTTGTGAATATCTACATCTTTACACCTATTCTTACTGTAATTCTGCATGAAGAAATAATGGTTTTGTAAATTCATAAAACCTAGCAAACAATAGGACCGTCTGAGTGTTCCAGTTATTTTTGTTTGCATTTTTATAAAATTATTCAACAAATAAACATTTTATATTCTTGATTTTTACATCTGCCTAATTTTTTCCCTTTAATTTTATTGTATTGGAATTTGTATGTGGCATCTATAGCAGAATCAAGAATAGATGGTAGTAGAGGTATGGAGAAAAGTAAAAGAATGCACTTTAAGATTTTCTAGGGAATCATTCTGAGATCCTAAACACTGATTATTTAGTTGATTATGTTGTAGAGCCCAATGATTTAGGAAGCTTCTCAAATATAGTAGTATGATACTACAATTTTCCTACTGTACAATTTTGATCTTGTTTATTCTGTAATTTTTATCTTATATTTACTTTCACAACCAACCTAATGTGGTGTGAGTTACATTCTGCTTTAGAAGAGAATTTTCTACTCTAGTACAATGCTGAACATGAAGTAAATACATGCTTTCATCGCATGTAAAGTGTGCTTGTTTATTCAGGGGATTTTTTTTGGCCACTTAACCCTTTGGTATTCACCATTTAGGAAAAGAATTGTCTTTGATCACGTGTTTTGAATCAGTAAGCACTGGGAAAAATCATAGCTGAGGAGGTTAATAAGGGGAATAGGTGGAAGGAAGGGATGATTTTAAAATAAACTGGGTGTTCCTTCTATTGTGTGGTAGGCAAATTTATTGAGTAGGGTAAAGCCAAGTAAGAAAGGACGTATTTTCTTTAAAAGACCCT
Source organism: Eublepharis macularius (assembly GCF_028583425.1). NCBI lineage: Eukaryota > Metazoa > Chordata > Lepidosauria > Squamata > Eublepharidae > Eublepharis > Eublepharis macularius. Next base: position 59,264,880 of record NC_072792.1, read on the forward strand.
TAACCTAAATACGGTCCCCATTTCACTTTCAAAGGAGAATAAATTCTCAAGAGGCTCATCCAAAGGTCAGCAAGCATATCACTGAATTGATTACATTCAGCTGTTTAAACCAGATATTTCACCAATTGATACATTTGTCAGTCATGCCTGGATGGTCCCTTTCAAAACTTACATTGATTTCTGTAGGAAGGGCATTCAAAATGAGGAATATTTCATTTTCTCAAGGGTTAAACTCTGCTTGTTCTGCCCTTCATGAGGAAGCTGCTCATTTACTTTAGAGATGTTCTAATCAACTTGCAGCATATACAGAGTACAGGTGCTTTAGTTCCATCACTCTCACTGAAATGTAAGTATTCAGATTTAGCAATATCGAGATAGGTCTGTTTACAAGGAACACAGCTGGGACAGTTACGGGCATTCAGCACACACCCTAGTTGTTAGCCTGTGAACCACATGTTTAAAACAATGTTGCTATTACTTCCTGCTTGGAAGTAAGAACTAAGACTCAAAGATCTACTGCCACTGGTGGAGTGCTATTTTTGTTATGCAAGTAACTTGTGCAAGACCCCTGAATGGAGAAAGTCAAACTGCAGTTGATTTTCTCTACCAAATTCAGAAGCTTGTACAAGCTGTGTGAAAGGGTTTGTGTACAGATGTATGGAATCATTAAGGGTTTTTTTCACTGTAGTTTATAACCTCCTGGAGCCTTCTCAGTGATTGCATCAATGATGGCAGAAAGGGTAACCTACAGTGCCTTCATAATATTTTGATCGTGACTGCAAAACCAGAAGCATGGAAAAAATTTTGCAGGACAGCAACCACCTACATGCTCATTGTTAGCATCACACCAGGCTGACCACAACCTCTATTAGTCCCAATTAGCTGGAGGGAACCAGTGTTGACAAACACTAATCACATCTGGTGTGATTAGGATTACTTCCATATACAAAAAAACATGCACCTGGATTAAGACACTGATGGCATCACCAAGACTGTCTATACTTGGAGTGGTGAAGTTTTATAGAGGCAGTTTGGACTTCGTGGTTTGCACTTTCCCTAGACTTGAATGTACCATTTTAAAATCCTTAGACCAAAACCAAGATTCAAGAATCAAAGGGAATAGCTTCAAATGCTTTCCACATCCCTCCTTAAAATCCACAATTTGTTGATGCAATCAGTAGCTCAAGTTTCATTCAAGCAGACTTTAGCTTTCCTCACTCTGTCATCAACAAATGCTCCTAGTTTCTTCTCACATGAACCAGGACACAATAGACTGAGTTTAAGACATGAAAAATAATTGTTAAAAAGGATTCTTTGTTGACCATTTTTTTAAATACTTATATGGTCATTATGATTTCCTTTATTACACCAACAGAAGGGGAATGTCCCACAGCATGGCTGCAGCCATGGTTTCCATATATTGTTATATGAACTAAATTGTTCAGGAACAGGAGTGAGTGTCCTGCGATGCTCATCCACCCCTCTTTTGATTTGACTTACAATTGTGTTAAAAAGAGGCTCAGCATTTGGTGACAGAGGGTTGACTTCAGAAGGGTCCTGTAAGAGATTAAAAAGCAAAGGAGGGGTGTGGTGAGTTACGGCCTCTCCAAAACACTGGCACATCCTTTGTCCATAACAGGCTCCAGCCCCCTCTGGATAAAATTTTGGAGTCACATAATGGGCTTTCCAGAGAGCACCACCTGAGAGAAAGAAAATCATTTGTTAAAAAAGATACACAGTGCAATGCCAAAAATAAACGGTTTCTTCATATCTAGGTAATTAATTTTTTATAGCATTAAGATCTGGTTAGTTCACAACAGATGCACTAATGGTATCACCTAAAACTAACTTTCTGATTTATTAAACAACTATCCCTGTTTTGGTCCTGCACTGTGCCTTACATGCTTGGAAGACATAGGCTGAACTGCTGGCTTGTATAATCTCAAAGGGAGAGGGAGAAGCCAAACAACAGCCTGTCCCACTAACTTTTGGTGCATTTTGCAACTTGTTTTTGAACCTAACACCATCTGACCCAATTACATCTCTGACACATTCTGTATTCCATTTTAAGAGTAATCAAATGTCACCCAAGGACCTCACCATCATGCTCCAGACACCTTTTCTTCCTTCACCTTTTGTATCAGATATCTAGCCTGACAGAGAGTACAGTGGAACTCAAAAGTTTGCTCTTTTTTAAATTGATCCAAATACAGGTTTTTGTAAGCAGTCGGCCTGGCCTCCGCCATCTTTAATAGCCATCTAACATGGCTACCTGTGATATAAAATCACAAGGCCCCTGGATTTTAAATGGCTGTTTGGATTCCAGCCAGGGGAATTCCAGCTAACAGTTGCCGAGTCTCACCCAGGAGACCCAGGCATAAAAGGAATGCCACATGTAATTGCGGAGAGACTAGTGGCGATTAATTTTATAGTCTCCCCAGCCCCTAAAGAAATCCAGCGCAACAAAGGTCTTGCAGAGTCACCCCCACTTAACACATTTCTTTCCCTCCTCCCGTGATGAGATCTGTCCATGACTGAGGAGAGAATCAACTGGCATTCATAATTCATTCCTGGGAAGGCACATTCCCTACCTAAATTCATCAACTTAGCTCCGGTGGACTTCATGAGCAAACTGCCCCTTGGTGCAGTGCCAGAACAAATTTTGCATTCTCTTTCACACGCCCTGGCAGCTAGCAATCAAGGTAATCAAACCTTTTGTTACTCCCAGGAACTGACCATTAAAGTCTTTGTTCCAATGGCTGGGTAGGCTACCCCACCTTTTACCCTGTAAGATTAGTGCCCTTGCCCCATTCAAATCATGCATGTTTCAAGGATCCCTGCTTCCAGGACGCTGCTCCCTTAGGGTCTCTTCCCTAAGACTCTCTCTCTGTACATGCTTACTGGATCCGAAGCACTGTTCCCTTGAGGTTTGCCCTAAGCCTCTTGCTCTCCTGGCCAAGACTGCTGGCGTTTGAAGCTGCCCCCTTCCCCATGGACTGGACTACTCTTCAGGATAGGTAGATAAACTTTGCCCTCCCTAACTCTATCCCAACTTCTGCCTAATTTCCCAGGACTCTGTGTATGTGTAACCATTTTTACTATTTACCCTGTGTGTGTACATGCATGCATTTTCCTCTTTCAATAAAATACTGCTCTTTGAAATTTAAGCACCAGCCTCATTTTCTATTTTGGGAAGGGACTCTGTAAAAATTGGTGAAAAAGATCCCATAGTTACTGCCTCTTGCATAGCCATCTTCCTTGCTGCAACCCCCCCCCCACTATTTTCTTACTCGCAAGGAGACCAATTCAGGTAACAGTTTGGGACTTTTACTCGTCCCTTGGAAAGGATGCGTTGGTTCTTCCGAACAGAAGATTTTTCAGGAAATGCACTTTTGAGTTTCTTCTATTTACTTTTGTAACCTCTATTCTCATACTGCTTTTGCCAGTAAAGATAAGTGTATTAGCTGCCTTTAAGTAATACTCTGGCGGTAGGTGGGGTGAGCAGGCATACAGAATTCCACTTCTTCCCTTCACAAAGCCTTGGCACTAAAAATATCCATAGTGAGGGCAGCTGTCAATGAAGAACAAAGTTGTTAAGAAGTAAGAATATTAGTGAGAATATTAATATTCTTAAGAAGTAAGAATATTAGTTAGGCAGTCTAGCAACCCATCATAGTTGATATTCCAACTAAAGCAATGGGCAACCTGTTTTATTTTGCTTGTTAAATGTAAAGCAAGTGGCATACAATATGATTAAAAAAGGATTTAGCTAACCCTCAAATGGTACATTTATTTATTAGTTCTGTTTTGTTAACTGTTAATTCCACAAAATCCACATTCAGACTTATTCATAAGCTCCTATGATCAAGTTCTTAATAGCTGATACACAGATTGCAACTTTCATTTTATTGTTGGGGTGCTGAAAACTTTGTGAAGCCAATATATACTAGAACTAATTTGGGATATGACAGCTAACAGGCTGCACAGCTATGACCATATGAGTCAAATTTAAACTCAGATTCAGATATCATAACCTCTTAGAAATACTGTTACTGTAAAAAACTGAAGATAGTCAAGTTTCAGGAAAGGAAATAAAAAATGCAAGTTGTGAGGGGAAAACCATAGGTTGTTCTGCCCTCTAGTGGGATATTTCATGATATACCTATGCAACTTGGAATTGGGGAAGACAGTATCACTGGAAAAGATGTGAAATATAAAAATATGCACACCTTCAGGTTAATTTAAAACTATTTCTCTTTCTGTATTGTGTTTAAGGACAGAGCTAGATTTGACACTATCAGTAACTTAAGCTGTAGCTACAGAAGTATGAATTCACTACACAGAGTGCAGCTTCTCAAACGTTTAATAAACAAGTGGTTGTCAAGTTAGATCTGATATCTGAAGAAATGAGCCAGGACTCATGAAAGTTCATTCCCTACCACAATTCTTGTTAGTCTTATAGGTGCTACTGGACTCTTGCTCTTTTCTACTGGGCGTCAAGTTGACCATGATGAATGAATCAAACTTTGAACTAAAGTGTTTTTTTTTAAGTGTCCTTCAAATATAAAGATCTATTACAGAGACAAACATTTTATACTCACTCTCCTTCTGGTACCAGCGTACTGCATGTAAATATGATCCACAATAGTGAAACATGAATTCATGCTCCGAGTGCTGTGCTGATCCCTGCAGTAACGGTAGTAGGTTCTGGCCATCAATTACTCTAACATGAAGGAAATAACAAAATTAATTGAATCAGTATCTGTACATTCACAACACTATGGTTTTCAAGGTTTCATGATGGAATACACATTAGTTAAATGGTTTAAAAATAAGTTTGAATTTTTAGTTTAAATGGATACTTATTTTTTCCTGGCTAAACTTCATACTTCAGCTGCGAGACAACCCATAAGAAATAAGGATCAAACCATAAACGTAACAAGAGTCCAACATCCAGGATTTTGCGCTTAGTTACACAACTTAAACAACAGATCTGTTCTGGATGCAAGTACCTTTGTACACTCACAGAATTCCCATCCCTTGAATCACCTCATTGCTTATTTCAATGGACAACCGTATGTACATGTGCAACCAACAGCACATATGGATCAGAATGAATGGTCTGTTTCCCCGTGTGGACAAGAGATCTCTATGCACATCTCAGCACACATGGATTTCTGGATCTGGGCAGGGTTATACAAAAGCTGGGGTCATTTGTGCCTTTTTACTGGGGGAGGGCACACAGAGACAACCATGCCATGTATTCAAATTCTTAAAAACTTACTCATATGAATAAGCTCATGAACCAAACATGTAAAAATTTTGACTATGAAGACTTGTTTGTAACAAATCAGGGACAACTCCATCATGCTTGGATACTATGGCTGCAAACTTGTAGTTATCAAGATATCATATATCCATGGACCACTATCGCTCTTTTAATGAAAATATTCATGTAAACTTACTCTGAATAATTTTTTTTTAAAAAAAATCATTCTCTTTAGTTAAATCCTTGCAAAACATATCCAATATTAAGGACAGATGTATGAAATATGTTCTTAGTGTGATGATTGTAAAGTTTCATTGAACCAAAAACAGGGATACAACAATATGAAGTACATTTTTACAAGATGTTTATTGTTGAAAGCAAATATGTCTTAATAAGGAATGCTCAAACATCCACCAGTTCAGCCCATTTCCTGTTGGCAGGTGATGATCAAGCAGCCAATTAATCAATGGGCGGCTTATACCCTGCCCAGGTGTATTTCGAGGAAGAGACTGCCTGCAGGCACCACAAGTTGACTCCCAGCTGATGAGTGATCAGATGGGAGTCAGCTTCTGACCACCTGGGGAAATTTTGCTCTGTACCCATCTAAGTTTCTTTTTGCAGGGAGAGGGATCATGAGCCAAATCCCAGATGATCCGCTAGAAGTCAGGTTTTTCTGATCTCACACATCCTGCACACTTTGCTGCCTTGCAGACTTGTTGAGATATAGTAAATTGCATGGAGCATGGAGTGATGATCAAAAGCCCAGCTGATTTCCCATCCTCCCTCCAAGTTGTTACCTTGGGCTTCACAGAAAAAAAGAGAAATGAGCTCTTATTCCTCTCTCTTTGGCAACTTCACCGTGTAGCCATTTTGCTAAGTGGTCAGACTCAACCTCAATTTCTAGGTGATCCCCCATCAGCTGTGAGTGGGTTTATGACCAACAGGCAGCTGCAAATTTAGAGTCTGGCAGGTATTCAAGTTGCTTGATGCAATCTAAACATATGCCTTGTCAGCTCAGATTTGTTCATGAGCATTGAACAAAGTAAGTTTGTCTGCCTGACAGGTTCACTTAAAAATGTGTGGCATTCTTAATCAACTTTAGACCAGCATTCTGTACCTGTCTTGTGGCACTGATGCCCCAGCCAGGTGAGCTACTGTGGGATAAATATCCATAAGATGTGTTGGTTCATCAATAATAGTGTCAGTAGGGACCATTCCTGGCCATCTAACTATTCCAGGCACACGGATTCCTCCTTCCCAGCCTCCCATGCCTTTTCCACCTGTCACGGAAGCAGTGGGACAACAGACAATTCATTAAAAGTTGAGATGATAATATAATTAATTTCTCCAATCCAACTATCGTCCTCTTCACACTGGTCAATTGCTTGAAGCATTTAAAGCTCCCCTTTGACTCTGAATAGAAAAAAACAAAAGAAACAGCAATGCAAACCAGATTTTAAAGATTTTAAATATTAAAAGTATAAGAGGGTCTTCACTTGGTTCCTAAAGGTTAACAAAGATGGTGGCAGGCAGGAACACATATCTAAGAAGAAGAATCCAGAGTCTGGGGCTGGGAACCAACAAAGAAAAGGCTCCTTCTCCAATCACTTTCCTCTGTTTTGAAGGCAGAGGTAATATGGAAAAAGACCACAAGCAAGTATCAACTTATAAGCAGGACCATGTGGGAACAGGCATTCCTTTAGTAATCCAGCCATTTAGGGCTTTAAATGTTAACCCCAGTACTTCAAACTAAGTATGAAAACAAACAGGAAGTCAGCAAACATGTTTTAACACAAGGTAATATGCTTATGGAGGTTGGTTCAAGTTGTCAGATCTGTGGCTAAATAATAGTTGTAATCCAGACTACCTTCTGCAATCAGACAAGAGTCCCTTGTTTTCAAAAGATTTACTGAAAAAGGCAACCATTATAGTCCACTGGCCCAGATGCAATATCTGGGCTGGTACACGTGTATTGTTACGAATGATAGACAAAGAACAAGGTACAGAGTATCAAACCCCAGCAGGCCCAGCCTCCCCCCATAGTTCTCAAAACAAGCCCCTTGAAGCTGAGAAAGTGAAAGTTTCCCAAGGCTGGAAAAGCTGAAGTCAAAACATTCTTCTTCTGTGAGATAACTGCGAGGGAGCGTCTTGGCACCTGTGAAAGAAGCACTCAGAATACTAAAAGAATTAAAATGGAGTCTCTTTGGTTATACATAGAGAAAAACATTCTGAACCTGACACAAGTTAACAATCTGGCCGATATGGATTTTTTTCTCATTTAAACTTTCTGAACACTTTTCAAAGACAGATTACTGTAATGAGATGTATGTGAAATTATCCTGGAGGTTACCCTGGCATCGATAACTATTGCCAGGTTATAGCTACAGTCAGAAATAGACAAGCCTCTCCACTTACATAAGATACATTGATTTGAACTGAGTGTCCATTACACAACAGGTTAGTACATGTCATGTATAGTCATTTTCTGTTGCTCAGTTTCATTCACACACATAACCAGTTTTGACAAACATTTTTCCTATTCTTGCAAGGACCAATTTATGCACCATTCTGAGGTAACTGTTGTGATTACCTTATAGTGAAGAACAATTTAGAATCCATTGTTTTTTTAAGAATTCACTATGCACCCCCTACTGTAGTAGAATATTAGCTTTTTATACCACCCAGTGGCCAAACTCTTCTTTGAGCCCAGTCTAGAAACGCAACATGCCCAGCTCCCATTCCATACTGCTATCTCATGTGTTAAGAAAGAACCTTTTCTGCCCCCCTCCATCCACTGAAATGCTGTAAACAAACAATATCCTAGTAATGGACTTGCAGACAAGGGTACCATGCCCAGGAACTGGTTTTCAGCAGGTCTTAACTAGTCAGTCCCCTCCCAGTTCTTGTGCTTTGCCACCAAGTTCTACCAGAAGTATAATATCCAAAGAAAGGCACAGATTTTGCCATAGAAAATAGTTTCTATTAGCCAAGATCCCGTGAGGTGGGTCACAATCTGCTATCAACTATTGTTCCAAGAAACTTTATAAAGCTGGCCTTTGGCTATAAAGATTTCATTCTGTTCTGTGGAAAAATCAGGCAGAAGCCCATCAAAAATATAAAAACCTGAGAATCTAATAAGTGTCCTCCTGTTCTGGATTCTCTTTGGAAGTCCTTGAAGAAGTTTGGCTCCCCACATCGTACCTTTTGAGCCTCTCAGTCCTACACAAAGTAAGGACTATCCTTCTGCTCACATCATCATACTTCTGTTCCATTTCAAGCCAAACTTCTTGTATATATTGCATTTAATAAACATACTAAGAAATTGCTAGTGTGTCCTGTTAGCTTTATCAAGAGACCTGAATGGATAAAAAGGAAGAAAAATGCTTCCTGCTCTCACTGAATTCAGATGGAAATGTTATTTCACAGATGACTGCAAATATCACTTAATAGCCCCAACATATGACAAGGCTCTCTAAAGATGAACTTTTTATCATGTATAGAAAGTAGCATCAATAGAACAGTTTCAGTAACCTTTTTACAATCAAATTTTATGTTAGTGGAAAATTTCACCAGTGCCTAATCTATATGATTTTAAAAAACAACAGATTAAGGATATTTAAGATCTAGGGCAACCTTTTCCTCCTTCCGTCAAAGTTCTGCAGGTACACATGTGGATCTTACCTTTGTAAATACTATTCCACCCACCGAGCTGGAAAGCTCCATCTCTAGCCTCCAGAAATCCTCCATGGTCAGATGTGAAGTAAGTAAAAGTGTTATTCCTCAATCCGTTTTTGTCAATTGCAGCAAGAATTTTTCCTATATAGGAAAAAAGTCCCAAGAACTCATTTAAAACCAAACAGAAATTGCATCTGTAAAATTCCTGTCTGAACATGTTAAGAACATGTACGCATAACTACAGATAGAGAATATAATAGAAGAGACCCTTATTTCTCCTCCTAGCCTTTTTCCAGATAGCAGATTATCTTGATGGAATTAATTGAAGATATCCTTAAAAAGAAAATTGATTCTGGATAAAAAGGCTAGGAGGAAAAATGGAAGGATACTTGTATTTCTGGTATAATACCCTACATGCACTTAATGTGGTCAAAAATTTTTTGAATATGATTAACAGGCACTACAATGGAGCTGCTGACGCTCATGAAGTTGGGAGACAGAATTCCAAAGTGTCTGCAAATCATGTACTAAGCAGAATACTACTTTTTCTCTAAAGGCATTGAAGATGTAACAAATTCAGGAAAAGGAGAAAAATAGCGGGAAGGTCATCGTTACTTTGTCACTTCACAAAGTGCAGCTGCTGAAATATGACTTACCTACCATCCAATCCATTTCCTCTACATTGTCTCCATATAAACCATGTCTGCTTTTCCCACGAAACATTTTTGTAGTGACAAGTGGTGTATGGACATGTAAAAAGGAAACAAAGAGGAGGAATGGCCCTTTTTGGTTTCTGAAAGAGAAAAAAAAAGAATATACAGAAACCCTTTAATGGTTTTCCCATTACAGATTATCTTTAAACTAAACAAGATCTGTAGTTGAGGAGAGGTGTGATCTTGCTGAGCCAATATCCAACCATTGGCTCATAAGATGATATCAAATTGATTGCCTTTGCTATGAAAGAAGCTTTCCTCTGTTTTCATGGAAGGCAGTCATTATGGGAGTCAAACCCATAAAATACAAGGAAAGGAAAGAGAAGAGTGTGCCATAGTGGTGGTCCTATTCCAAGATGTCACACCCAGGACATCTGCAATGTTTGGCTAAAACTGGGAGCTTTCACTAAATACTTCCACTTTGGAAGCAGAAATCTCATGTCCTCTTAGAGTAGTAAAATAGATGTGTGTCTGGATTATGAATAATGAAGTTCTAGTCTGAAGTTCACTGCTGCCAGTGTGGTGTAGCAGTTAGCATAATAGCATGCCAGACTAAGAACTGAAAGACCAGGGTTCAAATCTCCATTGCTTCATGAAACTCACTGGGAGACCTAAGTGGGCCATTCACATTCTTTCAGCCTAACCTACCTCTCAAGGTTGTAGTAAGAATAAATGATAAGGGGAGAAACAACGTAGGCTGCCTTGAGTTGTTTGGAAGAAGAACAGGTTAAAATGTGCTGAATTTGTTTTTTGTTATTTGTTTTATTTATTGTTATTGCTTAAATTTGTTTTATTTATTTTTGATGTAACTTATGTACTGCTTTTGTTTCACATGAAGTATTCAAGATAGCTAACTCTGACAAAGCTCCATAAAGCAGGATAAAAAGTTGAAAAAAACCACAACCTGAGTAGCATTAACATCAAAACTTCAGTCATACATCAACACTGTTAAATGGACTTCTGGAATGAAATTGTCTTAAATTTATGGCCATATGAGGCTGCAAAGGGGAGAATAATTTCACTTTGTGGGATAGGCAGTGCTACAGCTTGATGGGAGGCAGCTGAAAAGGCCACAAACTCACTAGTGGGCCTTAATGCTTTCCTCCCATCTTCAACACTGCAATAGTAAAACAATTGTGTCTGCCAATGCTGATTCAAGCCAAATTACTGAAAAGCTTAATTTGTAATTTACAAGTTATACACAACCGTTTCCTTGTAGCTGGCTTTTATAAAAAAATCTGTACCCAAGGAAAAAAGTGGAGGAAGGGAATCACATTCCAAGGTCAGATGATTTCCCCCCATACAACAGAGCTATGAATGAATTGGTTATGTGAAGATTCTGTTCAAAGTATGCCAATAGTGTATGGCACACAGATCTGAAACAATAGAATTGGTGCCTTAATCCTATGATACTATGTACTGAATTGAGAAGTTACACTTGCAACGGAAGGCATCTTCCACCCTACACACTTATTTGTTAGAAGTTTCCAATAAGGACACACATCTGAAATCTGAAAAGGAGAAGGGGGCAAATTTCTTGGTTACCGTTCAATAAATGAGATGGTTTCTTTCAGCATCCTGGAAGCAGACATCTCTGGCTCCATTGGTTGCTCAATAATAACATGATCTCTTAATATAATACAGTTCCAGTAACTCACAAATCCATAACTGATAAACCAGCAGATGAAAAACAAGATGCCACACAACGTAATGAGGGCAATTATTTTCCATTTTACAGAGCACAAACCAGTCACTTTTCCCAGCAAAAGAGTGAACACCAAAAGGGCAACTATGTGTGTGTAAAACCAGTAGGTAGCTCGCTGATTTACTCCAACCTCGGGATTCTTCCTTGACTGACAATCATTTACAAGGGTAAAAGGAGTTCCATAGAAGTAATCAAAGCCATGGCTCAAAGGATGGTGACAATGATCGCTACGGGATTCACAGTTCAAACCCTGGTGCCATTTTCCTGAATAGAAAACATTGTCAGAATGTTTAACTCGTCATCAAACTTCAAGTATTTCTTTAACATCTTGTTATAAAAGGCATATTCACATTTGTAAAATACTGACAAGCAGTGATGCTTAGCATATGCTCAACAGACACCCCCCTATCCCACTACCAAATATGTTCTAAGGACAGCATGGCACCAGCTTCATTTCATAAAGACAAATTCTGCAGGGTAACTATTCAACTCTTCATCTACATTAATTGTTAGACTTCAGCCTAAGCCAATGGAAAAAAAACTATATAAGAAGAGCCATACTGGGTCAGACCAAAGGTTCACCATCCTGTTTCGCACAGTGGCCATCCAGAGATCTATAAGCAAAGCACAGAGCTCAGAAGAAAGTAGTTTAAACCTTTGGATGGGAGAGACAGCTCACATGAGGCCTTTGAGAAAGAGCTTGCTTCCTTATTATGGCTGCTCTCCCTGAGATTTCATTTGGAGTTTGAAACTGGAATATTCGAGGTCAGACCTCAAGATCTGGTAAATTTATTAAGCTGATGGTTTAAGTGGCTTTTAAGATGAGATTTTAATTTGTATGTTTTAATTTGTTGGCTGCCGTGGTGGCCCTATGAGGGCAGAAAGGTGGGGTAAAAGTAGGGATTTCCGGTGCCTGCCAGCAGCAGGCAACCTCCCGGTGGTTTTCTCCTGTCTTGCAGGAGGTTGCAAGACATCCAGAAATTTCCCGCCACAGGCAGGCATCCCTTACACAAGTGTGGCATGTGCACTCCAGGTGGGCATGATGACATCACTTCTAGAAGTGACATCATCACGCTGTCCATGGGAATGCTCTGGTGCTTTCTTTGGGCTGATTTTGGCCCCAAACATGCTGATTCTTAAAGAGCTGGCCCAATGCAAAGCGCAAGAGCACTCCTGCAGCCAGCACAATGTTGACACTTCAAGGAGGAAGGGAGGCACCTCTCTCTCCCATTGGTAAGCCTTGGCAACCCTAGGTAAAAATCTCGTTAATAATGATAATGATAATGATAATGATAATGATAATGATAATGATAATGATAATGATAATGATAATGATAATGATAATGATAATACCTGTCAATACAGAGTAATGAAAGAGATCTACATAGTGTACCTATCAGGCCAGTTGCATAGCCTTGCTGCTGTAACAACTTTGCAAAAGTTGTTTCATTGTTGGGAAGCCCTCCTGAAGCAGCAACCCAATAGAGGACACGTTGTTTATTGCTGGATGCCATACCTATAATGGAAAGAGAGAATGGGGCAGGGGGACATGTTTATTTTCTGGAAAATACAAAATTATAAAGAGATGTGTGAAGACTGTTCCGTCAATGTAGTCTGACTTGATGATTGCAGCAAGCAAGCAAGAACCGCTGACATCTCAAGTCTCACTGGTTGCTTGAGACCAGAGTCTTGGCCTGCACAAGTCCTCAGTCTGCTAGTGGCCTCCAGATGGCAAATGGACCCACATCAATGCGTCTCTCAGTTGCTGCCTGGCAACTGACTAAGCCTGGCAATGTTCCTGCAGTGTGGTCACAGTTTTACCACTGGAATGGCCAGGCTGTGCAAATTCCTCATACACTCAAGGCATAAATAGGCATGAGTAGGCCAGGGGGCAACTGGAGCCCTGTCATCCTTCACAACTGACCAAGAGGCACAGGAATTGCTTTATTTTGCCATGCTAGGGCCTATTACGGATGTTTAATTTATTTTATTACATTTATATCTCACCTTCATTTGATTATGGAACACAAGATGGAATCCACATGTTCCCAAGAGGTCTCCTGTCCAGGCACTTATCAGGCCCAGGCTTGCTTAGCTTCAGCAAGTTTAGGGGTACCATTCCCCTGCCCCAGTCTTCCCCCCTCCACCTACTTACTTGACTGGTGGGGGGATGTGCTCCCCTGGATGCCCCCCAGGCACCGCAGCATGCCCCTGGGCAGCATGGCGCGCTCCCACACCCACAGCAGCCCATTTGGGCCAAAATGCACTGTGCAGCAGGCCTGTTTCAGGACGAATCGTGCCCTGCAGTGGGCCGATCCAGCCCATGGGAGTGCTCCCAGCTGCCATTTGAGGGGAAGTAAAGGGACCTGGCCACCCTAAGCAAGTTTGATAAATCACATGCTTTCCAGCCGTACCCTGGGCCCACTGCAACACTGTTGCACAGAAGGCAATGGCTCACCATTATCCGCTGTCTACACCTGTTATGTCCTCTGCATGCATAAGCACCAGTCACCCACTAAAGAGATTGCCAACCTGATCTGACGGGGTATCTGCCAGTCAGGAAAGCTGCTCTGCTTGGAGTACAAAGAGATGCTGCAGCAATATGTTGAGTAAGTTTCACTCCTTCCTTTGCCAGCTGATCAATATTAGGGGTCCTAGATATGAAAAATCAATAAATTAATATGATTACATCCCCAATTGAATCCTATCTTCAGCTGACTCATTGACAAAGAAAAACTAAAGGAATAAGAAACCTTTCCTCGTAGAGGGTTGAATAACAAAAACTGATATTATATATCAGTTATATATTATATATAGGTATATATTATATATTAATTTTTAAAAGGATTCATTATGAATAATCAATTTAACAATTGCACCTCAAACAGAACAATAGGGCAGTATTACATAAAAGTACAACTCCAGCAACACTAAAAAAGAATCGAATACTGGATGACTGTTCTAGCTTGGGGGATCAAGTTTATTGCAGACACAAAATTACTTGTTGCTTCCAGTAGGCTGCAACGTTCAGAAAAACAGTAACAAAGGATTTAAGTTCGAGTTGTTCATGCAGCACAATTTATCCTAATAGCTAATTGTTCATGTAACTTCCCTAGAATTTTTGTACATGAAACAAACCTGACTGAAACAAGAGATGCATTAAACCTTATAAAAGAAAATGTTCCTTGGTCTGCTACAGGCATTTACAAGTTGTTGTACTGCATGTTTTAGTTCAATATTTTATTTGATTTTCAAGTTAGTGGGATACTTTCTGGTTTTTTAAAATTATATATTCCACTTCTTCCTTCATAAATACCCTTAATTTCAACTGAGTTTTTGCATAGTACTGTTAAAATGTAGGCACATTTTCTGGCTTCTTCCTTTGGGGTTTAGGGATTAGAGCAAATTTACTGTCATGTTACACTTACCTGATTGTGGCATTACCATAGCAGCCCAAATCACCATAGCCAAGGTCATCTGCCATTATTAGCAAAATGTTGGGTCTTGATGGGACCAGTCCGGAAGTTAGGGAAAATAAAAAGGGTGCCAGCATAACCGCTAGATTGTATCTACATGAAGAACAGCAATACTGTTAAATAGATTGGAATTTTCTCAGGATGGATTTTCAAAAGCATTTTTGGTAGGAAATATTTTGCCCTGTGTTCTCCAAAGGCCAAGTACTCAGAGGAAGAGAGGCTGTGGCTCAGTGATAAAGCATCTGCTTGGCATGCAGATGGTCCCAGTTCAATCCCCAGCGTCTCCAGTCAAGATGATCAAGTAGTAGGTGATGTGAAAGACTGCAGCCTGAGATCCTGGGGAGCCACTACTAGTCTCAGTAGACAGACAACACTAGGCTTGATGTATCAATGGCCTGATTCAGTATAAGGCAGCTTTATGGTTTTGTTTTTCAGAATGTTTATAAAATAAAGAGTAACAGTTTTATGTATATTCCTTACACGAGTATTTTGTGATTTTTTGGGGGGGGGGGGGTAAAATACATTTTCTATTAGGTTGAAGAGAGATGCTTTCTGTGGTTCCTGTGAAGAATTTTGGGATTGTTCCATGATACAAACTGTGGGGAAGAGAGTACATTGATCAGGCCCCTGAAGCTGGACAAAAGGGGGTTTAACTGTTCTTCTTTACTTGATTTCCATGATTGAAAATCTACCCCCCACAACAAAACACAGCTACTTTAATCCTCAGTAAGGAAAAAGATAAATATATTATGGATACCTGCATTTTTTTCCCTACCAGGGAAAGCATTATGGAGAGCATTTCCAGTTGCAGAAATGGGGGAGAGAAAAACCATTACATAAGATAATTCTGGACTACTTCAGGTTAGGGAATTGGCTTCACCTTCATTTTATACTCACAGCAGCCACCCTGAGAGGTAGGTTAGGCTGGGAGAGAATAAGTGGCCAAATAGCGCCCAGAAAGCTTCCATGGCAGGATGGGAATTCAAACCATGATCTCCCATATTCTAGTCTGGCACTCGAAGCACTACATCTTAGTAGGTCAATATGATGAGCTGAATGACCATGGCTCCATGGGATCCTACCACTTCTCCATAAATGGGATGGCTTAAGTTCCTGAACCGGGCAAAAGCAGCTGCACATCCTAATTTACCAACCCTGAACTGATCAAGCACAAATGAACTTCACCAGGAAACACAGAGGCAACTCAGGAGTTCAGCTGCCGTCTGGCTGAAGGCGTTTGAACTGTTTCCCCCCCCCCCCCTACACCTACAGTGTCTTTACAGCATACCACAAGTTAGGGAGCCAAGGAAGTTTCCTTGGAAACAGCGTACTCTTGTCCTGCACTCCCTTCACTCTGATGTCTGCTGAAAAAGGCAAACAGAGCAGAGAAACACCTGCCTTTATAGGCATAGTTGGTCCTTCAAAGAGCCAAGTCCCAAGCCACATAGGGCTGTACAGGTCATTTTCAGCACTGAGGGTTGCCAACAACCTGGAAAAAAAATCTAGCCCCTTTAACAGAGGTTTAATGTGTGGAAATAGGAAGCTGAAGCTTTTCATGGCACAGAGGTAAATAATATTACCTGGTAAAAACCATCCCATTAAGTTTCTGTGAAAGGGTCAGGATTTTTTTTTCTAGGCTGTTGGCAACCCTACTAGCACTTTAAATTGAGTACACAAATGAGCTGGTAGAGCCTATGAAGATGATATAACATCGACATTGTGTGTTCCTCTCAGCTGGTCCCCATTATATCCCCTTCTCCCCCTTTTTTATCTACTGAGCATCCAACCTTATGAAGAGTTCTGGGGGACCTGAAAGCTTACCATTTTGTTTGATTTTGATTGTTTCTAATGAATATTAATTTATTTCTACATCCCTGCTGTGCTGTAAAGTAGTACACCCACTTGCATGAATGAATAAATGTATACCACATATTCACTTTTGCATTCACTGCTCTATATAACTCTTCTGACGGATAATGCTAATTTTAATGCAGTAACATGACATGGTTAACATATACAGCATATACATTCTTGAGACGAATACTCCTAAACTCTTGTAAAAGTCAAGAAATCCCCTAGTCAGTAACCACAAAAGCCCAGCATTAAAAAGGAAACCCCAAACCTTTGCCAAATGTTTTTCTCCTCTCTGGAGATTCCTCTTTCCAAGGCGACAAGCATCATCAATCCCTTTGGTGTTAGGAACCAATACAGCTAGAGCAGCCTTCAGCCTTCCCACCCCTTTTTTGACAGTCTTTGAGTCTTTTCCCCTCTCTCAGTTGCTTCACGGTTTGCCAAGCACCTGTGTGGAATTTTGTGACAGAATTCCTGTTAATAATTGACCTGAATCGCTGATTGACAGAGTACAAAGTGCATCTTTCAGAAGCTTTAAAAGCTGTAGTGATCACCCATGCCCCTCTCTTCTGCTACACTGGTCTGAATAACACTTCCTGATTGCATCTGCTCTTTTCATATTTTGGTCCTGAAGCCATCAAACAGATGTTAGGATCATTGCCTTATTAAATGTTTTGCCACATCTCCCCATAGCTTGTCCTCACTGCTTTTCCTCAGCTTGAAGAAAAATATTCTTTGGTTAATACCCTATTCTGAAGAGAGTGGGATCTACAGAAGACAATGAAGAATCCCTGTTGCAATTTAAATACTGGCTTTGTACGTGTGAGACAGTGACAAAAGTGTTAGGGAACTAGTGCCTCCTCCATTGGATTCATGGACTGGGCTTGATGAACTGAAATGCTAATCCAGGAACACTCAAGACAGCTGGCAATTATTAGATCGTTAGGTGCTGCTGGACTAACTAACCTGATTCTTCTGCGATTTGCACAACATCTCCCTTCTCCAGCAAAGTCCTTCTTTACTGGCTTTACTTTTGTGCCCTTAAACGCAGCCAACACATACACTTGAGTAGATGAGGCTTTTCATACTGGAAATTGCTTTATCTGCTACATTTGTGTCTGTCTGTCAGGATTCTATGAAAAGCAAAGAGGGAGGGTCAGTGGGGGAAAAAATAACTTACTGTTTTTATAAACTGTATCCAGAATTGTGAAGTCAGGATGGGGTCCTGTAACAATTGACCACATGTGAGCTAATACAAGTATTTGTAGCCAGCTTGACTCCGTGGGAATAGTGCTCTTGGTAAGCAGTCCCGTTTGAAGACAGATTATATCTCTTTCCCTATGGCTAGAAAAAATATCTGCTCCAGGTCAAACTCGCTTGCTTCCCAATATGCCAAAGGACTACGGACATTACAATGTTTTTTAGGGAAATAAAGATAAGTAGTTTTCCCTCTCTTTAATCCTTAAGAATAAAGTGATCAGTCTAAATAAAGCAAACAATTCTAGTTTCTTAAGTAAAGCCTGAAAAGTAGAAATGGTCTTTTCCTTCTGCCACGTTATTTGCTAAAAGATAGAAGCAAATGCTGGCAAGCTTAACAAGACCAGGGGAAATACCTAGCGTTTCTTAGTGGTCTCACATTTCTGTCAAAACCAATATGTTTAATTTATATATCACGTAGTATACATCAAAATGTTACACCTCTACTGTTTAAGCTGTTTTTGTCTTCAAGCAACTGAAAAACATCATAATATTCTCTTCATGTTTTCCTATAGAAATTTAGCTTAATCACCCATATTTAACTCCGCTCCTTATTTTTCCATATATTGGGATCCCCCCACCATTTTATTAAATTTTAAAATTTCACAGCACTATGGATTACAAAAGTTTAACATGGAATATCAATGGAGCAAATTCAGCCCCCCAAAATTTTTCACTACTTAAAGAAATTAAAATATAATATGATTTGTTTGCAAGAAATCCATATTAGAAGAAAAGATATAAAATTTTTGAAATACAAAATCTTGGGTGAAGAGTTTATAGCAGCAGATACCAAAAAGAAGAATGGAATTGCCTTATACATTAATCCACATTTAAAGCCTAAATTGATAATGAGTGATGAGCATGGAAGATATGTGGTGGTAGAAATTGATATACAGGGGACAAAAACATTGGTGGTGGGTCTTTACACTCCAAATGAGAATAAAACTGGATTTTATAAAAAAATTGGGGATTGTTTAACAGATTTAACATATGAAACTATAGTTTGATGGGTGATTAGAATGGAGTGATTGATCCAAAGATAGATAGATGCTCTGAGAAACATATGGGCAAACTACCTAAAGCCTTTTTTCATCTAATGGACAATTTTGATCTGATTGATTTGTGGAGACAGAAAAATGGTAATGCAAGAGAGTATACTTTTTTTCCAGAAAGACACAGAATTTTCTCAAGAATAGATATGATTTAGACATCAAGGGACATTGCCACCAAGGTGTTTAAAATAGAGGTCCTACCAAAGACATTTTCAGACCATAACCCAGTATCCATGACTTATAGGGGGAAAAAGGGGTACCTTTAGGTGGAGATTAAATGAAGCTCTATTACAAAATGGACTATCAAAGACTTTAAAAATAAACTAAAAGAATATTTTGAATTAAACTTAAGAAAAGGTACAGATATGAGAATGGTCTGGGATGCGAGTAAAGCATATATTATAGGTTACCTAATTCAATATAATGTTCAACTGAGAAGAAAAAAAACAAGAGAAAAAACAACATATTTTGGAGGAGATAAAGAGCAAAGAAGAAGAACTCAAGAGAGCTCCTGGAAATACTAATATATTGCAACATATTAAGATCTTACAACAACAACTATCAACGTTAATGTCAAGAGAAATGGAAATTAAATTGAATTATGCTAAACAAAGAACAATTGAATACGCAAATAAGCCAGGAAAATGGTTGGCTTATAAATTGAGAAAGGAGAGAGAAAAGAGAATGATATTGAAAATACAAGAGGCGGATAAGGCATTAACAGACACTGCAGATATACAAAAGGCATTTTATCAGTACTATACAAATCTGTGTAAGAGTTGTGATGTGTCAGCAGAAAAAATAGATGAATATAATAATAAACAAGTTACCTAAGCTCACAGAACCACAAAGACAAATTATGAATGGACCTATAACAGTAAGAGAAGTGGGAGAAGCCATAAAAAAGAGTAAGTTGGAAAAAGCTCCTGGACCAGATGGCCTCCCAAGTAGCTACTATAAGTGTTTGGAGGATAAACTTCTTCAGCCTCTACAAAAGACGATGAACTCTATTTTAGAGGGAGGGAAAATGCCGGACTCATGGAAGGAGGCCAACATAACACTTATTCCAAAAGAGGGACAAGATCACACGTTGACAAGAAACTATAGGCCAATATCATTATTAAATAACGACTATAAGCTGTTTGCATCGATCTTGGCAGGAAGACCTAAAAGTATCCTACGGGACATTATTCATGAAGACCAAAGTGGATTCCTACCTAAGAGGTATCTAAATGACAATGTAAGAACAGTATCGGACATTCTGGAATATTTAGAAAAACATAATGAAAGACAAGTTGCTTTGATTTTCCTAGACGCCAAGAAGGCTTTTGACAACTTAAACTGGAAATTTCTGTTTAAGATATTGGAAGATATAGACTTTGGGGACGATTTTCTTAAACGGACTAAGTCAATCTATACAACCCAGACTGCATGGATAGTTGTGAATGGAGAGTTAACTAAACCATGTGGAATACAAAGAGGCACAAGACAAGGTTTCCCATTGTCACCTTTGTTATTTATACTGATGCTTGAAGTTTTTAATAGGGATAGAAGACAAGATGAGAGAATTCGAGGTGTTAAGATGAAACAGGAGAACTACAAACTGAGAGCCTTTGCAGATGGTTTGGTGTTGATTTTGGAGGACCCCTTGAAAGGAATTGAAACCCTAATGACAAAACTGAAAGAATTTGGTGTAGTGGCTGTTTTTAAGGTTAATAAGCAGAAAACCAAAGTCTTAACTAAAAATTATGAAAATACAAGATCAAATGAAACTTGAGAGCATAACAGGGTTTAAAGTTGAGAAAAAGGTAAAATATTTGGGTATTACTTTGTCAAATATAAACTGTATGTTATTCCAAAACAATTATATTAAGAATTCGAAAGAAATTAACTATCACTGTTGGGAAGAATAGCTACAATTAAAACGGATGTCTTACCTAGAATGTTATTCCTATTTCAGACAATTCCGGTATTGACAACAGAGGCACCATTTAAGCAGTGGCAGAAGGATATATCGAGATTTATATGGCAAGGCAAAAAGCCAAGGGTTAAATTTAAGGTTCTACAGGATGCAAAAGAAAGGGGAGGTCTGGGCCTCCCAGATTTGAGATTATATTTTGCGGCTGTTTGGTTTGGATGAAGGAATGGATACTGCTAAAAAATAGAAGATTACTGGATATATTAATAGAGCAATGGGAAAATATGTAGATAAGGGGGCTGAAATTTACACTAAGCTCCAGGATTAAAGAAATTTTTTACAAAATGATGTATTGTTGGTATATGACTCCTGAAAAATTGACTAGAATGTATAAGGAGGTGTCAAATGTATGTTGGAAATGTGCTAAACAAGAAGGGACATTTTTTCATATGTGGTGGACATGTAAGAAAGCAAAGAGTTTTTGGCTGCAGATACAATCATTGATTCAGAAGATTTTGAAGATTAAACGTCAGCTGAAACCAGAGACTTTTTTGTTGGGAATAATGGACAACCAGTTGGGAAAAAGTTTTAGAACACTGCTTTTATACTTTACTACAGCAGCAAGAGTACTTTATGCACAAAAGTGGAAAACTACAACATTGCTTACAGTGGAGGAATAGTTGACAAAAGTTTTGGAGTTTGCGTCAATGGCAAAACTTACTGCATTGATTAGAGAAAGGACATTAGTTAACTTCTTGTCTGAATGGAAACCGCTAATAGACTTTTTGCATGAAATGGATAACAAGGATTTGATGACATCTGGATTTATGGATTAAGAAACAGGAACAATAGAAAAAAGAGGGGGTTTGTGACTAACTTAGAATAAGTGGGACTCTAGAAATGATATGTACTTGTGGTGGAGAAAATCGGAGCTCAACTTTTAGTGTAATGTAGGTGTTTTTTTATTTTCTTTTTTCTTTTCCTCTTAATTTTATAGATATATGTATTGTTAGTGTGTAGAAATGTGTGTTTTTTCTTGTTCTCTATGTTTGTTGTTTATTGTATTGTGGTGTGTAGTTTGTAGTTTAAATAAAGAAAATTTTAGGAGTAAAGAAATTTAGCTTAATCAGACATAAATCCCTGCTAAAGACCACCAAATTTAGCAAAATCAGTAAAAACATAAGGTCATCTAATCTATGCAATTTAATTGATATCAATTATTATCAAAATGTAACAGCCAGCAGCCATATCTTATTCATTATTAGTACTATAAATATGAATACAGATCTCCAAAGCCATACTAATTTAAAGTTATTTTACCATAATCCAGCAAAAGTTTAGTTAATTTGAATAGTGTACCAATTAAATGCTAGCACAAGTGAGTAACAGTGCCATCCTAACCAAAGTTATATTCATCTAAGTATATTGAAGTTATTTTGTTGACTGAGGTTTAGTGCACACTAGTGGGGAAAGAGTGCACAGCTTATTTCAATAAGACATATGTATTGTATATATTTATGACCATTAGAGGGAATTTGTCTAGTTATGTTAAATTAACTGCAATAGATGGTATATTTTGATGATTATCTTGAGTTGTGACTCATTTCTGGAATGTGTTTGATGAAGGGGAAATTGTGACTGCATAGTTGTGGCAAAGTGTATTTCCACATTGTTTTGGTGGTGATGTACATTCCCTGATTGTCCTTCACGTGTAGAACTCTACTTTGTTATTTCATTTGTGAGCGAAGGGGCCTCTTACAGATTCTTTATCACTTGGGGAAGTGACATCGTTGTGTCCCGCAGGGAGCTTACCTGGTGTACACTTTCCCTGGTTGCCTGCCAGTGGCAGGCAATTGCAGGGAGATTTGCCACCTGTCAGCAATCGGCGGACAATTGGGCAAATCCCGGGGAGATTGTCTTCCACTGGCGGGCAACTGGGAAGCCTACCTCCACCCTTTCTCACTTTCTGGTTCTCTCTTTGTAATATTTCTCTTTCTTTTCCCCTCCCCAGTGCCCATTGTATCATATTCACATATTCACTTTCTCTGGTTTAAAACTTTCTGAGTGACAGGAGAGAATTATTTCCTTTTCCAGTTTGTGGAGAGCCAAAGGTCTCCTGATTCAACATCTGCAGGAGTGGCCTCCCACTTATTGGTGGGTGGTTATCTTATCATCGCAAATGAAGGACTAAAGGCAAGTTAAAAAAAAAACGTGCACTAACTTGGAGAACGATGATAAAATGAATACCTCCAATCTGTGGGCAATTTGTATCTTGGACTCTGAAATCTTGGGAGTCTATATTGCTTGGTAACTGCTGCACTGAGACAGAACTATAGACAGAAGCCACTATGAATCCTCTCCATGCAAGAGAGCTTCTGCAGATTTAACAGTGCTTTTATTCCTAGGGTGCTGCTTTTGAAATTTCCCTCTGCACTTTTTTTCTGTCGCTTTTATTAATCTTTCTGTTCCCCTGGGATTATTAGAGCTGGTGGCAAGATTATGTGATTATCAGAAGCTGAGAGAGAGAGAAGTTTATTAACCCTGGTGAGACCAGAGTTGCTTGGTGTATCTGACACTCTCCGACTTTTGCTCCAATTCTTCCTGGGTTGTGGAATTAGACTTCAAGTGCAGACTGGAGGAATTTCAGTCCTGGAGATATATCCAGAGATATTGCATCAGCAGCTACCTGCCTACAGCAAAATTTCAGCTCCTGTGTGTTCACCAGTGAAGAGTGCTTAGTCATCTACCTGTGGCCTATTGCTTTAAACATCTTTAAGCCCCTCACTATGGACATTTGAAGAGTACTGCAAGGACCTGAGTGGGCAAAATTTGTGGCAAGGATCTGGACAGTAGCCAAAACCTGTTGTCTGCACTGAGAGCTATAACAGTCACTCTACACATTACTTCTTTTACAAGTTCTCCATGAAGACAATCCATCTTTGTAAACACACAGCACCTTGGCAATTGGCTTCTTATAAAAAAAACAGCATGTAAGTGGGCTCAGAAAGCTGTCGCCAGGGGAAGGAAAGCTCCTGGCTTTCTCCTGCCTAGAGATCCCTTTATCTGTCCAAACATCAACGGAATCTGCTAAGCCTCTCGATGTGGCTCTTAGTGATAACCGATCTGCCCCATATAAAAAGCTAAACCTTTTTCCAACGATTGCTTTTTTTTTTTGCACAGGTGAGAATGATCTGAAATGTATTTTATGGAGTGTGACAGGGTGGTTAAATGAAATCCAGGATCCCACAGTTCTAAAATTATAAGATGTTATGATATAATTTTCATCCATGAGCTCTGCAGGTGGCCTTGGGTAAGCCACTTCTCTCAGCCCAAGCTCCTCAGCAGTATTGTGGGGATAATAATTACACTGAATTTGTTCATCGCTCTCAGTGTGCAACTGATTTATCCAAAAGGGTGGTATATAAGCACACTTATATTCAGGTTTTCCCACTTTTTACCCAAAGCAGGAAAACAATTTTGGTGTTTAAACCACTTCGGTATGCTCCATAAAGATTTGGGAATCTTTACGGAGCACACCGAAGCTCAAAGCAACACTTTCCTTACCGCTTGCAAGCGGCAAGAAAAGTGTTGCTTTTAAAGTTCAAACTCCCCCCCCCCTCCCCCAATTGGGTGAAAAAAGTGGCGGTGAGGCTGCTGCCGCGTTGCCTGAAGCGATATAAATTGCTTCGGAAAGCTTTGCTTATGGATTCCCAAATTGGCTCAGCAATGCTACGGCCGATTCAGCAATCCTGAATCTTTCCAAATCGGGCCTTAACAAAACGGAAACTTGAAGCTCACATCCCTAACTATTATTTTATTAAAATTTTTTCCACATTTTTATTTGGTTATGCTTAATAAACAGTTACAATATTAAAGAAAGTGGTTATACGATGGTATCTAATAATTTTCTATTACATATGTTAACAATGGTTTACATGCCATGATAATTAGTTTTTTTACAAGTAGGTGTTTCATCTTTGGATTTCAAATAGAGGTTAATATACTTAAATGATATCCTAAAATCTGACATTACTATTGAGAATTCTTTATATATACATAAATGATTGTATCATTTTTATAGTAATCAGATTATTGTTTATAATATTTGAAATAGATTATAATAACACCGATTTAATCATTACTGTAAAATAAAGTCAAAACTTTTATGGATCAGTTACAGATATTAATAAAAAGAAAAAACAACAATAATAATTTGTAACCATTATTATGAATCTTGCTAAAATAACCCCCTTTCCCCTTCCCTCTCTTAACTCTTTCCCGTCTTACTTACTGATTAATACACTATAGATTAATCTGCTTACTAAACAGTTCTCTGTAGCCCAAAAGTAACCCTCTATAGACTATTTGATATTTCTTATACCATCTTGAAGAACTGTAAAAATAACTGGGGGCCCTATCTGTGAGCTCCGCTTCTCCCCCCTCTCCCGTGCCTCTGTTCTTAAACCGGATTTATACATTCTGCAGTCATAACATTTAACAAGTTGTTTTAGTTTGCTATCTCAGCCTGTTTTTTCTTTGCTTGTTAGATATGTCTCGCTGGCGTCTCGCCTTCCTTGTAAGGTGATAAAGGAACCAGCATTTATCTTTTCTGTGAGATTCTGTCGCAGTTCGAAAAAGTCTCAGCGCCAAGGTCCTGCAATAGTATCCTCCCAGTTTCCTGATCTGTAGCTTGGAAGATGCTATCTTGTATTTTTACTTCAAGAGTAGTAGAGTTGGTCCATTTGTGTTTTATTTGAGCTTTCTCAGTGCTTCTGTTGTAGATCTAAGTTCTTTTCTTTTTTTAAAAAATTGTGGATGGTAAGTCTGTGAGTATTTGGATATGTGTCCCTTTATATGGAATTGAGCCATTATTTCTTGCTATTTCCAGGGTTTTCCTTCTTGTCTCCCAGTCAGTTATCGTAGCTAATATGTCTCTTGGTTTATTATTTTATTTTCTGGTTGTTTTGTGTTCCCAGCTTGGTGATTATTGGGGTTGCTCCCTTTTCAAGCCGCAAGTGCTGTGTCAGCCATGACTCTAAAAATGAAGGCAGATCTGCATTTACAGTCATTTGCTTTTCAAAGTTTCTGAATTTAAGATTAGATTGTTTTGTCAAGATTTCCATTTGTAAAAATCTTTCTTCAAGTTGTTATTCTCCTGCTGTAAGATAGCGATTTTGGACCGCAGCAACATCTTAGTATCAGCGCTCGGTTAGCCTTTTGTGATACTTTGCCTAAAGCCATTTTGATTTCTGTTAGTTGTTCTTCAAATGGTTGAAGTATGGTTAGGATTTTATTCATTATTTTTTGTTCCATTTGGGCAAATATTTTGGCAAGCATCGGATCAGCGGAGATAGGTAAATTAATCTTATCCTCACTGTTTTTAGCCGCCATTTTGGTTGTGTCACTTTCTTTCTCTGCTGCTTGCTGAGAGACCAGGAAGGAATCTTGAAGCTTTTTGGAGACATTTACCTTTGTTTTTTAGTTCTCCACATTTTGTTTATGCAGATTTCTCTCGGTTTTTGCTTTTGGTTTCTGTTATGATAATTTAATTTGAAGCTTTAGGGTGGGGAGGGATGGAGGTCACTTTCCAAGCGTCCCTCTCCCTTGGAGCCTGCGCCATGCCCCACCCACATCCCTAATTATTACCATTCTTGTAAAGTTTAACTACTCTCAAAAGGCAATGGGGGAGGGCTATTTGCATTAGTGAATATTCCTGTCATCTGCCCAAGCATGATTAGATGATACAGGAAGATAGCTGGCAGACCTGTAGAATCTTCAGTCATGCAAATAGCTCTCCCTCCTCAGCATTTTGTGGCCAGTTAAAGCTGGTGGTGGGGGTGAATGGAGGGGATAAAGCTTCTTCTGCCTCTATGTATGCCTGAAAGATATGTGTGCCCCCCCCACAATTTTAAACTTAAAGTTACAGTCACATGTTAAATATGAGGTAGGTTGGAGTTTTGTTCAAAGCAAACTTGAGATTGTGTAATGTGTGAGAAGGCCCCTGCTTATCTCACTATCAGCCCTGCTACCATGATGGAAGAAGATGAAGTCACAGCTTTTCTGGGCCAACTCTTTCCGAAATTGGTTGCCTCTTCTTTCCTTTTGCATAACTTTTATCCTCTTTCTTCTTGAAAGTATCAAGCCAGGATCAGAGGAATGAGATAGGCAGGCTCTAGATGCGTCTTTCTTGTGGGGCTGCTGAAGAGACAGGAAGATTCCTCTGGTAATGAACAGAATTAGCCAAAATGATACAAAATGATTTCACTACCTTGCTGTGAATTTTACAAAGATCCATTGTGATAAGATTCCTTGGCTAGCCCACTCTAAGAGTATCTGCAGTGCTAACTTCCTTGTCACACCAACAGAATGGGAAAGTTCCACAGCATGGCTGCAGCCATGGCTTCCACACTATGTTGTGAAAAGACAGTTGCTGTGGGACAGGAGTGAGTGTCTTCCGGTGCTCATCCACAGCTTTGTCTATTCTCTTGAGAACAGCATGGAACAGGGGCTCAGTGTCCAGCAACAGAGGTGTAGCCTCTGATGGGTCTCGAGAGAGATCAAACAGCAAAGGTGGATCATGATGGGTTACACTTTCTCCAAAACATGGACAAATTCCTCTTCCGTAACAGGCCCCTGCAGTTTCCGGGGAGAATACTGGTGTCATATAATGGGCTTTCCATAAAGAACCACCTGGTTGGGGGAAAGACTGATACAGTAAATAGAGAAGATGATGCAATGCAGCCACATTCCCTGAAAAACTTCTGACTTCCAAGAATTTAAATGAGATTCCTTGCCAAAAAAGAAACAGCTTTTTAAATACTCTTAGCAATCGTGTATTCTTCTCACATTGCCTTCCTTGCCCTTTTATCTCATTTTATCAAATGCAAACAGCCAGAATTATATCAGGAGAGCTCAAAGAATTTTCATGAAAAGAAAAAGTTTGTTAGGGTTTGATAGACAGTTCCTTTGGCCATGCGGGGTGTTAAGGAACCTACCATACAAGCCTAAAATTCATAGTGCATTAAAACAGGCCAAGGAGAAAAAGCAGCAATCCCCGAGCCCCCCTAGATGGCAACCTAACTAACAGACAGACATAGCTCTGTTCCTGTTCCAGAATTTCTTCAAAGTTATTTTTAACTATACAACTCATCTTTATCTATAACACGAGATACGCTTCAAGAGCAGGCAGGCAGTAGAGGACTATTTGTCTTCTGAGAGGTTTTAGGTTTTACAAACTTCGACCAACAGCGGTGCCAGTGGCCTTGAGTTCTAGCAGGCTCTCTACCCCACTCTCTAGCCTGCATCTTTTGAGAGAAGGTGATGAGGAGTCTATCCCCCTGCTCGAAAGAGAACGTATGTAAAGGGGTTTTAATCCTGGCAAATCAATGGCAAATCATCACCTCCACTCCACCCCTTGAGAGCAAGATTGTGTCAGTGGAGATTTATATTTGCAAATACAAACTTAAGATATTGAATTCTATCATCTTTGCTTTCAAAATTAGTTCATGTAGTAGTTCTTTTGGGGGGAAATAAACTAGCTATACACACATACTCTGTAAAGTTCACTACAACAGGATTGTAATAAGCAGTCACTAATTATAAGCCTTCCAAGAACAGAAAGACCTTCAGAATATATCTGGTTACAGGCAGAGAAGAAATACAATCCAGAAAATTACAGCTCCCTCTAGCATTAGAGTAGGCTAATCACACCCTATATGAGTATTCACATTAATGAAGCTGCTCATAGGCTGTTGCTTCTCCAACACTTTCTTTTTTTGAGAATTGTAAAAACATATTACAATGACCATTAAACTGATAGAAAGCATCAGGTCAATTGCTTTTGTATCAAAATGACAAACCAAGATAACTGAAGTAATTTAGAGTAATTGAGATCGGATCTTCATATGTTAATAGCTTTTGGAATGCAGAACAATTCCCACCCTTAGGACAATTCTTCATACTTACTGTCTTTCTGGTGCCACCGTACTGCATGCAAGTATGATCCACAGTAATGAAACATGAACTCGTGGTCTGAATGCCTGACTTTCTGTTGTAATAAAGGTAAGATATTCCTTCCATCAATTATTCTGAAATGAGAAAGAAGTTATCAAAGAGAAGCTATCAAAGAGACTGCAGTCTAGACTCATCTTCCCCAGAAAGGAGAGATTGAGAAATCTGGGAATGCTCTATTCTAGTTTCTTTTAAATGGGAACTTCAGTTCATGGGATACTGATAAAAATCATGGCTGCAGCCCAGGAAGTGACAGGTTTGGTTTTTTAAAAAAAAATCATACCCCCCCCCCATGCAGTTTCATCTGTTTGCCACCCCATGTTGGCATCCTCTCTTTCCCTTCCCTTTCTAAGGAAAAAAAAGTCGCAGGGAAGGAAGATTTGATTTTAAATGGAAAACCATGCTGAGGAAAAGGTCAAATTCCTTCCACCTCTTCTGCAGCCTCAATCTAATCAGGATCTGCTGAGCTGCTTATTCCCATTTGTTAGATACTGGGATGTGCTAATCATGTAATTCTGCCCCCGCTCTAAGTATAACATCTACTTTTGAATGGTCCTCTGAAGTCTTTGAACCTAACCTGAATGCCCAAGCCATAACCCTTTTACATGCTGTAGAGGGGAGATCTCCTAGGAACCTTTCTATATACTTTCTTAAGTTCCCATGCAGCTCCTAAAGGAAGCCTCCACAAGGAAACTAAAGGGAACATCCTCATTCAGGGGCAGTAAATCTTTGAATACCAGGGAGTCAGGCAGGAGGCAACCACAAGGAAAGGGCTCCGTCTCAGCGCAGCTATTGTAGCTGTGCAGAGAGAACTGAGACCGAGACGCGGGGGGGGGGGGGGAGAAGACCTGATCCTGAATGTAGTCTGTATTTTATAAGATCTACCAATCTGATAGCATATTAGAAAGTTAACTTTAAAGAAAAATTGCAGCATGAAGGGAATACAAGACATGTAGTGTGTGTTTTCTGTTTATATGTTGCTCTTCCCTTTTCCCCAGTCCCCTTTTTTCCCTTTATATTTCTGTAGTTTTTTTGTAGTTTTTATGTTAGAAATTAAAAAAAAATTAAAAAAAAGGAAAGGGCTCCATCTCTATGCCCTGTTGTTGGCCATCCAGAGTAACTGATTGGCCATTGGGTGAGACAGGGTGCTGGACTAGATAGACAACTGCTCTGATCTGGCAGAGGGTCAAATTACACCATGAGATTTGTGATTGATTTCTCTACTTTTTAAAAATGAATAGCCAATATGCACATGTGCACTACTAATGTGATCAGGGAATATGTGTGGATGCTGGATATACTTAACACTCCCTGCCTATTATGTTTGTCACCATGCTTGTTCCCATGGTGGTAGTGGTGGGGAAGGAATCACAGGAATGATACACCCATCTGTATTTCTCCTGCACAGGAAATAGCTGCTTGAGTTGGACAATAAGATTAAAAATGGCATATTGGAATGGATCAATGCCCCCTAACATCAGCCCCACTTCCATAATCAAATAGCCACCCCACCAACATTGAGCTTAAAAAAAGAAAAGAAACAGAAAACAATAAGAAACTACATATCTTGTCAACAAGCAAAATATTATTATGATATAAAATACAGAGAGTAATATGGAAGGATTGCTCAATACTTACTAGCTAAGTATACTTTGGGTGATGAAATCTACCTATACCCAAATGTTCAAAACCTGCATTTCCATTGTTAACTGTGTGGAATAAGAAAGAATCTAGGTTCTATACCTGTCTTGTGGCAGAGCTCCTCCAGCCAGATGAACCACTGTTGGGTAAACATCCATCAAATTGGTTGGTTCATCGACAACAGAATTGGCAGGGAGCATCCCAGGCCATCTCAATATCCCCGGGACCCGGATTCCACCTTCCCAGCCTCCCATACCTTTGCCCCCTAGATTGGAAACACAACACACCTGTGATCATGAGCAGAAACAGACAAGATTGCTAAACTAAGTTGTGGTTCCTCCTAGAATTGCTAAGAAATTATTTTGTCACTTTATAGCATAAACTTCTACAAGTAAATTTGGGGGATCAGATTTTAAAATACTTTAAAAGTAAATAATAAACATTTTAAAAACTATAAAATTCTCCCCAGTTGTGTGCAACTAGCAGACATGATGCATGGTAAGAGATCTAAAAACATTTCAGAAGTCTCTGATCGGGGGTGGGGGAGGTCTCTCTCATATCTTTTTGAATATTTATCACTAGAGATGGGCATGAACAGCCCAATCTGCTGTTTGCAAACAAGCTGTTTGTGAGGCCCCATTCTAAACAAACAAGTGGTCATTGCAAGCCTCGTTCGTTGCTGTTTATCAAGCCAGACAGTCTGGCACCTGCAATCAATTCCCTTGGCAACTTAGGCAGGGATTGTCTGAACTCCTGCTGTTGCCCTGGAAACCCCACTCTAAACCCAATTTAGCTTGATAGGCAGGTCTTCCTTGCAAGTGTTGACTGGAGCTCCAAATTTGTTACAAGATGAAAAGACCAGGGGGGAGGGGGGCTCCCAGCTCTGGCTTTCAGGGAGAAACAGCTGCTGTTAGAGAGACAGGGTGAGTGCATTGGAGCTTGAATTTTCTTTGTGTGTGGTGGGATAGGGATCTACCCTTTTAAGTTCCAGGGCTGCTGCCAGGCTCTGGGGCCAAGCTATTATTTATTATTGGTACATTTCCTGCTGCCTGCTCAGGTAAGGTTTCTGCGAGTGGTGTGGTAGGGATCTTGATGGCTGGAGGAGAGCCTGCTGGCCCCCACGAACAACGAACGACGAACATGTTCATGAACAGGATCATGTTCATCAATGTTCGTTGTTCATGGACGGCAACGAACAATGAACACCATGTTCGGGTTTTTTTCCTGTTCGTGCCAGGGCTTTTTTTCAGGGGGAACACGGTGGAATGGAGTTCTGGCACCTCTTGAAAATACTCAGCAATAGTGCTTGAAAATAATATTATTTCAAAGAAACCCGTGTGTTTCCTCCTCATTTCCCTCTTGAGAGTTCTGCCACCTCTTTTCCCCGAAAAAAACCCCTGGTTCGTGCCCATGTCTATTTATCACATGAACCTCCCTGGAGCACTAGCTGTAACAGTTTGAAAGGGTAGAATGAAATGGTATGAGACAGTTCTCAAACTTTAGCAAGCTGAGAATCCATGTTTTGATTTAAAAATTTCCATAAGCCCTCTTCCTTCAGTGGTGGCAACATTCATGCTCCCTTTCAAAGTATGCAGCATAGAGACTTCCACCTAGTTATGCCCACAAAACAATACAGTGAGAACTATACATCCTATGCTTATAAATAAAATGTTTATATTGTGTGTACCTGGTCTATAGGATCGCGTCTCAAAGGGCAGCTGATTCTACAAGGCCCCAGTTCAAAATGCCCACATCCAAATTCTAATCAATCTCAACCCCTGATTGGAAGGGATTTTGCACTGTAGATAGTAAGAAACTTTTTATTGGTTCGTAGCTGAACAGACCAGTTGAACAGACCAGCTGAACAGTATGGGAAGGGGCCAGGAAAATATGAAATCCCTGAACTGCACACAAGCCAAAATTCTAGCATTCAGCTGAAATCTGTTATTGGCTATTGTTGTCTATAGAAACATAGTGGCATATTTCTATGATTACAGTAACATTCATTGCATGGGAAAAAATGAGGGAAAAGCAGTTTGCTTTTATACCTTAAGTCAGGGGTGGGCAATTGTTTTGGCTCGGGGGCCACTTTGTGGGAGAGGAGGTTAGTGGAGGGCCGCACCTTTTAAAATGATTGCATTCATTAGTTAACTTTGCATTTCAGAAAAGGTATAAATTGTATCATAAAAATCAATAAATATAAATTAAATAAAATAGTGGTAGTTTTATTCAATTTATTTATTGTGCTAATTTCATATCATCTATAGCTGCAAGCACATTTAATTTAAGATTCGGTTTAATGAGACAAATGTACCCTATCACACTTCTCTACAATTTTTTTGAAATCAGGAGTGAGATTGCTTGTTGAGATTTCAGTGCAACTTTCATTGTAATCCTAAGAAGACTGACTCTAATCTAAACCCACTGAAATCAATGGGCTTAGACTGGAGTCACTCTGCTTATGATTTTACTGTTTGTTGTACAAAGGGCCATTCAGTTACACCAGCCATTACACAGCTTTGTCTCGTTTTTCTTTTAGTAATAGGTATGGGGGGGAACCAGCAAAGTCACTATCTCTAACATATTTGTACAGTGAAGGTCCACTCATCAGATCTTTAAAAAAATGGATGCACAAAAGCCCCTGCTAGGATTCAAAACTTGTTAGTCTTCAGGGTACCACAAGATTCCAGCCTACTTTTGGCACCTTGAGAAGGAAAATGTTTTTATTCATCCTAAGCTTGCTTAGTAAGGATCCACTCTGAGCAGCAGCAGCAGATTCTTAAGGTTCAAGAAGGTAAAGAGTCCAGTAGCACCTTTAAAACTAACCACCTCTATTGTAGCATAAGCTTTCAAGAGCCACAGCTCTCTTCGTCAGATGCTTCAAGGAGTCAACAAAAGCCTCTGCATGGAATAAACATTTTTGCTCGCTCTTAAATTGCCACAGGATCCGCGTATGGTTTTTTTTTTTGCTGCAACAGACTAAAACAGACACCACCACCACCCCTGTTGCTAAGCATCCATTCCCCCTCAGCCGCGGCCGTCTCCCACCCACCGCCCCTCTTCCACCTTGAGGCCGCACCTGAAAGGCCTCCGGGCCTGCCCTCACCTTGCCAGCTCATGAAGAGAAGGTAGCGGTCCATGGCCCAGCTCGAAGCCCCTCAGGAGGAGGCACTGCCGCCACCGCCTGTTGCTGCCCTTTGAATCCCCCGCGCGGCTCCGCCAGGCTCCTCCTTTGGCTGAGGCGTCCCTTCCACTTCCCAAGGCCGAGGCCGCCCTCCCCTTCCCGCTTCCCTCAGAAACACGGCCTAGTTTTTTCCCCTCAGAGCGCCTTTTCCTGCGTCCCTGTGTTATCCGTTCCACAGAAATTCGCCTTACAAATTACAACTCTTCTTCTGGTTGCGGTCGTGTCACGTTTACTCGAGAGTAGGACACTCTTGCTTAATATTGGCGGGCCACAAAAAACTCTGTCACGGGCCGCATGCGGCCCGCGGGCCGCAATTTGCCCACCCCTGCCTTAAGTGATTATAAATGACTGTATTAGGACTGTACCTCCTTGGTTCCATTCACCCAACAAGAACCCTAGGGCTAAGCTGTGGGCTCCCTGCAACTAATCATTGTGGGGGGGTTTGACTAGTGCTCTGAGAGAGATGTGACTCTGGCTGGTGGTGGCTGTATGTTTCCACCCTTTTAAAAAGACAAAAGTCCATTCTGTTCCATTATGCTGAGGTCCTTTACCCATTTCTAGAAAATGGTGAGGGCTCTGTTTTCCTTTTATTCAGAGTGACATGAGAGGGCCTCAACTTCTGTCCTGACAAGGACCCCTGGAGTTCCCAGTCTGAGAAACTTACCTTTGTATATGCCATTCCAGCCACCTAGCTGGATTGTTCCTTCTTGAGCTTCCAGTTGCCCTCCATGGTCCGAAGCAAAGTAAGTTAATGTACTGTTTCTCAGGCCTTCCTTGTCAATTGCATCTAAAATCTGACCTATGCATTTTTCAAAAAATCAAAGATCATTTAGGAGGACAATACAAACGGTATTCTTATGTGAATAAATCTGATGAAACTAGTGCTTATATCTGTTTCACTGATAGCCAATATTTTCTCCAAAGAGCTCAGGGAATACAGATATGGGTATATTTCTTTTACTTTTCCCAACCATCCTGTGGTATGGATTAGACCAAGTGACAGTGATGTGCCCAAGGTTACCCAGTAAGCTCTATAGCTGACCTGGGATCTAAACTCACATCTTCCCGATCCAACTTCAGCACTATGGACTACTCCATATTGATTCCTAAAAATACTCAATGAAATCTTGGTTTCCTTTTCTTTGACAACATCCATTATTGGATTTCAGCTGAGTTCACATGTGGTTGTGAAAGGGGGTTAACAACTGTCCTCTGAGTAGCATCCAATCTGAGCAGAATGAATGTGTCACGATCTAGATTGCAGAATGAACACAAATGCAAGTTCTGTAATCCCTACATCTCCTCAAAAATATCTCTCTGATTTTCTTGTAAAAAAAGTAATAGGCTGCAGCTCTAAAAGAGCGTTGCAAATGTCATCCTAAATCAGCTTATTTTTATTATGTTTATTTGTTTGTTTAATTTGATTTATATTCCACCCTCCTCGCAACTGCAGGCTCAGGGAAGATTACATACAATATAATACATTACACACAAACACACTTTAAAATCAGATAAAATCACATAAATATTTAAAACAAAGTAGCAGCACTTCCTGAGAAGATCCACCACCCAGTCCTCTCCACAGATGTTTAACAGAAGTCTGGGTGGAAGATACATCTGGTAGGGAGGGCACTTTTTCCTCCTATTCGGCCGGCAGGGAGGCCTTAGCCAGCGTCAACTGTATGCCTGGCACAACAGCTCCGTCTTACAGGCCCGGAGGAAAGATATCAGATCCTGCCGGGCACTAGTCTCTTGAGACAGTGTTCTACCAGGCTGGAGCTAGGACTGAAAAGTCCCTGGCTCTGGTTGATGCTAGGCAGGCCTCCCTGGGGCCTGTTCTAATGAACTCTTCTTGGTACAAAAAATAAATCAGTGTAGGAGACAGACACAGGCAGGACAACATCTATAGTATATTAATAGTACTCTAGCCAGTGTCTCTTCCTGCAGAGGATGACAGAGGTAAGAAAAAGAGCTGTAGTGACCATGACCAAAAACTTACCTACCAACCAGTCCATTTCTTCTACATTATCTCCATATAGACCATGCTTGCTCTTCCCAAGAAATCTTTCTGATGTAAACAAAGGTGTATGGACGTGCAAAAAAGAAACAAAGAGGAGGAACGGCCTCTGCTTGTTGCTTAAAAGGAACAAAGCAGAACAAACACATCAGGTAAATTTCAAGGCCTTTACACCTGCTGTTTCAGGAAACAGACTACTTACCTCTGAATAAATGACACTGCCTCCTGTAGCATGAGAGAAGTGGTTCTTTCTAGTTTCATTGGTTGTTCAGTAATGTCATAGTTGCGCATCATGATGCAATTCCAGTGTTTCACAAAGCCATAACTAGAGTACCAGGAAGCAAAGAACAGGAATCCCAACAAAGCAAAGCAGAAGGTTGCTTTCCAAGATACAGAGAGCATCCCGGTAATTTTCCCCATGAAAACACTGAATATCGCAACGGCAATGAGTTGAGTATAAAGCCACAACTTAGCCTGCAAGGCAGCGTCCAGCTCGGGAGGCTTGTTATCCTGACAGTTGTTGACAAGACTGAAAGGCATGCCATAAAAATAATCAAAGCCATGATTTAAAGGATGGTGACAGTGATCATGGACAGACTCACAGTTTACACCTTGATGCCACTTCCCTGGAAATCAAAACAGAAAAGACAAAGTTACTACTATTGAGCCTTTTTTGCCCTACAGGCATTTGAAGAAATTTGTGCTACAGCCTTCCAAGAAGATGTTCCACTCAAATTCCACAGAAAGGAATGGGATTTTTGCAACTGAGTTCATGTGCAGGTTCTATTTTTCTCAATGAGGCTAGTAGAGTGGGAGATATTCTTATCTCCTTATTCCCCTATAAATTTTAAATAGCAATTCTAGAGCTGAATTTTTCAGTTTGTTTGTGTTACAAAGAATTCAGAATCACTTTTTGCTTAATTTTGGTAGAGATAACATGACAGGCACAAAATGTGGGTTGTGTCCTGCATAAGGACTGGCAAGGTCTATGTATAGATTGTTGATATGTATCCTGGCTCTCCCTCCACATCCTCATCAGCCATTTCTAAACTCAGAAAAGTATTCTGGAGGTCATAGAAGCCACAAAGAGTAATAGCTATATGGGTCAGGAGGAGGCTGCGGTGGGGAGGTAGGAAAAAAATCACTCTTTCTCTTCCATCAGTGGAGCTGAAAAGGCAGGAGGGAGCAATTTTACCTTCTTCCTCAACCCCACCACAGTCTCCCAACCCTTGTGGCTATTACTCCACATAGCCCCTTCAAGATTTAGTAATTAACTTTCATGTGGTTGGAAATGGTTGCTGGGGGTAGGGGAAAGAAAGGAAGATCAATGCCCATCAGTTTCTTCCCTGGTCATAGGAACCAATCCCGTATCTGTGCTGGTTATACATATCTGTACTTACATGTTGGATCCCAGAGTCCTAAATTTCATTAAGAGTTAGTGCAGGACCTATTAATTCATTTATACGAGATAGATTTGTGTGGATGAAGGCATGATAATGCCTTTTGTCTACAGAAGTAATGTGAGACGCAGCCTATACCTGAAAGATCATCTGCTCCCACAGAAACCTACCCAACTGCAACCTGAAAGTGCCTTCTCAGCCATGGCATGGGATTCTCTTCCCAGGAATATTTGTCCATCTCCTTCTGTCGCTGTCTTCCACCAGTGGGCAATGAACTTCCTTGTTTCATTTGGTGTTCTCTCAATGATCCCTCGTTACTGCCCTCTGTTTTAATTACTGGTTTATGTGCTTTAAATATGTATTTTTGTTTTGGTTTTGTGTTTATGAATTGCTTTTATGAAGTCTTTATAATGTTTTGTTTTAACTGTTACCTGTCCTGGTGTCCCTGAATGGGCAGAAAGGCAGCATAAAATTTTTGTAAATAACTAAAATGATAAAATAATTACTAACTTCACAATTTTATGCTTAGGAGAACTGTGATTTGGCTGCAGGATTAATAAGTATCTGACACCGTGGTGCAGCTGTGTAGGCATGGTGGGAGAAAGGTGGGGAGTGGGATTTGGTTTTCACTCCTATTGAATTCATGATCAGGGTTTATATTGCACCGTCTCTTTTGCTTGCACAGGCCTAGGGATGGGATCCAAGATGAATGGCCTTAGGATGCTGACTCAATGCAATCCTAAACAGAGCTACACCCATCTAAGTCAACGGGCTTAGAAGAGTGTGACTCTGCTTAGGATTGCACTGCAAGGGTTGTTTATCCCCTTGTGCTGTCCATTTCTGGCACCTAGGCTGGCACAGTTGTGCCAATGCTGGCTTGTAGTAGTGTCAGAACAGCATCAGATCATCATTGATGTGGGTCTGTGCCAGCAAATCTCCTGCCACATCTTCAAGCTACACTGAAGTTGGATTTACTTGTGATTCTAAGAAGTTCCAGGATACATTTACAATTGAATCCTAAAACAGGTTCCAAGACTACAAACCCAAGACCCTTATGTGTGGGAGTAAGCCTCATTGTCTTACTTCTTAAGCAAAAATGTAAAGGATCACACTGGTAGAGTGCTCAATATAAGAAAAAATAACGAATGGTTTT
Source organism: Eublepharis macularius (assembly GCF_028583425.1). Taxonomy (NCBI): domain Eukaryota; kingdom Metazoa; phylum Chordata; class Lepidosauria; order Squamata; family Eublepharidae; genus Eublepharis; species Eublepharis macularius. The sequence goes on from NC_072792.1 coordinate 59,303,204, forward strand.
GGCAATCCGTTCCTCAAGAAAACCAATATTGCCCCGTTCATCTGTATGCAATAATTCCTTTAAAAGGCACAGAGATTTAAAATTACCTAACAATAAATCTGACTTCTTTAAATAGTGTCTAGATAGTTTTTTGGAAAGTGATCAGTAAAAAAATCCTATATGCGTAACATAAAAGTAGTAATTTATCTGTAAACTTTGGGGGTCAGGTAGCAATATGGATCCTGATGGTGTTTTGCCATCTTCTGGGCATGCAGTAAGGGTAACTGGGTATGTTTGGGTGGGTGGGGAAGGTAACTGTGAATTTCCTGCATTGTGCTGGAGGTTGGACTAGGTAACCCTAGAGGTCCTTTCCAACCCTATGATAGGTAATCAAAGAAATCCATCCTAGCTTTTACACACAAAGCAGGAAAGAGCATCTGAATTTTTTTGCCCATAAAATATCAACGGCATGCAGCTATTTCTTTTCCTGATACATCACTTGATGGATTCAGATTACTAGCTTCTCTCCCACTGAGAAACAGTCTTTACCATCACAAAGCTGAATAATAAGTGAAACTATATTATTGGACAGATTGCAGCACAAAATGAACTCTCCTGCCACATACATATTTTTAAAAAATTAGTCTAGTTTGCTCCATTGGTAACAGAGGAATGTATTTCAAATAGGTCTTACAGATTTGCAATTTTCTCTAGTCGTTGTTAATATGTGAACTCTTCCTCAAAAGTGGCTCTATGGAAAACTACTGTGAATCTTTATGAAAAAGCATCAAAGCAAGTATGATGAATGCTTCCAGGTGCATACTTCAGTATGTTCATCTGGTATCTGAAGAGTGTCACCCTGTCAATTCATGGCCTACTGCTCCTGGGAGAAGCTGATACCCCAACATGTAGCATTACTCCCATATCTCAATGCATGTGAAACATAATGTATCATAAAGTACCAATGGCCATACATGCATCTCTCTCTCGACTTGATTGATTGATTGATTGATTGATTGCATATATTCTCAGGGTACAAGAGAGGTACTCCTGAAAATGGAAAACATATTTGCTATTGCAAATGTTTTTAATACGTCAAGTACAAATATATTAGGTGCCAGTCTGTAACCGCTGAGAAATTTGGTCTGTTAATATATACATACACACAATACAAATATCCTTCTATATTATTATGGAAGGAATGGATCCAGCCAGCTTTTCCACTCAGTCTCACCCCTATTCTTTATTACAGCTAGTCAAAGTGGACCCCTCCGACCTTTTTCATCAATGTAAAAGTGGTTGGTTAGTAATGTAGAATGCAAATGAATAGGTTGCATAATAAAGCATGATTCTCACTGTACTTAAGTGCAATGGATCCAAAGCTACTTTGCTTTCCCACAGGTCACTGGAACAATACAAATTTTAAGTCATGGACTATCTTCTATGGTTGGAATAAACAGGACTGATGTAAAGCTAACATGTTGTCTGTAACACTGTAGGAATCTGGACAGAGGAAGAGATCTGCTAATAAACGGATTTGGGCAAAAGCCCTGGAAGTAGCTTAGGTATAAATGCAACAAGTACTGTAGCACCTTAAAGGCTAATGAATGTATTGTGGCATATCCAGAGCCCCCTTTGACAGATGAATGAAGTGTTACATTTGGCAAGTTAAACAAGTGCATAGACCCTCTGGAGGAATGCCAGCAAGTGCCCCCCATACTGTGAGGTCACCTGGACAGGCCTAGTTGAGAAGCCTCGGCCACTTGAAATATGGTGGATATGTACAGGAGCTAGGGCCTGTTCTGTAGCTGTACTCTCCCAGTGGAATTTCCGTGCAAGGTAGGCAAATATAGCCAGCTCATGTCAACTTCTCAAAAGGGAAGACACCCTTTTCGGAAGGTTTTTCTGATCTAGGCCAGCACTGCTACACAGGTTTTGCCAGAACTGCTTATATGGATTAGCCCTTTTATTTTTCTTTTACTTCAAAAATTGTTGGCTTGCTTTGCATCTTATATTAATTGTTAAGCTCCTTTGAATGAAAAGGTCAAACATTAACAAATAAAACTTTGACACACCTTTTAGATGATCTATTTAATAGTCAGATAGCATCAAGAATATTTTGTTTCATGGTTCTTTCCTCCTTCCACATGGTCATAGCCACACCCAACTGAAGATATTTGAAATATTCTGCCACAAAGATTTTACATGCCCATGGCAAAGAAGTACCCGTAATGCAAACAACTGAAGAGATGCACATAAATTTGGGTTGATTTGCTCTTTAATATTCTGCATTTATTTTCACTGTTATAATTTACACCTATTCTTTATTGGATCCCAGTGGTGCCAATTGGCAACATATTCTCACCTGTAACCATTTGTGTCTTATTCATCTGGGATACTATTTTATCAGTGAAGATGGAAAAGATGATAAGATACATTCCATCACAGTGATTGCATGAGGTTTAGAACTGCTGCCTTATGTTTAGACATACATACTTCTTACTGTGTTGGTAGGAATCTCAATATATTGTCATTTTTAAAAAATGCATGACATTTTTAATTCCTTCTTTCCTTTTACTTTTGCCTTCACCGTCATCTTATAGTCGCAGATGCGATGTGATTCTGCAGCCAAGAAAAACTGCAGACATAATGGCTAACAAAATTGCTAAAGTTTAGTGCCCTCTCAAATGCTTACTGCAAAACTTGCATGGTTACTGACTAATCAATGAGACAGTGCCAGTCCACAGGCCATTTTAATTCTGTCGTTTCATCATAATTCTAAGCACGAGCACTTCATTTTTGGTAAGAATTAAAGTATTTTTCTTTTGTGCCTCAACTAGTGCATTAATGTACAGCGATGCCTGTATCTGCCAGTGTGCAGAAGAGGTTATGAGAGCCAATATGGAGTAGCAGTTAGAATGTCAAGACTAGGCTCATGAGGTCCCCATACAAGTCCCCGTTCCGCTATGAAAGTCACTTGGGGACCTTGAGCCAGTCATATTGTCCCAACTAACCTACCTCACAGAGTCTTGTGAGGATAAAGAAGGCACTATGTGCACTGACCCGAGTTCCTTGGAGAAAAGATAAAAATCTCGTAAGTATTGCAAGCTGGACAATATGTATTCTGAACTAGTAATTACAAATGTAGGCTACATATTAATTACCTATTTTCTCACTTATATATAGATTCTGCTTCTAAAACTGAACAGGCCCATGTATAAGAAGTGAAAGATATACATTGTGGAGATCATCCAAGTGGATGCTCATGAGGAAGACAAAATGTTTCTACATACCTACAAGTCCTGTGGTATAACCTTGCTGCTGTAACAACCGGGCAAAAGTGGTTTCATTGACAGGGAGTCCTCCTGAGCCAGCATTCCACCAAAGAGCCCGATAAGCATTGCTTGACGCCATTCCTGCATCAACAAGAGTAAAACCCCAGCAGCATTTTTCATGGCTCCACGCTCATTTTCCTGGGCCCAAAGCTTACCAGATTACTCAGTCTTACCAATTTAATACCACTTTTTTTTAATTTTTTTTTTATTGGATTAGATGTCATTAAATTGTACATTACAATCAGTTTCCTTTAATTTTTCCAATTCTAACCCCCTCCCTTTCCCCCCTTTTGTTGACTTCCAACAGTTTTCCAACCCCTTGTCACTTTTCCCTTACTCATTTTAAATTTATTCTATCTGTCAAACGTAAACTTTCACTTTCTTCTAAGCTTATCTATATAACACAGTGCTCCTTCTGTCTTCCTACTTACTTTAACAACTAAATAATACATAACTAAATAATACATTCTTGGCATATTTTCTTTTGATAATAATCATTTAGCTAATTTTGGTACTCTATACTCTCTATCTTATAATCTCATCTTCAATATGGGACAAACAATTTATCCCTCATTTAGCATAATTTTAGATACTTCTATAAACAGTACATTCAATATAAGTCAACCAATTTAACTTATACTCTATATATTACTTTTTCTACATATCTTATCTTCATACTGTTTTAATTATATAATTATATTATTCTTTCATTATGCAACTATCCACCAAAAATAGTCAACCAATTTGACCCATATATACCTCCAAACCAATTCAATCAATTTAATACATGATCTATACATTAATATATATTTTCCCACCTTACTTAAATTCCTTCATTGCAATTATAAAATTATCTCCATTATACAATTATTGCCAGAAATGAAATTAATTAGTTTCTATCCTTATAATTAGTTAATTTCTATCATTATAATTCTTGTAATAACACCTATAATACTTAATGCTATATATAATAGTCTAATAAAATAATTGCTTAGAAATTCTCATTTACCTCTCCACCCCCCCGTAAAGTCACCTCCCTCTGCTTTTATTGTATTTCAGTAATTTTCAAACTGCCACAGTTCTCTTCCCACCTCCCATTTCTTCACTAAATATTGTTTCAGCTTCTCCCAATCCGTGTTGAACTGTCCTGGATCAAGGTCTCTCAGTTTCCTTGTCATTTTGTCCATTTCCGCCATGTACAGCAATTTATATATCCAGTCCTCAATAGTTGGCACTTCTTGCACTTTCCACTTTTGCACGTACAGAAGTCTAGCCGCTGCTGTCATGTAAAATAGCAATGTCCTATATTGTGCTGGAATATCCTCCATTCCCAAGTTCAGTAGCAGGAGTTCTGGGTTCTTATTAATTTGAAATTGTAAAATCTCGCTTATTACTCTTATTATTTCCCCCCAGTACTGCCTAGCTACCTCACAAGTCCACCACATATGATACAAAGATCCCTCATGCTTTTTACATTTCCAGCATTTATTAGACGTGCTCAAATTCTCTAGCGCAATTTTCTTTGGTGTCATATACCAACGATAAATCATTTTGTAGACATTCTCTTTAATATTGGTGCATGTCGTGATCTTCACTGTATTCTTCCACAAGTATTCCCACGCCTCCATTGTTATTTCCTTATTAAAGTTTATAGCCCACTTCACCATTTGCACTTTAACTGTTTCATCTTCAGTATACCATTTCAGCAGCACTTTATATACCTTAGAGATTTCCTTTTTATCCTCTTGTAAAAGTGCCTGTTCTAATTCCGAATTCTCCATTCTTATCCCTCCTTTCACACAGTCCGAATTATAAAGATCTCTGATCTGTCTGTACTGAAACCAATCGTAACTTGGAGACAACTCGTCCTGCGTCTTTATTTTGGGTTTAGAAAATTCCATTCGGGTTATCTCCTTGTATGTTAAACACTGTTGTTCATTATCGACAGTTCTCGGATCTATTACTTCATATGGAACCACCCATGAGGGGATTCCATCTTGTAGGTAGTTTCTGTACTTCTTCCAAGTTGTGAATAGGTTTCTCTGAATATAATGATGTAAGAACATAGAGTCCGCTTTTACTTTATCATACCATAAATATGCATGCCATCCGAATATTTTTTTATAGCCTTCTAAGGCCAGTAATTTCCGGTTTTTCAGCATCATCCAATCTTTCAACCACACTAAACAAATTGCGTCATAATAAAGTCTTAGGTTGGGCAGTTGCATTCCGCCTCTTTCTTTTGCATCTTGTAACACTTTCATTTTCACTCGAGGCTTTTTGCCTGCCCAAACAAAATCTGATATTTTCCTCTGCCATTTTTCAAACTGCTTAGAGTCTCGGATAATTGGTATTGTCTGTAACAGAAACATCACTCTTGGCAACACATTCATCTTAATTACTGCAATTCTTCCCAACCATGACAAGTTCAGTCTGTTCCATTTAATCAAGTCTTGCTCTATCTGAGTCCACAGTTTCTCATAGCTGTTTTTAAATAAATCTATATTCTTTGCAGTCAGTTCAATTCCCAGATATTTCACCTTACTTGTTACTTCGCAGTCTATTTCCATTAATAGTTGTTGTTTTTGTTTAGTCATATTTTTACATAATATCTTCGACTTCTTTTTGTTTACATAAAATCCTGCCAAATCTCCAAACTCCTTAATCTTCTCTATTACTTTTGGCATATTCTCCATTGGATCTTCCACAATTAGCATTATATCGTCCGCAAATGCTCTGACCTTATAGGAAAAGTCCTTTATTTTTATTCCACGGATTGCATTGTCTTCTCGTATCTGTATCATCAGTATTTCCAAAACCAAAATAAACAACAGTGGAGACAACGGGCAACCTTGTCTTGTTCCTTTACCTATAGTCAATTTCTTGGTCACCTCGTCATTCACCACAATTGCTGCACTCTGGTCTCTATAAATTTCCTTTACTGCTCTTATGAATCTTTCTCCCATTTGTAGCTTTTCCATGGTGGCAAACATAAAGTCCCAGTTCAAATTGTCAAACGCTTTTTCAGCGTCCACAAAGAAGAAACCAACCTCCTTGTCACAACATTTGTCATAGTATTCAATAGCATTTATAACTGTCCTTAAATTGTCTTTGATTTGTCTATTTGGCAAAAAAACAGCTTGCTCCTCCTCAATAACTTCAGAAAGCCATCCCTTCACTCTTTCCGCCAGTATCTTCGCAAAAATTTTATAATCATTATTAAGTAACGATATAGGTCTATAGTTTTTCACGTTAGTCAGATCTTGCCCCTCTTTGGGGATCAGTGATATATTAGCTTCACTCCAAGTGTCTGGGATCCGTTGATCCTTTAAAACACCATTAATCACATCTTTTGGAATGGTGCCAGTTCATTAGCCATTACCTTATAAAATTTGGCTGAAAGTCCATCCGGTCCTGGCGCCTTTCCCAAGTTTGTTGACTGTATTGCCTTTCTTATTTCTTCCTCCGTTACTTCATTGTTCAATTTGTCTCTCCAAGCTTCCGAAATTACTGGGAGCTTCATTTTCTCCAAATATGTCGCTATTGAGTCTTTATTCACCTCTTTTTTATTATACAATTTGGCATAAAATTTATAAAAGGCTCTGCTAATAGCTGTCTGTTCCAGGTACACTTTATTGTCCTCACAGATTTTATTTATTATTTTTTTCTCCTTTCTCTTCTTCAATTGCCATGCCAAATATTTCCCAGGTTTATTTGCGCCTTCGAACGCCTTTTGATTCATTCTCTTGAGATTCCATTCCAATTCTTTGTTATTCATTGCTGTCAGCTGTTCTTGAAGAATTTTAATGTCCTGGTAGATTTTCTTTTTCCCTGGTCTTTTCTTTAACTGTATTTCTTTGGCTTTTATTTTCTCCGTGATCTCCTGTCTCTTCTCCTCTTTTTTTTCCCTGGCTCTTCCATTTAAGTCCATTAATATGCCCCCAATTACTGCCTTGTAGGTGTCCCATACCTTGTTGGTTGGTACTTCTCTATTCATGTTATATTGTATGAAAAACTTTGTTTCTCTTCTCAACATCTCCATATTTTCTCCCTCTTGCAGCAAATCCTCATTTATTCTCCATCCTCTCCTTTTCCCCAGCTTCCACATAATTGGATTATGATCTGAGCCTACCATAGGCATTATTTCCACATCCTTAGTCCAAAGCGCTAAGTCTTTTGAGGCCCAGATCATATCAATTCTTGATAGCGTAGAGTGTCTCGCGGAGAAAAACGTATATTGTCTGCCTTTGGGATTTTGTCTTCTCCATACATCTTCTAAAGTTTCCTGTTGCGTCAATACAAAAAACGTATTTGGTAATAGTCCTCTTTTCTTTTGTGCAGTTGCTGACTTTTTATCTAGTTCCAAGTTTGTCACTCCATTGAAGTCTCCTGCAAGAATTATCTGGTCATAAGAAAGTTCATCTAATTGCTTCCTCAAGTCCTCAAAGAAGCTTTCTTTTGCTCCGTTAGGTGCATAGATTCCAATCACCAATACTATTTTTAAATTCCATATACATTCCACTGCTAAAAATCTGGCTTCCGCATCTTTCATCACTAACTTTGGCTGTAGCTCCTCTTTTATATACAATACCACTCCCCTTTTTTTCTTATTAGAGGCCGCTACAAAATCACTGCCCAATTTATTCAATTTTAGATACTTTGCATCCTGTTTTCTAATATGAGTCTCTTGCAAACATACAATATCACATTTTTGTTTTAATAGCCAGTGGAAAATACTTTTTCTCTTATTCGGTGAATTAAGTCCATTTACATTCCAAGATAAAACTTTGCACTCCATATTCATAATCTTGTTGCTGGTAAGTCCTTTTCATTGTCCCTTATAAACTGCTCCATCTCTGATTCAGATCTAATGCGCTTTTTCGCTCCTCCAAATTCAAAGGACACTCCTTCTGGTAGTTCCCATCTGTACCTTATTTTCATGTCCTTCAGAATCTGAATTAGAGCTTTATATTTTTTTCGATCTAACAACACCGATCTGGGTAATTCCTTCATGATAATAATCGTCTTGCCATCAATCTCCAATGGATCTTGAAACTGTTTAGTCACAATCTTCTCTTTTATATTTCTGGTCGTGAATTGCACAATCACATCTCTTGGTAGTTTCCTCTGGGTCGCGATTCTTGAATTTACAAGATATACCACATCTAGGATAGCCACAACTTCCTCCTCCTCCTTCCCCAGGTATTCAGCTAACACCTCAGTGATCTGTTCTTGAGCTGTCTTTCCTTCCACTTCCGGCAAGCCGCGAAACCTCAGCTGCTTCTCCATATGTTTACTTTCCGCAACCGCCATTCTCCCCCTCATCACCCTCATCTCTGTTCGTTGCGTATCTGCTAAGTTCTCCACCGCGCTTTCCACTACCTTGACTCTTTGCTGTGTTCCCTGCAGGTCATTTTGCATTGTTTCCATACCTTTCTTCTGCCAGCTCATTTTTCACTGTCTAACCTCTTTAACCTCTTTCACCAACTCCGGTTTCATGTCCTTGAGTTCTTTAATCACTTCTAAAAGTTTTTTATCCAAATTCTCTATCGCCGATTGCCACTCTTTTTTCGACATTGTGGGGCTTGCTTTGGCTCGCTCCCACGAGTCCGCTCTCTTCCTTAGCTCCGTGGCGTTTAATTTAATGTCCTTTTAGTTTAAATGTCCCGGTCTTTCAAAAAAAAAAACTTTTAAAGAGTCCAAAATGTCAGGCGTCTTTTCTCTATGGTTCCTCTATGATTTTTGTAATCCAATATGGCTTACTTCCTCTTTCACTGAAGCCGCGGCTCTTCCCCTTTCAAAAATGGCGATTCCCTACTTCCTGCCCTCTGGCAAGGGCCGCCTCTCTCCAGAAACTCTATTGTTGTTACGTACTTCCTGTTTCCCGACTTCCCACAGCAGTTCTCGCGATGGTGAAACTTTCTCACTGCCTGATATCTCCTTATAGCCACAGGTATTCAAAACAATAGTCCAATTTCTTTAATAACTTTGTTTAACTTAGTCCTTTTTCTTTTTTCTTTTTTTTTCAATTTTAAAAGTTTATTAACAATAAGTCATAACAACATCAACTGTAAGAGGATATATCATATAACAATACACAAAACGATTACTGTATATACAATTGGGACACCAGAGGAGATTTCCAATACATATACCTTAGCTGGTACACTTTACCTAATCTGCGAACATACAAGCAAGGATGATTGTTGAACTACATCTCATGGACAAGATAACATAACTACTCCAGTACCACAATGGCCTCTTGATCACTCACACTTCTGGATTTATGATTGCCTGAAAGGGCAGCTGTGATGCTAAGAACTCATTTTTGGCTAGATGATCCAAGAAAGGGAACCACTTGGATGCAAAGTCAGAGGGTTTCAAGGGGCTTGTAGAGAATTGTAATCTGTCAGATTTTTTTCCATTACAAGATGGTCCCACACCATCCTGTACCATATGTGTAAATCCGGGGGAACAGGTGATTTCCATTTGATTGCTATCGCATTCTTGGCAGCAGTCAAGAACGTGCGAATTAGGTCCCTCCGTTGGCGAGGTACAGGAGAGTCAGTCCAGACATCCAAAAAGATCAGTTCAGGGCTAGGAGGGATAGCGTGGGAGGTGATGGTTTTGATTTCTTTGAAGACTAAGCGCCAAAATCCTTGAATGGATTGGCATCCCCACCATACGTGTATAAACGTTCCCTGCTCACCACACCCTTTCCAGCAGAGAGGGGATTTTTTGGGGTCTATCCTTGCTAGCTGCTGTGGGGTGAGATACCACCTGTGAAGGATTTTGTAATTTTGTAGTTTGGCATTAATGACCGGGGTGCTTAGTAGTTTGGAAGTCCAAACCCGTTCCCAGTCAGACTGCGAGATGTCAACACCGCAATCTAGTTGCCATTTATCTTTCAGTGTCTCATTCTGTTTAGTATGGGAGTTAATCAGCATGTTATAGATTTTAGACAGAAGCCCTTTGCGGGAGAGAGAATCGGGTTCAAGAATCTTTTCAAATTCCGTCATAGGTTTGGATAGGACGTGCCCTATTTCCAAGTGTCTCAAAAAGTAGGTTAACTGAAAGTAGAGGTACCACGGAACCTCCCCACCGAGTTTGCGGGCTAGTTCTGTTCTGTCTAAGATGCCAGTTTTAGATGTTATATCTGTCAGCCTCTTGTTCTTAAGGCTCTCCCAGGTTGATGTGTTTGCACTATTATGTTGAGGTGGTGTCCCGTCATGTGAGGTCAATAGTGAGAATCTAGAGATTTTAGGGATTAGTTTGGACCTGTGTTTATCCCAGAGCTTCAGAAGGGTCATGAGGAAGATGTTTCCGCTCGATGAAGTGGAGCGGTGAGCAGTATCGGTCCAGAATAGTTCGCCAATCGTGTGGGTTTGATGTTGTGGGTGCAGCACATCCATCCAGTCAAAGTGTGTGTTATGGTGCAAGATTTGAACTACGTCCGATAGCCTAGCTGCTGTATAGTACATGCCAACATCAGGGAAGTTAAATCCCCCTTTAGAGCGTTTGGTCCTCAGGATCTTAAAAGCTATTCTGGGACGCTTATGATCCCAAAGAAACCTATTGAGGGACGTCTGCCATTGGCTCAGTAAGTGATGGGGAATCTGTATTGGGACTGTTCGGAAAAGGAATATTAGTTTTGGAAGGATGAAGGATTTGATCAAGTTATACCTCTCAAACCAAGATAACGTTTGTTTGTTCCATTTGAATAATACACTCTTAATTTCTTTCATCAGCAGCTGGTGATTAAGTCGGAGCAGGTGGTCCGGGTTTGGGGGGATATTTATGCCTAGGTAATGTAAGTGAGATTGTGCCCATTGATATGGGTAGAGCCGTCTGATTTCGTTACTCACAGGAGCAGGTAAATTTATGGGGAGGAGACTAGACTTATTCTGGTTAACCTTTAGCCCTGAGATTAGTTCAAATTGGGCCAATTCTTTGTGGAGGTACTTCAGGGAGTCTAGAGGGTGAGAGATAAACAGTAAAATGTCATCAGCGAAGAGACACAATTTAAAGGTGTTGTCATTGACCTTCATTCCATGGATTTGCACATTAGACCTTATAGCTTCAGCAAGGGGTTCGATCGCTAGAGCAAAAAGGATGGGAGACAACGGACAACCTTGTCGGGTGCCCCTGTGGAGGGTGAGTGAGCGGGAGGAGACACCATTGGTTTTAATTTTTGCATGGGGGCAGTCATATATGGCTTTAATTACATGTTGGAAATCAGAACCAAAATTCATATGGGACAGGAGCTCTTGTAGGTAGGTGATTTCAAGTGAATCAAAAGCTTTCTCTACATCTAGGGATAGGAGCAGTAGTTGTTGATTGTAATGCTTGCTATGAGTTAGTATATTTAAAGCTTTATAGATGTTCTCCGAGATATCCCTGTTGGGGATGAAGCCTATTTGATCTTTACTAATATATTTCCCTATAAAAGAGTTCAGCCTTTTCGCTAGGATCGAGGTAAAGATTTTATAGTCTGTGTTTAGGAGAGATATTGGGCGGTAAGAGCTAGGGTTCGAAAGATCCTTGCCCTCCTTGGGAATTAATGTAATGTTAGCTTCTGACCATGTTCCAGGTAAGGTGCCTAACACAAAAATGTCATTGCAGGCCGAAAGCAAGGGCTGGTGCAGTGTCGCCGCAAATTTCTGATAAAATTCTGCCGGGAAGCTGTCCGGCCCCGAGGCTTTATTGCGTTTCAAGCCCTTGATGGAGTCAAGGAGCTCAACACTGGAGATAGGACTGTCCATTATCATCTTGTGGGTCTCCGCTAATTGTTTAATATTTTTGTGCTTAGACAGATAGTTTGATGTTCTCTTCGTCTGGCTTGGTTGAGGAGTATAACTTGGCATAAAAGTCTCTAAACACTTTTACTATATCGACAGGTCCAGTGAGCACCCGGTTGTTGGAATCCTTGATAAGCCTGATATGCCTATTGATTTTCTTATCTTTGACTTTCCATGCTAGGTATCGTAGGGATTTAGGGGAGTGGTACCAGTATTTTTGCTTTAAGTATAAAAGATTTTTCTGAATTTGCTGAGTTTCCAATGCCTCTAGGGTTTTACGTTCGTGTAGTAGCTGTTTATATACCTTTTTACTGCCATTCCTTTTGTGTAGACGTTCTAGGGTGTTAATTTTGTCAATCAGGGTCTGTTTCTGCTGTGTTTTAGCTTTGTATAGAGATGCTGAGAGCGCTATTAACCGCCCTCGCAACACCGCTTTAAGCGCGTCCCACACCGTTTGGGTTGAGGTTTGTCCCGTTCTGTTTTCTTCTAGATACTGTTTGATATATTGTTCTATCGTTGTGGTAGTGCTATCATTGAGTAAGAGGTTTTTATTGAAGGTCCAATACCTTTCCCTAGGATATTCAGAGGTTAGGTTTACCCTACAGTCCACCCAGGCATGATCTGAGTAATCTATGGCACCTATCTCAGAGTGGCTCACGCTATTAGAAAGGTCTGTTGATACAAGAATGTAATCGATCCTTGTGTATACATCATGCCGTGAGGAGTAATAGGTGTAATCCCTAAGCGTTTTATTTTGCTCCCTCCAGGCATCGATTAGATGGAAGCGAGTGAGGAGCGCCAGCAGCTTCGAGGTTGAGGATGAGGCGTTAAGTACCTTTTTGGGATTGGCGTTAGTACGATTAAATGAGGATTTATCCAATTTATGGTTCTCTATCAAGTTGAGGTCCCCACCTACTATCACCGGTCCCTCTTGAAAGTTCTGTAGTTTTTGCAGTGTTTCAGATAAGAAATCAAGCTGGCTTGCGTTAGGTGCGTATATTGAGGCCAGTGTGACCATCCGATCATCCAGTAGGCCTTTGATGAAGAGGTATCGTCCCTTAGAGTCTTTTAGACTAGCCCTATGTACAAACTGGCAGTTTTTAGTTAACAGTATTGCCACTCCTCGGGCCTTTGAGCAGCCTTTCGCACGAAACTGCATTTTAATCCAGGGGGCCTTAAGCTCCTCATCGTGCACCGCATGGAGATGAGTTTCTTGAATCATAACCACATCCGCATTAAGTTTTGCTAATTTCGATAGGACCCGTCTCCTTTTTATAAGGTTGTTAAGCCCCCTTAAATTTTGGGTGACAACATGCAAACCTGATTGCAAGGTCATTGCTAAGCAATCAGGTACCCTGTGATTGAAGTGTGAGGTTCTTTAGGCCAAAGTGGTACTATCGGAGTGTTACAAGCAAATAAGGTGCTTCCGTTGCCAACCGAGCAGTACTGCGTTAAGATAGTGCAGCTTGGCACGGGCAGGTAAGGTAGGCAAAATAAGAAGTTATCAACACTAGTGCCAAACACAGCTAAGTTCTTCTAACTATTCACATGTAGGAAGAAAATATTATACCTTAAATCCAACTATATAACATATAACATATAACCAATCTGGTTATGAGAGAGGAATCACACAATAATTCGCAGACAGCTGACTGCAAGATTGACTCCTCCAAAATAATAGGACCCTCCTCCCCCGTCTCTAAGACACTCAGGATTGTGAAGGTCGATTTGAAATGGATAATAAAGTTGTTGATTACCCTGTATCTATATGTTAGGCTATATGAATAGATGGTTTAGCAGCTATGATCAATTAATGGAGGAATTTGCAAGTGGTCCTGTAGGAGATCAAGTTGATACGTATACACAGATATGAAGTGGCTTCAAGGATAATCAATAAGAGGCGGTCACTCAGAAATTAATTGTTGATAGTGCTTCTTACGTCCTCAATCAGTGCAAAATCAATAAGCTATTAATCAAACCCCCCAATATTAGACAACCCCCCTCCCTCTCCCCTCAATTAATTATGATATTTCAAGTTGATTAGAGATAAATATTAAAACAGTTGATGAGATCTTAAGATTCAACCCCTATATCACTTTATGAAGCCCTACCAATCCCTAATGGGTAGTCAATCACGTGGGGTATATTTGATCAATTGGAGAATTTATTGGCTTTCCCTTATGTGGTAAAAATAAAATTAAAAAAAAAATAAAAATTATTAAGTATGCGATTTTAGTGTTTACTAATTTCAGCAATGTGAATCAATCCCTCCAAAACCAAGTACTGTTAAAAAGATTTCCCTCTACCCCCCCCTTATTCTAGATTAAAATATATTTAATGAATTAATCAATCAGCTAGTGTAACTAGCGCGTTTTGTGTCAGGGTTTATGACAGTTGGGAAGGTGGTGTTAATTAATTAGGGAAGGGAAGATCTCAACGTGGCTGAAAATCACAGTGGTGGCCCCCCCGCACAGCTGATCTATCAATTAGAATCAAGTGGGCTATTTGAGTGGCAGGGCAAGCAAGGAGATCGCAAATAAAACCTTAGTAATTAAGTACTGGTTATCTCGTTGCTAGGCAGTCTTCAGAAGCTCAGCGAAGAGAACCCCTCTGAGCTTCGGCTTCAGACCAACAGAAAAGACTGCCTGTAAAAAGGAGCTAAATAGAGCAAAAAAGCCCCTCATTCAATCCCACCCCGCCCCCCTCAAATGAAATGGATAGTATTAGCTTTAAACATTCTACTTCACACGGACATGTCAATCAGAACCGTCGTTGTTAGGCATCACGGGCAGCAATCTTGTTGGTCTTCTGTGGCGAGAAAGGCATGCTGCGCTTCCTCCGTTGTGCGCCCGCTTCCGTCTCCATGGCGATTTCAATGCCGAGCTCTTGCATGAAGCGACGTCCCTCCTCAGGCGTCGAAATGAAATGAATCTTGCCGTTGGTATTAACACGGAGCGTAGAGAAGCGGGTCCAGCTGTAGTCGACTTGGGCCGATCTGAAACCTTCTGTTACGCTTTTAAATTGCCGTCGTTTTTCAAGTATTTCAGAAGGGAGATCTGTGAAAACATTAATTCTTGCTCCTTTGTACGTTAGAAACCTTTTCATTCTGGCCGTTTCCAGGATTTGTTTTCTTATTTTCCAATCGACGAACATCGCCACTACGTCTCTCGGCCCCTTCCTCCGTTCATTATTTTTGGCGCCAATTCTGTACGCTTTAGAAATGGCGACGGTTGCTCCCTCCTGCAATTGTAGTTCACTTGCCAGCCAGTCAGAGAGAAAAGCAGAAAGATCTACGTCTGCTGTAAAATCCTCCTCCAGTCCTCTGAACTTCAAATTAGAACTCCTCAGCTGAAATTCAATGTCCAGGATTTTGCTTTGGACTTTGTTGTTCTCAGACTGGAGGAGCCGAACATCGTCTTTTAAAGCTGCCGTTTGGGACAAGGCTTGGTCTGTCCTTTGAGCTACCGCATCTAGCACCAGCTTAACATCATTTATTTGTTTAGATAGGGGCTCCATCATGATAGAGATCCGATCAGCAAAGCTCATTTCGATCTCTTTTAGCAGCGTTTTCAGTGCAGGGTCATAGGGTACGGCCGATAGCTTCCGTGCCTCAGCTGAGCTTCCCGCGGCCGCCATATTAGCCCTCCCTCCCTCCGTTTCCCCCTCAGCACTTTCAGCTTGAGAACTAGGGAAATATGTTTGTAAGTTCTTTACTGCCTTTATATTTTGCTTCTTGAAAGACTGATCCTGCTTACCCTTCATGTCAATTTCAGAAACGTGAAGTAGAATGTGTTGTTTTAGGGGCCTGGGGTGGAATCAAGACGGAGCTTCAGCACAACGCGTCCATCTCGCTTCGAGCCGACGCCACGCCCCCTCCTTTTTCTAATATAATTCTTGCCGGGTCCTCCCCTCCTTATACTTGGTCTGTTGCAGTTTAAAAGTCTACTTTAATTCTTCTTTACTTTAAGTAATCTGTCCTGTTTCAAGAGATAGTGATCTTTACCTTCTCATTCACTTTCCTTGGGTTGTAATCGCTGTTTCAATCTTAGATTCCCATCCACTCTTCCTTCCCCTGTTGAAGCTTGGGCATGTAGGTCTTATGCCAACCGCATTGGCACCAGGACTGCCGCAGAGATTATAGCCGACCTGTCTTAGGGTGGGACCTCAAGGATCGGGAGAGGATCCGTTGCGTAGGACCCCCCCTCGCCCAAGATCGACGCGCCCTGAGGTGCTTGAGCGTTCTATGCCTGTTCTCTGCCTGAGAACAGTCGGCCGCAGGCTTGATTTTGCCCCGCCGGCCGCTTAAACGGCAGCCCGGTCAGCTCCACGATTAGAGCTGCGTTAGACTTCCATGGATCCCAAACCGGAAGTCTTCCAATTTAATACCACTTTCAATAGATTCTTGCATGTCTGGCCTGATAGTGAAGTGAGGTGAAGCAATGGTCTCAGGAAGTGGATTTAGGGGCCATCAGGCTTCGCTGCCACCTTACCACTATCATCTCCACTGCCCACTTCACTGCCCAAGAAGCCAGAGCAGCTAAGACTCCTTTAAATTCAGTGAGGCAAGCTGTGTACTTATTTATTTTATTTTATTTATTTTATTTTTAACCCGCCCTCCCCGCAAGCGGGCTCAGGGCGAGGTACAACATTGATTAAAATACAACTTAAAATCAATTATAAAAACAGATAAAATACTGTGCCCCTTTCGGGGCAACCAGCAGGAGTGGACTCTCCATACCCCTTGTAGAGGGAGACCTGTGGAAGGCTCAGCAATGATGGGCTAAAATTAGCCTCCACCATATGCCTGGCGGAACATCTGTCTTACAGGCCCACCTAAATGATACAAGATGCTGGCGGGTCTGAGTGTCCTCAGACAGAGAGTTCCACCAGGTTGGGGCCAGGACCAAAAAGGCTCTGGCCCTGGTAGAGGCCAGCTGAGCCTCCCTAGGGCAAGGGACTACCAGTAGATGTTTTCCGGTTGAACGAAGTGCTCTCTGGGGCACATACAGGGAGAGACAGTCCCTGTTATAATGGGACTTCCCAAACTCCAAAGGAAAGAAGGAGCATTTGCTCCAGTTGTTGGACAAGGGTGTATGAGGAGTAGGGGCAGCAGACTCAAGTGGTTGTATGCCACTGGTTTCTTACAAGAGTTTGCATTTTCTGATATTCTTGTGGAGCTGCCATATGACACAGGATTTCTCATTAATGTTGGTTAGAAAGATTGCTCTATATAACATATGGAACAAACATACAGAAATTCTTATTTGCAGCGTGTCCTCTACTATTCTGCAGAGCTTGGGATTGGTTTGCATGACTTATTGCATTGATTTGCTGACTTGTGCATGAGATGAACTATAGTTTTATAGGGATGGCTTGGTCAGAATCATGCAAGTTACTGCAATTTTTTTATCTTCACTATGAATACATGTTCATAAAAAACCCAGGGTTTTTAAATATAAAATGTAAATGATTGCTTTAGTATTATTTTAAACTTGCCTAGAAAAATGATTCAGGATTTCAAGACCACAAAATGTAAAAAAAACTGGCTGTGGAGAACAGTCTTCCACTCTGGAATTCACCCCATTGGGACTGCACTCTGAGTATAAATTGGAACCCAGGCTGCCAATGTAGCTGGTAGAAAGGAAGGGCCATGAGCCATCAAGCCTCAAGCACAGAATACTTTAGTGCTTACAGATGCTAATGACTCTGGCTAAAGTAGAACAAAAGCCTTACTATCTCACACCTTGCTAGATTGTCCCATGACGGACCGAGACTTGGGACAACCAAATGGCTATTATATTTCTTTCTTTCTTGGGGCAGGAAGATCATGACAGACCCTAGAGAGAGAGGCAGAATACTAAGGAGAAATTGTAAGTTCTCAGAACAGCTTTTGATCAGGGAGGCTCAAACCATGAAAGATTACCTGAGGACTCCATGTTTCCACCTTTTCTTTGTATCTTTGCTCAGCCTGACACTTGAACATGCCATGTGTACTCTTTATTTTTGTTTATTGAACTTTCTTATATGTTGAAAGCTCTAAACTTGATCTCTGTAACAATACCACATCTATTTGGTCTTGCTATCTAAAGTGCAATAAAGGAGAGGGGCTGCCATCCCTTGAGTGTTATAGCTTGAAATTGTGAAGTTGCAATAGATTGTCCCAGTGCTAGCTTGTAGAAATGAAGTGGGAGGCACAGCAACTAGGTGGAAACTCTAAATAGTAACACAGATACCAAATGCTAGATGGTAACTCTCTCTCTCTCTCTCGAGATACTGTCAGAGTTGCTGGTGGCAGTGATTACTATGTTTGGTGTCATTTGGGAGTAAGGGAAAGGGGTAGCATTGTCAGATGGAGATTCAGGACAGCCACGGGGTTTTCCAACCTCCTAGACCAATGAGGACTCACAATGTGAGTCCGTTCTTTCACATTGGCTATTATTTAGTTATACAGAACAAGCTGCATAACTAGGGACACACCAGCCTGAACACAGCCCATAAGCCACAATGATTGGTGTGTGTGTGAACAAATCTTATTTGTGATGTCATAAACACTTTATGGCCCTGACCTGGATAGCCCAGGTGAGCCTGATCTCATCAGATCTTGGAAGATTATCAGGGTCGGCCTTGGTTAGTAATTGGATGGGAGACCTCCAGCAAAGACCAGGGCTATAGAGGCAGGCAATGGCAAACCACCTTTGTTAGTCTCTTGCCATGTAGCCCCCACCAGGGGTTGTCATAAATCATCTATGACTTGAGGGCACCCTCTACCAAACAGTTTATGAGAGCCAAAGCAGTATAACTGTTACTGTGAACTTAAAGCAAAGGAATGAAGAATCATTTACGCCAACCACAACTTCTTGGAGGAAGTGTGAGCAGTCTGCCTGGCTGCTGCTGTTTTATAAGCTGCTTATGATATAAAATCCTAAGCCACTGAATCTAATGCACTCCATGCTGCACTAGCCAAACTGCCCAGCAGATAGAATGTTACCAGCTCCTGCCCTGGAGACTGAAAGCCCATAACATGCAAATGGAATGCTGAGAGATTAGATGCTATTGTCTCCTGCCACCCATATCTCAGAGCACAGGTCTTTGACAAGAAAGGCCTTTGTGTGTCACCTTTCCCTCATCATTCCAATCTCCCCTCTTCCCATTGATTGGATTCTGTCTTGCAATATAGGACCATCAATCAGCTATGATAAGTTTAAAATCCTCCTGGGAACATCTAATTAAAACTCTAAATTCATCAGCTAAGCTCTGGGAACATTGAATTAACTACAGTTTCTTTGTAAGACATCAGGAGCAATCAATCTAATTCTTTTGTCATACCCCTGCACGACCAATCAAGGTACTCAAACCTTTGTCATTCCCAGGAGGCAACTTTTAAGGTCTTTTGTTTTACCAGCTGAAGTCACTTTCCAGCCTCAAGGCACAGTTTGCCTTATAAGAATACTGGCTTTGCCCCAGTCAAATTTTACACGCTTACTGGGATCCAAGCGTAGTGCCCTCAGAGTCTCTCTGAGCTTCTCCTGGTTGAAAATGCTGGCTGCTTGAAGCCTTCTTCCTCCACGGACTACTCAGTTCTTCTGATAGGTAATTATCACCCGAAAAACCCTGAAACCGATTCTTACTTTCACCACTGCTTTCCTAGGAATCTTGTGTGTTTGTGATTTGCTTTTTGTTGTGTGTGTGAGAGTTTTCCCCTTCAAATAAAAATATTCTTTATTTGGAAAACACTCCTCTCTCGTCAGTTTCTTTGGGGAGGGGACCCCGTAAAAATTGGTGGAGGATCTCATTTGTTATCCCTCTCACATAGCCTTCTTCTTGCTGCTAATTCCCCAAACTTGCAAGGAAACCAATTCTAGTAACAGAAGGATGGGATCAAAATGGGATCTATATCTACATCTATTTTTAGACAAATAGATCTAAATCTAGATCTATATAACGAGCTGCAACGCAAGCATGGTTGTACCAAGTTAGTTTATTTAACAGTTTATAAAAAAAGAACAAGGATTTTAAAATCTTTCAGGAGGAGGGAAGGAATGTAACAGGGAACCTTGAAGTTTTCATTTGGGGGAAAGCTCCATAAATGTCCATCTCCCCAGGAATGATACAGAGGAAAATATCATTTTATAACAGGAAAATAACCTTTTCACATATTTAGACATTTTTGTGATATCTGCAACCACTGCACCAATTCTAACTTTCAACTACTTTTAGCATGTCTAAAGAAACTGGCAAAGGCATCTGAGACCATGGTAAAGATTAGTAGAGTGGCCACTGATGCCAAAGACCACCCCCCTCACTTTACTCCTATGTTCTGTTATAGCCACAGGGACATACTACAGCAGAATAGGAGAAAACAGAGGAGGGAAGGGAGACAGAGGGTTGAGGTAGTACTGTTGATAGAAAACAGAGCAGGTTCATCTCCCAATGGAAAGAGAGAAGCAGGAAGCAGGACACAAGAGAAAGAAAGGTGTATAGAGCTGGTAAAGATAGATGTTGAGACTGCCACTCAAATATCCTTTTATATATTATTCACATTTCAAACATTTGGTGGACATTAGGCCACAGGTGGATAAGACAGACATAGGAAGGAAGCAGGGGATTGGGACAAGGGTATAGATGAGGCAGCAGACAGTGGTCAAATTCAAAGAAATGAAGAGAAGAAAGCAAGAAATATGAGAAGGGAATGAGAGACAAAGCCAGCTATGAAAGGTTGTAGGTCTGGTACTCATGCCACCACCAGGTTCCTTAAAGTATATCTTATGGCCACACACATTTATCGAGAAAGAGAGGCCTTGTCTTGAAACTGGGAGGCAGACAAAGGACAAGAACGTGTTCAGGAAACCTACATCCTTGTATCTGGCAGAAAAATGAGACTCAGGCTAAAAATGGCACAGAGGAATGTCAACTCATTCTCTTTAGAGAAAAGCCAGCATTTAGGGCTGTGCATAGCTGCTATACTAATCTCTAGGTTTCTTTGCATGCCTGATAATCAGCACACCTACAGAAAAGTGCAAAGATATCTGAGACAGTGGTGGGGATTGTTGCAATGGCTGCCAATATCATAAAGGCATGATCTTTCCCTTAAGTATCACTGCCTAACTGATGGGCTACAGAAGTGTGAAAGAGGAGGAAGAAGGCTTGGGGGTTGAGGACAGAATACCTTTGGTATTTTGGAAGTCTCTACATAACAGACACATTTCCCCAAAGTCTTTTGATAGAATCTAGATATGAAGAACTGATGGATGACTGCTTAATGGTAGTTTCAGGTGTCTTAAATTTCATTGACGAAACTGAAACACTTCCTCCCAACCATCTATACCAAGATATATTGAAAGTCTAGCACTATGAACTAAACCAACTATACCAATATACTGTGACTTATTCTTGTGGTATATGAACTACAAATTATAGTAAGCAAGTGTTTTAAATGTTTTTCTTCGAAACCTGCAATCTTGTATAACCAATATATTACTCCATGTATTTGCTATTTAATGTTTATTGTTATTGTTTCTGTTTTATAATTAATAAAAGTTGTTTATTAAAAAATAAATAAATGATAGTTTCAGGTGGATAGCAGTCTTAGTCTATAGTAGCAAAACAAAACTTGAGTCCAGTAGCACCTTAAAGACCAATACAATTTTCTAGGGTATAAGTGTTCATGAGGCCAAGTTCACTTCATCAGATACAAACAGAAATGAAGTTTCACCATCCCTTATATCCAGGTCAAAACGTTGGAGGGGGCCAAAGAAGGGCCAGTTGGAATCAGGATGCAGAAGTACAATGCAACACATAGCCTGCTTCATCAAAGCAGCCGGGAGATATATATAGAGGTAGGGAATGCAGAAAATTAACAGCTGTAATGGGATAAGAATCCTCAGCCCTAGGTGAGTCCATTGTCCTAAACCTGTTGATGTTGTAATCTCCCTTTGAAGTTTCTCTGAAGGAGAACTGCCGCTTTTAGGTCAGTGACGGAATGTCCTGGAAGATTAAAATGTTCTCAAACTGGTTTCTGAGTAACAACACCATCACCAGACTTAATAACATGAGCCATACCATCTTAGGTTCATTCACTTGCTCATGTTCCTACATTACATATGTCATCAGGAGCCAACAATGCCTTTCTGCTCTGCACTGGAGAAACAAGCCAGTCCTTACACAAAAGAATAAATGGACATAAATCTGACATTAAAAATCATAATTTTAAGAAGTCGTTGGGAGAACATTTTAATCTCATAGGACATTTCATTGCTGACCTAAGACTGACAGGTCTCCTACAGAAAAGCTTCAAATGGAGATTATGACATGAGAATGCTGAACTGAATGGAAGCCCCTGGGATGAATGGGGACATAGGATTCATATGCTAGTTTTCTGCATTTTCCACCTCTATGCATATCTCCCAGCTCCAGCATTGCTCAGAGAAATTCTCTTAATTCTTCTTCACCCAGTTTCCCATTTTTAAAGGAATTTGGAATCAGTTTCTTATCAACTGAGTTTTGATCAAAGAGAAATTTAAAGGGGAGTTAGAAAAGGAGTTTCTGTGAAATTTCAGAATTTCACTCTAGAGCTCAGAGGCAGGCAATGTCTTTTCAAACCTTCCTATCTTACTAGAGAACCACCCTGTGATGTTTAACATAAACAAGGGTTGAAGTTACAAAAAGATACATTGATTTAGCTACAAACTGAACTCAAAGAGAAATTAAAGGGTAAAAAAATCTTTTTAAAGGAGAAAAAAGAGTGTAAGAGGAATCAATGGCTATAGTTTAAAAAGTGAATTTCAGAAAAAGAAATTTCTCTACCCATAATAATACCATCAGACGTAGTAGTGAATTTCCTGCATTGTGCAGGGGGTTGGACTAGATGACCCTGGAGGTCTCTTCCAACTCTACGATTCTATGATTCTAATTAAGTTGATTACGTTTTGCGTTGTACCTTTGTAGCCTGACTTCAACTGATAGGGTTGTCTGGTTGCTTGGCAACTGCTGGGGGGGTACTTATTGGGTTTCAATTTGCACACACACACATGATGATGTCACTTCTGGAAGTGATGTCATTGTACTGCTACAGGAGTGCTCTCATGCTTTAAGAACTGGTGTGTTTAGAGCTGAAATCAGCCCTGCATGAAGCATGGGACCATTCCTGTGGCCAGCGCAATGACATCACTCCTGGACGTGATGCCATCATGCCAGCCGGGAGTGCGCGTGCCATGTTTGCCCATGTTGCCTGTTGGTGTCTTGTAATATCCTGCTAAATGTTGGAGTTTGGTGGGCAGAGGGGCAAAGTGGCAGGCACCTGAAAAACCTACCAAACGTCCCTTCTCTCTAACAGCCTTCCTGCCTACTGAAGGGGATATAAGGGCTGATAGATTTTTGTTCCTGTTGGTATCTGACAAAGTGAGCTTTGCCTCATGAAAGCTTATACTCTAGAAAATTTTGTTGATCTTTAAGGAGCTAATGGACTTTGTTCTGCTTCATGTTATTAAGTCATAATATGTTCAACACAGTGAAGATTAATATAAAGGTTTCCAAAGAAGAAAATGTATTGTTTTAATCATGGGGCTATTTATTATATTGTTGGGCTGTTCATTCAAGCTTAGCTCATTGTTCATATGATGAATGTTCATGTAATGAATGTTTCATATAATGGATGTTTAATGAGTTTTAATGGATTGTTATGACTATTGTGAAATTATGTTTATTGTTTTTAAATGATGTGATCCGCCTTGAGCCTGCTTGTGGGGTGGGTGGAATAGAAGTTTAACTAACAAACAAACAAACAAACAAACAAACAAACAAACAAACAAACAAACAAACAAACAAACAAACAAACAAACAAACAAACAAACAAATTTGACACATAGCCTGACCTGATGATCCCAGCAAGCAAGCAGGAACGGCTGACATCTCAAGTCTCACTGGTTGCTTGAGACCGCAGTCTGGCTCCGCCTAAGTCCTGCTAGCAGTCTCCAGATGGCAAATAGACCCACATCAATGCCTCTCTCAGTTGCTGCTCAGAGACGAGGACTGGCAATGTGCTCATAGCTTGACCACTGGAATGGCCAGGCTGGGCAAATTCTTCACACACTCAAGGCATGAGTAGGCCAGAGGGCAACTGGAGCCCTGTCTTCCTTCACAACTGACCGAGAGGCACAAGAATTGCCTTATTTTGCCATGCTAGGGGCTGTTATGCATGTTTCATTTATTTTATTACATGTATCTCATCTTCATTTCATTTGATAAATCACATGCTCTCCAGCCATGCTCTGGGGCCACTGCCACACTGCTGCACAGAAGGCAATAGCTCACCATTATCCTCTGTTATGTCCTCTGCATGCATAAGCACCAGTCACCCACTAAAGAGATTGCAAACCTGATCTGACGGGGTATCTGCCAGTCAGGAAAGCCGCTCTGCTTGGAGTACAAAGTGATGCTGCAGCAATATGTTGAGTAAGTTTCACTCCTTCCTTTGCCAGCCGATCAATATTAGGAGTGCTAACATGAAAAAAATGATACTTGAATAGGATTATCTTAACAGAAAATTTCATTTAAACACCAAGAAAACTGTGCATTTGATTTTACACACAACAGTTTGTTGACATAGTATAAAGGGCTTACAAGTATATTTTGTGTAAGTGCATGGAGATTTGTAAATTTGGTAACTAGGGTCTTATTAATGCTTGCAATGCCCCTATATATGAATGGAATTTAAAGAGAGATTTGCTTATCTACTCTTCAAACCAGAGATTAGTTGCAGGTGAATACATAGAAATCCTACATGGGCAAGGACTGTCATGCTTGTTCTAATGGACAGAAAAGAAGTGTGTACATCTGAAAATACAAAACTGACTGACACCTCAGGTTTAAGCCTTTTCGTAGTAGCTCAAGAATCACCTACAAATGAAGATTGCTTTCTTGACAAAAAGTAACAGAAAACAAAGTAATATTGCTCCCCTAAGAAACATTTCTTTGATCTGAAGAGATGGTTTCTTCTTGCTCTGCTTGGGTTTTTGACATGGAAATGAGGATTCATGAAACCCAGGCATTTGAGTCTCATGAGGAAGTTTTGTAGCAACACGCAGCAGCAACCTGACTGAAGACGGCAGATATTTTACTATTAAAACAGAAGGCAGGGAACCTGACTGGATCGTACTAGATGGACAGAACAGAATATGTGGTAAGGAGGACTCTGCTTCCAAGGAGATCTCCTAAAATGGGCTTAACTTCTGAAGAAGGTCTCATCAAATTTAAGTACAGGTAATAAAAGCGGACTCCTAACATTTCAATTAGTAAACACTGGTCTTGAAGCCCAGGATTGGGCAAACATCTTTTAAAAGAACAGACGTAGACTTGCGCAAGAAGTGGATAAAATTGTAGACAAAAGTATGAACATAAGGAACACATACTAGGGTGAGACTACTGGCAGCAGCTCTCCAGAGTCACGGGCAGAGAGGAGACTTCCCTAGATCCTGCCATCTGAGAACCTTGACCCGAGATACCAGGGTCTGAACTCGGGGCTTTCTCCATGAAAAACATATGCTTTGTCATTAAGCTATGGCTCTCTCCCCAATATCTGGGAAAGGTATGGAGTATCATGGCCTTATCTGGTAGTGACCCTGTTTTGTGGTTCACTGATGGAACAAAACTGTTTGGGAAATTTCTTGTTTGGTATTGCTAAATCATTTAGGTGCTTTAAATGCTACCTGATAATCTAACGCCTTACCTTATAGTACTGTTACCATAGCAACCTATATCTCCAATTCCAAGATCATCAGCAAGCATCAGAACTATATTAGGTTTAAAGTCCAGAACTGCATTTATTCCACCGGCATTAAGCAATATGCATAAAGACAGCCAAGTAGCTAGACTGAGCCTGAAATCAAAAATAACAAAACAATGTTTTACATTTCTGAAGCTGACTACAGAGAAAAGATCCAGAAGGTAAGGTTATCACGAGCAACAACTTACTGGGCAGCTACAATTTCAGGGCTGCTTCATAATTTTATAGAGAAGTTGGGTCCTTACATTTGGACCACGCATCTCTTTAGTGACATCTGAATGGCATTTTTGAGTCTGAGAACATATACAGCTCTTAAATCCAAATGCATTTCTGCACCTAGATGATATGAAAGAGTAGATAAGCTTGTTTAAATTTGGTCAAACCTCAGGTTTTCCAAAGAGCTAGCTGCATGAGGATATAAATGAAGACTCAGGATCAGAAGTTTCAGAAATCGATTCTGATTGGAGACTTGAGGTGCCAACACTTTTATTTTAAAATGTAACTAATTTTAGAGTTGCCAAGTCTGGGTTGGGAAATTCCTGGAGATTTGGGGTGGAGCCTGGAGAAGGGGCCTCATTGGGATATAATGCCACAGAGTCTGCCCTCCAAAGCAGCCATTTTCTGCATGGGCACTGTTCTCTTTAGTCTAGAGACTAGTTGTAATCCCAGGAAATCTCAAGGCCCTACCTGGAGGTTGGCAACCCTGAAATTTTGTATATAATTAATGTTCCGTAATGTGTATGCTGATAATACACTTCTGAATAGTTATAAATTTGAACTACATAATAAAATATGCTATTAGTTTTATTGTGTGCTACTCTTTTTCTTACTCTTACTCTTTTGTGTTATTTCCCACAAAACATGTGTTTTCTGTTTAACCTCTATTTTTTTTTTCAGATAGCAGAAATTAAGATACATGCTCTAAGGTAGAATAAGAATGTATCAACTTGCAGTTATTTCTCAAGTACTGGATATATTTGCAATTTTGCTTGTAGACAACAAAGGCATTTATAACTTTTACATTCCTTAAACATGTTAAGTATTGCAATTTTATATGCTAAGTAAGTTAAAGCAGTGAAATTAATTTATTTGATAGGACAGTATGGTATATATTTCCCTTTCCCCCCAGATTTCTGTTTTATTCGCCCCACAAAAAAAAAACCCTCTGGGAAAAACATTTTCTTTCCCTGTGGTTCCAAAATTTGTGGAAATGTTATAGCTTTAGCAACATCACAATATTCATCATTTTAGAGAGACCTTCATTTGCCACATTGTTGACTACTCACGCACAGATTCTTTCTAGATTAACTAGGCCAGTTTCCTCATTATTATTTTTGGATGAGTCTCCTCAAACTGAATGTTCCCCAGCTCCTGCTGGATTTTCTGCAGGTGGTGTTTAAGACTCTGCGGATTTTTTGATATTACATGCCAGCAGTCTGCTTCCATTTTGGATCAAATGGGGCTTGATTCTTTTGTACATGCTTGGCTTGTCCTCCTAACTTAGGGTTCCTATTGGGAGGGAATGACCCAGTACTCACTGGGATGATCATCCTCGCATGTGCATGAAGCGTGTGCGCTTCCAATGCCGATGTGACTGCACCGGCCGCAAGAGTGCTCCTGCACTTTGCAAAACACAAGAGCACTCCTGCGGTCAGAACAGTGACAACACTTCTGGAACTGATGTTGCTATGTGTGTTGGGAGTGCATCACTGCGCTTGTGCCCTGGGTGCCTGCTGGTAGTGGGCGATCGCCAAGTGGCCTGTAATCTCTTGCTGGTAGCCGGCGACTGGCAGGCAAGCGGGCAAACCACTGGGAGGTTGCCCACCACTGGTAGGTACCCAGAATCCCTAACCTAACTTGATTTTTGGTGGCCACAAGGATGGTAAACAGGCTTAGCTTCCCCAACCCAGTAGTGGCCCTCTGACTCTTTTATGTATCTTAAATAAGTATATGCCTGCCATTCTCTTACAGAAAAAAAAATCCCTAATTTTGTTGTGTGTTTAGGGAGAAGTAGTAGAATTTATTTAGGTATTTCTTCCCTGCTCGTCTCCCCCACTGAGGACCCAAAGCAGTTCACAATATTGTCCTCTTCTCCTCCATTATATTCTCACAGAATAGGCCAAGAGAGACTGGCTGGACCAAGTCACCTAGCTGAGCTTCCGTGGGTAGTAGGGCAAAAGGGTGAAGCCTTTCTTTAAACCCAGCAGCCCCTCTGCCTCTAAATTTGGCAAGTGTAAGCTAGTACATTCAATGAGATAGTTCGATAAAAACATTCCCATTACTGTTGTAGAGTTAAACGGTTTCGGTTGGTACAAAGGTTCGATGTATTAGTAAATTTCAGATTCTGCCAGGTTTTTCCCATGACACAGCAGATTCTGCCAAGATCCACCCATAACTTGCCTGTTTCTGATCTGGCCACACTGTGACCTGGTCCTTTGGCTTGAGTAACTGCCCCTTATCTTCAGTATTATGGTCAGTATTCTGACCATTCAAATGTGGACAACATTTTTTTTAAAAATCAAAAGTTGGGTTTCCTATTCTTAATATTAAATCTTTTGCAGTTCTTTTAAAAGCAAAGGTAATTCTTT
This sequence comes from Eublepharis macularius, assembly GCF_028583425.1. Classification (NCBI taxonomy): domain Eukaryota; kingdom Metazoa; phylum Chordata; class Lepidosauria; order Squamata; family Eublepharidae; genus Eublepharis; species Eublepharis macularius. The sequence goes on from NC_072792.1 coordinate 59,331,684, forward strand.
GACACAAGAACAAACACTGCTACCTCAGAAACAAATTCAGAAAGATTATATATTTAGAAATGAATGACTGGTAATCATCTCTTTAGGAGATAATGAAACAGTTGGAATAGATGAACTATGCAAAGTAACATTCATGTAAGCATCTATATACAAACTCCAGGAGATATATTTTCATAAAAGTTCATTCTGCAGAGAATGAGAGGGGGGGGGGGAGAGGGAGGGGGAAAGAGAGAGAACTCTTATTTATTATTTATTTATTTGATTTGATTTATACCCCACCCTCCCCACAGATGGGCTCAGGGTGGCTAGCAACATTCAAAAAATACATTAAAAGTCACAAAAACATAAAATCAATAATAATTTTTAAAAAGTCATTAAAATAGTCCAGGAGCAGGCTATTTAAACAAATATTAGGAGTCTGTATACAGGCATAGCAGATGGCCGAGGGCAGCCCCAGAAAAAGTGGTGGTCTTAGACGGAAGGAGGAGGACACCTGCTGGTGCTCAGCCAAAGGCCCAGTGGAACATCTCCATTTTACAGGCCCTGCGAAACTGTAACAGGTCCCACAGGGCCCGGATCTCCAGCAGGAGAGCGTTCCACCAGGCTGTGGCCAGGGCAGAAAAAGCCCTGGCTCTGGTTGAGGCCAGACGGATGTCCTTCAGGCTGGGGACCACCAGGAGTTGCTCGTCTGCAGAGCGCAACACCCTGCAGGGGATGTAATGGAAGAGGCGGTCCCACGGGTATGCAGGTCCCAGTCCGTGAAGGGCTTTAAACAGCAAGGTTAACACCTTGAACCGCATCTGGAACTCCACTGGGAGCCAGTGCAGCTGGCATAGCACAGGATGAATGTGCACTCGGATTGGCGTTCCGGTAAGGACGCATGCCGCTGCATTCTGGACCAGCTGTAACTTCCGGGTCAGGCCCAAGGGCAGCCCAGAGTAGAGTGAGTTGCAGTAGTCTAGCCTGGAGGTGACCGTTGCATGGATTACTGTGGCCAGGTCCCAGGGCGAAAGATAGGGTGCCAGTTGCCTGGCCTGTTGAAGATGAAAAAGGGCAGACCTGGCAACGGTCATGACCTGGGCCTCCATTGAAAGTGTGGCATCCAAGGTCACACCCAGACTCCTCACCGTTGGTGAAGGTTTCCATTGTACCCCATTGAGGGCTGGGAGCCGGGTCCCCAGCTCAATCGCCCCATGACCCAGACACAGAACCTCCATCTTCAGGCGATTCAATTTCAGGTGACTCTGATGTAACCATACTATCACAGCCTCAAGACCCTTGGCCAAGGAATCCTGAGCGAGATCATACTGGCCATCCGTCAGCAGATAGAGCTGAGTGTCATCCGCATACTGGTAACAACCCAGCCAAAATCTGCAGGCTAACTGGACGAAGGGGTGCATATAGATGATAAATAGCATTGGGGAGAGAACTGCCTGCTGAGGGACGCTGCATACCAAAGAATGGCGAGCGGACATCTGTTCCCCAAGTGCCACTCTCTGTCCCTGATTGCGAAGGAAGGAGTTCAGCCATTGCAGGGCTGCTCCATGAATCCCTGCATCGGCAAGGCGGTGGGTCAGAAGATTATGATGACCGTGTCGAACGCTGCTGTAAGATCTAAAAGTATCAATAGTGCTGACCCGCCCCGGTCCAGGTGTTGCAACTGTCTGATCTCAGTGACACTATAAATGCCATGTGATCTTGTTCCTCTCAGAGCTAAGCTACAAGAGACAAATTACACGAGGAGCATGTGAAGGGAGTTGCAATGTTAACCAGGAAACTGAATTTTAAAAGAGTCCAGAAGCTCTGTCAATTTCCCCTCTCTATAGAGCCAGGGAGATTGCTGCTCAGAAGGTTTATTTCCTCTTCACCTCTTAGAAGGGAGGTGAAACTGACAGAGTCTTCTGGAGGCAAAAGGAAATTAAATTGTAACTTGGCTCTCAGTGCCTTTTCAAGGACTGAAACAACCCCTCATGAATATTTCAGTATTGGAAAAAAGTGTGTGTGTGTTGGAGGGGGGGGGGAGATCAGTTTGGCTCTCAATGTCTCTCTTTCTCATGGCTAGGGAAGATGAGATGTGAATTGGACAAAGCAGTAAGCAGTAGCATAGTTCTTACCTAGGGGTTTGTCAGATGGTTCACCTTAATGTAAAACTTAATGTAATGTAAAACAATATAATGGAATGTAGTACCTCAAGAAGGGAATAACAAATCACACACAAGTGGAATGCTAAGGATACATGTAAATACATCTTAATACAAAGTGGAGCCTGTTGAAGCAGAGCATTTGGGAACTGCCTTCCCAGGACTCTCCCATGTGATCCTGATAATTTCTACGGCTGAAGTAGGGCTAGGTTCATTCAAGGTCAGCATGAAAGTAAAAAATTGGCTCAGAAATTAATACTACAAATGATATTAACTAAAATAAGTTAGACAGTGTGCACTAGTTGCACAACCAAAGAGCAAGGGTGCAAGAATTAGTGCATAAATCCAGAGTAAGAGATAAAAGAAGCCTGTAAATGTTCAACATTTAAAAATAAAACTCTATTTCTGCCTTTTATCCCTTTCCAAGTCCAAAACTATCTGATTTCAAGCACGTTTGATTTGCCTGTCCTTAAATGACTTCTCTGAAATTTTGTTCTTCCCCACTGCAACCTCATGTTCCCTCTTCTCTTTACTCTCAAATTCTTAACTGGCTTCTCTGTCCACTAACACACATTCTTCTCCCTCCCCCCTCTGCTGTCCACCTTTCATCCTTACAGATTCCTAAGCTTGCAATTAATCTATCCACCACTTTTATCTTTCTATGCCCATTTTTTCCTCTTAATTTTACCACCTATCTGCACTTGGTGTAATCTATGTTAATGCTAGTTGCTGACTAGTAGCTAGGGTTGCCAGATAACTCAGTTTGTTGCCCACTGGTGCCTGAAGCACTGATGGCAGGAAATGCAGGGGAATGGGGATACATGTGCCAACATCACATCCAGTGAAATCCAGAAATGCGGTCATGAGATGTGCTTGGAATTGCAAAACCTTGTGGTTCTATCACAGAGTTTTTGCAAATCCTAGAATGTCACATGATGGCACTTCCAGAAGTAATGTTAATGCACCAGTGTGACATCTGCTTGCCAATTCCCACACCCTAAATGCACCCAGGGCTTCCTATTGTGGCTTGACAATGCTACTAGTAGCCAAGTGGCAGACCATTTTGTTTATTTAAAATGTTTCTATGCCACTTTTACACCCAAACTGGGCCTTCATGGTGGCAAACATCAAAACATTAAAACTTTTGTTTAGAAGTCAGAGCAGGCATGCTCCAGGGCAAAGTGGGGTTTGGGTTGTGGTTGTCTGGCTGAGTCCTTGTGCACCATGATTCAAATAAAGCAGAGTTATACCCTTTGTCTGCTGATGAGGTCTTCAATATCTGCACATGGCCATTAATCTAAGGAGGCAGACAAATGGCAAAATTTCCCTTACCTTGTCACCACACTAGAGGTGACAAGTTATTTGACTGTAACTTGTACGTCAGTCTGTGGCATCTTACATGATAGATGTTTTATATTAATCAGCAATGAAGTGTGAAGAAAGTACAATAAATAATCGGAGAACAGTGGGGAAATGACACAGGTTTTATATACATTGCTTCTTGTCTCATGTGAGCCAGTCTTTTCATGGTTTGTGTTAGGATCATAAGGTATACTGGCGTTATGCTTTCCCATTGGTATTGCCAATGACATTTGACTCCAGATCAGCCCACAGAACACTGTCTAATCTGTCACAATTTGATTGTTGTTTTTCCAGGGAGCTCAGGGTGGTAAAAATGGTTCTCTCTCCATTTTATTCTCACTACAGTCCTGTGACTTCCTCAAAGGTTGGGCATTAGCTTCATGGTTGAGTAGGAAATTGAACCCAGGCCTCTCTAGCCATAATCTGACACAACAACACCACACTGGCTTTCAATAAACATAAGCAGTTTTATACCGGGTTAACTGTCATAGCTTCCATACCCCCCACCCCCCTCCTTGGGTATTTTAGTGTGATGAGAGTGCTGAGAATTATCTTTTAAAGGTTCACCAGCCAACCTCACAGAACTGACATACTCTGAGCTGGAAGAAGAATGGTAACAGTTGAAGTCTGTCCTGCAGATAGCCCTGCTGGCTGTGGATACCATTATTATTGTTACTCCCCCCCCTTAAAAAAAAACCTTACAAAAACTCATATCAATCTTTCCCCACAGCCAACTTTTTAAAAAAGTTATACACAGCTTAAGCAAATGAAGCCTATTCAGTATGGAGACAAGCCAGAACTGTGCCTTACATTGTGTACTTCAGGGCTGGAAAGAGTTAACAGCTCTACTCGCCTTCCCTACGCCAAGAAGTTCCGCCGTTTATGTAACTGAAAACCAACTCATGATTTTATATATAAAAGTAACAGTCCTTGAGGACTGTCCTGAGAGTCTGAAAAGAACAGCGCAGAGAGTTTCCAGCTTTCCTTTCTTTCCACAAGTTTGTTTCTCCTTCCGGTATTAGGATACAGTCGCTCAGACACTCACAAGACGGCATTTTTGAGGGGGAGGAGATAAAGAGAGAAGGAAAGTATGCAGGCCGATTAGAGCGCGTGCGCACTCCACCGCGCTACGGAACTGCGCTTTATTAAAATAATGGCAAATTAACTGTATATAACAAGACTGCCAGAGCAAAAGACGATTGCCGCCGCCCCCCTCCCCCGACGAAGCTATTCCATTTCGAAAAGCCACCGGCCCTCGTTCCAACGAACTTGGAACTAATACACACCTTTTAAACAGAGAGCAGATCCCGTCTAGGCAGGCTCCTTTCTCCAGGATGAAAGCGCTTTCGTGCTGAAAGATCCCCATCTGAAAGTCAGGTACAAACAGCAAGAAGAGAGAGAGAGAAGGGCAAGCACTAAGAGCTAAAGTAGCAAAAGCAAAGCCAGTAAAAAGTACTAACGAAAATCCTCCCAGCAACATGTGAAGGTTCAATAAGGGAGTGAGGGAAAAGTCGTATCTTTTGAAAAAGTGTGCAGTACAGTCAGTCACTTATTTCACAGCAACAAGGGTCGTACCTTTATTAGAAGTTTTATGAAACTTTTCATATATAATGAATATAGTTAGTGTTCGAGTTCCCAAAAAATCTGCCAGTTCCCCAAAACAGCTTTCTCCAAAAGGGAAAGCTGTTTCACAGCATGATGGAACCCTACCCCCACCTCCAGATTGTAAAGTCTTGTAAGTCTTAAACTGAGGAGGAGGCATGATGATGTAGACTTCATTAGGTTAGACCAGTGGCACTCATCCCACAGCTTGTGGAGAGCTGCATTCATAACTACCATCAACCAAAAGAGCCAAGATGGAACCCAACAGTCAGCCACAAGCCCAACCAGGAAAGGACCTGGCCCACTTTCATGAAACAACAGGCAAGTACAATTCTCAGAAGAGGCACAGATGGCACGTCAAAGAACAACACGCTGTTCCTGTCAATGAGTGAATATCACATAGCTCCAGGATAGCATTTTTAAGTGCTGTGGATAGATACAGCCCCTCCTGAAAACCTGGAAAACATGTGCCTCACCCAAGAGAATATGTTCTTGGAGTACAAAAATACCTCCAGATACAAACAAATTATGCAATTATAAATGTTATTAGCAATGCAATTATTTTTTATTTCATGTGCAACTATGTTTTCAGGCTATGGATGTTTGGATACTGTAAAGCACAATGACTTCTGCCAACACATCCAATAAAAATGGAAGGACAATTTGCCAACACTGAAATTTGACTAGCAGTATGAAAATACCTGAAAATTTGCTATGCACATGGTTGTTTTCACAGGTTTGCATGGAACAAATGTATTATTCATATTTCAAAATAAATGATTTGGCAAGTCATTGTCATATGACATTACTGGGTTCTGTTGCCTTTGGCAGATATGATGAGATAAAGGACTTAACTGAAGAAGATGCTGCCTTAGTAAATCAGGTTGAACAAGAGGAGATTCCCAAATCAAGTTGAAGCCCACTGCCCTATAAAATAATTAAGAGAACACCAACTTTTTCAGTAATGTATTCTGATTAAATTTCTTCTTTTTTTAAGGGGTGAAAACTCTATAAACTACCTGAATTAATCAATTAACCAAAAAAGAGACTGGCCATTTTATAAGTAAGCATCATTTTCTTTGTCACACCAACAGAATGGGAATGTCCCACAGCATGGCTGCAGCCATGGTTTCCATATAATGTTGTAAACAGAGAGTTGCTGTGGGACAGGAGTGAGTGTCCTGCGATGTTCATCCACAGCTTTGTCTATTCTCTTCAGAACAGCATGGAACAGCGGCTCAGAGTCTGGTGACAGAGCTGTAGCCTCTGATGGGTCTTGAGCGAGATCAAACAGCAAAGGTGGAGTGTGGTGGGTCACGCCTTCTCCAGAACATGGGCAAAATCTGAGTTCATAACAGCCTTCAGCCCCTTCTGGTTGAAAAACTGGTGTCACATAATGGGCTTTCCACACATTTCCTCCTGATGAGAAAGAATTAGTATGATTATTTATTTATGTCATTTGTAGTCCGCCTTTCTCACTGAGACTCAAGGCAGATTACACAGTGTGAGATTAGTACAGTCTAGTTCAAGGACATTTCCATAAACAGTGCCATAGGGTAAATAAACACAATTTACAAAGACATAGAATCCATACAGAGTTGAAGAAATGTTGAAACAGAACATAAGCAATTCTAGGGCTGACATTAGACCACATGAAGCACAAGTAGCTCATAGGACCACATATTTAAGACAACCGATAGTTGGTAAGGCAACATAGTGGTGAAGTCTATGGTCCTTAATTCATTAGCGAAGCATCTGAGAGCCCCTCCCTCAGGATTGTGCTGCTCAACCCTACTTTTATCCAGGTAATGATCCCAGTTTCATTTATAATGTGAACATGCACTGGCTCTTCCTTACAAATGGATGAACACACGTACATGCAGGATGTCTGTGCATTTGCTCTAACATGTGAACAGGGCTACTGTCTACAGTGTCAGACACTATGAGGAACGTTGTCCCCTCGTGCTTGCTGCTTTGAATGACAGGGTGGCATGCTTCTTGCATTATCTAGGCTGATGTCCCTAACAGCCATATCAACAGCAGATCTATCCTTAAGCTCCTACCCTACTGTTTGTCAGTGTGCAGATTTGCACAGAGGCAAAATGGGTGATAAGGAAAAAATCAAAATAAAACAAAAGGGAAATGGAAGAATGGGAAACAGCAACTAGTATCCTATCATAGGCTCAAGGAAGTTACTCTAGCCGAAGAACCCTTATTCTAGCCTGAGTGGCTTTTCTGTTGGCGGAAGACTCCCTAGGCTGGAGGAAGGCATCCAGCTTTGCCTAGTGTAGTAGCAGGATACAGGCCATTGTGGGCCGAACCTCCATGTAAATCGAATTAGGAGAAAGTGAGTCAGAATTTCAAATGCTGTAGAATTCTCAAGATCAGGCACCTTATCAAGAGTATTCATATTCACTACCTGGAAGTGATTATTCCCTAGCCCAGCTTAGACTGTGATCATCAGAGTTTAGGAACTATGCAGAGATGACTAGGGACAGTGCTTGGATGGAAGACCTTTAAGGGAGACCAGGGTTGCTATATGCAGAGGAAGGTGATGGCAAACCACCGCTGCTCATCTTGTGTCTAGAACACCCTCTGGATGGAGCCACCATGAGTCATTTGTGACTCTATGGCATTTTCTTCTTCAACATGAAACTTGATTGTTTTCCAATCTATTTATGCTATTTATGGCATTGGTATCTCCACCTTTCTTTCAAAACGAGTCAGGGTGGAGAACATGGCATCATCCTGTATTATCAAGGAAGCTAGTGATACAAGGTTGGCTTCATGGCTGTATTAGAGATTTTGGAACAAAAGTATTCCTAGTCCAAGTTCAATGCATGATCCACTGCTCCATCCACAGATGACAGGGGGTTTGTGGGGGGAAGCCATCAATACTTGGCTTTATCCCAAATCATAGAGAAGATGGGAGGCCTTTACACTTACTCTCCTTTTGGTGCCACCGCACTGCATGTATATACCCCCCACAGTAGTGAAACATGAATTCATGCTCTGAGTGTTGCACATTGCCCTGCAGCAAAGGCATCAGATTTCGGCCATCGATTACCCTGAAGTGGCCAAGAGAAAGACAATCAGATCACATACTCAGATTAGTTCTGCCTTCAAACATTGTATTAATATACAAGCAATTTATCATTTGTAATATCATTTGCAAACTGAAGTGTACTGGTGTTTGCTATTTTAAGTATAAAGCACTACAGGGGGCCTTGGGGAACTTGCGGGGCAAAAAATGTATTTAGAGATTGTCCAGGAAGTGACATCATTGTGCCAGCAGTGGGCATGCTCCTGTGCTTTGTGAGGGGCCAGTTCAGCCAGTTGCGGGCCAAATCATAGGAGAATGCCCACCACTAGGCATGATGAGGTCACTTGAGGAAGTGCCCACCATGCCCACTCTGCACTTGCCTGAGAGGTCCCTTGCCTATGGGACCCATTCCCCATGCTTTCCTCTCCCCTCGCTGGCCAGGTACGTGGTTGCAGTGGGCAGAGGCTGGGAGCGGGGGATCACCTGCCCCAACTGGAAGAATAGGATCCCTATATATCTGCCAAAAGTATCTATCCCAATTCAGCCAATCCCTTGAGATGTGGAAGTTCTGGATACCAATGGATGGAAGGGATTTCCCCACCACCACCATAGTGACACTGCCTTCCTCCTTCTGCAGCACAAAATGTTTCATGAAATGCTGCTTCTAGGGAAAGGAGGCCCTCAGGAACAGGGGCAGGGTCAAAGATCTGCTGCAGGAGGGAATCTACAAAACATTGCCCCCTCTTCTGTGGAATTCAACTCATAGAATTCCCCCAGCCACAAACATTTCCTTACTGTCACATTTAACCTAATGTTATACATGTGTTTACTCACAAGTAAGTCCCAATCAGTTTAATAGAGCTTGCTCGAAGGTAAGAGTACACAAGGGTTCCACATGGGTTATCTGCCAAGCTTTTTGGGAAGCAGGTTTTTTTTCTGCTTCCCCACTAGGGTTTTCAGTTCTCCAGTGGGGGACTCCACCCCATGCCACCGTCACCTGGCTGGCAGTGGTGAAAGGCACTGGGAACAAGTCTGGGAGGTAAAATACCTCCCATGCAACCTGCAGCGAAGAAATCACTTCAAGGACTGATGTCATTGTGCTGACCATGAGAATGCTCCTGTGCTTCACTTCCGGTGGATTTGGGCCCTAAATGGGCTGATTCTTAAAGAATCGGTCCTGTGCAAAGCTTGGGAGCATTCCCACAGTTGGCATGATGACGTCACTCCCAGAAGTAATGTTGGTGCATCAGAGCCAGGAACGTGCACTCGTATAGCACTAACCAATATCTCCAAATTGTTGGAAACCTAGCCCCTCCTCTTGTAGAGATACAAGGGAAAGACATATCTTTGCAAGGGAAGGGGCTAGAGACTTACTTTTTTATCAAATGAAAACTGGGAAATCAGAAAATCTGCTGCACCTATTACACCATTTTTTAGGGGGAAAAGTTGTAAAAGCTCTGTTGGCCTAGGGGAGTGGGGTGGCCACTTCTGGGGGACTGGAGCAGGGAAAATGTAGGGGAGCCTGCCATGCACTGCTGTATTTAATCTGCAGTTGCACCAACAATGAATAAACCACAACATCCTATCCCTATGTGGAAGCTACCAGAATTACAGCCTGAGAAAACCACATAGAGAATACAGCATGCAACACGTCTATCTTGAAATCCAAGCCCAATTAGTTTTTGATGTCTACACATTATGAATATGTTGCAAGAAGCCCTGGAGTGACCCTTTATTTGTTTACCTATTGCAGCTAATGTGCCCTAATTTTGATGAAGTTTTCAGTGGAACAATATCATACCTGTCCTGTGGTACTGTCCCACCAGCCAGGTGAACCAGTGTGGGATATATATCCATCAAGCTTGTAGGTTCATTAATAACCATGCCTTCAGGTAGCATTCCTGGCCATCTGAATAATCCAGGGACCCGGATTCCTCCTTCCCAGCCTCCCATGGCTTTTCCACCTACCGTCAAATTGTACAGAAACAAAAAATATTGTCAGCTCAAAAATGTTATTCCTGCAGGATTATGGATCTAGTTCCTTTTTGACATAAATTCATATTATATTTTATATTAAAGCCTGAGATTTCCTGACCTGGCTGTGCAGAGTCTGATTTAAATTCGGAAGTTTCTAATGCCTGTCAGAATGTGATAATAAATAACTTGCTGAAGTTGGAGTTTCTTTGAAGCGCACAAGGCTTAGTGTCTGTGTAACTGATGTCTGCTCTAGCTGGGGATGCTAGATAAATTCTTACAGACATCATTATTGTGAAGAAATCAAAACTGGGAGCTTTTTCTTAATTTAAGGTACATTTGTGGACAGATAACATGTACAGGACTATTTCTCTAAAAGTAATGTTTCAGCTAGTTAAACTGTTGACAACTTTCCCACTGTATCCCTGAGTTAATTTGTAAAGATGCTCATTTCATTCTTTAGGCTTTTTGTTCAAGCATACACTGTTCTTTCCAGAACTCCGTAAGAAAGAATTCTCTATAAGAAAAAATTCAGAAACTTTTTCAATTAAATGTATTATATACCAAAGGATAGTAAGTTTTACACAACATATGTAGATATAGACACATTATTCATCTTTGGTTCACACTTTAACATTACTAGAATATATACATATCAATTACTTCCACGTGATGATGATAGAGGCAATGGCGATGGAACAGCCACATGGTAGTTTTCCCTATACTTCATTTCCTCAGCCCCCTGAAATAACCACCTCCCCATGCCACAGAGGGTTTTTCAGACAATTTTAAAAAATCAGTAACTGTCATATTAATATGTGACCCTCAGGGCACATGAGGCTTGTCCCTGGTCATCTGCAATTCCAATTTCTCTTCCAGAGGGCTCTCCCAAGCCTCAGATACGGAAAAATGGGGCTAGGTTGCATCCCCCTTTGGCTACCCACACTAATTTCTGGAGGACTACTTCTCACATGCACTCTCTCTGGCATCTTGCCTCAGCTCCTCTGTTTTCCTTCCCTGCTGGGATCCCAGAGCCCTCTTCAATTTCCCTTCCTATCCTCAGCCCTACACCCTAGTCCTGTCCCCAGCATCTAGGTCAGTCTGAGAACCAAATATTGGAGTTCCACCTGTGGGACCTCCCATCTTTACCAGTCCCCACCTGTACCCTCTATGGCCACCGGGACCTTAGGTGGAGGCTGGGAAGAGGTTGGCTTCTGCCCTGTTCTCGTCCAGTTCCCCCTGGCTTGATTCAATGGTGAAGCAGCTTGGTATGCAAGAACTGCCTGCTCTCACACTTCCTTTAGAGTTGGCACTGGGGTTGGCTTCAGGGTGGCTCTTTCCACTGGTCCTGGCTGGTTGTGCGTTAGTTCCATGCCTTGGTTGTAACTTGTGAGGTTGCTGCCATATGACCTGGTCACATGGCTGCCTCATGTCGGGACAGTTGTTCTTTGGTGCTGCAGGTGTGGCTGGCTGGCTCTGGCTTGGCATCCACAGCATGACCAGGCTGTCTGCAGCTGGAGGGTGGCCCAACAGCAAAGACTATTGGTGAGTTGGGAACTCATTCATTGGCAGCTGAGTCTGGGATGCGGGGTGCCTCCTGGACACAGTATTAGAAGATACTAATTTTTTTTTAAAAGCTGATGGTATGAGATTGCTGTCTCAGGAGATAAGTGCAAGGAAAATGGCACCAATATGAGTGGGACCTGAAAAATACATACCTTCCCATACAGCACATTAACTTGCTTTGACTTTGATCTTTCCCAAAAAACAGTATAAAGCCAGGACTGGGAACAATCAGAACAAAGAAGAGGAAAACCTGCATAGTGCTTGATTAGAATATGACATTGTGCAGATGCTTCAAAAACACCTGCTCCAGTTTGAATACCAAAGCAAACCTCTGTTAGGAAGCAACTGTCGAGAACAAAAGAGCCAGGCCTTTTCAGAGGTCCAGGGAGGACCAGGCCATCCCAGCTACAAATGTACCTACTCATAATAAAAGTTAAAAAACAATGACATACTAGATACATAAAAACAAGTTGTGAAAAGGCAAAACATTAAGTGTCTAAGTTTGAGGCCCCCTTTTTGGCTTGAGGGGAGCTATTTTCAGGGCCCATGGGGCCTCCTGGCTCTGATTGAACCTGAAAATAACTCTGCATGTCTTTAGCATGTAAGTATGTTCTATTGCCTTAAATATTTCTGATCTTCCAGTACCTGATACTGACTTCCTCTGAAACTTTTAACCCGTCTTCTAGTAGTCAACAACTAGTTTGCAACTACAGAGCCTTCTTTGGAATATTTCATACAAACTATGCATGTGTCAGAATTTTGTGGACCACAGACATTCCTTTTGATGTTCCAGATATTTCCAGCCTGAACTTTTGATGTTCCAGATATTTAAATTATACCGTGCTTCAGATGGCATTAGACAGGCTGCTAAATATGATAGATTATGGAAAACATTTTTTAGGAAATATATATACACTAGAAACTTTTTAAAGGAAAATATATATATATATATATACACACACACTAGAAACAAAGGTCGTTGTGCAACTAAATACAATGGGCTCTAGAAAGCTGGGGAGGACTGGCGGGGGGGGGGCTGTTAAGTGCTAGCAGGCAGGCAGGGTGTCTGGGAAGGGCTGAGAGGCAGAAGGAGTCTGGGAAGGGCTGAAAGGCTGGAGGGGGCTGGGGAGGACTGGTAGGTGGGGCCAAGTGGGGTTTGGGGAGGCAGGAAGGGTCTGTGGAGGGCTGAGAGGCAGGAGGAGTCTGGAGAGGGCTGAGAGGCTGGAGAGGGCTGGGGAGGGCTGAGAGACAGGAGGGGTCGGGAGGGCCGGCATGCAAGGGGCGGGGATTGGGGCCAGGGAGGGTGGAGCAGACCGGCTTGCTCTTCCCTCCGCATCCCTGGTTCCACGGGGGTTCGCAGGGCAGCGGGCGCATTGCTCTCACCCCAGCTCCGTCAAGAGCAGCGCACCCCAGCTCCAGCCGGGCTTGCAGGGCAGCAGGTGCCTCTCTCTCGCCACGTCTTGCAGGCACATCGCTTTTACTGTGCCACCCTCCCCCTCAAGCTGGGCTATGTAGTCTGGTGGCAGAGGGACAGGCAGGCTCACCTGGCTGTCCACTGCCAGTGGCGCCCTTTGGAGGCCGTGTTGGACCACGTACTTTTTAGCCTGGTGTTCCCGCGCTTTATATATATATATAAAGGGGGGGGGGGTCAGAATCCTCACCTTTGTATATGCCATTCCAGCCACCTAGCTGAGCATTTCCTTGCTGAGCTTCTAAGTGTCCACCATGGTCAGAGGTAAAATATGTTAATGTGCTGTTTTTCAAGCCTTGATTGTCAAGAGTATTCAAAATTCTTCCTGTAAATTAATAGTGGATGTGGTTGTACTGTTTAGTTATGTAGAAGTTAAAAAAATATTACATTTTGGGTTATTCTGGGCATTTTTATGCATTGTAATAGTATTTTTTATTGTAATTTTAAAATTTTAATAGTATAGGAGGGTACAGAAAAAAGAAAAGGGGTTACATAACAGTTATGTGGATCTGAATAATTATATATAACAAAATATTTGAAACAAAAATATTTCTTCTCAACATTCCCTTCATTAATTTTTAAGACATTGTCTAAATACAGTAATACTTGCTTATGTTAGAATACATTTATATTCAACATTTTAGGTTTCAAATTCATATTCAACATTCATATTCAATATATACATTCAACATTTATATTCAACCTTCAACATTTTAATTTTCAGATTTCTTAGCTAATCTGTTTTGGACCCACATTAATAATTTCAACTTTATTGCATATTCAGTATTACATAATTTCACCACTTCTACCTAACCACTATACCTTTTGTCAAATAGATAATATTTCAAAATACAAAAGTCCATTATATATCTCATAATGAGGAAATAATAATAAAGAACACTTCGACTCAAAAACTGCATCTATATAGATTTCAATTCAAGGTATTGAATTAAAAACTTATTCTCATTCTACTTCTGCATTACAATACATTTTTTAATTTATATACATTTATTTCATTTAAAAGTATTTCTCATTCAAGATTTGTCTGTTGCTTGCATAACACACATAATATGCATTCCATCTCTCTTCCAATTTTGTAATTGATTTATTTCTCAAATAAGCTGTTAATTTCATGATTACTGTGTATTTGGCAAGTTTATTTTCCCATTCTCCTAAGTTACGGCAGATATCTAACTTCCATTTTGCTGCATAGATAATTCTAGCCACTGTCATAATATATTCAAATATCTCTTCCAAATCTTTTGGTAAATTATTAGGAAAGATTCCTGATAGCATATTCTTAGCTTCTCATAGAACTGCATTTTCCCATGTATTTCCTTACAATATCTTTTTGCTTTTTTGCAAGTCTACCGTATATGGTAAAAGGGTCCATCTATGTCTTGACATTTCCAGCATTTCCCTTTGTAGTTTTTATCTACTTTCTCAAAATCCATACCATATGGAAAACATTTTATACCAATTTTCTTTTAATGCCTGGCTGGCTATGAACTTAATTCCTTTTCCCCATAATCCTTCCCATTGGCACATCGGTATTCTTTAAAATTCTGCACCCATTTGATCATACATTTTTTTTCATTTGTTCTTCTGTTTCCAATTGAAGTAATAGCTTATATATCCATTGTAATAGATTATCTTTGTGGTTGTTGTGGGTTTTCCGGGCTGTATTGCTGTGGTCTTGGCATTGTAGTTCCTGACGTTTTGCCAGCAGCTGTGGCTGGCATCTTCAGAGGTGTAGCACCAAAAGACAGAGATCTCTCAGTGTCACAGTGTGGAAAAGATGTTGGCAGGTCATTTGTATCTACTCAGGAGGGGTGGGGTTGAGCTGAGTCCTCCTGTAAGAGTTTCCCAGGGTGTAGAATGCTAATGGCGGGAGGCTTCACTGTATCCTGAGGAGGTTCTTTTGCATATGGATTGGTGCTTGATGTGCTAATCTTCTCTGCAGGGCTATTGTCGAGTATAGAGTGTTTTGTTAGCCTGGTGTTTTTCAGAACTGGAAACCATGCTCTGTTCATTCTTAAGGTTTCTTCTTTCCTGTTGAAGTTTTGCTTATGCTTGTGAATTTCAATGGCTTCCCTGTGCAGTCTGACAAAGTAGTTGGAAGTGTTGTCCAGTATTTTGGTGTCCTGGAATAAGATACTGTGCCCTGTTTGAGTTAGGCTATGTTCAGCCACTGCTGATTTTTCAGGTTGTCCAAGTCTGCAGTGTCTTTCATGTTCTTTTATTCTTGTCTGGATGCTACGCTTTGTGGTCCCGATGTAAACTTGTCCACAGCTGCAGGGTATACGGTATACTCCTGCAGAGGTGAGGGGGTCTCTACTGTCTTTTGCTGATTGTAGCATCTGTTGTATTTTTCGGGTGGGTCTGAATACTGCTTGAAGGTTATGCTTTTTCATAAGCTTTCCCATCTGATCAGTAATTCCTTTGATATATGGCAAAAACACTTTTCCTGTAGGAGACTGGACCCCTCCTGAGTAGATACAAATGACCTGCCAACATCTTTTCCACACTGTGACACTGAGAGATCTCTGTCTTTTGGTGCTACACCTCTGATGCCAGCCACAGCTGCTGGCGAAACGTCAGGAACTACAATGCCAAGACCACGGCAATACAGCCCGGAAAACCCACAACAACCATCATTCTCCGGCCGTGAAAGCCTTCGACAATACATAGATTATCTTTGTGTTTTATAATCATCTGTTCAAATTCATTCATCTCTAAACACCACCTTACTTGTTTATAATCTTCTTAATCTTGAGACTGATTGATAATATGGTAACTAGTGAATATTAATTCTTTCATTCCTAATATCTTGCCAAAATTTGAATTTCTCCTGAGCATTTAACATATTACCATATGTTAAATAATCAGTTTTGTTTCTCATATTCTTATTGTGACTATTGGAATAGTATTGTTGTGCTTCTTCACTTAGCCACATTATTCAAGTTTAAAACAGACACATAATTTGTCAGTGTAATTTTTAAATAACTTTCTATCCAAATAGTATAACAACAACAACATTCAATTTATATGCCGCCCTTCAGGACAACTTATGCCCACTCAGAGCAGTTTACAAAGAATGTTATTATCCCCACAACAATAATCACCCTGTGAGGTGGGTGGGGCTGAGAGAGCTTCTAGAAGCTGTGACTGACCCCAGGTCACCCAGCTGGCTTCAAGTGGAGGAATAAAACCCGGTTCTCCAAATTAGAGTCCTGCGCTCTTAACCACTACACCAAACTGTCTCTCTAAAGCTATAACATCTTTATAAAGCTAGTCAAAGACACTAGTAGATAACAACTTTGTCTCCCTGTAATTTATTCATGCCACTTATTTCTACTCTTTCTAGAAGACCCAGAGAGCAGAATAGTAACAAACTAAATGAAAGTAAGATTCTACAAATTTATTTGGGCCTAACTCACAGCAGAATGAGATAGTAGATGCCTGCAGTGGTAGAATGGACCATCTCAGTTTTGGCTGCAGATGGAGCAAGATAGCTTAAACACTCCCTTAAATAAAGTAAACTAGCTCAACAGAGAAAAGATTCTAGTTCAGCCAGCTCCTTTTCAGCTCCTTAAGCTTGCCAGTTTTTAATTTGCAGGGAGGTTTTGTAGTTGCAAAAACTCTGTTCCTCACTAGTACACTAAAGTGGTACTGTCCATTGCAAGTGTCACCCAGATCTTAAGCTGTTCTTTTAAGTTATCCCCTTCCTGGCTACATCATGAGGTGATTCTTCTCATATCTCCCTGTCTTTCACCAGTTATCGCACAATTCTTTCATTTCATGTGGAGTTTCCACGCTAGCATCAGAGCATTCTGTGGGATCCAGCACTGGAGCAGAAACTCTGCTTGTGATGCAGAAGAATTACATAATAACTAATGACAGACTAGATATTATGAGGAAAGCTCTGTGGGGAAATGTCACATGAATAATTTTACATGGTCCTACATTGACCTTTCAAGTAATAATCCAATTGTCTTTTAGTAAAAGTCTCCCTTGTTAAGATGATGTTTACCTATCATCCAGTCCATCTCTTCTACATTGTCCCCATACAAGCCATGATTGCTTTTCCCAGTAAAATTTTCTGTGGTAACCAGTGGAGTATGAACATGCAAGAAAGAAACAAAGAGGAAGAATGGCCCGTGCTGGTGTCTAAAAAAACCAAAAATGTTGCCAAAATTCAGTTTCTATGAAAAATAAAATTATATAGATATAATTCTTTGATAGGTTTGTCAATGCATGGTGAAGAATCTATATTCATAGCAATAGTGAAATAATGAACAGTGAAATTCTATACAAAGGTATTCTAATCTAAACTAATTCATTTCAATGGGATTAGACTGGAGTAACTTTGCGTAGTATTGCACTGTAAGCTATCTCCAAGCCTGTATGTGCTATCAAAACCCAATACATTATCTCCCAATCTTCATAATATGTCAACAATTCTCTTATTCCAAATATGAGGATGAGGTCATCTCAGATAAGTGCTGTTCATCAAAATTTACAGTTAGGAGAAATTTTACTCAATAAGATAGGCAGGCAACCTTCTTTTCTGAAACTATACAAACCTGAATTCTTTGTATGAGATCTCAGTGTGTAAGCTGCTACGACTGAAAATAAATAAAGGCTGCTCACAGAAACCTGGATCCTCTGCTTCCTTCCCTCCTGCCTCTATTGTAAACAGCTATTTTGATTTCATTGACTAGTTAAGTTTTATTCATCCTGGATGCTTCATTTTCTCATATGCAGTATATAATTTTTATGGAGTATTAAAGGCAGTGCCTCTTACCTTTCAATAAAGGAAATAGCCTCCCTCAGCATTAGGAATGCTGATATCTCCACTTTCATTGGCTGCTCTATAATTTCATAATTTCTCATTATGACACAGTTCCAGTATCTTATGAATCCATAACTTGAGAACCAGGAAACAAAGAATAAGAAGCCAAAGCAAGCAAGCAAGAAGATTGTTTTCCAGCTGACATGCACCAGATGAACAAGTTTGGCTGCTGTAAGAGTCAGTACAGCAAGGGCAATCAACTGAGTGTAGAACCAGAGTCTGATCCGCAGAGGCACGGCCATCTCAGGAGGCTGAGTTATTTGACAGTCAGCCATCATTGAAAAGGGCATCCCATAAAAATAATCAAATCCATGCTTTAAGGGGTGATGGCAGTAATCATTACGGTGTCCACAGTTCATGCCTTGATGCCACTTCCCTAGAGACAGATTTTTTTTAAAAAAAAAAGGTAGTTAAAAATATCGTCAATCAATAGGTGCAAGGTAGGTTTATTGGCAAGCTGGTTTCAAAAATTCTCATTGGTATTTGAACACAAATGTTCTTCATCAGGGGAAGTGCATCAACAGTAACACCAACAATCTATATTCATTTAGAGAATCAGTGACAAACTGGAATCAGTATGAATGATACAATCACTTCACAATTTACTACCTTTTATTCTGGCGTAAATTGAATAGAGATAAAATAGAGCTTCAATATAGATTCCCCCACCTCCATGTGGACTATTTGCTTCCAAGGAGGAACATTTTGTTCAAAATCATTGGGAAATTTGGGTCTAGGCTGCTAATAAGGCTGCCTTGTGCTGCTGCTTCTTCATCGCCTTTGCCTTCTTTTGTTTCTGCTCATGTTGCACAGTCTAGTTGCAGGCAACCATACCTGGTATATACAGGATAGTTTTATTCCAAAACTAAAACTTACAGTTACTAAGGATAGGTCCTACCCAGTAAATCCACTTTTATTCCAGTTAGTTCAATACTCTACTGACTCCTGTTATATCTCTACTAAATTATGGTATCCATTTATTAATTACTGGAACCAGATATACCGTTCTCAGCAAGTGATTCTACTTCATCCTTAAGACAGCTTGTATACGTGATAGCTATAAACTAATTGTAAGTTTTTGTCTGTACTATGTAATGGAATATGCTGATGATATTTTCTGTCCTTGTATATTTCATCCTTATGTATTCTTGTGTATCTTTTGTATATTGATAAAATAAAATAATTTTTTAAAAAGAAAAATAAATAAATGATGGTAGCCCTAAAATCTGATACTCTAGTATGAACATTTAATTCTGAAGTTGTGTAATCTATACACATTATGGGTGTATCATGTAGGGAGAAATAAATTCACAAAAGATTGCTATGCAATAGAGATGGACATGGACCGGGAGGCGGCCACAGACCGCTGGTTCGGGGTTCATGGACTTCCACGGACCACGGACCACAAACTTTTAAACGGACCGGGCTGGTTCGAGAACCGGTTTGAGAACCAGTTCGATTCAGAAAGGCCTTGTTTTCCCACAGATTTTCACTTGAGTAGACTTTCCCCACCAAAGGTTCTCATGTAACACTCCTTGATCATCACTTTTCCAAAGAGACAAACAACAACTTCCCCTCCCCTATTCTGACTGACCCCTACCCGCCCTTGGGGGAAGGAGGGAGACTTGTGCTCCTGTCCAGGAGAGGTGGCTGCCCACAAAACCCACCTACATGGGGCTGCATCAACAATAGATGCCCTCCCTTGGGGCGGGGAGACCAACTCCCCGTGATGGGAAATGAATGGATGTATTTGAGTGAAAGCCAACTCCGCAACAGGAGATCATGTAGCAATTCAAAGACCCCTTGCTGGAATGGAAGGCATGGGAGGGATGGAAAGGATGTCTTCCACATCTCGAGGAAAGGAGACTTATGCTACCCTGTTCAGAGGGAGCCTCTTTGGGCAGTGGACAAGTCCCACCTCAGTGACATGGTGTGTCTGCTTGCTTGGGTTAGGGGCAGGGCTCTGACCTGGGCCACTGTCCTACTTGTCACTGGACTTTGAGGATTGAGCCTCAGAGGGGCCCTTGCGCTCACAGGAGCAGGATGGTTGCCGATGACACCCACTTCACCGAAAGTAGTGGCGTCAACAAAGGAAGGACATGTGGGCACTGCGGACCCCTCACCCACACCTGGGGGAAAGGAGCAGAAGCGGACTCCCCAGTTGGAGGGGCCCTTGTGCTCACAGGAGCAGGGAAGTCACTGACAACACCCACTTCACTGAACCAAATGTGGCGGTGTCGGCAAAAGAAGGACATGCGGGCACTGCAGCCCCCTCCCCCATGCCTGGGGGGAGGGAGCGGAAGCAGCCTCCCCACTTGGAGGGGCCCTTGCACTCGCAGGAGCAGGATGGTTGCCGATGATACCCACTTCCGCAAACGTGGCGGCGTCGGCAAAGGAAGGACGTGGGCACAGCAGCCCCCTCCCCCACAGCATATCCACCTTCCTGTCTCACCAGAAAGGATGGGAGGGACAACAGTCGTGCCTTAGACTGTTTTGTCAACATACAAATTATAATGGAAGTAGTTGAGTTTATAAAGAATAAGAGGAGGTACTTAGAAGGTATGACGGACAGGGCTTGTTGTCAGGAGGAGAATACCAGGGACAGGGCTTGTCATCACGAGGAGGATACGAGGGACAGGGCTTGTCATCAGGAGGAGGATACCAGGGACAGGACTTGTCATCAGGAGGAGGATACGAGGGACAGGGCTTGTCATCAGGAGGAGGATACGAGGGACAGGGCTTGTTGTCAGGAGGAGGATACCAGGGACAGGACTTGTCGTCATAAGGAGAATACCAGGGACAGGACGTGTTGTCAGGAGGCGGATACGAGGGACAGGGCTTGTCGTCAGGAGGAGGATACCAGGGACAGGGCTTGTCGTCATGAGGAGGATACGAGGAACAGGGCTCGTCGTCAGGAGGAGGATACCAGGGACAGGACGTGTCTTCAGGAGGAGGATATGAGGGACAGGGCTTGTCGTCAGGAGGAGGATACCAGGGACAGGACTTGTCATCATGAGGAGGGGGAGGGGGAGGTTCCCCCCATTCCCAACAGGCCAAAATAGAGCATGCTGGTATTCTCGCCGAGGGGGAGAAAGGAAACCACATTCGCCCGGGGAAAGCCTGATCCCACAGCTATCAGGTGACCGCACCTGAAGCTCCATCTTAGCCTAAACTCGGCGGCAGCCGACCTCACCCGCCTTCCTGCCATGCCAGAAAGGATGGAAGGGACAGGACATGTCATCATGAGGAGGACATGAGGGACACTACGTGTCATCATGAGGAGGGGGAGGAGGGAGAAGGTCCCACAGCTACTGACTGTCCTCCTTAGCCGAGGGTCCCACCGAGGGACATTGCGGCAGCGGTAGCAGATCCACCTTCCTGCCTCGCCAGAAAGGACCAGAGTTGCAGGACACATCCCCACCCAACTGAAAGAGGTCCCGTCGGGGAGCCTCCACATTGTCAACCAAATGTATCCTCACACAATGCAGTCGGCCACTGTGAAACCAAAGAAAGAGCAGCACAATAGCCGAAAGCAGCCGACTGCACCCACACACCTTCCTGCCTCACCAGAAAGGTCCACACACAGTTGCAGCACAACACATTCCCACACAGCTGAAAGAGGTCCCGTCGTGGATCCTCCACATTGTAAACCGACTGTATCCTTCGGCTGCGGGATCACACAACCAGGCTAACCAAAGAGAGAGCAGCACAGTAGCCGACATCACCCGACTGCACCCACCCACCTTCCTGCCTTGCTGCCGAGGTCCTCAGTTGCAGCATGACACTTTCCCACCCAGCTGAAAGAGGTCCCGTCAGTCCCGTTGATAGGGGAGCTGCCACGTCAACAACCGACTCCACCCCTATATGGTACAATCGGCAGCTCGATCGCAACTGTGTATGTAACCAAGGAGGGAGCAGTAACAGGAGAGTCCCTCGTGAAGTGGGAGGCAGACCGGATCTGCCGTCCTGCCTTTGCAGAATGTGGGGGATGGGCAGGACAGGAGACATTGCTTGGATGGGTCAGCGTGGTTCCTGAGAGGGGGGGACAGAAACATGACAGCAGCATCAGCAACAGAACTCAACCACCTTCCTGCCTTCGCAGGGTGGGCATGATTCAGGGAATCCATTCCCCCCTGGCCAGTGGGGACAGCAGGTGCCCATGCAAATGGGGGGACAATGCAGAGAGCCCCCCCAAAGCATGAAAGGCTTAGAAAGAAGTCGAGCAGAGAGCCCCCCAAAGCGTGCTGCCGGTCGTCAGAGAGCGGGTGTTTCACAGAGGCCAGTAGGAGCACCTCCTGCACCTGTAACATCAGGCAGGAAAGCTCCCCCAAAGTCACCCACTATTTAGGGAGTGAAAGGCTTAGAAGGAAGTGAAGCAGAGAGTCCCCCCAAGCATGCTGCCAGTCGTCAAAGAGTGGGTGTTTCACAGAGGCCAGTAGCAGCCCCCCCCCTGCACCTCAAAAGCCAGGCAGGAAAGCTCCCCCCAAGTCACCCACTATTTAGGGAGTGAAAAGCTTAGAAAGAAGTGAAGCAGAGAGCCCCCCAAAGTGTGCTGCCAGTTGTCAAAGAGTGGGTGTTTCACAGAGGCCAGTGCAGCCCCCCTTGCACCTCAAAAGCCAGGCAGGAAAGCTCCCCCAAAGTCACCCACTATTTAGGGAGTGAAAGGCTTTGAAAGAAGTGAAGCAGAGAGCCCCCCAAAGCGTGCTGCCAGTCGTCAAAGAGTGGGTGTTTCACAGAGGCCAGTAGCAGCCCCCCCTTGCATCTCATCAGCAGCCAAGAAAGAACGTGGGGGAAAGAAGGCAAGAACTCAAGCAGACAGCGCCCAAAGCTGCTTGCATCTACTGTGGGTCTGCGAGTGGGTGGGGTCAGAGCACAATAGAACTCACCGGCAACCCAGAAAAAAGAAAGAGATTTTTGGGGGGGAGGGGGCGATTAAGCCCCAGAAGAACCCAAGGACTCGAAAGCGGAAAGAAATCAGAGTAACCCGATAGTGCGGTAAAAGGATTTTTTAAAAAGTGCTCTCAAGAAAACCAGAATTGAAAGGAGAAAAAAATTAAACAGGAATGGAGAATAGAGTAAGCTCTCTTGCAACCGAAGCCCCAAAGCCCTAAGGCATAAGCCTCACTCTCACAAACAAAAAACAAAAAACTTCCCCACAGCAAGCAGTTGCTAAGCTAACTTGCATCCCCGCGCCAGCAAAATGAAGTGGGGCTTCGCGCGCTTTGTCTTTTATGCAGAAACACTTGTGATCTCTGTTTGGCTGACAAAGCTGCCAATCAAGGTTTCCTGGGCTAAGATTGCTGTGTTCCAAATAGGAAAG
Organism: Eublepharis macularius; assembly: GCF_028583425.1. Lineage (NCBI taxonomy): Eukaryota > Metazoa > Chordata > Lepidosauria > Squamata > Eublepharidae > Eublepharis > Eublepharis macularius. Next base: position 59,355,018 of record NC_072792.1, read on the forward strand.
GTGGCTCCACATCGTTGCCTAGGAAATTGTTTGAGCTGGGACGGCGGGAATCCTGGCATGACGGGCCAACAGACAGACGGACAGAAAGCCCCAAAGTTCGGCGCTTTCGTGAGAAAAAAACATGCCCACGGCCCGCGTGTTCGTGAACGACGAACTGGGTAAATTCGTGGCGAAATTAGGTCCGTTATGCAGACCGTGCCCACCTCTACTATGCAATGATCAATCCTAATGAGCTTTTTAAAAACTGCAGATGAAAGGAATATTTTTACAGGTTGAAAGTTTCACAGAAACCTTCCTGAGCAAAAGAATATTAATAACAAGAACTGTACAATGCAGCCAAGTGAGACTTTCCAATGCTATGTACCCATCTTTCCCCAAAAGTATAATCCTGCCTACCTATTAATCCAGTGGCATATCCTTGCTTCTGCAATATCTTGGCAAAAGTAATTTCATTGGGAGGAAGGCCTCCTGAACTACCAATCCACTGAAGGACACGATAACCATAAATATCATCCATACCTGGGATATAAAATATACATACATATTAAAACTTTATCAGGTCAACCAACTAAAGGTGTAGTGGCAGATTAAGGTCACCAGTCTTGATAGTGCTGGCAACAAATTAATAACCTGAACTCTTTGAGACCTATATAGTGACAATTGTCTACAAACCTCCTGAAGAGAAGTGTCTTAAAAACTAGTAAATATTATGAGTCTGTAATATTTTAAATTATCAAAATAAATGAATAGAATTGAAAAAGTATTCTGGTTATTAGTAAATCTAATCCATGCTGCATATAATGGTCATTTGCACACATCTTGGCATAGTACTAAACTCACAGAATGAGGCCATCTTCATGGTGTGATTTCTGATGTCATCGCACCACGATTCTGTTTTCGTGGTGCCATGACGTCAGAAATCGTGCCATGAAGACACCCTCGAGTTTAGCGTTATGCCAAGGTAGATGAAAATGACCAAGGATATCTAATACTAAATTACAAATGGGTTGGATCTTATGGATCTTGTCAGTAGTGCTAGAATTTTCTTCCAAGCAAGGAGCCTTCCCCTGACTGATGGTGCGAGGGGGCGGCCCTTGGTGCTGAGGGACTGTGCCACCAGTAGTGGAATGGATATGCAGAATCTGATGCTCTTTACAAAATATTTACAAACTTGTACAAGCACAGTCATTTCTACTTTTGAGGCCAAGCTCTGTGTCCCTTCAGCGTCTCAGTTAAGGAGCGCTGGTGGCAACAGGAGATAGGGTGGCATTTCACCAATGAAATGTGGTGGTCAGTTTTAGGTACCATTTTTTTTTATTTGCCTAGGCATTCTGTTAATTGTTTAGTAATTGTTCTAACCTTGCTTTAGTGTTTCTAGTGCTTTTGCTTTTATTTTGTTTCTTTTTGTTCTCTAGCATTATGACCAGATTGGGTTTTTTACGGTTTTTATTTTTTTAAAAAAATGGTGTTAACAGTATTAATTTACAAGCACTTTAAAGGGATCAAATTAAAGACTATATTATGTCATTCAACAATATATGACAATATGGCAAACCTGATCGGATGGGGTATCTGCCAGTCAGGAAAGCTGTTCGGCTTGGAGTACAAACTGGAGCTGCAGTAATGTGTTGGGTAAGTTTCACTCCCTCCTTTGCCAACTGATCAATATTAGGAGTCCTAAGACAAAACAGAAACGCAACTAGTTTCAACAGAGTGCTTTTAAAGCTACTGTTTCAGGAATTTCTTAGCATGTCATATTCATTCCTATAAAGCTGTTGATACACTGCAAGTATAATTTTTCCTTTACTTTACCAATGTACATACTACCTGCTTCAACAATGGAACTCAACCGTTTCCGCATGTCTTACCTGCCTGCGGAACATTGCATGAAAGACCCGGAAGACACCATCTTCTCGTATGAAATCGGACCAGGAAGATGCTGTTATACGGAAATCACGCAAAACTCCCAGATAACAGCATCTTCCTGGCCCGATTTTGCACGAGAAGACAGTATCTTCCAGGTCTTTCATGCGATGTTCCGCAGGCAGGTAAGATGTGTGGAAACAGCCCTAGTGTATGCAGAGTCTCCAGAGAGTGCACAGTTCAGGCACTGACTAGACCCAGACCTGCTTAGTTTCAGAAAGGTTGCTGGTTCATTATTTTTCAGTTGCAAGCAACATGGGACTACCTTATACATCCCTAGAAACTTTCCAAACTATTATATTCATGGAATGATAAAGCACCACCAAGACCCCCTCTTTGTCCATCCTTTGACTTTGAAGATTAATTTGAGTTCCCTGCTTTATTGCTCTGTACTTTTACCTGATAGTATTATTTCCATAGCAACCTATGTCCCCAATGCCAAGGTCATCAGCCATGAAGATGACCATATTGGGCTTGTGGCTGGCCAAAGCTTGCAATCCAGGTGGCTTCAGCAACAGGTACAAACCTAGAAATAAGCTTGGAGAGCTGCAAGAAGGAGGAGGAAGGGGAAAAAAGCAGTTATATGTGTATCATGAACATAAAGTAAAAGGATGAACATTTAATGAAGGAACATGGCTGAAACCCTGCCCTCCCACCAGCACCAAGGCAACGCTGAAGACAATAGCATCTCAGTCCAAGGTGGGGAAAGGCACTCTCTCCACACACCTCTCTGTCCTACTGCCCTTCAATCAACTTTGTATCACTAGCAATTTTTAGTTCACTCTTAACATTTGATCATCTCATGCTATTTTTTAAGAAAAAGTTTAATGAAAATGGAATGAAAAGGCTAAAAATGGAACAAATAGGCTCAAAATGCCTGATGTATGACATCTGAATTAGTCTATAATCCAGCACCAATTATACAGAAGCATGTTTATTTTATATTTAGATTTGTATCCTGCCTTTTTGTTTAAAAAAGCACCCCAAAGCATTTATAAATAATCTTTCACCAAAATCAGCTGCATCTCATGGCACATAAACTCCATCTGGATATATATGTGGATTTTTTGAGGAGGTTTCTATCAGCACCTCTCCCTAGGGATGACCTGTATTTTCAACTTCAGCTTTACAAAACAATTGAGGTGTTTGATATGAGAGAAGCATTAAAGGGAAACCAGAGGCTAAAAGGAAATTGGAAGGTTAATAGGGGCATGTGCATTAACAGGAACTTGCCTTCACATACACAAAAAACTGCCATCATATTTTTTATAATACACAAAATATCTCTCAGAATCACAGAGTTGGAAGGGGTCATACAGACCCTCTAATCCAACTCCCTGCCCAATACAGGATGAGCCTAAAGCATCCCTGACAAACATTAATCCAGCCTCTTCTTGAAAACTGCCAGTGAAGGGGAGCTCACCACCTCCCTAGGCAGCTGATTCCACCTTTGAACTACTCTGACTGTGAAAAGGTTTTTCTTAATATCAAGCTGTTACCTTTCTGCGTGTAATTTAAGCCCATTGCTTCGAGTCCTATCCTCTGCTGCCAACTGGAACAGCTCCTTGCCCTCCTACAAATGACAGCCTTTCAAATATTTAAAGAGAGCAATCATGTCCCCCCTCAATCTCCTCTTCTCCAAACTAAACATTCCCAAGGCCTCCAGACTTTCCTCGTAGGACTCAGTCTCCAGACCCCTGATCATTCTTGTTGCTCTCTTCTGCACCCCCTCAATTTTGTCCACATCCTTTTTGAAGTGAGGCCTCCAGAACTGCACACAGTACTCCGGGTGCAGCCTGACCAAGGCAGTATAGAGAGGGATAACAATCATGAATTGTTTTGTTGAAGTTGCATTATCCTTTCTGTTTCAAATCTGTTAATCTTTGTGTAATGGTTCACTGGTTTCTATACATATTGATAGTTGGCTGACATATTAGCTACTAAATTTTAATTCTGTTAAACTCAAGACATAGAAACTCAATTAAGTAGAAGTATATATTTATCAATATATCTAATTCTGAAAAATGCCCCTAGAATGGGATTTTAAAAAATCCATACAATGAAGCCACATACAGATGGGGGGAGGGGGAAAATCCTGCAAATGTGGGATAAATCCCAGGTATGCAGAAAAATCCCAAAACTTAATTAAAAAGTAGAGTTAGCCACCCACAAATGAAGAATGCTGATTTAAAGTTAGCAATGCAGGGTTGCTGGGCCTAGGCAATCCCAGCATGACTGCAGATTTGAAGAAAGCATCAGCAGCAGCGGGAGAGAGAGAAAGTGGGGAGTGAGGAGGAGAGAAAGTGGAGAAAGGGCTGGGGGCAAAGGAAGTGGAAAACAAAGGGGGGAAAGAAGAAATATGGGAGGAGAGAGTACAAAACAGGGTGGGGGAACTGGGTTGAAATATGAGGGGATTCCCCTTCCAGCTTGCATTTATCTATTATGTTGCTTTTACTAGTGAAACATAGTTATGATTTTAGAACAAACAATTACTAGTTTTAACGAAAACTTGTTAACCAGTAACTTACAACATCATCTCTTTCATGGACTGCCAGGAGATTGATGAAGAAATCTGGGGCGGGGTGGGGGGGTGGGAATGAAGAGAAAGAGAATACTGGTGAAGAGCTAGACAACTGCAAACAACAAATAACGTTATAGCCGTTAAAACTTTCCACATTCATTTATGGGGGTGGAATGGGGGAAGGTATATTGCAAGTTGTCTACCATACCATATGAAATCTGTCTGGAAGTCAGGTTTCCTGCTTCTTAGTGCTCTTTCAATCCTACCTTAATGTTGATCTCTTCTCTTTGCAGGATTCGCTTTGCAGCCATCGCTGCCACCACTCACTGATTTGTACACCGCCTGACTGAGGGGCAGTGAGACCCCTCTGGCTGAATTTCCGTACTGGGAAGTGAATTACCCAATCTTTGGCTGGGCCCTGGAGAATTGGCAACCCACCAAGGTCTAGCCTTATCAGTTTCTCCTGGGCTCCCTCCTTTCTTGTAGCATGCCAAGTGGGGGAGGTTATGTAGTCAGAGCACCACAAGGTTCTTTATATTCAAAAAGTATAATTTAATAACTATATACAGAGCACTTGCACACAAAGCAGGTAAAGGCACAACACATAGGGGTAGACTCCCCTTTTCAGAACCCATAGGGCAGAAAATTCAACAGAAGAGAACCGCCGTCTGCTTTCCCTACCACACTGTTCCCTATTCTACCTTAAGGGGGTGGTGGTCTCAGGGAAGGTCCCCCCTTTCTTTCCTTTCTGCTGCCTCCCAGGCCCTCCACATTTAGGGCCTAGGCACCTGGATTTCATCCAGCAGCAGGAGCCTCTCCTTCTTCAACCAAGAAGGTGACTGACTTCCTCTCAGGATGGGCTGGGTAATGCTGTGGAGGCTGCTCCACTCCTTATTTTTCCTGCACTTTCTTGGCCTGGGGCAGCTGGGAGCTGTAGTCCAGGAAGACGGGTGTTCCCTACCAAGACTCCTGCAGGCCCCTCCCTGGCACTACAGCCCATTAAACCTCATGGGGAACTTTTTTTCCCCTTTAAGACAGATTAACTGCTAGCAGCACTCATTTCACCCTTGGTAACCATTTCGTTACAGAAGGAATGCAAGTTTAGTCTGTTTGTGCAGGGTGTGAGAACTGACACCAGAAAATATTCACATGTCACTTCATTTTTGCTATTCCAAAACTATCCCCTCAAGACTTTAATAGAAGTTTTTAAATGTTAGCAATAACTAGATCCTCCCTCAGGAGGATTCTTTACACTGTCCATATATCAATCAGACTTGTGAAGTCAAGGTGGCTTCATAAACAGCTTTTAAAAAATGAATACTTTTTAGCTTATTGATAAGATTAAAAGCCCAGTAAAAAGCGCAGAGAAAAGCAAAAGAAAATAAAAAGAAATAAAAGAGGAAGAAAAAGAAAAAAGAGGAAAAAAAGAACAAAAATTAAAGAAAAAAACAAATATTTCATTTTCCATTTTTCTCTACAACACCTATCATATCTTTACAAACATTATACTTGTAGTTTTGATACCTCCAAAATTTACTTTTTCAATACTGCCTCCATTCTATTTATTTTTTCCAAATTTATCTTCTTAGAAATCAAATTTACAAATCATCAGTTCATTTTTTCTCTTCTCACACAGAAAGCCAATAAGGCGTTTCCAATTAACCATAAAGATAGACAACGTTTTATCTCTGAGCAGAGATGTAAGTTTAGCCATCTCCGTTAACTTCATCATTTTCACAATCCAGACAGCCATTGAAGGCAATACTGTACTTTTTTATTTTTGCACATATAAAATCCTAGCCACCATAATCATATATAAAAATAGGATGCCATGTTTATTTTCCAACTGTTTGTCCATTAAGGCCAACATAAAGGCTTCTGGTTTAAATTGTATATTGATCTTCAAAATTTTCTGTATTATCAAGACAAAGAAGTGCTGAATCGTAATATAACAGGAGATCTCACAAATGATAAAAAGTTTGAAAAAAGATAAAGCACCTGGTTCGAACTGGCTAACAGCTGTGTATTACAAATGCTTTGAAGAAAAGTTAGCCCTAATGCTTCAAAAAGTGATGAATAAAATAAGTGAAGATAGGATTTTACCTGAATTGTCACAAGAGGCACATATAACGCTGATTCCTAAAGAAGGCAACAATCCAATGCTGCCTCAGTCATACAGACCAATCTTGCAGCTGAACGTGGATTACAAGTTATTTACTTCCATTTTAGCAGAAAGACTCAGAAGAAGCATAACGAACATAATACATCCCGATCAGACGGGCTTTGTGCCAAAGAGATATACGAAAGAAAACATCCGATTTGTAATTGATGCAATAGAACTAGTGGAAAAGAAAGGACATAAGTTTGCATTTGTATTTCTGGACACTGAAAAAGCATTTGATAATCTCTCTTGGGCCTTTTTGCAAAAAATAATGCAAAATTTATGCATTGGCTCCAAGTTTGAAAATTGGATAAAAGGAATTTATGCAAGGAAGAAAGCAAAGATTTTAATTAATGGAGTATTGACAGAAGAATTGCAAATAGAAAAGGGTACTAGACAAGGATGCCCGTTGTCACCACAACTATTCATAATGGCATTGGAAATTCTTGCTTCCAAAATAAAGCAAGACCCCAAAATCAAAAGTTTAAAAGTGGATGATGAAGAATTCAAACTGAAATGCTACGCAGATGAAGTTGTATTGATGACTTTGACCCCGCAGGAGACAATACAGGATGTGATGGAACAGCTTTTAAAGTTCGATGAATATTCAGGATTCAGCCATGTTAGAAGAGACAGCCTCATTCAAATTTGGGACTCGGTTAGAAGAAGAATAAGCCCGTTGATATCGCCACTATTTTCACCAATTGATGCCTTTTGTGATAAGAACCAGAGAAAAGATAATGGTTTTATAACGTACCAAGATATGATAAACCCTCAAGAAAGATAAAATCATAGCAAGAAATTCAAGATGAAGGAAGATGTTTCTAGTATCATATTGCATGCGTCCATAAGAGGTTTGGATAGCAAGACTGCATATTTCTTGTAGAATTCTGGTGGCAATCCGTCTGGACCCGGGGATTTGTTGTTCTTAAATAGTTTTATGGCCTCTATTATTTCTGCTTGTGTTATATTGCTGTCTAGCAATCTGTGATGTTCATCTTCAAGTTTTTTGACATTTTGAAGCGACTGCCAAAATTGGGAGATCTTCTGCCTCTCCGGATATTGTGAAGTGTACAGTTCATTGGAATAGTTTTGAAAGACTTTAACAATTTCAGAAGATCTGAAATGTGGAGTTTCGATACGATCATAAGCCATATTAATATAAGTCATTGACTGTTTCTTTCTAATTCTATGTGAGAGCATCCGTAATGCTTTAGGGGAATTAAACCAGTGTTTTTGTTTCATGTACGATAAGTCTTTGTGTATTTTGCTAATTTCCAGTGTTTCTAGCAATTTACATTGTGTTAATAGCTTTTGGTATATTTCCTTGCTCCCTGTCTTTCTATGTAGATCCTCAAGCGTCTTAATAGTGGAAATTATTTCTTGCTTTTGGGCATTTTTTTGCTTATTCAATTGTGCAGATAAACCTATGATATGGCCCCGAGTGACCACTTTGACAGTATCCCAAAGGATGCTTGGGTTAACATCATTCGTTGTATTGTCAGTAATTGCTAGCTCTATTGCCTTTCCTAATTCTATAGAGATATTATGCATAGATATCAAGATCTTAGGTAGGCACCAACTCTTTGTTTGCTGTTATTTGTTGTCTACATAGATTGTGAGGTTAATCACTGAGTGATCTGAGATGGAGAGGGACTCTATTTCAGAACTGATTGTGTTGTTGATAAGAGAGGTTGGGATTAATATATAGTCTATTTTTGTGTAGACATTAAATTGCGATGAGAAATATGTGTAATTTTTATCATTTTGGTGGAAGTGTCTCCAGATATCTGTGAGGTTATTATTTTTTATAATGGATGACAGTTTCGTAGTGTTTTTTCCCCGCTGATCATTTTTCTTGTTGAAGTTAGATCTGTCCATTTTATGATTAATGGTATAGTTAAAATCCTCCCCCCCCCCCAACGATCAATTCACCAAATTGAAATTGTAATAGTTTCTTCAGGGTGTCTTCAATGAAGTTTAATTGATTTGTGTTTGGGGCATAAAGTGAAGTAATTGTGTAATGGTGGCCTTCTATCACACCTGTAAGAAAGATATACCTGCCTTTGGGATCTTTAATTACCTATATAGTTTGGAAGAAAAGATTTCTGGAGATTAAAATTGAAACCCCTATGGACTTAGAAGTACCTGTGGCATGAAACTGGGTTTGTATCCAATTAGCTTTTAAATCATTATCGTGGTTTGGGCGAAAATGAGTTTCTTGCAACAAGATAATATGAGATTTGGTTTTAGCTAAATAAGATAATACACGTTTGCATTTGATTGGATTTCCTAGTCCCCTTATGTTGTATGTGGTGATTTTAATATTCAAGTTCATAGCTGAATGAAATATAGTACTGTATTGTCCTATCCTAAAAAATGAGAAAAAAGCTGATCACTAAAGATCAATGATTACAATCAATAGATTGTAGCTCTATATGAAATGAACAAGAACTTTAAATTTTAAGTCTAATAAATTTTTATTAAATTGGTTCTCCCTTCTTCCTTCTATGTGTATAGTAACTAGTTCCCTTTCTTTTTTATTTTTTAATTCGTATTGAAAGAACTTGAGTGTCACAAATAAATTTAATTGGCTGTGCAACCTTATGTAAGTATAATTAAAGTTTAGTTTGGATTATTAGTTGAAAGCAGTACCACCAGGTAAATTTTACTTGAATGAACGATCAAATGCAGTATCTAACAATAAAAGATTTGTTTTTTCTCTCTTACACTTTCTCTCTTTTTTTGGTATTTTTTTGTATTTTTTTTATATTCCCAGAGGAAAACACAATTAAACTTGAACAATTATCACAAGTGTACAAGGCTCTTTTTCAAACTCTGTCTTTTTGTAGTCAAAGCCCCATACTTTTAAATTTGATTTAAACCTTTCTAGTAATTATATATAAAAAAGCATTAACATTTATAACCTTTGGCTATTAGCTCTTCTCTTTTCCTCAATTTACAATCCTTGTGAGAACTCTAATAATTCTTCATAAGTCAACCATTCCTGTTTAGGTGTCATTTTACCTCTATAAAACGTTTCCTGTGTTGAAATTCAAGGGGTGACAGTTTCAGTTTATATTTGTTCCAAATTCTCAAGATGGCTTGCCTAATATAATGATCTTTGAAGTCCATGTTGATCTTCATCATACCACAAATAAGCATGCCATCCAAATCTCAGGTCATCATGACCTTTCAAAGTCAAGAGCCTATCATTTCTCAGAAGCATCCATTCCTTCATCCACATGACATGAGGCAGCAAACTACAATTTCAAATCCAGTAAAGCTAGGCTGCCTCTCTCCTTCTCATCTTGTAAAATTTTGTATTTAACTCTTGTTTTTTATATTGCCATATACATGTTGAAATATCCTTTTGCCACTGTTTAAAAGAGAGGCAATTATTGCTGGGCTGGTTTTCTTGTTGGAGGAAGATTTTCACATAGGAGAATGTTCCAAAAGATTATGTTTTCCCTGGAGTTCAAAGTGATACAACCTGTTCTTTGTTGCCCTTTTATTGCAGCCTAATTTCCTTGCATGTATAAACCAGGCCTTAAAACACACAAGTGGGACTTCAGTGATTAGAATTCTGATAAAAGGACAATTTACTTGAAAAGGGAACATTTTGCATAGCTTAACCTGATAAAAGAATATTGAAAGGGCATATTGATAACATTTCCTTGTCAGAAAACTTACAGCCACCCTATCACTAACAGCTATCCTGGTGGGTACGTGAGAAAGGGCTTTTCGATGGTAGTCCCATGAACAGCATTTCCAGGGAGATGTGTCTGGGTCCCTTATTCCAGTCTTCAGAAGGCAGTTGAAGATATTTTTATTTAGAACTTTTTTAAATTAATTTTGTTTTTATGTTTATTGGCAATCCTATACTGTATTTTAAAACTGTTTTATTCATTTTGTGATTATTTTGTTTCTATTGTAGGTTGCCCTGAGTTCCTGCAAACTTGGAAGGTGATTAATAAATGTTTAATGTAAGTAAGTACAGGGATTTTTTCCCAAGAAAAGAGGTGGTGGAACCCAGCAGTGTAGTATGGATTGCCAGCACCTGGGGTAACTCCTGGCAGGAGGTGGTGTCCCTGTCACCAAAGCATGCGTGTGCACTCCCAGGACTGTGTGAAGATGTCACTTCCGGGAACTGATGTCATCGTGCAGGGTGCAGTTGCCTCCCCAGCAGCACTCCCATGATTCAAGCCCACTCACCTCCCCGCCCCTTACCTGGCAGCCCTCCGGCACAGCTGCCCACATCACCGTCACCAGCTTAGCATGCTCCTTGGCCAGCAGTCACTGCAGGAGGGCCAGCTTGGTGCCCAGCAAGCTGATCGCCCTGTTGGCACAGCAGGCGGCATGGCAGCTTCCTGTGGATGCAGCACAGGCTCTCCTTGTAGGCTTGCCAGCCTTCAGGTGGTGGCTGGAGATCTTCTGGAATTACAACTGATCTCCAGGCCATAGAGATCAGTTTCCCTGGAGAAAATGGCTACTTTGGAGAGTGGACTCCATGGCATTATACCCTGCTGTGGTCCCTCTTTTTCCCAAATCCTGTCCTCTCCATGCTCCATCCCACAAATCTCCAGTAATTTCCCAACCTGGAGCTGGCAACCTTAACTCTATGGCATTATACCTTGCTGAAGTCCCTCTCCTCCACAAACTGCACCCTCTCCAGGCTCCCCCTACATCTCCAGGAATTTCCAGCTGGCAACCTTAACTCTATGACATTATACCTTGATGAAAACCCTCTCCTCTCCAGCTTTTTAAAAAGCTGTCTGCTTTAAAAAAATCAATTGCTTTGGAGTGGTTCTACTTCCACCCATGCTAGATTTTTGGGGTAGGGGGAAATGTTTCTTTCCCTTTGGAAGCACCCAAGAGCTCAAAAAGTGCAGCACTGCTCAGGAAGATTCTGGCCAAGGCCCCAAGGCAATGCTGCACTGAACTCCAGGACAGGACCGCATGCAATGGAAAGCCCAGCACAGCTACGAGGGACCCACAAAGTGCAGGGCAGGCAAGTGGGAAGGCAGGCAGGCAAGCCATGACCAGAGCGACACCTCCAGGTGAGACCTGCGGAGAGCACAGGGAACAAGTAAAGGAGAGGCGGACTCACCGTCTAGTTGGAGACAGCATCCACAATGTCAGTTGTGCTCCAGCCCGAGCAAGCCCATGAGCTCGGGTTGCCTGGGCACAGGGCTGGAGTGGAGGAGCACCAGGTAGGGGAAACACCCGTGTCTGGTCTCTGTGCCAGGGACAGGAAATCTCCTGCACCAACTGGCCAGGCCTGCTGCTCTGCAACCTTCATGCCCTCGTGGGCGGGGAGGCTCCCTTGTGCCTCTGGCCTGGTGGGGAAGTGCTTGAGGAAGCAGCGGTAGAGGCAGCTCCTCCATAGACACCATGTGATTACTGTTGAGAGGTCCTGGAACTGCATTCCACCACATTCTGACAGGAAAAAGCCTGAGTGAGTGAGTGAGTGAGTGAGTGAGTGAGTGAGTGAGTGAGTGAGTGAGTGAGTATCGATCTCAGGATTCCAGACACAGCCACCCAACAGGAATGTTGACTACAGTATCTCTCAGTTGGGGGATGCAAGGATCAGTTCCATGTAGAGATGGCCATGTAATGTTTAGGGATATTTCATATACCCTTCTCTGAATTCCCAGCTATTGTTTTAATGTAACAAAGGAATTCTCTGGCCTTTCACTTAAAAAGTTAAAAAGGAAATTGGTTACACCACGTGACCAGTTGTAATCAATATCATGGTCCCATGCTGCTACTCAAAGGGAAGTTCTTCTTGCAAGTTGGGGGAATTAGCATGCAAGGAGGGCAGTGAGAGGGGATAACTTAGGAGTCTCCACCAAAGTATATGAGGAGTGTCCTAACTATAGAACTCTTTTAATGACCAGATAGAGGTTTAAATCAAGAAGGTTTTTAAAACTGAAAATAACAAAGATCAACAGCACACAAAACATAGACAGCACACACTCAGAGCTAATTGTAGTGAACATTGGACAAAGTTTAAGGGATTGGGTGATATTTACCATCCAGAAGAGGGTATCCGGGAGAGAGAGCATTGAACGACCTGCGCTTCAAAGCGGAAGAGTTCAAACATAAATTCAGAGGGTGGATGCTGGATCCAAGAGCATGCACACAGCTATGGCAGAGGGGCAATCCAATCATATTGTGGATACTAACCAGGGGCAAGATTGAATCTTCTGCCCAAAACAAAGACTTAATGGATGTTTCTGGGATGGGTCAAAGGATTGAGACAAAGGGGCAAGACAAAGAGCTGGCGAACTGTCTCCAAAGTGAGATGCTGAACTGGCAAACCGTCTCTGGTATGTGACAGTGAACTAGGAGGGTTTGATTAGGTCTTCCTGGCTGGCACTAAAGTTATAAAAAGTTATTGATGATCCTTGAAGTATGTCTGAGTAAGGCTATCAGCTTCCTGAGTTGACTAAGAATAGGAAAGTGCTTAAGGGGAGATGGATAGGGTGCATTGCGGTGATTAATTCAAGAACTCTGGGAAGGCCCTATTGTATCAGGATCCTTAGGGTAC